>NC_134407.1:172693432-173413432 GCF_038048845.1 Mixophyes fleayi | reverse complement strand
CTTAGGCAGAGTGTTGCAATATCCCTAGTCTTATTCTTGGGCATTTTCTTCCCCAAATAAATGAGGACACTTATTTACTTAGACAGGAAAATTTAGATGAATTTAAATACATGCAGAATACGATTTGAAATAAATAAAGCAGTCTTGGCAATATGTTAATTTTCATCAACTTAATAGGCCAATCCAGGAGATATATATAATTGGTCTGAAAGAGCTGGTTGTATTGTTTGGTATTTAGGTTTCAAAAATGCTACTTAAAGTTGAAGCATTTTTCCAAGACTGTTTGTGTGACTGCTGACTGGAAAAATTCCAGCACTTCAGTTTTTTGAGAGTTAATCTTAATATTATAGAGTTCTATTTCTTTTAGAAGGTGTTGAAGTGAGGCTGCCGGATGTGTTACTGACAATAACAATTTTGTGCCCAAAGCATCCAACCTTAACACCTGTGACGTATGTGTTTGAACATATTTTTAATGCCAGTAGTTAAATGACCAAGGCAAACATCAGGGGTGAGAGGGTGCAATCTTTCCTCATGCTGTTGGCAATCCCAAACACAGTGAATGTAACCTCACCCCAGACACTGTCAATGAGAGGGATATAGGGCCACTATTCCAGTTGAAATATTTTCCATTGAAACCCATGGAGGAGAGCAGAGGAACAGAAACATAATGTGCCAGGAGATGTGGACTAGCGCCTTTCCAGCATTGAGCGCCATTATTAAGGAGGGACATTTTTGTTTGTGTATACTGTGGACCAAGCCTATTGTCCTTCTTATGTAATGGGTCTGTAGTTTGAACATTGAGTTGGGTCTTGCTCTGGATACGGAAGCACAAAAATGTTAGCTAGTGTGGTTGCCGGGTCAATAATTTCCCCTTCAGGATCTTGTTAAAAAGATCTGTCAATTTTGGGGCACATACATTAAAAAATATTTAAGAAGCATATCAGGAGATATATTTGTAAAATTGTGCTCATGGGGTAAGATTTTTCCTACACATGCCGTACTTCCTATCTTTAAGTATACCGAAGGTAACAGACATTGGGTATCTCAGTCTGAAATAGCTGATAACGTGTAGTCACCTACATAATGCCAGACATCTCTAGTACTGTCAAGGTATGCAAACTTTACATATGCCGTGTTTAAGTATACTAATACATTTTTATAAATCAATTTAATGTCCAAAAGTTTACTATATTCAGTGAGTATATTTACTAGGAGGGGCATTATAAAAGCTACAGATTTTTGTTTAACATCTAATACATTAAAGGACCACTCAATTTAATGGCTGATTTAGTAAAGGGCTAAAAGCCCTATTGCTGGCAAAAATGGGTGTATTCATCGCCCATAGCTGCGATTCTCAAACTGTGCGCTGCGGCTCCTTTGGGTGCCGCGGCCAGAACAGGTGGTAAGCAAGATGGGGACTACTTGGCATTTTTTTTGGCTTAAGGGTGCCTTGAAAAAATTATGGAGATCCTAAGGGTGCCTCGAACTGAGAAAGTTTGGAATCCTTTTTCTCACTTTGCTCTATATATCAATAGTGTTACTGCTGGTGATAGAACTGCTATGTCTGGTGGTATCGCCACAGGCAGTAAGATTCACCAGCAAAACAGCAATAGCAAATACATGGGTAGACCTATTTAACAAGTAGGGTGTTTGCACATATGTACAGTCATGGGCAAAAGTTTTGAGAATGACACAAGTATTGGTTTTCACAAAGTTTGCTGCTTCAGTGATTTTAGACCTTTTTGTCAGATGATGCTATGGTATACTGAAGTAAAATTACAAGCATTTCATAGGTGTCAAAGGCTTTTATTGACAGTTACATTAAGTTTATGCGAAGAGTCAATATTTGCAGTGTTGATCCTTCTGGTTTTTTTAATCAAGTAGTTTTGATTGAAAGTTTTAGTACAAAACAAATACTAAACATTAACACAAAATAAAAAATAAAAAAAAATAAAAAAGACAAAGCCGTTACAGTGTATAGGTTTAATTGTTGTAGATACATTCAGTTCAAATAGAGTAGCTGTATGTATGAATATAGGTAAATATACACATAGCTGTGCTTCACAATACAATAGGTTCACAGTCCTAAGTGCTTGTAGAGGACACTTTAAAACTTGCTATCAGCTCTGACTACTAAGGAGCAGCTGGAAATGTATTTGATTCAGAGCGAGCACCCGGGAGCCACAAACACAGCGCACAGGGTAAAGGAAAAATATGGGGGTGGGGGGGGGGGGGGGAGTCAAGATAAGTAAACTTAATTAAGGTCTAGTTCGGACGCGTGTAGATTGTATTTGTTAAGCCCTTTTTAAAGACCTCTGCAATTCACCCTGGCATGCTGTAAATCAACTTCTGGGCTACATACAGGGCTGCCGAGAGGGGAGGGGGGGGGGGGGGAAGGGGCAGATACTAATTACCCAGGCCCGGACATGTCAGGGGGCCCGGCCCGGGCCCTTGTGTCGACGATTTTTTTTTATTTTCATTTTTTTGTTATTTTTTTTGGCGGGCGGGGGGGGGGGGGGGGCTCCGTCTTTGGTGGGGGGAGCAGGGTAGTTAAAAAAAACAACCCATACTCACGTGATCGCGGCGCCATCGTCCCTCCTCTCTGCTGCTCTGTGCCCCATTCAGACAGACTGCCGGGTGTGACGTCATCATGTCACGCCCAGCATTCAGTTAGTCATGAGCAATGGAGCACAGAGCAGCTGAGAAGACCAAGAAAGAAGAGAGTAGAAAAGGTAAGTGAAGGAAGGTAAGTGAAGGAAGGAAAGCGGGGGGCAGAAGAGTTTAAAAAGGGGGGGGTGGGAGCGTGACACAGAGGGGTTAAAGAAAAGAGGGACAAAAGCAGCATGGCACAGAGGGGTTAAAGAAAAGAGGGACAAAAGCAGCATGACACAGGGGGATGAAGAAAAGAGGGACAAAAGCAGCATGACACAGGGGGATGAAGAAAAGAGGGACAAAAGCAGCATGGCACAGGGGGTTAAAGAAAAGAGGGACAAAAGCAGCATGACACAGGGGGATGAAGAAAAGAGGGACAAAAGCAGCATGGCACAGAGGGGTTAAAGAAAAGAGGGACAAAAGCAGCATGACACAGGGGGATGAAGAAAAGAGGGACAAAAGCAGCATGGCACAGAGGGGTTAAAGAAAAGAGGGACAAAAGCAGCATGGCACAGGGGGATGAAGAAAAGAGGGACAAAAGCAGCATGGCACAGGGGGTTAAAGAAAAGAGGGACAAAAGCAGCATGGCACAGAGGGGTTAAAGAAAAGAGGGACAAAAGCAGCATGGCACAGAGGGGTTAAAGAAAAGAGGGACAAAAGCAGCATGGCACAGAGGGGTTAAAGAAAAGAGGGACAAAAGCAGCATGGCACAGGGGGTTAAAGAAAGGAGGGACAAAAGCAGCATGGCACAGGGGGTTGAAGAAAGGAGGGACAAAAGCAGCATGGCACAGGGGGATGAAGAAAAGAGGGGCAAAAGCAGCATGGCACAGGGGGATGAAGAAAAGAGGGACAAAAGCAGCATGGCACAGAGGGGTTAAAGAAAAGAGGAACAAAAGCAGCATGGCACAGAGGGGTTAAAGAAAAGAGGGACAAAAGCAGCATGGCACAGAGGGGTTAAAGAAAAGAGGGACAAAAGCAGCATGGCACAGAGGGGTTAAAGAAAAGAGGGACAAAAGCAGCATGGCACAGAGGGGTTAAAGAAAAGAGGGACAAAAGCAGCATGGCACAGAGGGGTTAAAGAAAAGAGGGACAAAAGCAGCATGGCACAGAGGGGTTAAAGAAAAGAGGAACAAAAGCAGCATGGCACAGAGGGGTTAAAGAAAAGAGGGACAAAAGCAGCATGGCACAGAGGGGTTAAAGAAAAGAGGGACAAAAGCAGCATGGCACAGAGGGGTTAAAGAAAAGAGGGACAAAAGCAGCATGGCACAGGGGGATGAAGAAAAGAGGGACAAAAGCAGCATGGCACAGGGGGATGAAGAAAAGAGGGACAAAAGTAGCATGGCACAGGGGGTTAAAGAAAGGAGGGACAAAAGTAGCATGGCACAGGGGTTTAAAGAAAGGAGGGACAAAAGCAGCCTGGCACAGGGGGTTGAAGAAAGGAGGGACAAAAGCAGCATGGCACAGGGGGATGAAGAAAAGAGGGGCAAAAGCAGCATGGCACAGGGGGTTAAAGAAAAGAGGGACAAAAGCAGCATGGCACAGAGGGGTTAAAGAAAAGAGGAACAAAAGCAGCATGGCACAGAGGGGTTAAAGAAAAGAGGGCCAAAAGCAGCATGGCACAGAGGGGTTAAAGAAAGGAGGGACAAAAGCAGCATGGCACAGAGGGATGAAGAAAAGAGGGACAAAAGTAGCATGGCACAGGGGGTTAAAGAAAGGAGGAACAAAAGCAGCATGGCACAGGGGGTTAAAGAAAGGAGGGACAAAAGCAGCATGGCACAGGGGGATGAAGAAAGGGGCAAAGACAGCATGGAGGGCGCAGTGTGATCATAAGGGGGCATAGCGTGGTGATAATAAAGGGGCACAGTAATGTGTGTGTGATGGCACAGAGCTTTTGGCAATGTAGTGTGTGTGAGGTAGATGGTGGCTAATTAATGGTTGCTATTTTGTTTGCGGGGTAATGGGAATACTATTTTAATGTGTGGGCTGGAGGAAGGCCTAATTATTAATCATGGATGCTATTGATTTAACGGTGGGGCTGGCTGTAATTTTCTAAATGTAGCCATTTTTTTTTTTATAACCATCTTGCTGGAAAAAGTATTGTTCATCACCAAATTGTTCTTGAATGGTTGAGAGAAGTTGCTCTTGGAGGATGTTTTGGAACCATTTTTTATTCATTGCTGTGTTCTTAGGCAAAATTGTGAGTGAGCCCACTCCCTTGGCTGAGAAGCAACTCCACACATGAATGGTCTCAGGATGCTTTACATGACACAGGACCGATTGTAGCGCTCACCTTTCCTTCTCCGGACAAACGTTTTCCAGATGCCCCAAATAATTCATCAGAGAAAATTACTTTACCCTGGTCCTCAGCTGTCCGATCCCTTTTCCTTTTTGCAGAATATCAGTCTGTCCCTGATGTTTTCCTAGAGTGCTTCTTTGCTGGCCTTCTTGACACCAGGCCGTCCTCCAAAAGTCTTCATCTCACTGTGCGTGCAGATGCACTAACACCTGCCTGCTGCAATTCCTGAGCAAGCTCTGCACTGGTGGTGCCCCAATCCCACAGCTGTATCAACATTATGAGATGGTCCTGGCGCTTGCTGGACGTTCTTGGACACCCTGAAGCCTTCTTCACAACTATTGAACCTCTCTCCTTGAAGTTCTTGATGATCCTATAAATGGTTGATTTGGGTGCAATCTTACTAGCAGCAATATCCTTGCCTTTGAAGCCCTTGTTGTGCAAAGCAATGATGACTGCACGTTTCCTTGCCGATAACCATGACAAGCTCTTTTTATCCTCTGGTACGAGTTCAATTGGTCCTATAATATTTTCGCTTGTTTTTTGGTTTTGGTTTTTTTGTAAAAAAAAGACTTCTACACCATGTGTGGTGCTTTTCTTCCCCTGATGAAAGTAAAGGAAACTGAAACAATTGTCAGGCAGGAAATGTTTTGTAATGTATCCTTTTCTTTGATTCCTTTTGGACTTTTTTGTATTTTTCTATTACTTTATTAAAACTCTTGTATTTTTGTACTCTGGCTTGCTGGTTTGTTTCTTTTATTTGAACAATTGAGGCTATGCAATCTACTATATGGACTATGCACTGCACATCTGTGAGCGCATCCACTTCCTCTTAATCCTAATTGCACTCGATAAATATAATATCTCTCTCTTGCTATCTCATACCTGCCAACCTCTTATCTAAGAGGTCCAGGGGGCAGGTGGGGTCTGCGCTTGGAGAAACAAGCAATTGACCCCACCCCTTATACCATCATCACCATTTTTTGGCCTATAACAGCAAGGAGCAAGGTACGATGACGCAAGATTTGCGTCACTAAGCCCCATCCCTCCCTTCAACTTACCAAACTGATCGGGAACTGGGAGGTTGGTCTGCTCTCCCGAGAGCCCAGGAGGACTCCCAGAAATTTGGGAGTCTCCCGGACATACATATTTATTGTACACATTAAAAAAAAAAAAATTCTTCTACAAGAATAAGTGCAATGACACTATAAAAACTTTGTGCGATACAACATGTGTTAGGTTCCTGAAAGGCACTCAGAGGCTACATGCACATGTGTGACCCCAGCAATCTGAGGCATGCTCCTGTATGTTACAGGCTCCACCGTCATGTGGCACAGTAAGCTTTCCCAGTGTAGATAGTATTATCTGCAGCTGCTAGAGGCCATGCCAACCTTGCCCAGATCTATCTTATACAGCCTCTGAAGTTTCCTGACACCAGTGTCCAGCCCAAAGCCTGGAGCGCTTCTTGTGTGTGGTTTTTGCAGTAGTGTTGCACATGAGCTGGTGTGTACATGATTGATGCAGCAGAGATCTATATACTATGGATGAGGGAGTAGGGTAGTTATGCAGACACAGGTAGATCATAAAAGGGAGAGGTAGGTACCCAGCCTATCTATATATAGATAAACATCTTTGCCCACATTCTCAATACAAAACACCACAAGAGTATTCTGATCTTTTATGCTTT
Organism: Mixophyes fleayi; assembly: GCF_038048845.1. Classification (NCBI taxonomy): domain Eukaryota; kingdom Metazoa; phylum Chordata; class Amphibia; order Anura; family Limnodynastidae; genus Mixophyes; species Mixophyes fleayi. The sequence continues at coordinate 173,406,800 of NC_134407.1, read as the reverse complement.
CCTAGCTCACATTACTACTTTTGCACCCACTAACACTTCTCTTCTGGACCCACACAACAACACTCCATCCACAATTTATGGATCTCAGCTGAACTCACCATCTACAGACCCCGGTTCCAGTACAACACTTAGCTCTACAGGCAGGTCTCCATGGCCATGGCAGATGATGATCTAGTTGGCTGGTAACTAGGCAGCAAGTCTATGTACAGCCAGAGCTAGGGTTGCCCATTATCCTCCTGAGAAATGTGTGCTGTGTATTAGTAATGTGTACAATAGGGATACCTTTGTTAAAGAAAGGCATTGTGTCTGTCATCTGCCAGGTAACAGTGTCACAGGTGGTGGGATCATCAAGATCAGCCAAAGTGCCGCTGACTGCCCAACCAACCAGGTGGTGAGTGAACCGTATTAAATACCACTATCAAGTAACAAGTTATTATAAAGCAATTAGCTGCAGTAAGGGTGGGGGGCGGGGGGGGGGGGGGGGGTGCTGTGTTTCAGGGAAAGAAACTATTATGGTCTGTGGCAAGGCAGAGGGGGGGAAAAAAAAAAAAGCAATATACATGTGAATTGTTCAACAGCTGCTTGTGTTGCAAAGACGTTGTGATAAAAAAAAACTGATGGCGATTATAGTACCACACCTGCCTATTCACCAAGTTGTGAGTTGGGTGTGGTACAGAACTCTGCACAAAGAAGTCTGGCTATTTGTCTGTGGAAAGTGTTGACTATGTATAATCCACAAGCTTGATCTTAACGCTTCAATAAAAACAAAATTGTTGCCAGTGCAAATTGTCATTACTTCAATAAACAAGGGCAAGACAAAGAATTAAAAGTGTGCCAAAAAGAAAGTTTCTAAACAGGTGTGTGTGTGAAACGCCCAATTGGAATATTTGGGAAAAAAAAAATTCGCACTGGAGGGAGCTAAAGTTAAAAAATCTCTTGCTCTCTGCAGAAAACTATTACCTGAAGCAGCCTATGTGGCTGGGAAAGAGTTGGATTGCATTTCCCCATCTAGAGAACACTGGGTTGCTAAAGAAACCTGGACCTTACACCAACAGTGTGATGAAAGGATAAAAGTCCATGAAGCAATTTTAGAGTTCTTGAAAGGTGAATTGTATGCATTGGAAAAAGCCACATGAGGAAAGAGGAAAGATGTGAAAGCTTAGAGACCGCAAAAAAGATTGCAGCAGAGAGCAAGCCATTCCTGTTCTAAAACAAAAACTTGTCATGGTTCAGGAAGAGATGCACACATTAAGAGTGTGTTAAGAAACTTGGGAGTTCAAGCTCATCATGGTTTACAGCCAGATGATGCCTGTAACTTAAACAATTGCTCCATGAGGGAAAAAAAAAAAACAAACAAACTTCCAGATATGCCAAGGAACATTGCAGAGCTGAAGCAGGAGGCTCTCAATAAAGAGGTCAAAGCTGTAGCCTTGGCATCCTTTCTGAAAGACATAATGGAAACTAACGCAGAATTAGAAAAACTCAAGCAGCACCAGAATGAGATAAGGGACTTAACGCAAAGGACGAGTGTGTCCAAATGAGTGAATCCCAAGTCAAGGTCCTCAATGATAACACTGCTTCTAATAGTGATCCTGTTGTAAGGGTGTCTGACCCAGGGGTTTATCAAGTGTGGGGAGCTTGTCCATATTAAAAAAAAACAAAAAAAAAAAAACACTAAACTCCAAATGGAGCCTAGGGACTGTTCACTTGCCTAGGCTGGACATGTTTATCCAAGTTTGTTCCCAAAGCTCTGCAACTGGTGGACTCTGGTAGAGAGATTCAAATGGTCTCCAGTTTTGTCCTGGCTGAAACCAAGGACTAGTGGGTGCCCAGGGTCAAAGTGCCCTGCATACAAGTTATTCAGTACAAAAACCATGGGAAAAAAATTGATAAAATGGGTCAGAGGAATCATTTTATATGGCACAATTCCACAGCGCTGTACAGAGAACTCAATCACATCAGGCACTGACTCATTGGAACTTAGTCTAAATTCCCTAACACACACAAGGACCAAGTAAAGCACAATTTTTGTGTGTATGTATGTAATTTTTATCTTTCTATAAAGCAAAAGGGCTTTCTACTTACCAATAAAGGGGAATATATTAAATGCAGTCACTCGAAGGGTTATCAAAGGAACCTAGTAATTAGACACAATTACATATGCTGCAGGACTACAAGCAGGTAACCCAATTCAAGCGCAGCCATGCAGCAAATATAATCCATGTGGCATGTAATAGCTCTGTATGCAGCCACTTTTATATGATATAGCCCACATAAAAAGCTGTTCTGGCCAGTACTGTCAAGTCTACCCACATTTTCAGCAAAAGCTATCACAAGAAATGCTATGGCCTCATTTGTGGGACGATAGATTTACAGTACATACATCACCATCAGAAACTTCTAGTGCCACTGTAAATTTGAAGTTATAGAAACAATGTGATCGGTGCAATAAAGCAAATGTGAGCAAGTTAAACAAAAATCTAGAGACCCTTTTGATCAGGCAAATCTGATAACATGTAGCCTGTTTGGTATTAAATTGTTAGAGTAGTTGGTCCACACTAGAACACTCGTGTAATGCAGATTCTAAGCCAAAGGTAGAGGAGTGATGTGCAAATTGCTAATATGGTACCGATACACAAGCTTAAGTACACTGTGATGGACATATATGTCATGATTCAAGCAAATCTGAGACATGGTCAAATTAACTTGCTTTCTTATTTTACACGTCTGAAAACGCTTCTATCAAGTATCTAATTTCTCTACTCATGTCCCAACCAAATTTTGTTTGCTTGAATGCAGTTCTACTGCAGCAAACAAGCAGGTTTGGGTCTGCATACCCAAGGCACTTACTGAGATGGGGGGGGGGGGGGGGTGTTTAGGCTGTACCAGACTTCTTCCACTCCTAGCCAGCTGGTATACTCTAGCAGCTGTAACATGTTCTCTTATCCCTGGTGAATCCCAGTGTGTGTTGAGACATTCATGACAAGTGCCCATTGGGTCTCCATATACTCTGTTGTGGCTTAATTCAAACCACCTGACAATATATGGTGCCCATTCAGGAGAGCTGGGTGCATGATGCTGACTCTCTGGACAATGAGCAGAAAGCAAAGTCAGGTGTCTACTTGACAACTTGCGCCAAAGAACTTACTTTTTTTTTACATAGGACTTCTACAATTATAAAGTTAAAGCTGCCCCTGTTGAGTTAAACATACAATGTTTTGTCTTACCCAGAAATGCAGGAATTTGAGTACTTAATATCTCTCCATATTCCTTCACCAAAATGTTATATTATTTGGTTTAAAAAAAAAACCACCATAAACCTACACCATTGGCAAAAACCATATTAATGGCAGAAAAATCTGTTATAATCACCCTTGCCCAAGGAAAATCTTGAGGTTTTAGGACTTCTCAAAATTATGCATCTCTATGGGTTGCCCAAACAAATTTGAGATATTCCATACCTTGTTAGAAAGCCTTTACATTTGCTAATCAATCAAATCCAATCTCCGTAATGGTTATGTAAACACTGGCTACTTTATTTTAACAAAGTGTTCTCAAAATTGCTTATACCCCTAGACATATTGATATGTCCTAAAATAGGTTATATGTCCAAGTTTAAGCAATTTGTGTAAGGATAATACAATTGTGAAATTAAAAATTCTGGCAAAATGCAGTCCTCTCCCCTAGACCTGCCTTGATACAACATAATTGTTACTAGAAGCAGCTCTGGAGAAGCCATGTTCAGAGCCCTGCAAGTGCTGGAAGAGTGGAACCAAGTAGTATTTGCGTTCAGCTGGGAGTCAGGGGCAGGCTGGCATCTGCCCCCTGGGCCGGTCCCATAGTAGGCCAACTTGGGCTGGGTCACCTGCATTTTTCCCCTTTAAAATAGGCTGCTCAAGAGAGTTTTGTCCCCGGGCTAGCCCTGGGGACAATTTGCTAGCCCTCCCCTGCTGGCAGTGATCACAGAAAAGGACACAACTGACCTGTGAAATCATCCCACTTTCAGTGCACCCTTCTCATTGATGTCCATTTGGATATCATCATGTATATCTCAGAAAATGGAGATATCTGCAGCAGCTGGACACTGTATGGTATGGGGATTGGGTACCAGAGAAGAGACCACCCAAAACATTACTGGACTGCTACCCAGTCTCTAATTAAAAATTGGGAGCAAATGGTGCTATTATGGACAGGAACAAATAAGTTGATACAGACCTCCATTTAGAAATAGATCTATACAAATTCAGTAATTACTATTTTTTTTTTTATATACATTCTCCATTAAAATACACGTGTCTCAGTCACCCCTCTTCCCCCCCAACAGTCACAACATCTCAGACGCAAGTGTAAATATAAAACTTTATTCCAGTGTTCAGAGCCTGATTTAATTAGTGAAAGTTTGCCTAGGACTTTTGTTAATAAATCCATGTGTTTCTTCTTACAGAAGAGGGTTCTCTCCATTTCCCAGGTCCCATCGCAGATTTCCAGAACGACTACACTGAGCGCCAGAGTTTAGACACACATGGCCGTATGGACAACAGTGCACTCTATCAGGACAGCATACACCCTGCCAGGAAAAGAGGTGTTTGAATGTGGAAAGCAGAATGTAAGATTGTATGAACATTTACTTACTACCCAGCCAATAAGATGAACACATAGCCACAGAATTATTAACAGATACCCATATACTATAAATACTCACCTGAGTATAAGGGCAGCAATTCCATAATCCACTATATGCTACACAACAAGTCTGGCCATCATAACAAGCATGTGTTGCGTCACACCAGACATAGCCCAGTTTTTGGAGTGCTGAAGCTGGTTGCTTAGTGTCCCCAAGGGGCTTGTTGCATGTTCCTGCAGACACATCACAAGTGTAGCCACTAGGACAGCAGTGCAGGTGATCGGAGCAACAAACAGCCTGTAGGTTATGATAGGGAGAGAGTCAGTAAGTCCCATGTTCATCAAGATATCACAACAGCAGCGTGGCATAAAAAACCTGAATTCTACAACTGCCTTAATGTACATCTATCACCTACACCAGTGTTGGCTAATCTGTGACACTCCAGGTGTTGTGAAACTACAAGTCCCAGCATACCCTTCCAGCAACAACTTGCTATACATTGGAAAAGCATGCTGGGACTTGTAGTTTCACAACACCTGGAGTGTCACAGGTTAGCCAACACTGACTTACAACATGGAGGCAAACAATTATGTACATCCATTAACTACACTGCAGAGGCAGCCATGTTGTTGACTAAAGCAAGATTAATAAATATTCAGTCTATAAATGCACCAGGAATCAGTGACATCACTAACACAAAAGGTGCCAGGTGAATGGATAGGCTGCAGACATTTCCATGTGTAGGTGACAAGTATTCTTTAACTGCATCTCCGAGGAAGACTGAAGCCTTCTGCCATAGTCTACTGCCAACTCCCATCTACTATTAGGATGGAGCTGGATGTTACACAGCTAGCAAAGTGTTAAGTACCCAGCTCCCCCCCTACCCCCAAAAAAAAAAAAAAAAAAAGAAAAACAAATTGTCTACAAAACCTGCTCCCACAGGTCACCACAACACTTGCTTTAAAGCATAGTAGGAAAGCCAAGGTAGAAAATTCAATGGTATAGACTAAGCAAGGCATAAAGACATAATACTGCAGGAATGTGAAAGGAAAAAAGGTGAACTATACATATAGTAGAGGAGTTGGCCACAGACTCTTACAATAGGAAGCAACTTTAGACACATTGGGAGTATTGGGTCAAATTGGTAGAACCATTTAAATGCGTTTTGAATTAAATCTGAATGGATAGCCAATCAAGAAGATGGCAAATTAAGCGAGACCATTTGAAATGGGCATGATTTTATAAGGGTTATAATATTGATACAGGGAGTTTTGCAACTGCATTGCTGGACCTTATGAATGATAGTGTCCTAAATGATCTTTGAAACACTTTTCCTATAATGTAAATTAAAGTGTAGAGGATAGTATCTCACCTCCTCCAGGGGGCAGCATGCCCAGCCTCCACCCTCTGTATGGCAGCATGTGGTACCCTGGGCACAGCTGTGAGATATGTCACATTTGACCTCAGAGACCTGTGCAAAGATCAAAGTCTTGCTGAGGCACAGGATTGGGAACTAGCTAAAAAAACATACCTAGTCTTCTCATCATATGTCAAATACTGGGGTAACAGATAGCCTACATAGGGGACAAATACTTGTGAACTCTAGTAGTGAAGAAAACAGTAGCAGCAGACATTATAGACAACTCTAGGGAGCAGGCAGTTATGTACAGATTAGAACATACCTGTTCAATGGGGCAGCACCCCCACTCCCCAGTTGGAAGCCTGCAGCAGGTGGTCTTATCAGGACAAGAGGTGACGGCATCACATTGAACATTACCGTCTACAAATTTAGAAAGAACTAGTCACCATCAGAACTTCTAGCCATCAAATGTTTCTCAGTTAATGTACCCACCATCACATTCAGTTATTCAGCAAACCCCCAAAAGGTTAATAGATCGCATGTGACCTAAAGAGGACCCCAGCCTCTGAACATGTTCGGGAAATTACATTAAAATACTTAGGTTTTATTGAAGACCGCAAGTTTACACAGCAGGCAGCCATAGTCAACATTTCTGCTCCCTTCTAAACTACAAGAAAGTACTTTAAGTATACCTGCACACTCCATCAGCACCTCTAACCTTCAGTAATGCACATAGAACATCTTATCTGGAAAGATGTTCCAGAGGTCCGATTAACTGATATCGGTAGTGGGCACAGTCCATGTACAGAAATACCCTTCACATTCCAATACAAAATGTAGACAAAATGGTTTAGGTGACAGATTAAAGTCTGTAAACATTTGTCACAATAGAATTGTTAGGACAACATTGTTTGACATTACTTTAATCAATGATATTCTATTTTTATAGCAGCAATTTCGAAAACACAAAGCTGCATAAATTCTAATGCTAGACAGAAAGGCCTGACAAATGCCAATATAGGACAAACCATGAACAGAAATGCTGTGGGGGGGGGGGGGGGGGGGGGGGTTCTCAACACAATCGCTCACCAAAATCAGTCTAATTTTCCATATCAGTAAAACCCAGGAAGGGTGTTACTCAGTCCTCAGGGTGCACACAGTACACATATGAGCTTACCATCCTGTTTCATAGCTGGAGTCTTGTTGTACCAAGGAATAGATACCGCCTCACTCGTGCAAGAGCCCCCATCACAAGTATAGCCATTGGGACAGCAGTGTACTTTATCAGGGCAGCACACAGCCTAGTGAGAGGAAGGGATATCAGTACCAGACAGTATCAACAAGGATCACCACTATTACCCACAACTATTAGCACCGAACCTTTTCAAATGGACAGCAGCCCCACTCTCCAGAAGCCAAGCGGCAGCAGGTAGACGTGCCAGGGCATTCTGTTACGTCATCACATTTAACAGTTGCTGCAGAGAAATGAGATTTATGAAAATCAGACACCGGAGGGCAAACTACATTACAGAAGATTTCACACCCTCACTGCCCAGTGCAGCTGGTTGTGATCGAGAGCCACCTGCAACTGGCTCTCGCTCAATGCTGTACAGTGGCTATGTATGTGATCCAGCCTGTAGAGTCACTAATCTGCACGCTGGAAGCTATTCAATTAATGACACCTGGTCGTTATTAATGACAACACATTTAAAATAAAGTTTTTTTACAAAAAAACCACTAAAAAAATGTTATGAATGTCTCCTGTAAATAAAATGTATTTTTAGTCTTTTCCGATTGCATGAGTTCTAGCATGCATGTGTGACAGTCATCAATTGTAACCAGCACTTACAGACCTGTAGCTTGTGGAAGGGATTTGACTGAAAAACATGTACCTTTGAGATGCCCATATTCAATCTGGCGCTGCTGCGTGTGCTCAAGCTTGGCACACCCTTACTACACACTGACTACGTATACGCCCAGTCCCCTCTCCGATCCACCGCTGAAATTGTAGCCTTTAGTAAGGGTCCTTTAAACTCAAAGGAATTGGAAGTTTGTGTTCTCTGCATATGCAGAGGGATTTTATGCAAAATATGGCACGTATGGGCATTTACGTTCTTAAATAATAAAGTTAGTAAACATCTGTGACAAAAGATTTTAACACAATTTTCGTTAGACACTTAATGATTGAAATTCTATTTTATAGCAGCAATTTAGAAAACATTCTGAAGACCTAAAACTGCATCGTCTGGTTAAAATGGCAGTCTTTCCATACTAGGTAAACCCAGGAAGGGTGTTACTCAGTCCTCGGTGTACACCCAAAGTACACATATGAACTTACCATCCTGCTTCAGAGCTGGAGTCTTGTTGGACCAAGGAATAGATACCGCCTCACTGGTGCAAGAGCCCCCATCACAAGCAAAGCCATTAGGACAGCAGTGTACTTTATCAGGGCAGCACACAGCCTAGTGAGGAGGAGATATCAGTACCAGACAGTATCATCAACAAGGATCACCACTCACTATTACCCACAACTATTAGCACCAAACCTTTTCAAATGGACAGCAGCCCCACTCTCCAGAAGCCAAGCGGCAGCAGGTAGACGTGCCAGGGCATTCTGTTACGTCATCACATTTAACAGTTGCTGCAGAGAAATGAGATTTATGAAGATCAGACAACGGAGGGCAAACTACATTACAGAACATTTGTCACACACACTTGCACCAAAATGCTGCTGGTTGCGATCTAGAGTCACCTGCAACTGGCTCTTGCTCAATGCTGTATAGTGGTTCTATATATGTGACCCAGCCTGTGTGTGAATTCACTAATCTGCACTCCAGTCCTACCTCTGTAATGCCCCCTTCAATCCAAAAGTGGCAGTCACCCAGTAAGCAGATGACTATAGAGCAGTCAGTATGCCTTTAAACCAGCCCTGCTTTGCATCAGGCATCAATGACCATTAACCACTGGGGTCAACCAAGCTGTTCATGGCAAGCCTATACTCCCAAAAAGTAAAAATAATGGGTGTTAAATACTTTTGTCCATATAGTGTATTCGGACAATTGACCATTACGCCAAAAGGGGCAATGACTTTATTCAAATACATGTACTTTAATATGGAGTTAGTCCCTCTTTTGCAGTGATAACTTCCACTCCTTTTGGAAGGCTTTCCACAAGAGGTGGGAATTTGTGCCTATTAATTCTGTAGAGCATTTATGAGGTCAGGCACTGATGTTAGACCAGAAGGCATGGCTCAATCTCCGTTTCAGGTCATCCCAAAGGTGTTCAATGGGGTTGAAGTCAGGGCTCTATGCGGGCCAGTCGAGTTCTTCCACACTGAACTCAAACCAGGTCTTTGTAGTCCTTGCTTTGTGCATTGGGGCAGTCATGTTGGAATATAAAAGGGCCTTCCCCAAACAGTTGCCACAAAGTTGGAAGCATAGCATTATCCAAAATGACTTGGTATGCTGAAGCATTAAGATTGCCCTTCACTGGAGATAAGGGGCCAAGGGGGTATGATACGACGAAAACACTTTTGAGATGGCCCCAGCTTGAATGTGGCACTGCTGCGTCTGCTCAAGCTTGGCACACCGACTACGTATACACCCAGTCCCCTCCCCGACCCACCCCAGAAATAGTTGCAGCCTATAGTAAGGGTCCTTTACACGTGAAGCTGAATTGGACGTTTGTTCACTGGCATATGGTTTGTTTCTGGGCATGCACAGAACAATTTTACGCAAAATATGCCATGCATAGGCATTTATGTTTCTGAATACTAAAAGTAAACATTTGTCGCAAAAGATTTTAAAATAATGTTAGTTTGACAGTAACTTAATGACAGATTCTATTTTTATAGCAGCAATTTAGAAAGAACATATTCTGAAGACCTAAAACTGCATCATCTGGTTAAAATGGCAGTCTTATTTTTCCATACTTATTAAACCCATGAAGGGTGTTACTCAGTCCTCGGTGTACACACAAAGTACACATATGAACTTACCATCCTGCTTCAGAGCTGGAGTCTTGTTGTACCAAGGAATAGATACCGCCTCACTGGTGCAAGAGCCCCCATCACAAGTATAGCCATTGGGACAGCAGTGTACTTTATCAGGGCAGCACACAGCCTAGTGAGAGGAAGGGATATCAGTACCAGACAGTATCAACAAGGATCACCACTATTACCCACAACTATTAGCACCGAACCTTTTCAAATGGACAGCAGCCCCACTCTCCAGAAGCCAAGCGGCAGCAGGTAGATGTGCCAGGGCATTCTGTTACGTCATCACATTTAACAGTTGCTGCAAAGAAAGGATTTAAGATCAGACAAGGACAAACTACATTACAGAAGATTTCACACCCTCACTGCCCAATGCTGCTGGCTGTGATTCAGAGAGTCACTTGCAATTGGCTCTTGCTCAATACTGTATAGTGGCTATGTATGTGATCCAGCCTGTGTAGGGATATTTCACTAATCTGCACTCCAGCCTACCTCTCTGGAATGCCCCCTTCAAGCCAAAAACGGTAGTCACCCAGGAAGCTGGTGACTATAGAGCAGTCAGAGGTGGCATTTAAAAGATGCCCTGCTTTGACTCAGGCATCCATAACCATTAACAACCACTGGGGTCAACCAAGCTTAGAGAAATTCTATATACACATCTCCAACACAAGGCTATGTTGGTGACCCCAGCCTGTACAAATTAAATTCCATCTTGAAGTACATTGATAAACTTAAATATCAATTAAATCCACTTCATCAAAAAGAAAAATCGCATTTAAAGCCATACTAGTTTGAAAACATCTCAAAGCCTTATTAATGACATCTGTGTAAATTAATTGAAAGTCTTAAAGAGTTTCTGATTACTACATGATATAGGCAACCCTCTTGTGGGCTTAACAGTCATGACAAAGCAGGATACATTGCCTCATGAATATTAGGAAGTGACTTAGTGATGTGACTGGTAGACAATTGATGGGCTGAACCAGTATGCAGCCTACAACCTGATGCCTAGATTGTGGGTAGGTTAAGGGAACTGGTCTGCAATGAAAAGCTGACAATAGTGATAGCCTAAAGGATGGATGTCCTTTCTGCAATATGTATAGATAAATAGAAACAGTCTAGCCCTTGCAGAAGTATTTCACGCATCATTCACTTTAGTTGTGAGTATCAAGTCCAATGCTCAAAAGCAGTTCTGATTTCAGATGTGCTTTCCAGCATCCATGGCAGAGTTACAAAAAGAGTGGAGTGAAACGTGAATAAAGAGGACAGTCATAACTTATGTCAGTGTCAACATAGCAGCGTAATAATTCTCATTTTAATAAAGGTGCGATCAAAGTCAGCACTTCGTTAACAATCTACATTCCTGCAAGTCAGCCTATTGAGTTTTAAATTGTGTAAGGACAGACCAACCTGTAGCCAATCAGATCAAAGTGCCAACTGCAGTAATATTTCAGTAGAGAAATGCAGATCTTGTGGGAAACAGTGACCTTTCACAATTTTGTTATTGCATGGGCAGTGTCCACTGAGGTGGTGGATGCAGGGGAGCAGAAAGCCAGACTTATAGTGAAAAGAACAGGTTGTTTCAACAGCACATATAACGTGGGGATCCAATGAAACTGGTGTAGAAAGACTGGTATGAAAATGTACCTCAATTGAAAGACATGAATACTGTGTAAAGCCACCACTTTGACATTCAACAAATTGCAAGACTACAGTTAATTTCCCTTTAATTGTATTACAAAGTGGATCTAAAGAAAAGAATTCCAGATATATTTTATTTACAAACCAACATACAGCTACATTGCTGGAATGTAGTATTCTAATGTTACCTTGCTCGCGCAAAGCTTGGGTCTTCCTGAATAATGGAATCACAGAATTCTGGCCAACACACTTCTTATGGGCGACATCACATGTGGTCCCAGGAGGGCAGCAGTGAACATGGTCATCGCAGCAGACAGCCTGCAAGGCATTCAGAATCATGAGGGATTGGAGAAAAAAAGGGAGGCTAAAGCAACAGCAAACATTAGTAGCAATCCCACAGCTCAAGACTGCTACCTATTGGGCTCAATGAGTGGCAGATGGACACTTACAGACATAAAGGGACAGCATCCATATGACTGATCAGGCTGTTGACAGCAGGTACTGCCATCAGGACAGGATGAGCCATCCTGACACGGCGTCCGACGGATGATTTTCTCTGGTTAGGAACAGACGAGTTAGAGCTTTAATTACAGATTGCTCGGCCTATGTACAGGCCTACTGTGATTTATGAACAGAAGTCAAGACTGTAAGCACTTTCTATACACATGTACAATAATATTTCAAAGATTTTAAACAGACAGATAGGATATGGATTCTACTCTACACTATTCACTGATTTCATGTGGTAACTTGTAGATCAAGATGGAAAAGAACATTGCTATTTTATAAAGTAATAGGCACATTCTACTTAGTTTGTGTAAAATGTTTTGCATATTGCTTGAGTCCAAAATACAGAAAATTTCTTAACATGCTTGTACTACCATATATGGATTTGTTACTTCTGCTTTTGTATTACTGTCTGTAATAAAAAAAAAGTAATTACTGGGCTGGGGGCACTGCACAACACATCAAAAGTGCTCTCCTAAATGAGTTCAGTTAACCATAGGACAGAGCAAATTGTAATCATCTCAGACAAGTGGCAGCTGGGTGAGTGAGCAAAACACAGCACTGCCAGATGAGTTAAGACTTCTGAATACAGCACTTGTGTACAGTGGCCCTAACTCAAGGCAGAATACTACTGCACATGTTATTGTGCAACACTACCCTGTGTGTAGCAGAGGGAGGTGGTCACTATGGGCTGCACCACAATTTATGAGAATTCACTTTGTGCCCTAATGCTGTATGTCATAAGTTCCTACAAAATGGCTGCATCCGTGTGTAAGCAGGTATATTATGAAGCGTTCTAGCTATTCACCAAGCTAGTTAGAACAAATATGGTACAGTTTGTAGCGCTCACCAGAGTCAAGTTTCACGCGGGCAGGAACTTTCTTGGACAAAGGAACCTCCCCATTTTCAGACTTGCATTTGTTGTGTTCGAGATCACACACTGTGTTATGAGGACAGCAATGCAAGTGATCATTACAGCAAATTGCCTAAGGAAATCAGGGCGGAGTTGGAATTAGACCATTAAAAACAGAAAGGAAGTAAAACTCAAAGAGACACCGATAACATGGAAATTAGCTGTGCTGATTCGGTATAATAGACACTTTAGAGGACTTCTAATAAGTTGTGGACTCCAAGTAGAGCCAAATGTAGATTCTCTGCACACCTGATTTAAGGACATTTAAAGTTAAAGAACCACATCCAGCAAGTTACTCAGGCAGAATCCAAAAAGTTTTAAAGGCAAGATTTGCTTTTTAAAATGGACTTTATCCAAACTGGTATTTTCCTTTACATTTAGTGTACATAGTGCAGTTATTGCACCCAGATACTGTATTACAGATTTTACCATATACTCCCTCCCCTGATTAACTTTAACCACCAAATTAGTCAGTTTAGACTTGTGTGAAAGATTTTGTATTTCGATGAATCTTAATCAGTTCAAATAATTTAGAGTTCCAAGGCATACCTAAAGCCAAGCTGCCCTTCACCTCACCTGTGGTAGGGGACAGCACCCCCAGCTCTGGTCAGCCATCTGGCAGCACGAGGTATCACTTGGGCATTCTGATCTTCCATCAGGGCAGAGTACAGCAGACAGATTGGCAGCTGAAGGACAAGCAGGGTGTGAATTGCATGTGTTGGGATCATGTGGGAATGATTAATTGGGATATTTCTCACCTGGGATACAGTAATGTCCATCTTCAGAGCAATGGCTGCCTGAGGGACAGCAGTGGTGTCCATCTTGGCATGAGATTCCCTTTGGGAGGAGTAAGTGATTTGGTTTATAATGAATGAGATCTAGAGGTTGGCATAAACCACTTCTCTCTACTACTGAACCCCACATCTATAGCCAATTGTGCAAAATATTGGACCATTTTGTGTTCTGTTGTATGCCACCCAGGCATTAATGCCTCAGTTACACCTGACAAACCATGTAGAGTATTTACTTAAGATACATTCACCCAAGTCAGCTTATGTAAAGGGCTACTTGTAATTCACAAACAAACATGTAGATATTTCAGGAGCTAATCAGAAGACATTTAATTCAAGAGTTGCACTCATAGGGGAAGCTATTTTCCCATACATAGCAGACCATCAGTAAATATACGGAATTACACTGGACAGGCTCAGCAGAAAATGGCTGCCTACAGAATAGCTTGCACTCAACAGCAATGTTTGGGGGGTTGAGAAACACTGTATTAACTAATCTACAGCCTGCATCTTCAATCTTACAGACTACAGTAAGTACAATTGAGAAAAAAAAGCAAGCATCACCTTATTCTGCTCATTAAAACTTCCCATTATTTTGCCACCATATCATGCAGGGCTGTACAGAGATTATTTGTCATTCCCTGCCCCATTGAAGCTTACTGTCTAAATTATCCAACACAAATTTCCATTTTAGCTAGCAGCAAAATAAACCAGTGTATTTTTTGGGGTGTGGGAGGAAACCCACACAAACATGTGTGGAACGTACACACCACAGATAGGGCCCTGGTCAGGAATTAAACCCATGACCCTAGCGCTATGAGGCAACAATGCTAACCACTGACTACAGTAAATTTGACTTCTTGACTGCGTGTCATAAAGTACCTGGGCTATAGGGCAGCAAGCTGATCCACCCTGGGGGGTGCTCACACAGGAATATTCCTCAGGACAGCCTGTCCTGTCAGTGCAGGAAATCTCAGATGTTATCATGGGAAGGGAACGCGCCACAACCTGCAAGAGATGAAAAATGTGCTCACCCTCATAATCCATATCATTGTCATTGTAAAAAGGACAACATCTTATGTCATGTTAATCGGCCTCCTGCAAGATTTCATGCCAATGTTCTGATTTGCAAAACTCTGAAGACATGTTGGAGCTCTAGACTTTGGTAACACAAGTGAGTTTAAGGTAGAATTACCAACATGACTTCTGGTCCTGTAATCCTCCTGACTTACCTCTCCCTCTGGACAACAGCCATATCCATTACCACCAGGTAGCTCACAGCACAGCGTCTTCTCACTGCATGTGGTGCCATCAGGACACCGAGCTGCACCAACCGAAGCGACCAATAGCAAGAGATGCCAAGGGGGAGCCATCCTGCAGTGACAAAGTGCAATAAGATACAACTAGCTAAAATATAAGCAGCATTTTAAATATTACAGATAGTGTGAATGTTAATTAGATCAAAGTTAAATTTAACAAGATGGTTGAATTGAACACAAAAAACCCACAAAAATAATGGTTTTAAAAAAGGTCTTAACAAAGACATGATTTTCTATTCCCACATCAGGACAGTTTTCTGCAGAGACTAGCTACTGTGCAATATAAGCATTTTGGATGTTTTGACTTGGGTCAACTTTTTTTTTTTTTTTTTTAAATTTCGCTTAGAAATAATATCCTGCACTGCACATGAGCTATAATGCATGTTACATATGCAAGTAATTTAGAGGTATCTAAACTCCAGTCTTTGTTGTTGAGGGCAGAGTCATATAAACAGCATGAGGACGTTATGCCGGATTGCTACATAATGAATTTATTTATAATCAAAGATCTCATCAATTAACATTTTAAGTGGTCCCCATTCTATGGCAATAGTGTAAGAAGCCGGATGCCAGCAGCTGGAGCAGAGAACAACCACATTGAATTGCTGAAGGTTAAACCCAGGTTCACCACCAGGTAAGAATATTTCTCTATGGGTTTTGCCTTAGTGACTGCCCTCTGTGCCCAGTTTGCCTCTAGACCTTACTGCATCCGACTGGAAAGTCCTGAAAGACTAGATTTTTTTCCTTGTAGTCGAGTTAGTACATACAACACATTTTCTTCATTCTTTTGTTCAGGTAATGTGAGAAAAGACATTTTGTTGCATGCATCATTCCTTGTGATGTTTTGTAACATATGCATGAGAGAGGATTAATGAATTGAGTAGTAGCACCACAAGTTAAGTTGGTGTGAACTGGCCCATTGGGAACAGTGCTATTTTAGGTGCCTGAGGGAATGGTGGGTAAACCAAGTCTGTCACGAGCACGAGACATCTGGGGAATCAAATACTGTTTTAGGTGTGGTTGGGATATGAAGCCAAGATGCCAGGGATAGAATCTCACTTGTGCATCTCATTGTTTGAGAGTTGAAAAATTCTACTTTTCTTAAACATTCTAGCCCTGTGCAAAGTAGCTTGATTTGCCTGGTTATGTGTGCAAGGACTGAAGAGTGTCCATTCTATACTACAGGTGATATAATACTAGATTGTGTAGTAAAGTGCCTTTCATTTCATACAATAGACCCACAGGGCACACAAAGTAGTTCCAAAAAACCTTCCCTCCCTATTCCCCTCTGGGAAGTGGCAAATATAATAGCTGTGATATGGATGTTCCCTTTACTTGACTGTTCTCCTAAAACAGTCTTCCTAGTGTGTGAATTTAGTATTACAAAATGAAGGCAGGTCTTGCCAATGTGTGTAATCACTAGGGAAAGCATATGTCCCTCAGAGTTCTGTCTGCTCTGTATAATCCTCCTCCTACATAAGTCATTGTTTGACATAAGCGTCTGAATGTGTGTGACCGGTAGCCACACTAGTCTCCCCCACAGATTCGAAAAAAAGATTTGTAGGACTACCACTAAGACAAATGACTGATGTATGCTTAAATATTAACAAAAAAAATAATTGTTTTTTGATTTGGGTTGCAGCTTTATTTAAGAGCTTGGAAATAAAATTTGCTACCAAGTTATGCAATAGAGACGTTGTTGTATTTTTAAGATTTGGTACGATTGCTCTTAAATGAACTTTCTTACAATATCAGAGCATTTGGGTTTAGAAGCCAAAGTTTCCTTGACATTTGTGCTGAACTTGTAAGAAGTGTACAAGTAATCAAAAGAATGAAATGGATGTAGACTAACACGTAATGATTACTGTACTTCAGTAAAAGACTAGGTTATGGATGTGTATAATCCACAAGTTTGATGGGTATCAGAAAGTAGAAGAAAAAAAAAAAAAAAGAAATAGGTATGTTTTTTTCCCCAGATTAATCTTTAAGAACTAACAATTGAGCAGCGATTTAACCAGTTACCTAAAAAGGTATTTTCTCACCACATGAAAATGTTACAGCACTGCTTTTCTGATCAACCCGTAAGCACACAGATACAAGATGAACGATCGGTTTATTTTAAACATGTTTTTGCCCTCTGTGCTTCAACTCCCAGTACCCTTTATAGGGAGTATTTATTGTGCAAAGTAGGGGAACATTAAATCGTACTACCTAAATGAGAAAAAGGTATTTTATACTCAAACACAGGCTTTCCAATGCGCCTGCTTTAGGATTATAACTAGGCCTTTGACTCAGATGAAAGCAAATAGGGTTAAGATAGAAGACCATATTTTACCTTAAGGTAAATATACTTGATAATTGAATATGCCCCATAGTCTCAGTTTTAGGACTTGCTAACCTTCACCTGCTGCTGCATCTGTAAACAAGAGCTGGGGCAGTGGGGTTAAGCAGATATAAGGGCTGCCAACTCAAAGCAGGAAGGAGCTGTGGCAGCAGGTGAATGCCAACACTTGAAGAGAAAATTCATGCTATTTTCAGATCTGCCAGGCCATGTAACTTCATGCTGTAGTTTTTAACAAAGCTGCACTAAAACAGAACAATTATTCCTTATATATGCACACATTGAATGCATTTTCTGTGGTGTAAGAGCATATCTATGATTACCCATAGACTGGTTAGGATGCTGTTACTTGGTAAACAGCCTCAAACCTTGTCCTATTGAGGATCAGACATGTTTAAAGGTGTAATCTCATCCTGTGAACCATATTTGTCTTAAATAAACCCAGTTTATAGTAGATAACACAAAACTGCAGAATTGCAGCTGTTATCTGGGATTAGCACAACAAAAACAGATCTAGGGCGCTGCAATTACCACAGCAGCCTCGAACAAACTAAGTGGAATACCACTAGATAAATTTAAACACACAAGAGTTTGCACAGTGGTGCCAAGTATTCTGTCAAACATCTATACCCTGGAGTCTCTAAACAAAACAGGATTGGATCTATAAAGAATTCGATGCCTCAAGTTTGATATATGTGGCGGAGAGGAGTGAATCTGGTAGAAGATTGGCTGTTATCAATATTACCTTTTATGGGATGGAATAGGATTCTTATATTTAATTGGTAATAAATGTTTGAAAAGGGTAATCCACCTACATTCAGCTCTTGTTTCTCTTTGCTCCATGTTCCATGAATGAACAGGGAGTAATATATACGAGAAAAAAAAAACAAAAAAAAAACACCCTTTACTGATGCCGATTGTCATCTGTCGGGTGATGTAAGCATAATACCAAGGGGGATTAGAAGATACTGACCAGTTTGTATGACATGAGACGGTTTTAAGATTTATAAGACTATTTTGCATTTGGTCCATTTCATGTTTCATCAGAAATGTTTTATATATATTTTTCTGATATTTAACCCTGTTTGACAATACTTAGTGCCATTGTGCAAACACTTATGTTATCTGGGGTATTTGAGAGTGTGGAATGAAACTGCCTCTGCTTTTAATACTGTATAGTGCCGATTTCTGCATTTTATTTTCTTCTGGCTAGCAAAGGACAAACCTGTATTTTCAAAAGGAATTTGCAAAATCAGCCTTGATGATTCCAAGGAAATTATAAACCACGTAGAACACATAAAAGCAGCTGCATTACTACATCAAAACTACTCCAAGTCAGAGGGCATTGATTGGAATTTTATGCTGACAATATAATATTTGACGATAAACTCAGCACAAGTTGTTAAACCTACATCTTATTGGTTCAGTTTATTACTAAAAATAGTTTAGCAACATTTTTAAAATTCAAGTAGATTTACCACTATGTAGAAGGAGGAAGTTACAGGATAGGGAAATTAGTTATCCCATGAATGTGGAGGTAAATATTGTGTTCAAGCTGCATAAACAGAAAATTAAAATGCCTTAAAGGATAAGCTGCAATGACCTTTACTCCAAAGTTAAACATTGTTCAAAGCTTGTCAGCATGTTTTAAAAATGATCAGATATTTTGATTTACGTTAACTTACTTTTATTAACTATTACTTGTAAACCATACCCTTTACTGTGCACAAACTGCAAGACTTTCTGCAGATTTAAGCACGATTTAAAATTAAAATAAAAAGCCTTATCTACTGTAGCTCAAACTATTCTCCAACTCCAATCTATTGGATAAACTGGATTGGACATTATGCAATGTTGTTCCAAAAGGAGTTTTCACTTGGAATGTTGAATGTTCAGAGAATCTCCATTTAAAATCAAAGTTGCTCCTTTTCCACAATAGAAGGTGAAGGATATGGCCATGTCAGTCTATATTCTGAGCTAAAAACATTTGTTTTCTTCTGCTGCCTATGGCTTGTTCACACATGCAATAGGAAAACAAACACATTTTAGACACTATAGCGCAGGGTTTCCCAAACCCAGTCCTCAGGGCTCCCTAACAGTACAGGTTTTCCGGATCACATGTGACATAATTAGGACCACCTGTGGATCTGTTACAATGTGCCAGTCAGTAATGAATACACCTGTGCTCCAGCAAGGAGATATGGAAAACCTGCACTGTTGGGGAGCACTGAGGACTGGGTTTGGGAAACCCTGCTATAGTGGTACCTCCCACATTTGCCTTCATGTATCGCACTTTTACAAACATACTCACAAAGCATCGTCATGCCGTGTTCTAAAATTTTAAATGGGATAACATTTTAGAACACAATGGTGCTAATATATATATATATATCACATTTTGTAACACGTTTTATCTGTATGGGTTTACATTGTTTAAATACATTGGAAAACCTACAATCTCTAGAAAACATACTAGACAGTTATACTACTAGTGCCAAAAAAATAAATAAAAACCCAGCATGTATGCGGCTTTAAGCTGTCCAGATAAGTGTTGGTGCAGGCAATGTTATATTAACTGTATGCTTGTGTACACACTTTGCAGCTATACAGAATCACTAATGCAGATCTTTGCCATTACACAAGTAAAGCAGAACGGTTACTTCTGCTTTCACATATCATGCTATCCAAGCCACAGATACCACTATCAGCAGTAGTGTAACCACATCGCAGAGTTATCACTATATCACAAGCCTGCCTCAAAGTATTGGCTTCACAATCACAGCACATCAGTATTTACACTATTTTGCTACAATTCTGCCTCGCCGCTATTCTTTTACAGACCCCATTACCACTGTATTTTAGGATAAGTGTATTCTGATTCTGTTCCACCGTCAAACATTTGTCAATGGCTCGCATATAGAGTACCCCAAACGCCATTGCTACAAACCACTACTGCCTGAAAACAGAAGCAGATATTTGAACCTTGAAAACCACTGGAGTGGTTTCCAAAATGCAAGGCATGTACTGATCTCAAGTAATAAGAGCATTTTGTGCAAACTGCACTAAGATCACTTTTAGAGAATCAAGCTCTCCAAAATCTGCATCTTACTCCTCCCCACTTCATTGGCATCAAAGAAGAACATTTCTGAAGCCCCCTCACTAATTAATCACTTTGCTTTTTCATGAGCCTTTCTAAACAGACAAGATACAGAAAGTCTGCTTTTGTAGGATAAAGTTACTCACTTCACTGCATCCTCTAAAGCAAGGATCTTAGCCTTTTGTTTTATTTGACATGTAACCTGTGCAATGGTAAGGGTTTACCAAGTACCCCCTGAAGTGGGTAAGTTTACTCAAACACATTTAACTTGCTTAAATATATACCAGACTACTCCTTATGCATTGAATTATTTTTTATACATTCATAAAGCCTATACAAGGTGTTTTAAACACACTTTATGTTATATTTAACAGACTAAATAACCCCTTGTTAGGCACAACTTGGACTTCTCACCACTGCTATGTCATCCCAGCACAGCTTGGTGTCAGGGCAGCTTCAGGCTTAAGCTCCCTGCTGTAAATGCTGGTACTGCAATGCATGTGAAGCCCCAGAATGCCATGTGCCAGCAATTCTGCTCAGAGGTGCTCTCTTCCTCTCCTACCAGGAAATGCAGAGCGGCCCACAGAAAGGTGGAGGGTGCTCTTTGCAAAAAGAGTCTTGGGGGGTCCTTTAAAGTGTTGCTATGGTACCCCCAAATTTCTAGTTACACTCCTGTGTTTTATCTATTACAAAATATATAATATTGAAGTTTTTGTATAGAGCTATTAAAACAGGAATAGTAAACAAAAACCAAGGGAAAGGGTGGGGGGGGGGGGGGGGTTGGGTAATATTTATTTGCAAGGTACCACATATTCCATAGTACCGCAGAGACAAGTTACAAATAGATGGGGTAATACATATAAGTAGCACAGGTGGGTTATTGCTAAAAAAAAAATGCATGACAGGACATACAAGGCAGTCAGCAGACAAGGGAAAAGAAAAAACAAAAGGGAACTATAGAGGATACTAAGAGCCAAACTACAGTGTAGTACACAGTGGGGAACACCATCACCTGAAAATTGTTGCAATGAGAAACAAATGCAGACATAAGTGAAAAAACTCAAAAGGTATCCAAAACGAAATATCCTACACTCCTGTTTCAAGGTACAAATTGAGAATCAATGTTCTAAAGTATCAAATACCATGCTCTTGAGGTAGTGTCAATGCTGCTATGCAAGCTAGTAAGGAGGGGAAAGTCTACAGACAATCAGATTACCTCCTCTTATAATGACAGAGAAGCTACTAGCACCATATGTAAAGCACAACAAAATGAGTTTCTAAGTAGCATCACGTCTGTTCTTCCTTCCATCACCTCTTCTGTTCATAAAATTCTTACATTTTTTTATACCACAAAAAAATTGGTTCATCAGTTTTGATACAGTACATATCATAAATGCTTGTAACTTAAATCTGAACACACCAACCCCTCATCTTTGCAGTTCTACAGTAGTAGAATGTATGTATGTAGTGTGCAGAATCCTATTAGGACAAAAGCATATTCAGACAGCCTTCCATATTTGCATACTATACCCAAGGTGATTCATAGTCATATGATCACAATAACTTGCTCAACAAGGAAGTAGAGAGAACAGGGAACTAGACCCACACACAATGCCCTTCCCCCTAGCTATAGGCAGAACAAGGCAATTGTGCATTACTGTTAAAGTAAAATTGCAGATACCACTGAATATTTACAGCATCTAGTTTTTATTTCAGCCCACTTACCTGATCTGTATTACAATAAAAAATTACTGTTTATACTCCACAGATAGGCACTAATCATAACCAGGTTATGCTCAACATATATAGAACAATCACTTCTACATGTCAAATTCTATCCGTTCCCAACATGTAACAAACACTTTAAATGAAAATCTCTGAACTCACATCTCTAGCCCAGTTAATGTTATATTGAGTTGCATTCATATTAAAAGTAACTTAAAATAAAATAACTCACATTCATGGTTTCCCATTTAGTTATTACAAAGCCTTTACAAATAAAATTTGTATTAATTACTGGAAGATAAAATTGGCATATGCAGCTACCCTGCCAGCTAGCTCAATTGTCATTAAAAACTATAAAAATACACCTGATTATCTAGAAGTGGGAAATGTGGATTTGAATGACTGCCTAACATGCTTGTGTGCTTCTCTGAGAGCAGTTTTCAGTAGAAGGTTTTGATTAGGGAGAATCTACAGCCACTTATTAGAGTGAAACCTAACTGCATTGGACACACTAAGTGCAGAACACAAGCTATGTATACATTTCATACTGTAGAATACGCAACACACACAGCACTACCCTGAAGACAAAGAACATATTCACTAGCAGCAAATATATTGTATACACAGCATAGATACAAACACTCCAGTCTGAAGCTAATAAAAGTTGCTCTTACCCGTAGACCTATAAATATACAATGAATACCACAGTCGGCCAAATACAGAATTACACAGACATTACACACTGCAGAAAACAGACAACATAGTGAAAGTTGCAGGATTCTATGCACTTCACATACACATTATAGCAACAAAATATCCAAAAGCTGACATGTTTTGCAGACTCAAGTACAAAGTTCAAGCGCTGAAAATAATAAAACGGAAGTTGCATTGTTCTACGGACATAATGCATACACAATATTATAAACTGCATGTAATACACTACACATAATAAGCACCCACAGTACAAATAGGCTCACACAATGTCAGCTGCAATGCTCATCACAACCCATCCTCACCTGTCAGGCTACGCTTCAAGTTACCCAAATCCCAGCTACTGACCCCAATTTATTAGTACAGCCCCACCTAGTCTTAATTCCTATTGGCTGGTCGCTTTGTCTTTCTCATTGCTTGTAAGTCACGAGCGGACTCCGGCATCACGTGATACGCTGTTCGATGTCATATGACCAGTCACGTGATGAGCAGGTATTGGTTCAGTTTATGTCATTATAACTGGGGTATTTCCACAGGTAGCGGTGGTTCTGTGAAACTAGCTCTGTACTGTGTATTTCCTCATACATTGCATTTTTGGTTTGATCAGTAAAGGCAGACACACAAACAGTTCCTCTAAGTCCTAACCCGAGAGCCTGCGGCCACTTTTATTTCATTTATTTTCTAAATGCATTGCAATGGGTAGAATTATTAATTGAATGTTAAATGTGTTTTTAACTGTGTTAATAATACAAAATCAGAATCCTGGTGCAAAGTGTGTATTTAATATATAGAAACTATCTGCATAACTGCCAACATTTCAAAATAGTATCCAGAGACACTTAGCTGCTAGGTTTGTGCAGAAAAAAACCATATCCTCACAATACAGCCTCTCTGGGCAGTGGAACACTGCAATCCTAGCCCAAAAAATAATAAATATATGGTTACAATCTGAACTGAAAGAAAAGAACATTTAATTGTGCAGCTGCTTGGTATTGATAAATGGGAACATTTCCAGGGATACATCTTGGGACTGTTCTTAGAAACTAGAGACATTGAAAAAGAGGCAAAGAAATATTTTATGTACCTGGTATTGCATATTGTTCTCAAGGTAACGTGCAGCAGACAGTGTTTTTATGTTTTCTCACTAAGGGGCATATTTAACAAATAATGATAGTGCACTATCGTGCACTTACCATTAAAGAAATGTCCCTCTGTGTCCCTCACATATTAAAGAAGGTTGCATCGCAGCAGATAGAGATATCGTGGATATCCCTCTCTCCCCTGCGTCTCTCTGTCTGTCCACCCACCCCTCCCCTTAGATTGTACGCTCCTCTGAGCAGGGCCATCTCTCCTCCTGTTTCCACCACTTCTAACTCTGCTCTCCAGCTACTTAGCCCTCCTCCTCGAGGGTCCTCCACCCCACGTCCACTCTCGCTCCCTCCTTCCCCCTGGGGGTCTCCCTGTCTTCCGCGCCCTCCTTCTTGGGCCCCGTCGTTTGCGGATCCTCCCTCCCCCTTCCCCGCCCTCTCTAGCTGTGCATTGAGCGAACTGAGTTGCTGTGTTTACTGTACTGTGCTGTCTCCCATTGTATTGTGATTATGTTTGTCTCTGTACGGCGCTGCGGATGCCTTGTGGCGCCTTATAAATAAATATCAATAATAATAAAAATATCAATATCTGCTGCTTTGCATTCCTTTTCGTTTTTGGGAGCAGTTACCATCCTACAGTATGGTGACTGCTCCCGGCCGCAATCTAACAAGTTCCAAAAAAACATTTTTTGCGGAAACTTGTCATGCTAATGTACGCCAGCTGAAGCTGGCGTACATTATCATTAATGAAAAAATCCAATGCTGTCAGCTCTGCTTCGAAGAGCAGAGCTGGACAGCGCATGTGTGGAGGGATCACATGATCCCTCCCTGTCACTCACCGCTCGCTCTCTTATAGTTGCAGAGACAGAGCGGGGATCTTTGTGCACATGTGCAGTTCTTTGAACTGCACATGCGCAATTAATGTATGAAGAGCAACGAAGATGACCAGGAGGAGATCCGGAGACAGCGCGTTCCGAACAGGAGGGTAAGTATGTTTTTTTTTTAATCACAGAAACAACAGTTTATCGGAACTGCTGTTTCTGTGATCCGTTTTTCATAAATGTGAGAAATAGTTCAATCCTTATCCATGTGATAAGATTGAAAACTATTTTTCACTTTATGAAAATATTGATAAATGTGCCCCTAATAACTTAAAGATAAATACAATAAATTATAGGGAAGAGTAGGAAAGGGATGGGAACAAATATAAAAGAGGGTACAGTACAGCTTATTATTAGGGTGACCAGCACTAATATACATGTATAGGTATATATGAGAAAGTTTCCCAATAAATACATACACCAATGACCTTAATATATTTGAAAACAGTAAGGAAAACAATGGAAACACATAAAAAGTAACTAGAATTAGCTGAAAGTATAGTTATGTCTCAATGGTATGGAAATGGGATGAATTGCAATTAAAACTTAAAGCAGCAATCTCATGACAGAATCAGTTGTGTTGTGTGTTTTTTTATCATAAGTCACTGTCGAGCTATAAGAAGAATGATGATATTTACCATGTTTCTTTGGATTATTTCTTCAGGCTGCTATTACTGCAGTGGTGGATTGCCCCAGTCGCCCCCCCTCCTTCCCCTAGTATCAGTGGGCATCTAGTGGCTACTCGCTATACTCATGTCCCCAGCGGCTGGCAGGCAGAGAATGCTCTGGGGCAAAAATCCCATACTTGCCAATTCTCCCGGAATGTCCGGGAGACTCCCGCATTTCGCGGGAGTCTCACGGACTCCCGGGAGAGTGTGGCAAACTCCCGCATCTGCCCACTTCCTAGTGAAGTGGGCAGAATTAGGTCCAAAAGGCCGCGATTCACCGGGAATCGCGGCCTTTTGGACCAATGTAATAGTAAAAGAAAAAACACAGGGCCTAATTCATTAAAGAAAGTTAAGCAAAAAATTGAGTAAGTTTTCTGGACAAAACCATGTCGCAATGCAAGGGGTGCAAATTAGTGTATTATTTTACACATAAGGAAAATACTGCCTGTTTTTTCATGTAGCACACAAATACTTGATAGATTATTTGTACACTGAAACTTAAAGTTGATCAAGGACATGCACTACCCCAAATATAAATCTGGCATCACATTTTAAATTTACCTCCCCTCCAATGTAAAATCGTTTTGCCTTACTTACTTACTTACTTTTGCTTAACTTTCTTTTCTTAATGAATCAGGCCCATGGACAATAAAAGTTGTATTCTTTTATTTGATATAAATACCAACATCCCGCATTTACTACTTTATGAGTCAACTAAATGCATAATGATCCATTTTGTTATATATATCCTTCTCAAGTGTAAATACACAGTATGCACTGTCTTGGTTTTTCCTTTACCTAAATCCATAAGAATTTATTTTCTTGTGTTCTGAACTTATCAAATTAGAAAAAAAAACACAGAGAAAACGACAGGGACTTGATAAAAATGACACGGAGTTGATGATGACTACCGTTTCTATACTCTGGCCGATCCAAGATACACTTAAGGCGTACTTTTATGGGGATGCATATTTGCAGAGTATTTTGTGCTGCACGTATCAAAAGAGCATTTAAAATGCAAAAGGTATATTTTGATAAAAATTGAGAATACATGACATAATGGGGATTATTGTGCTTCACAGTCCGCTGCGGCAGTACCACTCTCGATGCGCTTAGATTTATCAGGTTAGCAGAAATGTATCTCTAGATGTTTTTTTGGAGATGTTTTTTTTGTATAACTTTATTAATATTTTGTATATCTTTTTACCTGAGCTAGGGAGACAAGGGAGGGTGGGTACAGTGTAAGGGAAAGTGGAGAAGAAGGGAAAGGAGGGGATACACGTACCAAACAAAATTTAATTACAAAAGGTACATCACTAGTTAGTTTATGTTGATGGAATAATGCTTCTGGTCTACAAGAAAATGGCCATCATTCTCATAAATTGGTACAGGTATTTTTCTCCAGTGTTTCCTCTACACAACTGACATATCAGAATGTCCTACATATTTATAGAAATGAGACTCATTAAGGTATTTAGCAGGGTGAAGATCTATACTACAAGAAAATGTTCCCCGCTCTACAGCGCACTTCTTCTTTTTCCTAGTGTTTCCTCAAGTGTGTGCCTGTTTGTGTGTGTTATACTTGCCTACTTGCCTACTGTCCTGGAATATTGGGGGACTAGCTGGGAATGTAGGCTAACCCCCAAGAACCCCGGTGTATCTCCTCAACTGCTGGTTTATGCACTAGCCAATATGTACATATATCAGGGAACAGCAAGAAGAATGAGAATCCTCAACTCTCAAATGTACTCTCAAATGTATTACAAGTGAGTACATTTTCATTTTATATATATATATATATATATATATATACACATTTTTTACTTCTAGTAAAACATTATATTTGTTGAAATTCGATAGAAAGTCCCCTAATTTAGGGCCCATTTGTCAAGCCCTATCAACACGATAAAAGGTTTGTAGCAGGGATAGAGCTTTTTATTTGTTTGTTTTATTTGTTTGTTCTATTGTTCTTTATTCACCCCGTTATCATCATCATTATCATCTATTTATTTATATAGTGCCATCAAATCCACAGCGCTGCACAGAGAACCCATTCACATCAGTCCCTGCCCCTTTGTAGCTTACAATTTAAATCCCCCTAACATACATACATACAGATCGAGAGAGACTAAGGGCAATTTGATAGCAGCCAATTAACCTATCAGTAGTTTTTGGTGTGTGGGAGGAAACCGGAGCACCCAGAGGAAACCCACGCAAACACAGGAATAACATACAAACAAGAGATTGGGTCCATATGCTTCTTCATGTGAGACTTTACTATTTATCAAGCAGTGCGGCAGTAAATCCAGTGCTGCACTGTTGGGTAATACCGGTCTTGTCATAATATTTACAGTAAAATAAATATAATCTTCCCTTCAGTCCTGCTACACTATACAGCTTCTGGCTAAATGTATCTCCTATATAAGTAACCCCTGGTATTTCCATATAAAAATAGGGACTACACTGGACATTTGTGTAAGAACTAAGTAACTGTAGTAACTGCCCATTAATTGTAATGGCACTAAAATGACTGGGAAAGTGTGGACTGGTGGTTAAACTCGAGAACAAGACATTTGAGATTGGGAGATGAGAGAAGTAACGATTAATCCTTCTGAGAAGTCTGGGAGTTAATGTTCAGTGTGCACAGAGACCAGAAGAAAAGGAAAGAGATATAAGTTAATAGTGACTGGTAAATGATCGGAGATAGAGAGGAGAGCTGGTAATAAAATGAGGAAATTGATTGATATGAGCAATACCTGAAAGTAGGGTATACACGGAGCAAAGATTGTAGTATCTGTCAATTAGCATATCTGTAAACCACTACCCTGCTTGTAGCAACATATTGGCAGAAGGAACTGAAACACTACGACCACATCCGTGTAAAAAAAGTGTATAAAGTGGTGAAAATCGTATGGGAAACAGATAAAAGAAATTACTTCTGAGGCTGTTACCACAACTGAGTTTATCATTAATGAGTCAGTAAAGATAAGGGAACTTAATATATATATAAGAAGAAATAGACTTGTGTTCATCTAGAAGGAGTATTTAAATTGAATCACTGAAATGGAAAATCCTTACTATTAGTTAATTTGTAAAGGACTGAGAAACCTTATTAACTAAGACTATGTTAATTCACACAAAACAGTTCTAATTGTGCTTGATATATACTAAGGCGTATTATGCTATAGTACATTTTTATTAGTGATGGCTGATTAGTCAATGTGTATAGTTGTAAGTGTGTAGTTACAAGTGTATTAAGATTTAAATAGCATAATTCGGAGTTATACTGGACTTCTTATTAGTTATCAGTTATCTCTATACCAAGTATGAGAAGTGACTAATCTCTGCTTCCTCTCTTTCATCAACAGGTAATTACTCCTACTTCATTTGCACAAGTGTAAGAGCTGTATTAAGAAAATGTATTTTTATTTCTTACTATATGGTAATTACTCCTACCTTATTTGCACCAGTGTCAGAGCGGTATTAAGAAAATGCGTTTTTATTTCTTACTCTGTGGTATGCTGTCCTTTCACTGTTTGTTTGTTTGTTTAAAACTTTTATTTCTAGTGTTTGTTGGGAGAGTTTATTGAGGGTCTGATTGAAGATACTGATCACATGTGTTTGTTAACCATATATAATCATTGTAAAATGGCTGCTTAGACAGTGTGTGTAGTTCTAAGTGTATTAAGATTTAAATAGCATCATTTGGAGTTAAACTGGAGAAGAACATTCTGCCTATTACCACAGCTACACAAGGACAACAGTCAGTATTCACATGAAACTCCATAATCTACACCTGATGTTTTCATCTCTCCCTGGCTACAAGCTTCACTCAACAAGAGGCCTGTTTTGGACTCTGATCTTATTTTCTTCTCAGCTTGTGAAAGTTTGTTTTATCTGTCATTTCATTTTCTCTGCAACATCCCTTCTGTTTAATAAGCCTGCTGTACTACTTGCTCAGCCACTCCATAACCATGCTACAGCTGTTTTGTTCCTCTATCTCATCATTGTACTTTCAATTCTACTCAAGGCTTTGTCTGCCATCACAAGTATAAGGAAATGAAACTGAGTTTGAACCACTCTCCTATTTCATGACTCTGCTGGAACTCATCTACTGCATCACCTGTGCCATGTTATTCTCCATTCAACACTTCCACCCCTTCCCCCACATGGCTCCCTTCATCTTTACTTCATACTATCCAGACATCCAGGAATAAACTACATCTACTGCAGCCTCTCTCTTCACTACTTCTCTGATTGCACAGGACATTGCAACTAGGTAGTTCTTTTAATTCCTACAATTTTTGCTATTTGCAATTTTAATATTTGCCAAATTATTTTTCTTACTCTCATTTCATGGTGTTATCTTTAGGACTATATCATCCTTCACCTGTCCTGCAACACACACTCTGTCCTCATTGCCCCTTCATTATGCCACTCACCTCTATTGAACACTCATGATCTCTTTTTCTATTTAAATTCAATAGTTATAACAGCCTCGGCCTGTTGTCAGAAACTGAAAGGACATACTGCTTCTATTAGCTGGTGATATATCACTGAATCCAGGTCCCCCTCACTTCTCCCACACACATATATCTGAGGTTTTCTGGATTTTGGTAGCGTTCAAACACATCACCTCAAACGCATCAAACGTTCCAACTCCCCTCCACTGGAATGACCTCCCACGCTCCATCCATTTGTCCCTTAACTTGTGCTCCTTCAAACGGGCACTCAAAACCCATCTCTTCCTTAAAGCCTACCAGCCTTCCACCTAACCCTCTCTCCATGCTCGCTCCCATCCCCTTGCTCCTCCTCTGTTGGGGTGCACGCTTGCTCCCCCCCCCCCCTCTGACTCCCTTTGTGCCGGCTGTCTGTTTCCCCTCCCTTTAGGATGTAAGCTCTTATGAGCATGGCCCTTCTCCCTCCGTCTCTCTACCTTCTCTTCTGCTCCTACTCCATTACATCTACTTTGCCTGGAGCCTCTGAAGTTTTGGTACTAGTTGTTTATTGTTCTGTACTGTTATTCCCTGTACTGTCCATTGTTTGTACTGTGTTCGGCGCTACGGAAACCTTGTGGCGCCTTATAAATAAATAATAATAATAATAATAATAATCACCTGTCTCCCATCTCTTCCGAAGTGCTTTAAATGTGCCCTTTGGAATGCACGATCTATTTGAAACAAACTTACTTACATACATGACCTCTTCCTCTCAAACAACCTAAACCTTGTGGCAATAACAGAAACATGGCTCACACAATCAGACACTGCTTCACCTGCAGCCTTTTCACATGGTGGCTCCCACCAGTGCATGTTCACAGTTCTACCAAATGTCCAATCACTCACGTTCATATATTTGAAGTGTATACTGTACTGTTAGGACTTTTAACCCATTCTCTTTGCGTGTTGCTGTCATCTATCGCCCTCCTGGACCACACCAACAATTTCTTGAACACTCCTCTGCAAGGCTAGCTCACTTCTTCTCTTCTAACATCCCAGCCATCATCATGGGTGATTTCAACATTCCTTTTGCTAATCCACGTTCCAATGCTGCTTCCAAACTACTCTCTAACCTCCTCACTTGACCACTCTCAGTGGATTGAATCCACTACTCATCAGGATGGCCACCGTCTTGATCTTGTTTTCTCTAGACTATGCTCAGTTTCTGATTTCCTTAACACTCCTTTCCCCCTCTCAGATCATCACCGTATCAGCTACTCGCTCACCCCCAATTCTTTACCCTCTCCAGGGCCATCTTTCTGACTGGGAACAATGGGCACGTTCCCGGGGGCCCTGCGGGCAAGGGGGCCACAGGCAGGACTCTCAATGAAAATAAAAAATCCTGTACAAAAACAAAACACAAAAAAACGTAACTTTTGCGGTCACTTGACTGTTAAGGCCAGGTGGCGGTCCGGCTCCCTCCCTGGTCCCCTCTTCCGTGCTGCGCAGTGAATGTCAGGCGTGATGACGTCATCACACCCGACATTCACTGCAAGCACAGCACGGAAGAGCTATTAAAGGTATTTTATCGTTTACCAATAATCATTGTCTGCTGCGATTTGTGTGGTTCCAACTCACAAAGCGATTTATTAGCAAAAGCAAAAGAATAACAAATAAATAAGTACAGCCAATACATACGCTGCGTCCTGCTGGATCCAGCTTACAGTCATTCAATCCTGAAGTCTGTGGTCAAAGAGACTGAATGCTGGTTCCAGAGAGCAATATATATACATTTGGTCTTACAGTAAATACAATACAGATGACTTGGCATGTTTCCATTGATTCAGGCTCCAAATCAGTCCAGTATAGTGTAGTTCATAGGTCAGTTCAAACGACGCCCTCCAAGGGTGCGGGTCAGCTCTCCAACAGCTGCATACTAATCTTCCCATTACACACAATACAATTCTGATTATTTATTCCCTATAATCCATAACTTGCATACTCAAGAAGCGATATCTTAGCCAATAGAACCGGATGTCTGCGAATAAATAGGGAATTAGAATGATACCAAACAATATGTGTTTCCTGTAACCTGAACCTTAGATCTCAATAAAGTGTATATAACATTATAATATTTAACTATAAACTCAATAACATCTGTTCATAAACAACTGTGGGTTGGAACTATTATAAAAATGAACTATATGCAAGTGAATGTGTAAGTGTATGTGTGCGTTATTTATCGTGCAACTGCATCAGAACACGCCACGTACTGATCGCAGTCTCACGGTAAACCAATATTAATCAATATTGTTTATTTCATCCAATTATCTGACTTTGACAGAACGGAGAACAGCAACAGCGACTCAGCAAGGACTCAGAAAAAAGAAGAGAAGAGGATCGGACTCGGAGAACAAAGCGATTGAAAGGTAAGTTAAGGGTGATTTTATTCTCTAGTTGAATGGGACGCTGAGTGGGCACAAGTAAAAAAAAAGGGATATATATATATATATATATATATATATATATATAATCACTCTCTTATACATATATATATATATATATATATATATATATATATATATATATCTATATATATAAATATAAAATCACTTATTTTTTGTACACACACACACATACACATGTGTGTGTGTATATATATATATATATATATATATATATATATATATATATATGGGCCCCGATGCACTGCTTTGCCCGGGAGCCCATAATGTTGTTAAGATGGCCCTGATCCTCTCCACTGTCAAACTCTTCCTAGCCTCCTCATACCTGCAGGAATATTAACTCTATTGATTTTCAACAGCTTTCCACCTCTCCATCATCTTATCCCCCCGATTTCTACATTCTCCTCCCCTGTTATGGCAGTACCTCATTTTCAGCAAACCCCTAGCAACTGCCCTTGATCAAGTGGCTGCAGCGACTCTATATACTCCACGTAGATTTCGTTGTCAACCGTGGCACACTAAAGTAACACGAGCTCTATAAAAACTTTCTCGTTAAGCAGAACGTTACTGGCGTAAATCTTGTACTTCAAATGCTTTCATCACATATACTTCTGTCTACCACTCCTATCGAAATGCTCTGGACACTGCAAAACAAACATACTTCCAATCTCTCATTTATGTTCAGGCTTCTATTCACAAATGCCTTTTTAACATATTTAAATCTCTTCTAAATCATCCCACCCCAAATCCTCCAACTACTTTCAGTGCCCAGGATCTTATTTCCTATTTCAAGGACAAAATTGATAAGATCAGACTTGAAATGGTATCATCTCCCTCAACAAGCAATCAGCTCAATTCCTGTGTAACACCCTCTGACATTTTCTTCATTTCTTCTTAAAATAAATGGTGATGATGATAATTTAGATCTGTTAAGATTAGAGCATTCATTCACTGTTACGAGTGAGAGACATTTGCTATTGACCACGCAATAACAATATTTGCTAAATAACTGTTATTATATGTATGCTATTGTAAGACTAGAAATTGAATTACATCTAATGCTAGTGATATTGATGGTAAGCATAGCTAGCCATAAAGTGTTCCAGTGTTGATACAATTGTGCTACAAGGTTTGAATGTTATGATTCTCAGGTTAATTTAAGTATCAGTTTACCAATATTTAGTTGTTCAAGGTTTACCACAGAATACTGTTAGGAAACTAAAATGGTTATATTTTTGCCCTAAGAGATTACTAATCTTCTCAATGTTACGAGTATTTCTGGAAATATGGTAAAAAGCGCTATTATTTAATCCTTAAGACTAGTTATGGATGAATACATTTCGTACACTATATAGAAGATTACATATATGTAAATGATCATCGTGCAACCAGTTCTAATTATAAGGATTTTACATTGGGTAATAATACTGTAGGTGACTGTCACAGGAAATGTTTCTTGAATTTGAGTTATAATTATTTGTATATATTATCTGAGTGAAAATAAGGAGAGAGTGGAGTATTACTTTATGTAACAACAGACACATATATGATACCATCAGGTAAAGTGGGGGTACAGTAGCGAGTGTTTTGTTATTTGCTGACTAAAGTAATTTCCTGAGACAGTGAGGTTGAAATGACCCCTAAGCGCTCAAACTCTGGAGTACTAATCCCATGTCTATCAAGATTTCGGTGGAGCCACTGTCAACCCCTTTCATCCCAGTTACATATAATAGGTAATTTTGTTTCCATTTCCACTGAAAACCAGATATTATTTTTAACTGTACGGATTGGTGGTGAAGGTTGCTCCAACTGCACTTCTAGTAGCCTGAAGTAGATTAAATGACAATTTATTAATTCTAGAAAAGCTGTCCAGATACTCAGATGGACATTAATTAGTAATATTTTTCTAGTTGATTTTTAATGTCTGATAAACAAGATAGATATCTTTGGACAATTCCACCAAATATGTTAAAAGTCACCTCTTTGGATGAAACCTTGTGAGCACAAAGTAGAGGCAGATGGGAATATTTTATTTAGTCTGGATGGAACCAAGTACCACCTTGTATAAATGTTTTTTTTCTATTCCCAGTGGTCTAGTGGTTAGCGCTTCTAACTCCCAGCACTGGGGTCATGAGTTTGATTACCGACCATGGCCTTAGCTTTGTGGAGTTCGTATGTTTGACCCGTGTTTGCATGGGTTTTCCTCCCGGTGCTCCGGTTTCCTCCCACACCCCAAAAACACACTAGTAGGTTAATTGGCTGCTATCAAAATTGACCCTAGTCTCTCTGTCTGTGTGTATGTTAGGAAATTTAAACTGTAAGCTCCAATGGGGCAGGGAGTGATGTGAGTGAGTTCTCTATACAGAGCTGCGGAATTAGTGGCGCTATATAAATAACTGATGATGATGATGAATTCCCTGTCTAATTATTATTGACCAAGAGTCTTTCTCAAGTGGAGGGCCCTAATCCCTTTCCCAATCACAATCATGCCTCATTAATGGTTCCGTATTGAAGGGCAGCAGCATACTATGCAAAAATAAAACCTTCCATCACGTCTACTCTATTCAACAGTCCTGACAGCTTCAAAGAACATGGACACCCTGGATGGACCACTTTGTGGCCAAACCCCAATTGTATACTATTTGATCCTATAGTCGCAAAATCTGTTAACCTCTTAGTCTCCTTCCACCTTTCCCCTCTTCTTGCATAATGCTCCATCTACGTGACTCTTATCTGATGTTTACTTTATGTATTAGGTATTTTGGAATGACTGAGCATGTGTAATGTTTTCTGATACTATTGTATTATATTTTGCAATGTATCCTATGGAATTCTCTTCCTAATCACCCCCAACCCATTTCCTGGTAACCGTCTCAATTCTTTTTTCCTCTTGTTTCCTAATATTCTAGTAATTCATATGGAATTTTTACTTGTTTACATTGTTACTACTGTTTACCGTGATGTTATTTATATCTCTTTGAAAAAAAGAAATAATACCTTCCATTTTCTCTCCCTTGGAATACTTTGGAGAAAGTAGTGCACTTGAAAGTATTCAAATAGTTTTGGCTGGAAGATTGTGTGCATCTGGGAAAGTGAATCCAATGAACGTCATGTTGCACCATGTATAAAACTGTACCTTGAGCTTCACGTTAGATTTTTCCATGAATGTGTATGTATTCCCAGTGAGCCCAGAATAAAATTTGTATTGTCCTAGATGGACGTTAAAGGAGAAGGGTACCATCAAATCATCATACCCAGTCAAAATCAATACTTTTTGTTACATTACATCATGGAAATTGAAATACATCAAACTTTTTCCAGCTTTATTTATTTATTCAGCCTTACGACAGTCAACTAATGGAAAAAAGGCAACAGTTCTGAAAATTAAAAAATATAACAGGTTTGGAAAAGTGATAAGTACACTGATTTAATTCTTTGTAGAGCCACCGGTTGCTGTAATTGCAACCATCAGTCTGTCTCTACCATTTTTATACACCTTACACCTTTATACTTCCTTGCAGAATTCCTCAAGTTCAGTCAAATTTTGTGATGAGCGGCAATGGACTACTCTCCAAGGTCATCCACAGATTGTCTATTGGATTTAGTTCAGGGCTCTGATTTGGCCACTCAGATACATTCACCTTCCTAAACTTAAGCCACTGAGTTGTTTTCTTGGCAGTATGTTCAGGTTTGTTGTCATGTTGGAAGGCGAACTACTTGCCCATCTTCAGCTGTCTAGCAGAGGGATGCAGATTTTCCTCAAGAACTTGGTTGTATTGGCGTATCGATCTTTCCTTCAATCCTGACCAATCAGCCAGTCCCTGCTGAAGAGAAGCACCTCTACAACATAATGTTGCCACCACCATGATGCACAGGTAGGTATGATGTATTTTGGGTGGTGTGCTCTGTTTGGTTTGCGCCAAACATAGCACTTGGAGCTCATCTGACCATACAACCGTTTGCCACATGGCATCAGAATGTTTCAAGTGATTTTTTGCAAAGTGCAAACGAGACTGAGTAGGACACTTTTTCAGAAGAGACTACTTCTTGCCACCCTGCCATACACGGAGATAGTTGTCACATGCACAGACTGACCAATCTCAGCCATAAAGATGTTTAAGTACTTTTAAAGTTGCCATTGATGGTAGCTTCCCTGATCAATATCCTCCTGGCTCTGTAATCCAGTTTGGCGGAACGGCCCATTCTTGCAATCTAAATGTGCTCTACAAAGTGGTGCCATACTCTTTTAACTTCTTAATAATGCTTTGAATTGTATTCAGAGGCAGAGTAGAAGCCTTTGAAATCTTTTTTGTTTTCTTCTAACTTGTACCTTTCCAAAACTTTATCCCAGAGCCCTTTTTTAAAACACCATTCCAACCATGGTGAATTATTTGCCTTACCTGCTACTAGTAGTGGAATCCTAAAGGAACAGTGGGAAAGTGATATCAACTCGCCTGACAAAGGCAACAATGTTGTTTTATTGGCCGAAAAAGAAATATCTTTTGACAGTATATAAACAACTTAAATACAGTTCTTGCTATAAATGTCTCCTATCTAATCCCACAAACAACTTTTTTAAGATGTGTTAAAATATGATAGAACATGTCTATAAAGGTGCAATAATTATTAACACAGCTTTTAACTCTTTGTGGATTCAGATTAATAAAATACCTAGGTTCTATGTCATTCACAAGATGCATAAGGATGATAGGAACCCCCTGGAAAGCTCATAGTCTCTGGCATAGGGGACCTGACAGAAAATGTCAGTAATTTTGTGGATAGATATATAAGAAAATGTGATACTTCCTTACCCTCCTATGTGAGAGATACTCTGTATGTTCTAAGAAAAATACAAAATATCTCTACAAACAATGGCGCGTTGCTGGGAACATACAATGTTGAGACCCTCTATACTAGCATTAAACATACATTGGGGGCTAAATCAATAAACTATTTGGGAGACAATAAACATTTGTATACATTTTTGCTAAAGTTATTGGACTTCAGATTGGCTGAGAATCACTTTAGGTCACTTTAGAATCACACACAGTCTTACTGTGCTTGGTCTGTCTTCTCCCACCTCTCCCCTCCCCCGTTGCACCTCTCCAGTTGCAAGAAGCCATAAGTGGAAGACGTGACAAAATCTACATATTTACTTATGCATACGTTTATTTGGTGTGCATACGTACGAAAATTTATATTTTATGCAAATAAAACAAACATACATCCAACTTTTACATGAGCTCCATATAGCTCTCTTACCTGCAGTTCAAGTTGTAACATACATGTTTTAGGAGCGTTTGATAAGGGTCATAACCCATATTGCATTACTTCTTTTAATCTGGGTACACACAGACAAGCTTGATATGAAATCAGTGGTATTTGAAAATCTTCTATCATTAGAGTGTCATACAACGCTAGCATGTTCATATGTAGGCAAGTTGGAAGTGTGAGAGGCAAAGAGTGACCAAGCCAATCTAAATTTTACAAACAACACAGTAGGTGTGAAATTCCAGGAAAGATTGTTGTGTCAGAAATACCTGTTTGTGGAACAAGGTTCATACACCTAATGTGTTTGTTTATGTTGCAATAAAGCAAGACAAGTTTTAAATAAGGAATGCAGCTTTAACAGCCGGCAGATTTTGTCCTTATATGTGTGACTTGATCACATTGCAAGCAAAAAGGTAAAGCTGAGTACACACTAATGTAATCTCTACTTCAGATACAATGTCTGTAACAATTTCGCCAATGATTGAAAGATGCTGATTCATGCATACACTCCTGCACAATTTACCTTCAGATCTGTCATCTTCATCTCTCATAACCATCTGCTGTAAAGACATTGTTCCATTGTTATAAAAGCAATTGAGAAGATGCAGTGTGTATTAGTAAGATAAAACATGATTGTGGGATCATACACACTTTTGCAATACCTGACGAAATGGTCGTGAGTCGTGTGGTCTGCACAATAATTGCATATTTGTGTAGCCAACTTTAGTCTTTATTATAATATAATGTATTTAAAAGAGAAACTATAGAAACTCCCCATATAAACATGGCAGGATGTACTGAAGATGAAAGAGTCCCACTACAAGTGGAAGACACAACTGGCTCTCAGCTTTAATTCCTCCCAATTGTGTCCCCGTTCCTCTCTCCTTCCATATTGTCTCTTCAGTATGATGCATACAGTGTCGGACTGGGGCATGAAGGGCCCACCAGGGGACTGCAACGCTAGGGGCTCAACAGAGTGGGTGTGGCCAGCCATCATAGAGGCGAGACCAGACACTAGAGGGGGAGTGGTCAGCCCACGAAGGACAGCTAGCACCATAGTGTAGTATATAAAGAATGCAGTGTGTATATAAAGAGTACACAGTCTTGACCTGCCCCTTAGATTGGGCAGAACAGTCACCAAAAATCGGGATTCTCCCACTAGAATCAGAACATTTGACAGACTGTCCTACCTGTTCTTGTCATTTTCACCACCTGTGGCTGCTGGTTTCTTTAGTTGCGGCTTGTCTGGATCATGGAATGTCGGGGGCCCTATTTGGAAAAAAAAATGGGTACATTTAGAAAATGCCAACCAACCCCGGAGTTAAATCCTCCAGCCCCAACATTAAAGTAATAGTATACCTATTTAATAAATAAACCTATTTCCCTCCCTCAAAACAGCCCTAGCAATAGATTAATAGCATTTACGTATAACAAATATACCTATTTCCCGCAACTGTCACTGCCATTAAATAATTCATATTCACTTTTCATAAATAGACCTCATGCTCCACAAACTCAGCCCCACATTCAATTAATAGCCCCCAAACCACCCCATCGTAAATTAATAGTCCCCACTATAAAATTAAATTACCCCACAAACAAAATAGCACCCATTAGTTAGCCACCACCTACCACACACACACATTACATTGCCACAAGCCCGCTGTGCCATCACACACACACATTACTGTGCCCCTTCATCACCATGCTGTGCCTCCTTATGATCACACTGCGCCCTCCATGCTGCTTTTGCCCCCCTCCCCTTTATCTGGCCTCCCTTTATCACAATGTGCCATGCTGCTTTTCCTCCCCTACTTCTCCTGGCCCCCCTTCATCGCCCTGTGCCATGCTGATTTAGCCCCCCTTCACACTCTGCCATGCTGCTTTGGCTCTCCTTCACACTCTGCCATGCTGCTATGGCCCCCCCCCTTCACACTCTGCCATGCTGCTATGGCCCCCCCTTCACACTCTGCCATGCTGCTTTGGCCCCCCTTCACATTCTGCCATGCTATCTTTGCTCCCTCTTCACACTCTGCCATGCTATCTTTGCTCCTATGCTATGCTGCCTATGCTGTCTTTGTTCCCCCTTTTGCTTCCGTTCCTTTACTTACCTTATCTATCGGCTTCTTTCTCTTTTCTTCTCTTCTTCTGTTTTCTTTCTTCTTGTGACTCCTCTTCGCACTGCTCTTCACTGCATGTCAGGCGTGATGATGTCACACCCGACATTTAGTGCAGACGGAGCAGGGAGGAGGGGCGCCAGCACCGTGATCACGTGGGTTTTATTTTGTTTTTTCTAGAGTGTCCCCGGCGGGCCAGTCCGACCATGGATGCATAGATATCATAGAAACAGCATTGTCTTCCAAAAGTGTCAAATATTATAACAACATGTACACTGTATATTAGAACAGCTGTGTATATGGGTTTCATGATGATTTGTATCTAAATGTTTGCTGATGTTTGTGTGAAACAATGAAAAATTGCAACTTTTCATAACAAATGTTAAATTAGACCTCTAGACAAAAAATAAATATCCCCCTAGGAAGTCCCTTAGCTTACAGTCGCTGCTGGAAATGCTGCATTTGTTCTTTGTTTTTGTTTTTTACCCAAAATATAATTTTGCAAGACAAAGTAATGGTACTTGGGCTGTTTCATACTAGTTAATGATTTATCATTCAACATGATTACATTTTTCACAAGCTCAATGCAAAGCAGGATGTTCCCCATGAACCAATCTAAGATCAGGGAAAGGTGCAAGGGGGAGGATTATTACATCTTCATTGGCCTCAGACAATTCCTTAATCACTGTGTCAGATTGTGTTTCATACACCTCCTCCATATAGGTGTGAACAGCAAATTTCATTAGGGTGTGCACCCAGGGAAACCAAGTGAGGGATACTCTGCGTGCCAACTCACTGCCAGAGACCAGTTCATATTATGCCAAACCATAATGCCCCCAGTTCATATTATGTCCCCCAGTTCATATTATCCCACACAGTGTGCCCCCATTGCATATTATTCCAAACAATAGTGCCCCCAGATTATATTATGCCAAACACTGCCCCTAGATCTTATTATGCAAAATAGAAGTGCACCCAATTCATATTATGCTAAACAGAAGTACCCCCAATTCATATACAAGATTGCACCTAGTAGTGCCCCCAATTCATATGCTGCACAGAAGTGTTTTCTAGTTCATTTTATGCCACACAGTAGCGCTACACACACACACACACACACACACACATTATCATTAAACATATATATTACTAAAACATATGTAGGCAGCACTATTTTCCTATGTGAGACTCACCTCTGGGGGTATATTTATCAAGCTGTGGGTTTGAAAAAGTGGAGATGCTGCCTATCGCAACCAATCAGATTCTAGCTATCATTTATTTAGTACATTCTACAAAATGACAGCTAGAATCTGATTGGTTGCTATAGGCAACATCTCCACTTCTTCAAACCCACAGTTTAGTAAATATACCCCCTGGAGTCAGCACACAGAGTCCAGGCGTCTTCATTTCCGCAAAGGAATATGGGAGGAGCTGCTGTGTCTCGACATATGCAGCAGCTCTGTTTCAACCATCTTCGGGCATCTCAGAGAAGCAACTACAGCATGGAAATCGGGCTGTGCATTAGGCTGTGCCTGGGCACACCCAGCACGCCCTGTTTGCATGCCTCCAGTAGAACCTTTTGAAACATACAGTCCATATAATCTTTTTTTCCTCAGTTTCTGAATCTGTTTCTGGATTTTGGGAGTTTTTACCTCCGGCAAAAAAAGGTCGGGAGAAAAAGGGTCTCTAAACCATTGGGTAAGACACCTGGGGGTAAATGTATGAATGTCCGATTTCTGCAAGTTGCCGGAAATCGGCGACTTTGCAGTGAAAATTTAAAGGGGCAATGGCTTGTAAAGGCAAACTTGCCTTTATAAGCCATTGCCGCTTTAAATTTTACCTGCAAAGTCGCTGATTTCCGGCAACTTGCAGAAATCGGACATTCATACATTTACCCCCTGGTATTTTTATAGACAGAGGGCAGAAAAGTCCAGCCAGCCTTTATCTTTCAGCACAGGAGCTGGCATATCTCCACCTTCAGTGAATTGGATTCCCCATAGTTGCACAGCCATTGTGCAAAAGCCTGAGGCTTAT
Organism: Mixophyes fleayi; assembly: GCF_038048845.1. Classification (NCBI taxonomy): domain Eukaryota; kingdom Metazoa; phylum Chordata; class Amphibia; order Anura; family Limnodynastidae; genus Mixophyes; species Mixophyes fleayi. The sequence goes on along the minus strand of NC_134407.1, from coordinate 173,364,814 downwards.
AAGTCACAGTAAAGACTTTAGCCCTGGCAATGTTACTGGCTAGAATGAGAGAGGGTCAAAAATTGCAAGAACATAATATATAAATATGGTCATGATCACTCCCAAATATGATTTTTCCATGGTTCCAGCAATTACTGTGTGAGTAAACAAGGGGTTAATGTATGTTGATGTATTCTACAGACACCTGCTTTGTGTCGGCTATCTTGGGTGTTTATTCAGAGATGCTTGAGTGTCACAGATGGCCAGTCAATTATGGCTTATGGCCCAGCCATAGATGATTAAAAGATTGGTAAATTCCTTTGGCTGGAAATGACCATATGAGTGCAGTTATATTACCTGTAGGTGAAGTACATCTGAACAATAGTTTTCATAATCTATATTTGAGAAGACCTCTGTACAAATTTGTAAGCAGTGGAATCACCCACATAACATGTCCCATTGGAAAATATCAGCCCCATAAGGAATATCCAATGAATCTATCTGACTCTATCTATCTATTTCACATGCATGTGTGCAGACAGTCATACATGGGATGTAGTCATTCTGGCGATGGAGAACACTGCGGGTTCCCCTACTATAGTGCCACCAGTCCTGGCTGGCAAAGCTTAGCGCTGGTTCTAGTAAAATCACCACACTTTTTGTGGCTTTTTTAAAATGTATTTATTTACTGAATTGTGCAGGCGGGTCCAACGGCAGCACTAGAGTTCATTTGGTTGGGGGGATGTTAATGTTTGTGTGTTTTTTTTACATATTAACTATTGTGTGCCGGACTCACTGGTTGGAATTTCCCTTTGAATTTCAACATGTCAACAATTTACAGAATGAATGTCAACATGTTGACTGAATGAATCTGACTACAGTCTAACTGTTGACAGATGCACAGTCACCATATAGTCACCCAACCTGTCAAACTTGTTTAATAAACTTATCATCATCTATGTTTTGGAAGAAAGTTAAAATATCTATATAGCTTACTACTTAATGTGTTTTTGAACAAAAGAGTTATAAATAACAGTTATAAAATAGATTAGGATGCCAGCACACCTTCTGCCTTGACATCAAGACAGGAGATATGCTGACATGCTAATTGTTGTGATGTCAGGAAATGGTTTAAAATGTGCTAAAATGATTTTAGAAACTGTCATTTCTCATGGCTTAGTGTTCCTACTGATGAATTGTCCACCCCTTCTGGCCTTCCCCAGGCTGAAGATAATGTGAATATACAATGACCATTTCTATTTTTATACTTGTAATATTTTAAGAAAAGTGTTTTGCATTTGTGTTTTTTGCATGTCAATTTGTTATCACAATTTGTTTTCAATAAGCATTGTGACTCTTTGTCATATTAAAACAGAAATCCCACATAGAATATTTATTTTCTTTAAATAGTGAGTTAAATAGCTTTTAAGAAGGTTTCTGATTTTTTAACTGTTCTGTAATGGTCCAGAGACTGAATAGTCCAGTGGCAAGAAGGAAAGCAGGCCACAAGAAGATTATATAATAAAGAATGGTCAACAGTAGCCGGGTTCGGTACACACTAAAGCAGTAATGCAAAGAGTTTAGGCAGAGGTGTAGTTGAGGACAATCCAAGGTCAGTTCAGGGATAGTAGATGACTGCAGGCAGAATGCAGCAACAAGAACAGGAACTAGATTATTGACATGAGCACAGTAATCTGGTATGGAAGACAGGAACAGGTCAGGCTTTTATAGGAAGTCAAGGGGAGGAGCTAGAACATTAGGAGATCAGTGAAACTGAGCTAGCACGCAGAATAAAGACAAGGAGCTATCCAGCAGCCAGAATAGCTCAGTCAACAGAGCAGCAGTCCACAGAAGCAGAAGACCTGGGTTTGAATCCTGACAGTACTGCTATAAATCACCTCCTTTTCAAAATCTCTTCAGAGGAAAAATAAATATGGCTGCCAGACATAGTCAGTCTGCTACTCAGAAACAGGCTTTTAAGACACTCAACATGTTATATGATGGCACAGTGGGAAAGGATTTTACAGTGAAAACAAAAAGCCTCTCTGCTCACTATACGTCATGTGCCAGTGACTGTGGTTAGCATTACACTGTGTAAAGTTTACAGAATTGTAAATTAGTAATAGTTGTCTGAAGAACCAATCCAAGGAAAAAAGGTAATTACCAAGCTACTTCTTATAGCCTGCCCTAGTGATTTATATTAGAAAACACACCTCATTTTCTCATGGGTATGCTACTTTAAACTCATTTAATAATATGCTGTCTTTGTGTTCTTAAAGAAATCATATGTTAGATAGGCTTGGTTCTATAATGTTACTTTTATGCTGATAGTTGTTTTTGGTTTACAGTTACTATGATTAAATTAGGTTGTGATTCCAGTTTGAGACTAGTCAGGGAGTAATTAAAGACTTCCTAAGAGTGTCAGCTCTTGAACTAAGTCTTACTGGTGGCAGAACTGGAAGTTTAATAGTAAATGTGAGATATAATTTGGATCGATTGGAGTAATTTTTTAGACAGACCAGCAGTATTTGTTTTGTTTAACCCTTTCGCACACCCATGTTGTGCATGCTCAGGTGGATTTGGTTGTGACAAATTGCAATAGAGCGCATCCTGCCTGAGTGGGAGACCAACATATTTCTCATTTTTCTTTTTTAGAAAACCAGCATCCCATTGCATTGATTCATCAGATAAAAGCCCTTGGCAATAAAAGCATCACATGGACTCTGTAGCCACTCCGGACCTATTTGGATAGTCTTCAGATCCTGGGCCTACAGTCTCATCACATTTAAATATATTGTATGTAGAAATGTATAATAAGATATATAGCAACCAATTTTGAGTCTCATGGTTCTGAATATAGTATACTATTAGCCCCCTTGATGATCTAAATTAATGATTGTATCCTCTTGATGACCTGAATTAATAATAGTGCTCCTTGATGATCATAATTAGTAAAAGTGTCCCTTGATCTAAATTCATTAAAGTGCCCTATTGGTGATCTAAATTAAAAAAAAGTGTCCACTTGATGATCATAATTAATAATAGTGCCCCCTTTGAGGGTAATTAATAATAGTGCCTGATTGATAAGTGTAGTTAAGTGCATCTTTGATTATTGTATTTAATAAATGTGCCCCTTTGATGATTGTAATTAATAATAGTGCCCCCTTGATGACTAACTTTAGGGCTTCTTCTTATTCATTCTTTTCTTTTATGTTCTTGCACTGTATGCAGAGGGTCCTGGTTCCCTTAATTCTCGTGGACGTGACATACTAACACTGCAACACTAAGGGAGCCAGTAGCCTCTGCATACATTTGCATTCGGGACCAGGTACCGTCAGGGCTGTTAAGGCAGCTGTAGTTTCTACATTTAACAGTCCCACGGCATCTGTTCTTAGACGGAACTGCCGCAGGACCCACCACTATTCTGGGGACCCTCATGAGACGGGGCTCCTGGACATCTCCTTAATACAGGTTTTTAATTGTTTTTATATTATTGTCTCAACTAGCAGTACACTAAAGAAAATTAAAGTTGGGAAACAAACTAAGCATAAATATGTATACAACTACTAATGATAAAAGGGAATGCATCAAACTTCCATCTACTGCATTCTGCAGACTCTGTAACAAAGAATCCATAAGCAGGAAAGACAGAATCAAGCCTCATATCAGTGAAGAGGTTGTGTTGAAGTAGATGGTTTAATCATTGTTAAGGAATGTGTAGACATCCAACATACTGATTAGTCCCTTCACAGAACCACAGCATGCTACACTGGTCTATTTAATCATGTAACAAAAATGTAAATCCAGCGCTGACAATGCGAGACAAAATATGGGTACATCCTGCTTGCATAAATCCCTATGGATATATATATAATTTCCCTTGCGAGGATACTGGTTTGCTCTACCAGCCGACTGGTCTGTCTGTTCTTCAGCAGTATGTGTCGCCCCTGGCCTTCCCGTTAACTTGATGTGGGCTAAATAAATCACCTAGGGGAAAATAGTGGGTGCAAGGAACACTATGTTTTTTATATATATATATATATATATATATATATATATATATATCACAGCACACAATATATTAGCAAATATGTGACAATACCAGAGGGTTTACGATACTGCAAAGTACACACTCCTATACCTCACCATCATCTTTGTCTCAGTCACTACGATGTGCAATCTTAGTCGATCAGCCACGGTCTTCACCCCTCTAACCACATGGTAGGGACTGAGCTCAGTGCCTCCTGCTTTTGGCAGGTCCACAATGGAAGCACCGTCCATGGAGGTATAATGTCTATACAGGCACTATCCCAATCAGTCTGACAGGTGCAGTGACTCCTAGTCAGCTCTGCCCTGAAGAGAGACACCGCTTTCCACCGACTGTGTCTTTATAAACCCCTTTTACTTTGTCACTCAGCAGGGACTGCCCATGGACCTCCCCACTCCTTAGCTCATTTGCACACACCAGCACTACGCAGGATGCAACTCATTGGGATGCCTGCTACCTGCTGTGATACTGACAACCAGGAGATACCAGACACAAATGTCTTCTGAATAAACAATGTTTTTACTGTTCACATCAGAGATAAACAGCACAACTTTCTGTCAGGATGACACCTGGCGACCTAACTCTGACTAGACAATGGCCACTATCTGGCATCTGTTGCATTACACACATGCACAATACAGTGTTTTTTCCTCCACTCAAGCACTTCAAACCAATCACAGAGGCAACAAATGAATGACACCTCTGTGGTGCACCTTTGTGTGTGTGCTGTAAGTCCGGACCCCGCAGGTTAAGTGTTTAAACACTTAACCTGTTGGGTCCAGACATTGCCACTTTAAATTACCATTGATGTAAGTCGTACTGACGTCAAAATGAATGCCTGAGAGTCCTGTGTGTTTGTAATGACAGCCTGTCAGCATGTCGTTTCCATCGGAGATCTGGAGCTTTGGTGTTCAGGTAAGTCTCATTATATTGTATTCGTTTTTGTCACATTTCAGGGTTTTTTTGTAGGAATAAAGCCTGTTGGAATTTTCATCATGGTAAATAAGTACTCAACCCATGTGATCAGGTTTTAGATGTGATGATTTAGGCTATGTTGCTGCTAATTATCAACTTACCTTTGAATCTATGCAATGTGATAATGCTTATAAAAAATGCAGAGTATTTTTATGTGCCCAGATAGCTTGCGCTGCAGACTGTCAGACTGAGCCAGACAAACAAATGTGTAACATTACTGTAGAAGGCAAATGGGTACAGGCTCTGCTAGATTCTGGTACTATGGATTCTCTTGTTGAAACTGAGTTGGTGAACCCCTTAAAACATCCAGGGAAAACAATTGGAATAACCTGGTGATTCTCGGCCAATGTCAGGCAGAAGATATATACCTTATGATAAATCACCTACGACTATTTATTTTCCCCCATTAGAAATCTATATAATTCGTGGCTTAGACACTATGATACATTTATTCAATTTATTATTTAAAATTTATACGAATACACTATGTGACAACATTTGTTATGCTTACCTTGATAGTTTTATTTCTATTCTCATATGTTAACAAGAATAATATCACAATGAAGGTACTATTTTTTGATTCCACATCGATTTATGTTGGGATCTTAGTGGTTTTTAACTAATTTTGGACTATATAGTTTGTAGGATGGATTTTGTAAATTTTTGAGACTCTACCCAATTTTTCATTTGTTGAATAAACATCTGTGTGAACTGACTAATACCAGCAAATGATTCCTTCAGACTACCATTCTTTAATAATTTCACTCATGAATTTCACACACACACCAATTATTTGTTTGGAATTTTTTTAATCACATGGTTTATCTATTTTTATTCACGTTTATTAATTATCATTTTCAACATACATATCCTTACTAAACTCTTACATATACACCATATGTGAAATATTCTTATTCAATATGTCAATATCTATGCACTGTAAATATCACATGAATTATGTAAGATGGTGTGGAATGTTATAGCACAATTATGTATTCTAGTTTCATACTCACCTGAGATCTGATTGATTTCTCCGCCTCCTTCACTCTCACCTCAATATGGCGGCCCGATTCACGGAACACAATATATGATTTATAATTAATTTAGTTACAACAAGTAATTAAAAATAAGATAATCAAAAATTGATTAAAAATAATAATAAAAGCAAAAATGTAAATTAATAAATAATAAAACATAAAAAATCAAAGCAGAAATAAACTAAAATATAAAAAATAAACAAATAATAAATAAATATCATGAATAGATAAATAACTAAAATTAGCAATATGTATGATATTAAATAATCAAAACATATATAAATAATCAATGAGATAATACTTTTGAATAAATTATATTAAAAACATGTTTAATATGGATGCAGATAACATTTTCTATATGTATTCTTAGTAGATACAATTGATACCAATAACTCAGTTGATACCATACAAGAGAGAATCGGTAAGACAAAATAGTTACTTTCACCTCATGGGGCTATAATTTATAGTATATTTAGCTGTGCATTATAGAACATGTTATAGGATTACTGCTATAATCCTAGTTTATGCGCTATTGAAAATATCATCTAAATATAACCAACATGATAAATCTCCTTGTGTATAACGTGTGATTGGCTGAGCTATGTAGCAGTCGAATCTAAGGACGCTGATTGGCCTCTTGATATATAAAACCAACACCCCAACTATAGCCGAGTAATTTCTCATGACTAAGCCGTCATAGGCGAAACGTACGTCAAACCAGATGTCACGTCATGTGACGTCAGGCCCGAAGTGTAGGGACTGTTCGCGGCAATTAGCCGCTAGTTAGCGTTTTGCTACTAATTTAGAACTTTTATATGTAGCAATGTCTATCTAGTTATATTCTAGATATGAGTGAATGTTGTAGGCAACTTAGTGTGTGTGTCTGATGCTAACTTGGCAGGCAATCTGCAGGACAGTATTCATCCAATACATAGGAAGATGAGATGAAAAAGCACACTAATAATATAGCCATCCAATGTGAACCACTCATGGATCATACAACTAACTAATATACAGCCAATAAGATTTAAATAGCTAATTGGGAATATCTCTTTGATAGTAATGGGGAATACTTAGGAATAAATGGCCCATGTTTACACCTACTAGTGCAACAAAGTTGCTGCTAACAACCTATAAGACCAATTAGTGAAATTAGGTTGCTATTAACAATTTATTTTGTCATAGACCGAACTATGTGGACATAAATATGAATAATATCAATATTAGGCACGGTACCTAATATATAACATGTATATTTGATCTATATATAAGAATACCTATGTAGGACCATAGAATAAAGAATAAATCAGGAATTGATAATTCCAAAATATTCTAATCGGTCCAAATTTTGTGAGTTCTAATATCTGGGGCCAGGGCCGGTGCTAGGGTTCTCAGCGCCCTAGTGGAAAAAACTTGACACAATAAGCCTATGAATTATGCATTTGTAAAGGCAATGGACGGCCCTAACATGTCCCTTCATCAGACATATGTTCCTTCATCACACCACTGCGACCCCCCCACTGCACCCCCCTCTGCATCACACCACTGCACCCCCTCTGCTTCACTTGCAAACTATGGTGTAGAAATTGTACCCCATAGAGTGCAAGTCAAATATAGAGCATGAGGTGCCAATCAAATAGTCGTTTTCTCCACCATAGTTTGAAAATCAAATATAGAGCATGAGGTGGCAAATAGTCATTTTTATACGGTAGAAAAATGACTATTTGGCACCTCATGCTCTATATTTGACTCGCAAAGTATGGGGGAGAAAATGACTATTTTATTGGCACCTTACGCTCTATTTTTGACTTGCAGCAAGTCAAATAGTGCAAAATAATAGTACTTTTTCTCCCAAATATCTTGCAAATGAAATATAGAATATGACGTGGCAATAGTGATTTTTTTTTTTTTTTTTATAAACGTTTTATTTTTGCAAGGTCATGAGAACAGCATAGGACAAATGACAAAGTGCATATTGATAACATAAGTATACAGGAGGAAACAATATCAGCCATCAGCATGAAACATAAGAGGATACTAAGTCAACCAGTCTAACAATTTTAGTAATGACAGATGACCTAAGGTTTTATAGAAAGAGGAAGAAAGAGAGAGAATACATAGAGGAGAAAAGGAAAGAGAAATGAAAGAGGAGAGAAGGGAAGGAGTGAGTGACTAGATCCATTGTTAGTTGGAAAAAGATCCAAGAAGAATGAGGTTTTAAAGCGGAGTTAAATAAAGGGTGGGCATGCCTGGAAGAAGGATAACCATGGGTCCCAAACCCTGGAGAAGGCTCCGGAGGAGTTTCGGATAATACTGGTCATGTATTCCATCCGTTCAATCTGCCAAATTCTGTTGATTATGGACTGCATGGAAGGAGGGGATTGCGAACGCCAGTCTGCCGCTATTTGGCAGGTAGCTGCCGAAACAATATGTCTAATCAATTTGTTCTCATGTCGGGATGCCGAGGAAGCCCCCATAGGGAGAAGAAAATTTTTTGGCTCCAGGGGAATATCCACCAGGAGAATTGAATTAATCAGGCCTCTTATCTGGATCCAGAAGCCTGTCAATTTTGGGCACGACCACCATATGTGGAGAAATGTGCCTTCATGGGAGCACCCTCGCCAGCACCGATCAGATGAATCAGGATGGATTTTGCAAAGACGCGAGGGCATATAGTACCACCGATAAAGCATCTTATAAACATTCTCTTTAATTCTTACGCAGATGGAACTAGAGGCGGCGTTCTCGTAAATTTCAGACCATTCCTCATCCAGTAGCTCTTCTCCAAGGTCCCGTTCCCAGGTTAGTTCATGGGGGGGTCTAAGAGAAGAAGAAGGGGAAGCAAGTTTGTGGTAAAGCATTGATATCAGACCTTTGGTTGAAGATTGGCGTAGACAGAGGGCTTCGAAGGTGGAGAGAGGTCGGGCTACCAGGGGATCTTTAGCAACACTATGGAAATGGCGAAGTTGCAAGAACTGATAAAAGTGCTTTGAGGGAATGTGGATCTGTGATTGAATTTCAGAAAACTGAGGAAAAGTTACTGAGGTGGATAAATGATTGAGGTAGATGACTCCCCGCGAATACCATGGCTGTAATGAGTTATGATGTAGTCCGGGAGGAAATTCCGGAGAGTTGAATAGCGGAACGGCAATAGTGATTTTTATACCATAGAAAAATGACTATTTGTCACGTCATACTCTATATTTCATTTGCAAGGTATTTGGGAGAGAAATTACTATTATTTACCACCTCATGCTGTATCTTTGATTTAAAAACTATGGTGGATACAATGATTATTTTATTGGCACCTCATGCTCTATATTTGACTTGCAGCAAGTTAAATATAGAGCATGAGGTGGCAATAAAATAATTATTTCATCCACCATAGTTTTTAAATCAAAGATACAGCATGGGTAGCCCTTATAGAAAAAAAATAATTATAAAAAATAATAAAAAAACATAAAATAAAAATGGAGATACTCCCTTTTTCTTATTCCTCAAGGCTGGTCAGCAAGTGCAGGAGACCTCTTCAATGGCTGCCCACTGCTCCTCAGCTTCTCACATCAAAGGAGGAGGGTGGAGCACAGCTGTGCATGCTGGGAGGGGAGGGAGGCGTCAGTAAATAACTTTAATCACACTGTCTGTCAGTGACAGACAGTGTGAAACTATTACTGGGAAGGTCACATGATCACTGACATCAGTGATCATGTGACTGCATCGGGAAGCGCTTGCGCATCCATTAATAGAAAGAAGAGGAGGCCACTACAAAAGCTGACTAGATTTTCTTATCTAGTCAGCGGTGTGGGACATAAGTGCAGCGGCGGAGGAGCGCCTGCTGCTGGTTTTTAGTGACCGCCGCCGTCCTCTTCTAAGAAGAGGGCGGCGGCGGCCACTACAAAAGAGCAGCAGGCGCTCCTCCGCCGCTGCACTTATGTCCCACACCGCTGACTAGATAAGAAAATCTAGTCAGCGGCGCCCTGCAGGTCCCGGCGCCCTAGGCAACTGCCTAAGGTTGCCTAATGGGAGCGCCCTGCCTGTCTGGGGCATATACGAATTATTATCAGTCCTACCACACGGTCCATTCTATTATTTGAATCACTTTTCTTTCACCTTATGTCACACTTTGATTTTATATATTTGCCTATTCTTCTCTGGTTGAAAATAATATTTTAATATTATTCAATACATTTTTGTTTTAATATTTTGTGGAAACCCTTTGAGACCTGGAGTGATTTCAACTCTTGTTTCTTCTTCTCTTTGTAAGAAAGATAGTGAAACATTTTGCTTGTGCTTGTTTTTCATTCTAAATCAGCAGGTGAACCAGGAAGAAGATTTTTTGCTTCAAGGGATATAGATATTTAAACAGGTTTAACAAGAAAAAAGTCTGCTCTTTTTTTAAAAAAACAAAACAAAACAAAACTTTTTTAGTTAGGATATTGATTTATTTATATTCACTTTACCTTTCCTTTTGAAACAGTAAAACTTACTAAAAACCATGGACAACAGCAGTGGTAATGTTAAGTGTCAACTACATACAGTCTCAGGGAACACCTCTGAAATGAATTAAAAATAGGTAGTTACCAAACAATCAACTAATATTACATGAACTGTCCATAAATATAACACATACAGTTGGAACATTAGTGTCAGTGGGATCTGATTGAATGTACCAGCACAAGCTCCACTGACAGTAAGTGGAAGCAGAGAAAGATCATAACCTTTCTCATACTAAAACAGGAGCAAGTAAACTGTAGTGTCATTGGGTCTTCTACAGTATAATACTAAACAAAATTTGAAAAGAAAGTCTATAGGGAAAATGTTGTGGCTCCCTCTTCATTCGTGTGTGTAGCTGAGTCATTGTTCAGTAAAGAAAACATTATGGGCCTGATTCATATTTAGATGTCTGTCCGTTTGCTTAGTATTACGCCAATAAACACCACTGCATGTAATTAATGTCCGCACACAACTGACAGTTGCGACTCCCTACGTCTTGAAAGGTAGAATGGGGTAGTGAAGGGGCAGACTAACGTAGGCCATGTACAGTAATGGCGTTGCGACACGGATGTGGCCAATTCAAGTCCTATGTTTCTCGTAGGTGCGCGTGTTTTCACCGTGTCTTTTGCACCCATTACAGGGCAGGTGTAAATGCTGACTAATAGTGATGGCTGACACGGCATAATCTTTGATTTAAAAATTACACATATGTAGCTATCACAGAACAACTATATGCAACTAAGGTAGACTATTGTGAGGGTATAAAATAATTGATAGTTATTAAGATGTACAAATATATGTGAAATGCCTTAAAAACTATACAGGACTACGCTTTGAAGAAAAAAAACAAATGCTTCCTATGGAACAGACAGTAGCAGGATGCCAGACTGAAGGAAACAGCTGGCAGGAAAAGCATGTAATGCTGAACAGAGGATGTGGCCTTATATGTATATTTGCTGAGCTACAGAGATTTCCTTATATGTCATTGTCGTTAACCAGTTAATGCTGGTCACTATGTATAAATAAAGGGTCAGCTTGCATAGACTCCCAGAGCTGATTTTGAAACTGCAACACCTTATTTGTGTTTAATTTCTCCACTTTGCTGTCGACGGCAAAATACCACATAGGTAATCAGGTTATCAGAGATTGATAGTAGGGGCACCAAGCCTTGGTACCCCGACACTATAAAATGCATTGTATGTACAGTACGCTTTGAAATTATCTTATTATACTGTGAAGAGTTGTTATTTTATGATCAAATAAAATCTTTATGCGTTCTGATGTGATCTTTTATTGTACATACGCATGTGCATATACTGCAGTCTGTTCTGTGTGTCTACATACAGAAAGTACTTTTTAGGCAGAGCGTCCTTTCAGATTTAAATTGAAACAAATCTTGAGATCCACTTGCATTAGAATATGGCTCGAACTACGCTCAAGTTGCATGCTATTTTTTAAAAGCACAACTTATGTACAAGTTGCGTTCGGACATGAATCAGACCCTTTGTCTGCATGTATTTTAAATGACTTCACAGCTTCTCAGTAATAACTCTCAGAATTTACGTAGTTTGTGAAAATCCACTTTTTTCATAAATCCGGTATTTGAATACTGCTAGTTCATTAATTAAACAAGATTTCATTCTGCAGGCAACTATTCATTATAATTCAGAACATAATCACTAATTTGTCAAAAAAGGCGGTCTCAAACACACCGTGCACTTGTCATTCAAATCTTTCTAAAGGTAAGGTTTTACACCCTCTTGTGGCCATACAACATATAAATTGTAAAAGCACAGAAGAGCTTTACCTCCATCTTATGTTCAATCAACAAATTCTGAAACTGCGTCATGGACAGTGAAACTGGCTTCCCCGATCACCACTATTCCGACAACTGGGATTTCTACTTAAAAAAAACCCAATTAAAGAAGAAGACGAATGAAATAGAAGCAGACTTACCTGAAAGACGACGAGGGAGATGTCCGATGGCAGTGCAGAGTGACAGGCGGCAATTCTGACTGGAGACCTGTCCGGCACTGCAGTGTGACGTGGGCGCGACTTACTTCAATGGTAATTTAAAGCGGCAATGTCCAGACCCTGCAGACTAACTGCTTAAACACTTATCCTGCGGGGTCCGGACATTGCGATGATGCAAAAATAACCTTTATTGACCTCAGTCACTGTGCATCTTATAGGAGCCACAACATTGATCTGCATCGTAATTTCCTCCCAATTTCTATATTTGGATGGTGCAGATAGCTGACAACTGGTGAAGCCTCTCCACCACCAGCTTTACAAGTGTTTTTACCTCTTGCTGTGTAAAATTGGGCTGCCTCCGCTTAGTTCCTGCAGCGGAGGAGCCAGGGGAGCAACTTGAGGAGACAGCTTAGTACTGAGTGCTGAGATTGCTAGTCGTAAGTTATTGAGAAATGATCTAACAGTTATATCTATCCCATTAAATAACATAGCTTCCAAGCAAATTCATTGGTCGAAGTCCAACACCTGCTAGGTAATAGTCATGTATGTGATTAACTATGTGTTACCTGCCAGGTCGGATCCATATAAAAGTGATGTAGAGGTATGTTTAATTGGGCACTGCTGGTCCATGTTTGGAATAGGATATTTCACTTTGCAAGCTAACATTATCTGGATGTCTCTATGTATGTTTGAGACAGAGATAACATTTCCAAATAAAGTAATGGGTCATATTTTTTTCAATAGAACGCTGACGCATCCACCGTCATGTCCGCCACCACGAGGAGGCGGCCCAGGATGTGAAGGGGAAGGAGGGCACAAGTGTAGCTAACTCACTGTTACTATTTAGCAGTCACCAAGACCAACAGGCAGAGGAGCCACAGGTGCTTGTTGAAGAAAGTAAGTAATGTAGTACACTTTTACAATTTTGTTTTGCCAGCATAAAAGTGTGGGCATCTAAAACAGTTTTTGACATAAAAGTTATATACCCTTCCCCTGGTCAGTTTACAATTTCAGAAGGCATCCTAAGTACCCAATCTTGAACCTGCTCCCCCCACTTCTTGTCTTGTGTGGAGCTGGATGGGACAGCAGGGACTGGCAGAAAAATTGTAGCCTTGGGGTGAAACTCAGCAACCTATTAGGAACATTTCAAATGACAAAAAATGCAGGTAGCCCCTTTGACCCAGGCCAAACTCCCAACACACCCAATATCTATACATATATACATACATGTGCCTTCAAAAATTATATACTTCTGGATACTAGTGTTCAGCATGACATAAACATTTGGACTGATTGTCACTAAACATTCCACTTGTGAACTCTACTGAGCTTGCAAAATGTGTGAACAAAGTACACCCAATAGAGCTAGCATATAACTATATATAAGTAGTAAGAGTGCATGTTCACAAAATTTTATTTCCTTTTTTACAGCTGATGAAGAACTGATGACGCCTCACATAAAAAATAAAAATATAAATCAAGTTCCTTAATATTAAAACATCACACTATACGGTTATGAGTTTCAAATAACTTGAATAAATGTGTTTAAGAAGCAGCTTATCACAGACTGTCACAACCACAGTTCAGGCGAATCTTTGGGGTTGCCTAGCTTAGCACCACCTACAGGGAGGTACGAAGTTTAACAACACGGGAGGTGTTCACCAGTGCCCCCCCAAGGGAATATGAGCTTAGCTGCTCCCGTGCCGCAGGTTGCGGCCCTCGAAATAGGTGCCAGGCAAAACCTAGTGGATAAGTAAAGACCAAGTAACTGCAACAGAAAAGTAACACAATTAGCAGGAACAGAAGTGGTGTCCGGGTATACTGACAGCCAGAGGCCTGAGGTCCGGATAAGCTGGCAGTACCAGTCAGGACTGGTAGAGAAGTATGGAGCGACAGTTGTGAACTAGTGAGTCCCGAAGGTGCTTACGAACACTGTAGTAAATGCTGGAGAATGAAACGAACCAGGACAGGTGTATAATAATTTCCAGGTAGCTGAGCGGTGAGGAGCTGGATCTGCTTGTAGTATGGAGAGCAGTAGTACTTAATAATTCTGTACAAAATTTAGAAGCTCTGCTTTAAGCTGAACAATACCTGCTTCGGCCAAATCAACAACAGTTCTCTGAACCTCTGTCGGTATCTCACTCCGACCCTGCTTCATTTGATTAAACTGCTGTGGTTCAAAGTAGATTAAAACCTGAAAGAGCCTTTTGTGATTTGAAAACCTTCTATCAATACTCTCTACTGCTCAATCAAGTACAACATAGTGGGCCTGACTCATTGAAGCAAAAAAAAAATGAGTAACTTTACACCTTGGCAGAACCATGTTGCATTGGAGGGGGAGTTCAATTTAAAATATGATGGCAGATTTATACTGGGGGTAGGGCATGTCCTATAACAAGGTTCAATTTCATGGTAAAATTAAAGCTACTAAGTATTTGTGTGCTATTTGAAAAAAACTGCCAGTATTTAACTTATGTGCAAAATAATAAACTAATATGCACCCCTTGCATTGTGACATGGTTTTGTCCAGGAGAAAACTTACTCAATATTTTGACTTACTTTCCATAATGAATCAGGCCCAGTAGGTCTGAATTTCAAAACCTTTTAGAGAGTCTTCAATAGGCTTATCTTGAGATAACTCACCAGGCATCCTTTTTTTCATTGGTCTCCTTATTTCTGGTAGACTTTTTTGGATTTCTGCAGTTAAAGAATGCTCTTCAAGAGAACTATTAACTAATTAATTTACTAATTCAATGACTTTTGAAAATGAAGGTCTAAGCTTCTGAAGCAGACCCTTGGCAATGTCAACCATTTGCTATGCCTGTAACATATCCAGTCCACCTGTCTGCAGATAATCTGAAACTGGATTTGCAATTTCAAACATCTGCATGTACATAAATGACACAAGTAGTGTTTCGTATCTTGTCCAGGCATGAAGTAAATACTTTGCCTCACTATTGATTTTACTGTTAAACTGTGGAGACAGTAAAATATTCTCCAAGCAATAAAGCAAGGTGCTGTACAGTTCATTAGATTTGTTAGAAGATTAAATAAAAAATGATATTTAATGCCCTTGGTTTTCTCCACCAGCGTGTGTCACCAATTTTCTTTAGCTAGGAAAGTTTTTCCTGCACTACATGCTGGTTGGAGTTCTGCCCACACAGATGATCTTTTGTAAGACTCCGAAAAAAACCATGTTGTTTTCTCTAAAAACCCAAATAATGACTTTACTAGAGTAACTCCAAGTGTGCACAGAATTAGAGGACTCATTTTTCAGGTAGGACTATACTCCACTGTAGTGCCCACTCATGTTAGCAGCACCATCAACAGAGCAACCAATGATGTGACTTATGCTCAGAGAGAAGCACAACTAGGGAAGCAACTGGGGAAGCTCTATTTTCAGTTCTGAAGGAACAACTTCAAATGTTCTAACATCAACAAGATTGAAGATTCTTTCACAAACCATTCTGTCTTTCGTATACCTTAAAATGATGCTACATTGTTCCACAACACCAATATCCTGTGTACTGTCCATTTCTAGCTTATTTTCGAGATTGCTGCAAAAGGATCTGCAGAATCTTGAAATGAATTGTACACCTCTGTCGGAGATGATCTCAGTGGGCCAACCGTGGATCAGAAAAATATTCTTAATGAAAAGAGTGGCTAGATCAACAGCAGATGGCAATTTCTTGAGAGGGAGGATGGTTGGTTGATCGTTTCTCCAAATGTGCCCATTTGGAGAAACCAAATGGCTTCAATACTATTTGACTATTGTGGAGGTGTAACGAATCACCCTACGAGTTGAGTTATCAGAACCTGTTGTTGACGAGAGCTTCACCTATAGCAAACCCCTTTCCCATAGAACCGGATATGTTCGCCAGTACTCGGTTGTCCCCAGGACTTCTTCTCGAGTAGTGATAACTCAACTCCGGTAATTAGGCACCACAGAGGACTTGACAGTGGGATGCTGAGCAGAGATACTCCTGGACCAGATAAAGCAGGAACACTGAGTAGTAACAGGATGCAGTACCAACCTCCAACAGTATTACAGATTAGCAGTGTGGAGTAGAGGATGTGTACTACCAGCTGAGGCCTGTGTGAGATGGAGCTAGAGAGCAGCACAGAGTCAGGGAAAATGCAGGAGCAAGATGGAGCAGTAATCTGTACTGTGAAACACTGCAGACAGACACAGGTGAGTCTGATTTAGCGAATAGCTGGCACCACAATCCTGCGGCAGGGAGGAGATCTCTCAAACAAAAAGGCAGAGTCAGAATCCAGGCAGAGGTCAGGACCACGAGCAAACAAGCAAGGTCAGTATTCAGGCAGAGGTCAAGGTCACAAGCAAACAAGTAAGGACGGTATCCAGGCAGAGATCACAACGGGTATCAATCAGGAAACTGACAAATCACAGAACCAGCAGCACTGAGAAGCAAGCATGTGAACGCTATAACCGGCAAAGGCAGAGTGAAGCTGACAGGTATTTAAACCAGTAGTAGCCAATCAGGGCAGGTGTCAGATAGAGCTGCAGGTGAGAGGGGTTCAGGTGATCATACACAGTGTCACAGGCACTAGGAGTTGCTACCCGAGTTTCACCAGATGGTACTCTGCTGGAGAAGCGGCATATGGCACGCACCTCAAAGCAGGCAGGTGAATGATTGGAGCGACACAACAGCAGGAGAGTAGAGATAGTCTGAGGCAATCAACGACTTGGAGTTGTAAACTGGAAACTGGAGATAATGTAGACACGAGGAGTGAACGTGGATCGGTGATGATAGGTAGAGGAGGAGTCAGTGGTCTGCGTACAGCAAGTTGTACCACTGCTCTGATGGGAAGAATAGGATTGGTGCAGGTAGGTAGCAGGGTAGTCGGTGGTCTGCGTGCAGCAAGTTGTACCACCGCTATGGTGAGGGAACGGATCCAGGTGTAGGTAGGTAATAGGAAAGTCAGTGGTCTGCGAGTAGCAAGTTGTACCACCGCTGTGATAGGAGGACTTGTCCAGGTGCGGGTAGGTAGCAGGGAAGTCAGTGGTCTGCGTGCAGCAAGTTGTACCACTGCTGTGGAGGGAGTGAGGACTTGTCCAGGTGCAGGAGAGTGAAGTTGAAAGGCAAACTGTGGCTGTATGGGAACAGCGCGAGCAGAGCAATGTCTTTGAAGGCACAATGAATAGTCTGTATATATAGCTGGTGCCTTGCAGTGGGGAGAAGCTGATCACAGCAGTTTATGCACAATGACGCCAAGTAGTAGCGTGAGTAGGTAACGAGCTTGAGTGACAGCTAGTCCTAACTGGAGCAATGCGGAAACACAGTCTATATGGGTACCTGTACCCTGCGCAATAAACAACAATGGATGCAACTGGTATGTGAGTAGAATAGATAATAGTCAATAGTTAGTAACGCATACCCAGTTGTGTAGATCCGGAATCAGCTGGGAGATGAAGCGTTGTAGCGGTATGGGAACCGCCGCTGAGTTGAGCAGGGAAGCAGCGTGGAAGCTGTGACACGATCAGCAGGGTGTCAGCGTTGGAACGGTCAGAGAACCGCTGCTGAGTGGAGCCAGGAGCAGCGTGGAAGCTGTGACACGATCAGCGGGATGATAGTGTTGTAGCGGTGTGGGAACCGCTGCTGAGTTGAACAAGGGAGCAGCGTGGAAGCTGTAGTAAGAACAATCTGCACACAGTTTGGAAACTGTATAACGAGTAAAGCTGGAAGCAGTTTGGGATCTGCACACACCTATAGAAGTTCACTGGGAATGAGACTTCAAGATCAGGCCCCTACCTAGGGTTGCAGGTGCCTCAAATAGGGTGAGGTGATTGATCTGTCAATCACCTCCATGGACAGGTGAAGCTACTAGCGAGACCTGCGCATGCGCAGATGGCAGGATAGCGAGCGGCCACGATTCCACACAGGTGTACGGAGAAAAGATGGAGGACCTCGCACCAGAGTAGAGGCACTCACGGTCCGGTGAGTGACACACAGGCTGAAAACAACACTGCAGAAGCCAAACAGAAAACAGCAGTTACCTGCTGTTCCTAACACAATGTAAATATTACATTCACAACGCACTACCTTAGTGGCTTCATCATGAATCCTTAATCCAGGGGGCATTTAAACAGTTTATCTGATCTCTACACCAGCTTTTCTGCAATTATGCTTCAAGTGTACTAAGAGCTCTGCTAAAAACAAGTTTGTTCTTTTACAAATGAATATATTTAGGGTGTGGTGTCACACCAAGCATGAATCACATTCTCACATAATTTCATAGACATTCGCTCACAAAAGTCAGAATAAACATATAAAATGTACACATGGTGAAAAGAATCTAGTGAGCACCTGTGGCTCGACTCAGAGTGTGCCACAATTTTGCAGGTCAAATGTAAATGTAAAGCCACAAAACTGTGGCCTAACTTATGTATTTTGATTTGCATATTAAAATAAGAGCAACATAAAATAGCATGCAAGTATGCGGTGAACCAAGATATTTCTTTATGCTGGTACAGAAAATTGTAAGCTTGCGAGCAGGGCCTTCTCACCTCTGTGTGTTTTACCCAGTTTGCTTATTAGTTTACTGTTTGTCCCAGCTATGGAATATGTTGGCGCTATATAAATAAATGATGATGATTATGAAGGATAAATAATACCCCCCTCCTCCCCTCCCCCAAGTGTAACTAGCACCAGTGCTTACAGCCTGGCCCGGTTACCACTAATGCATAAACCACATGCGCTCACCTCCACAAAAACGCTATCCAGCACCAGGTTATATCAGGCTGGTCACACTATAATGGAAGCCCGCAGCTTGGGGTCAATGCATTTTGTGGACTTGATCCACTTGGTACAGGGCAGGCAGATTGTTTCCAATGATCAACAAATTGTTTATTCAAATCATTATTTATATTTCACCAGTAGCCATTACAAACCATGGCTTAATATTTTCCTAAAGAGGAAATGTACAGATTAAGTTAGACATACCGGGCCTGATTCATTAAGGAAAGTTAAGCAAAAAATTGAGTAAGTTTTCTTACTCAAGTTTTCTGGACAAAACCATGTTACAATGCAAGGGGTGCATATTAGTTTATTATTGTGCACATAAGTAAAATACTGTCTGTTTTTTCATGTAACACCCAAATACTTGATAGCTTATTTGTACACTGAAATTTAAAGTTGATCTAGGACATTCCCTACTCCAGATATAAATCTGCCATCACATATTAAATTTACCTTCCTCTTCAATGCAACATGGTTTTGCCTTACTTACTTTTGCTTAACTTTCCTTAATGAGGCCCACCATGACTAAGCAAAAGAGATTATGAAGAATTTCATAGAGAGAAGAGAGACTTTCCCCATATTTTGCTATAGAAAGCACACAATTATGCTCACTCTTTAAAAAGGAATTTGCATTTGCCCCCTAAAAACAAACATTTCCCCATCTCTAGTGTTAGGGTTAAAATATTCTTCTGGCATTATTTATGAAGGATCAGTTTTGTAAAATCTGCGATTTTCTGCAATTTTTTCCATGGGATGTAAAACAACAATTTTATTAAAGACAAAACCCGACAATTTGGTCTCCATCATCAGCACGTATCTTTACTCCATAGCTTGGGTAGCCGCAAATTTGACTTTCTTCTTAGAGCAGGGGTAGGGAACCTGTGGCTCTCCAGGTGTTGTGAAACTACAAATCCCAGCATGCCTTGCCACTTCTCTGCTGGTTATCTACTGGCAAAGCATGCTGGGACTTGTAGTTTCACAACACCTGGAGAGCCGCAGGTTGCCTACCCCTGTTCTTAGAGGCATATGTGGATGTGCATCCTAATCTGAATAGCCGCATCTTCAGATGTGCCACACTATATGTGCTCTAAATAAGTTGCTCTTGCATGCCCCGATCCACCTCCCCAGGCGTAGGAGCGCAAGTACTGTAAAACAAAACAGATTTTGTCACCTTACAGGTGGACTTATTCCAAATCAGGCCCCAAGTGCTTTTTCACAGCAGTATCTGCTGACTTGCATCTATTCCAGGGCTTTGTATATCATACAGGCTAACTAGGCGCATACATCGTACAGCACAGGATAATAGCAACTAATAAAAGGTTTTGTGAGGATTTTATTTAATTGTCCTTTTAGTTTCCTTGTTATGCTCCTTTGTCTTTTCCAGTTGCCTATTTTTTCCCAGTAAAACTAAGCCGAGGTGCTGGATGGAGTGTACAGTTAGTAATTTAGGGAGTATTAATTTTGATATTCCAAAATACATTTCTATGTCCATCCAAAAGGTGAAAATCATAAGGTTTTGCAAAGATTAAATCAGAAAGTGAGATAACATCATGGGGTAAATGTATGAAGCTCCGGGTTCTTTAACACCCACGAGTTCGGCGTTTTCAGCGCTTAAATTTAAAGCGGCGCTGCCTTGTAAAGGGAAAGCGCCGCTTTAAATTTAAGCGCTGAAGACTCCGAACTCGCGGGTGTTGAAGAACCCGGAGCTTCATACATTTACCCCCATGTCTTATTTGGATTAAATACAGTCATGGCCAAAAGTTTTGAGAATGACACAAGTATTGGTTTTCACAAACTTTGCTGCTTCAGTGTTTTTGGACCTTTTTGTCAGATGTTGCTATGGTTTACTGAAGTAAAATTACAAGCATTTCATACGTGTCAAAGGCTTTTATTGACAATTACATTAAGTTTATGCAAAGAATCAATATTTGCAGTGTTAACCCTTCTTTTTGAAGACCTTTGCAATTCGCCCTGGCATGCTGTCAATCAACTTCTGGGCCACATACTGACTGATGGCCGCCCATTCTTGCCTAATCAATGCTTGGAGTTTGCCAGAATTTGTGGGTTTTTGTTTGTCCACCCACCTCTGGACGATTAATCACAAGTTCTCAATGGGATTAAGGTCTGCGGAGTTTCCTGGCCATGGACCCAAAATTTTCATGTTTTTATCCCCGAGCCACTTAGTTATCACTTTTGCCTTATGGCAAGGTGCTCCATCATGCTGGAAAAGGCATTGTTCGCCACCAAACTGTTCTTGGATAGTTGGTAGAAGTTGCTCTTGAATGTTTTGGTACCATTCTTTATTCATGGCTATGTTCTTAGGCAAAATTGTGAGTGAGCCCACTCCCTTGGCTGTGAAGCAACCCCACACATGAATGGTTTCAGGATGCTTTACTGTTGGCATGACATATGACTGATGGTAGCACTCAACTTTCCTTCTCCGGACAAGCATTTTTCCAGATGCACCAAACAATCTGAAAGGGGATTAATCAGAGAAAATGACTTTACCCCAGTCCTCAGCAATCCAATGCCTGTACCTTTTGCAGAATATCAGTCTGTCCCTGATGTTTTTCCTAGAGAGAAGTGACTTCTTTGCTAGCCTTCTTGACACTAGGCCATCCTCCAAAAGTCTTCGCCTCACTGTGCATGCAGATGCACTCACACTTCCATTCCTGAGCAAGCTCTGCACTGGTGGTGCCCAGATCCCGCAGCTGAATCAACTTTAGGAGACAGTCCTGGTGCTTGCTGGATGATCTTAGTTGCCCTGAAGCCTTCTTCACAACTATTGAGCCTCTCTCCTTGAAGTTCTTGATGATCCGATAAATGGTTGATTTAGGTGCAATCTTACTAGTAGCAATATCATTGCCTGTGAAGCCCGTTTTTGTCCAAAGCAATGATAACTGCACGTTTTCTTGCAGATAACCATGGTTAACAGAGGAAGAACAGCACCACCCTCCTTTTTTTAACTTAGTCTGTTATTCTAACTCAATCAGCATGACAGAGTAATCTCCAGCCTTGTCCTTGTCAACACTTTCACCTGGGTTAATGAGAGAATCACTGACCTGATGTCAGCTGGTCCTTTTGTGGCAGGGCTGAAATGCAGTGGAAATGTTGTATTTGGGATAAAGTGCATTGTCATGGAAAAGAGGGACTTTGAAACTAATTGCAATTCATCTGATCATTCTTCATGACATTCTGGAGTATATGCAAATTGCCATCATAAAAACTTAGGCAGCAATCTTTGTGAAAAATAATATTTGTGTCATTCTCAAAAGTTTTGGCCATGACTGTACACTGTTTTATCATTTATATTAGTGTAACTAGAAAAAATAGGTATTGTTTCTGTTGTATAGTAGTCTTGTAAAAAGAATAATAAAAAAAAAAACCCTCATTATACAACCTATGACTCTCTGCTGTGGTCAACTGTTGCTAACTGCTCCAGGACTTTGCCCGGGCTGCTCCCCAGCTGTGGAACAATCCTCCACGTTTCATCAGTGTAGCATCTACTCTCAAAGACTTCAAGCGTGCCCTTAAGACTCATTTCTTTATTTAAGTCTACCAGTCCTCCTCCTAACTCCCTTGTCCCGGCTCTCTCCCCCAGTTAGTACCACCCTATTTGTGTCTCCCCCTTTCCTTTAGGATGGAAGCTCTCAGGAGCAGGGCCCTCTTTCCTTGTGTGCTCCTTCTACTATTCCATCTCCCCCTGTAACTCTTGGCCTGCTTCCCTAGCTGTTTTTCTTAAGCTTCGGCCTACTTCTCGCTGATTTCTACCATCACTTTCACGCATTGTCCCAGAAATAATTTGATTTGCTTTACCATGTTACCTGTGTGTGTCTTTTATGTTCTTTCTGTATGATGTTGTGTCTTGAGTCAATGTTTTCTGTATATGTCATGTACGGTGCTTTGTGGTGCCTTATAAAGATAATAATAATAACTTCTAGGGGGTGGAACCAGGTTTTAAAGATTTGTACCTGGATTTCTTTTTTTCCATGCAAATGTCTCTATTTTTCAATACTGACCAGCTGCTCAATACGGTACAATTCCTTTTCTATAGTGTATAATTTCAACTATGATCAGACCATGTCAGTTGGAGAATTCTCTGCATTATATTATACACAACACTCTGCATTCTCCCACATCAACGTGTCAATGCACTTTGTGACTTGAAGGTCAATCAGGTCCTTTTAGACCTGCTGGCAGCAAATCGTAATGAGTATTGGTATAGTCTGACCTCAGTCTGCATTTAATCAGGATCTATCAAATGTTGCTTGACAACGCCTGATCTCCCCATTTACATGGGCATCATCAGACCATTCGGCTCAAGCGCCAACCAGCTGGCATCTCTATACAGTATGGTTTTAAATGGGTTTGAATTATGGCTGTCATTTTAGTTATATAATAAAGATATGTTTTTGTGCATACCCTTAGCTTAGTATAAGTTTACATTCCCAGCACAACCTCTACAGCATCGTAATGATAATAAGTAGGTGAGAGGTTATCCTCTGTATTCCTGAGCTGGCATCCTGCCGCGGTGCATGCTGGGAGGCGAGCAGAGGGGGCGGGGCCTGGCTGTGATTGACATGTTGTTGTGCTCGCAGACCGGTTTGGCCCGGTAAAGAGCTGTTGGAGTTCGCAATGTGGCCCCTAAAATATTGGGTCCAGGGACCCCAATGGGGAAGGGACCGAAGGTAACACGTTTATGTATATAGTGTGAGTGACTGAATGGTGCATGAGGTGCCTGTATAATGTGTTATATAATGACTGCATGGTTGTGGGGGTTTTATTATCTGCATATGAACGTGCTGCAAGTAAAACCTTTCTACAAATGTGTGGAGAGACGTGTGTCACTTGTCATGTCTCCTGACAGCTGTTATTGCAGCCTTATAAGTGTTTATTTAAAGAAACTGGATGTTATTTGTAGCAGTATGTCTGGATGGATGTTTTTTATTGTATGGAAACTTTGGTGTCATAATTAGTCTTTGTATATGTAATATATTTCTATATTTGTTATGCCATGTACCGCCCATTGTGTAGAGGACTGTGTAGAATGTGTGCATTCAGGTGTATTGAGCATTGGATATGATGTAAGGGGCATATGGCTGTTTGTGCCTGCTTTGAACAGTGTAGGTGCACATTTTGGAATATCTGGTTTATTTGCATAGTGTCAGCATGTGTCTCTTTAACATCCTGTATGTAAGTGTGTTACGTTTTTTGTTTTCTGTATTTATGCTTGTTATAGACTTGTTTCTCATTTTCTGTATTTTAGTGTTTGACCATTGATTGTTTTAATGCTGCTTAGCTTTCATATTTTCTGGAGTTAATATACATTTGCTTCTAGCTTGTTTTTTTAATCTTGGTACAATGTATGTAATTGAATCTGACAGTTTTATGTGTGCATGTCCACTTGTGCTATGATTTGGCCCTTCTTTATTAAATACGTTTAACCATCAAAATGTAAGCAAAAGCGCTAGTTAACTGCATATGAAATGCTTTTTTGTTTGACATGTGTCTACTAGTGAGTATAACCCGTATTGTGGTGTTTAAGCCTCTTGTAGCTTGTATTTCCTGTATGTAATGTTTCTTTGTGGTGGTTTTAATATCGTAGATTTATGTAACTGTATTAAGATTTCTGTGTGAAAAATGGGTGTATCTCTATGTAATTTATCTGTGCAAGCGTTTACTTTTGTGTTCAGATTTTTAAAAACGTTTATTGCATGCATTTATGTATTGTTTACACTTATGTAATGATTAACTTGCATTATCATTTCTCTCTACCTTAAAGTCACTCTTGGGATGATGGTTATTGTTAGTTATCATCCAGAAGGGGGAGATTGTGAGCCTCCCATAAAACACCAGGTAAGAAGCAGTTGTTTGCTCTGAGATGTTATGTTCTGCTGGCTTTCCCTTGTGTAGATTGCCAGTTCTTCCCTGTTATCAGTGCACTGTAATGGCAGTCACGCCTGCCCCAGGGTGGAAGCAGATAAGGGAGAGGTGGGGTGTGCAGTTTTTAGGAGCTAAGTGTGTAATTTGTATTTAATGTTGCTTTTTCTCTCTGTCACCCCTTTCTTTTTCTTATTTTATCATTACTTTTCCTTCTAGATCCACCCCCCCTATAACTAATGGCAGGGATGGCAGTGGAGGAAGCCAACACCTCCCTGAGTGGGATCACTCCGCTGCAACAAATTATGGCCTCAGGAACTGGAGCTCTTCTCACCTCACTGTTTGGTATGAGACATTACTGTTACCTGGGGAATGGTGCAGTTGGGAGATGTGATTGTTCAGTATATACAAGCTGCTACATGAGTCATAAGATGACCCAGTGGGAGGCACTAGATCTGAATTAGGCAGTAAATAACAAAGTAAAGCACTTAAAAAGTACTCTACCTATTATATAGTAACATAATAAAGCATTTTATGTGTAGAAATGTATCCAAAGCTATGTTTTAAATAGTTTCAATTAATGACAATATTCACAGTCCATGCAGTGCTGTAAAAATGTGTGAACAAAGTTTTGAACAAGATTTATACAAAATATAAAAGTTACATACCATGGTTTAAATGTGGGTACTGTAAACCATGCATATTTGTTATTAAGTGTTAGTCGTAAACCATGACATTCAAATAGCATCCTTTATTAATTGTAGCACTAGAGACATAATATACCAGTTGGAATGTCCCTGCGGTCTCTTTATGTTAAGTTTATCGTAAATTTGTAAGGCGCCACAGTGCTGAGTCTTGCACCCCGGGCTAACGTTTGCCAGCCAGTCCCTGTTTGACTGATGTAATATTTGGATCGTCCATCTGCATTATCACACTCCAACACAGCTGCGCAGAGTTCCAGGTCATAAATTTGATATGGATGCTCCTAGTTCATTGCCAAGTCACACCTGAAATTGGCATTGAGAAAGACCTAATATTCATATAGCCGCATGGTTTCATACAGCTGAGCTGGTTTGAAGGTGCATCAAGTTGAGCGCTAAATGGCTTCTCTGTATATTTTGGGGAAACCTATTCATATTGCCTCTTAACTTTGTATTTTGGCATTTGATAGTAGTGACTATTTGGTCTCTGAGTGCATATATTAGCGGATTCAATCAGGCGTGGGCTGGCACAGTTCAGCCCGGGGGTCGCACAGGCGGCCGCATCACGTGACAGGCGATGCGGCTACGTCATTGATAACGAGGCAGCATCGCCTGTGATGCAGCCGCCAGTGCGCTGACTCAGCCGCGTCGCTTGCTTTGATGCGGCCGCAGGGAATATGAAAAAAAAACATGCATCAGCGGGGGTGGGGGAGGGGGCGGCCCGAACAGGGGACAGACTGAGCGGCCCGGGGGACCGATGCCCCCCGGCCAGCCCGCCCCTGGATTCAGTTGTCTGCAATGTTCTGAGGAACATCGCGGCCATGCTTTATTACAGTTACTATGGTAAAAGGTAACACAGATTTTTGCTTGCACCTTTCTGGGGCGCGAGCAGAAATCAGCTGTATTTCTGTCAGAAAATATTCTCGCAAAGTGTCTTGCAGCCATTCCCAAGGCACCTCGCACCGATATTTTCTGAATTCCTTCTGCCCCTATAATTATCTATAATATCCGTGTTATTGTATATTGTCCAGAATTAAAAATTTTATACATCTATATGAATGTTTTATTGCATCTGTTGCATTCATGGCATATCTTGTAATATATAAATATTATTTACTAAATACATTTCTATAAAATAGTACACTTGCACTTACTGTATGTCAAGTACAGGTGGGAAAAGGTAGAGTTCCTTTCTGTTACCTGTCTATCCATACTTGTTTCTCATACATTCTCTCATCCTGCAGTGACACCTCTAGATGTTGTGAAGATAAGGCTTCAGTCACAGAAGAAACCATTCTCCAGTGGTAATGTTCTGCTTGCTGTCACCTCACTCCAGTCCTACTAAAGCACCCCCCTCCCCCTGCTGCATTACCTAACTTGAGATATATAAAGTTGAAATAATAATTCTCATAGCAACTTTTAGCCATCATACACTTACATGAAAGTGCTTGGGCTTATGCATTCTACTCACAAAGCTATCATCACACTGCTTGTATGTTGGCACTTATATATGTATGTACTTATCGGATACTAATCGCATACATATTGTGTTCTGATTCCCTATTTTGTTCCTCTTGTGTTGCAGTAATGTCTGTAAAGTCTCTTCCCTGGGCACCCCCCTTGCGCCACCCCAAATGTGAGTACTGAAAACTTGCCCTTCGCTTTGGCTAATATATAAAGTCTTACACACAGACAATAAGATGTTTTGAAACTGCTTTTGGGACATGTCAATTACCCAAGAGAGTGTAATCTGCTTCAATCTTTTCCCATACTGCATGTTCACTTCCAAAATAGATCTAAAAAAAGTCATATGTTCCCATCAATGTATAGACCCTATCATCATAACGGACAGAGATTTTTACCTTTCATCGGTTTAATCGAAGGGTCAGTGTTGCCCCCCATAATTCGCTGACTAAATCAGCATTTGTAAACAGGTGTTTTGAATGGCGCATGTGGCCCCTTTTGAGCTGTTCTATATGACATGATAATTATCCCTCATAACATTATTTTGCTGGACTTGTAGTAGATATTACAAGGTTTTGTGAGCTTTGCATTTATAATTGAGGTTGAAGTGTAGCAAACTGCATTCATTTAAATTCCAAACAGTCATGCAAAATCTAAAACATTAGTACGGGCGATTAACTACAGTGTTGCCCATAATGGGAATTTATTAATTTTTTTTTAATGCCAATTGTGAATGTATAGGGGAAAAAGTAGGGCTTGTTAACCTTGAAAGAAATGCCGAATTTCTTCTAGCAGACTGTACATGGTCCTCATTAAGTTCTAAGTGTTACCCGCTTGCTACATCCCTCTGTGTCATTGGTGTTTGATGTGCTTTCAGTAAACAGTCTGGCCACAAATGCTGGGCCTGCATCTTCCCTCTGTCATCAATGTCTGCACAGCGTGATGGTGTGTAGCTTTACCCATGAATGTGCTGGCCACTTTGCCCTTCCCTTCTACGCTAAAATTGCAGAAAACCTCCTGCCCTTGTGCTATCTTTATTACTTTCCTAACAGTGCTCCTCTTTTATTACTTCCTCTCTTCCCCTAGTCCCCACCTCAGCCTCTTAGTTCCTTCTCTTTAAAACACCCCCAGGGCGCTGTTTCCTGTACTGTAATGGGCTGATGGATCATCTTTACGTGTGTCAACATGCTGCGGCTTGCAGTACCTGGTATCGCTCCCCCACCCACCTCCATGGAACACTGGTGAGTAATTAAATCAGTCAGGCCTGTAGACCTGGTGAAGACAGGAGTAGTGGAGCATAAGGGAGAGGTGATGGAGAACTTCACTGATTATACACACCATAAACTATTACTGCTTCTCCTGCAGGATGCTTTTGTGAAGATCACACGTCATGAGGGATTAACATCGCTTTGGAGTGGCCTCCCCCCTACATTGTGAGTAGTTGGGAAGGATTGGGCATGAGCATTTTAGGTGAACAATATAATAAATAGTCTTTTGGTCCTCTTTGTAACAGAATCTGGTCTGTTACCTAACAACTTCTTTAATTAGTGTAAATTGTATTTGTTGTATTTGTAATAAAGAAAAATGTGTTTGCGCCTGAAAAGCAGTTGTTTGTTAACCTCTTTCTAATGTTTGGTAGTTGGCTTCTTTTTAAATGTCTACTTTGCAAATTTAGCATCTGTGTACAATTGTTTGCTGTACACCATCTGAGAGGTTATCTAACACATTTACTGCAGCATCAATGGATGCCATTGAGATGTCAACAAGTTCAACAGTCTCAGACTGGTAAAAAAAAAAAAAATTGTCTGATAACTAAAACATTTCTTTATTTGGCCATGGACATGTAGAGGTGGCGGCGATCAATAAGCAACATTTTAATTTTTTTTTATATTCTTTTGAGGAAGAGATATAAGAGAGAACTAGACTGTATAGTTGACTCTTATCAAAATTGCATCATTTTCATTTCAAATTGTCTTAACTGAGGCAGGATAGGGGCTTCGGTTGGGTGGTCCAGCACTGCCAAGACCTCCTAATCTCAGAGTATGGTAGCAGTCGTCTCACCCCCTGTCACTTTTATTGATCCACATAGTTTATCTATTGAAAATGAGAGCAGTTTATTGATAGTACAATAATTAATGAACGTTTTAATGTGTAAATGTTTATGTACACATAAATACTGATTATTGGTAACTTAATGTATAGTAAAGGATTGGTGTTCCCTAGTGAATTGAGTCTGCCATAATATGCAATCTTTGCATGCAACACACCCTCTTCACTCATTTATTTTTTTTCTTGTTTGTGTCTAATATTCTGATAATTGGGCGATCTGCCTTTCTGTCCTCCTTACATACTATCTACTAATTTCTTATGGTGTATCTTGGAGATGCTCCCTCCCTAGGTGATGTATCTATATCTCCTCCTACAGGGTGATGGCTGTACCTGCAACCATTATATATTTCACATGTTATGATCAGCTGAGGGATTTTCTGTGTTATGGTCTGGGATACAGTGGCAGTCATATCCCTCTCATTGCTGGAGCACTTGCTCGACGTAAGTTTATTTTTGAAACATGTTCTCTTTTTTGTGTGTTTTATTTTGCCTATATATTTTTTTTTTTCCCTTTAAATTCTCTGTACTTTTTTCTTTTCTCAGTGGGTGCAGTTACAGTCATCAGTCCTCTGGAGTTGATCCGTACTAAATTGCAGTCACGCCAGCTCTCGTACATGGAGTTAGGAGCCTGTCTGCGTTCTGCTGTTTTTCATGATGGATGGTTATCTCTCTGGAAGGGATGGGGACCTACAGTGCTGAGAGACGTCCCGTTTTCAGGTACTGTAACCCATATTGCATGTTGTCTTATAATATCACATGGATTACTATGCTTTTTGGGGGGGAGGGGAAGACTAATTACATAAACCTAAATTGCAGTAATTGGTGGTGGGTTGGTGTGTGCAGTCCCATTGTGTTAAGTTATCCTTCAGACAGATAAGTTCTTGTCCTAATTAGGATAAAGCTAAATTTGTGGGGTATTCCAGATCATGCCTTTTCTTCAAGTAAGTGTTCCTACATTTACATATTTCAGTGCCTCTTGTTACTTGCACATATACCTCTTCTGTGCATCTAGAATTTTACCTATTACCCATTTAATCTGTTCCCTCTTACCCCCTCAACCTTTTATTCCACACAACTCCTTTCCCTTAAAACATTGTCCTGCTACTCTATAATCCCCGTCTCCCTCATATGTCATCCCATTACTCTACACATTCTATTGCCTCTAAAACTTATTGCTCTACTTGACCTCCGTCCCGAGTACGCTGTCCTTACTCCATATGACCCCTCTCCCATAATATGTCCTTCTGTTTCTTGTCTCTTTAGCTTTGTACTGGTTTAATTATGAGCTTGTGAAGATGAAGCTTAGTAAATCCTGGGGGACTTCAGAGTCCCAGTTTCTGATCAGCTTTACATCAGGAGCCATGTCTGGTGCTGTAAGTGCAGATTTGTTTGGCTGTGTGATGTCCTTTGTTCTGTGTCTGTCTCCTGTAACTCCTAGATGTTTCCCAAATCTTCATAATGTCATTTCTCTCTTTTCATTTAATCTCTCTCACCTGATACACACTGTATAACTCTGGTTATTTGTATGATGTAGCTATTCCGATGACTGTAAACTATCTCTCCATCTGCCTGCTGCCATTTCACAATGCACACGGACATACTTTTCTTTTGTTACGTTGTGCTTGTATCTTCCTGTGTCATTTTTTTTCTGCTCTAAACATCAAACTATCTTTGCCATACGAGCATGTACTTTTGTGTTTTATATTCTTAGGTGGCTGCCATTCTCACTCTACCATTTGATGTAGTGAAAACGCATAGACAGATTGAACTTGGAGACTTGGAAATAGGTGAGAAGAGCTAGTTGTGGGAACTTGAGGACTTCATGTCGAAATTCACACCAACACTTTTATCTTGTGTATCGCCCCTGTCACTTTGTAATTGTTATATGTTGTTTTTATTAGGTGATCATTTGATCATGCTGTGTGTTTTGTCTTTATTGACTGTTCCACATTACATTATCTATAATTTTGACCCAGTCAAAAAAGGCATGTGAAAAAAACAAAACATTACAAATTAAATCACTGTGTTGTAATGTTCATTCCATCACAGTCATAAAGTCGTTTTTAAAACTGACAGACACGTGTGATTCAGAACTGTAAGTTTGTGCTGCTCTCATCTAGGTTCAGCAAAACATCAAAGATCTACTACTTGGGTGGCTATGCGGAGGATCCAAGCAGAATCTGGAACTCGTGGTCTCTTTGCAGGTGAAAGGCTTTTTGCCACCTCCTGTCAATCAACCTACTTATCCTCCTCTTCCACATTAATCAAACATTTATTCTCCTTTTATATTTGGCAGGATTCATGCCACGAGTCATCAAGGTTGCTCCAGCCTGTGCCATTATGATCAGCTCTTATGAGTTTGGGAAAAAATTCTTCCAACAGCGGAACCAAGAAAAACTTCAGAATATGTGAAATGCAAGATTTAGAAAAGCAGGACCAAATTCTAGCTCTCAGGTTCTGACATTAAAGTCTGGGATGTAGAGCAGGGTGCAAAAGTTCATGGGGGAACCTATTTTTTTGGCAACAGAATCCTCAGGTTGATTTTTGGGCAACAGTCTGGATCCTCTAAACAGCAATACCAGTGGACCCAGATTTAGAGAACTGGGGTGCTTGGCTCAACTTTTAAGCACTTAATCTAGAAAATGTGAAAACTGACAACCAACGTGCAGTAGGCAAGTAATACAAAGGCACAAGTAATATCTGACCAACAGTGTTAGAGCATATCCACCGTAGAAGCTTTATGTTTGAGAAATGGTGAGTATACATCACTTGTATATGTTCTATTCAGGGAGTAGTGCAGTTTCAAACTTGTTTACAGAGAGCTAAGTGGCACTATGATTAATATATGGAACATTGTGCTTGCTTTTCCATAGAGCCAACTGCTCATTTTTCCTTTTAAATTTGATCTAAAATATAAATGAAACAAAGAAAACACATTTTAGGCAGTCTCTATTGTTATAGTCTGCACTATTGCTGTTCATACAAAGGCTTAGTCAGTGACCTACAGCTAGCTGCCTACTGCACTAATAACAGGCCATAATATACTTAATTAAATGTTCGTTTTCTATGTGCACAACATTTGAATAATACTTTACTTGGCAATGGGAGTATCCTTGTCTAATCTACCATGAAGGCCTTTTAAATTATTTTTTATTAGATACTTTCCTCTTAAAATGTCTTGTGGTCTAGGATATGTTTTTGAACCATCTAGTGTAATCTAGAGTAGTTGGACTTCTAAAAAATAAGTCAACAAGTACAAAACCAAAGATCCGAACGTACTACATACTCCAACAATCAATGCATTCGATCAGTACTGTTCTTATTGTGTAGCCATGGTGATTCAAAAATGTATTCTTATGTTAAAAACATGGGTGAAATTTGGTGCTCACAAACCACGGGAGCTAAATTTGTTGCTGGATCACTCAGAAAACCCAAGACCACCACAATATGGGAAGTTGAGTTGGATGACATTTGACCAAGCCTGGAAAAGGTAGAGGATGTTCTAGTGAACATGGAGGACCAGACACTGACATATTGACTTGTTCTAGAACCAGGAAACTGGAAGGGGCATATAATTAGTAGTCTGTAAAGAGGTGAATCAAAGCAGAGACACCGGACTCTCATTTTAGAAGATGGCTTAAAAGTAGAGACTGAAACACTGGACTTCCAATTTAATAGCTCTATTTGAAACCCTTCTAAATCTAAGCTTGTTTCCCAGGCACCTCCCCATAAGTCTGAACTACCGAGGTAACCTTATACGGTTGCGGAATAACAAGTATGTTCAGATATCCTAGAAGTGCCTATCCTGTTTTTGGTAGCAACTTTTCCTCATCTCTTGCTGACCCTGGCTGAAGGTAGCAAAATGAGGTAATGGACAGGGGCTAAGCTCATACTCTCCATCTCCTCACATCTTTAATAGATATACTTTGAGTTGTTTTTGTTTGTTTGTTTACCCTGTCCCCTGAAACACACCCCCTTCCTTTTTTAGTACTGTACTGGTGCAGTCAAATGTGGATACAATTATATAATTTTCTATTTCTTTATATTATTTAAAGGTGCAGTCTATTTTAGATTCCACTTGTAGTCTTCCTTTCACAGAGCCATAAAAAAATTAAAACTTTAGTTATCATAGATAAATACTATGTTCTTGCCTCTCCAAAGCCAGGGATATTTTTGAGTGTCATCCTTTGCAGACTGGTTGGTGATGGCATTAAGTAAAGGGCAATTTTCACAATCTAGCTAATTCTAAATATTAACTATAACCAACAAACAGGAGCCACTATTAGGCCTGAAAATAAATAACCTGAGTTGTTGGTATTGGTCTGCTCACTTATATGTTTAATAAATAAATCTGCATGTATTGCACTGGTCATTGCTCTTGTGAATAATTTGGCACAAGATGGACCTGAGAATTCCTGACTTATAAAGGGAAAGGCACTGCCATAAATGGGCAGTGAGTCTGGAATTTAGTGAACATGTACCAGTGGTCCTAAATAGATTGCACCTTTAAAATGGGGTGACTTAACCCTTTCACTGCCAATATTGCTGGCATATTTGTCAAAGAAAGGTCTAAACTGCAGAGCAGTTGTTACATGAGAAAGTACTTCACTGTGGCAGTTCCTGAATGCTGCCGTGGAAGGGGGTTCAAGCAGGAGGTAGTATTACCAATGTGTTGCTATCAGACAGCACTTTAAAAAAAAAAAAAAAAAAGGCATTTTATTGAATAGGGGAAGCATGAGTTAGTCTACCCACTGTCTACAATCTGTGTGGACTGGACCAATAGCCTATCGGTTCACAAGAAATAATGACTTCCTAATAAAATGATTGCCTCAATTCAATGTAGGTGATGGGTACCCCACAACATAACCACTTTCCTAATACTTCTAGGGTCTATTTTCTGTTGAGCAGGGATTTTTATGCAATGCTGTAACTAAGTTAGAAATTGCTCCTTTCTGATAAAGTACTAGTAAATCTAGTCCTATGTTGGAATAACTGATCTTGTCTTGCTTTTTAGTAGTTTGAAGAAGTAATTGTACTTTGCCGTGTTCACATGTGAACACATACCATACCACTCCAAATAAACCAAAGGAAGTGCAAGTAAAAAATCTTCATCCACTTGCTGGTAAAAAGCTATAATTAAATACATTTAAATATGTAACTAGTTATGGTAAGATGGGTACTGCACTGGCTTTATTTAGGAGCAAAGTATATTTTAGATGTACAGTCTTTCATCTTGATTAAGTCCAGATCACAGTTGTACATGACCTCTTCTTAGCTGGCACATTAACATGTAAACCTTCTGTTCCACAGGAGTGAGACACAAAGTTGTGTTGGTGTATAGTAATGTTATACACTGATATTAAAATGGGATTTAATGCATGACACACACGTACGTTTGACTTGTTATTCTGGGTGTGAGATACCAGTGGTCGAATGAGACTTTGAGTGCAGCAGACCTTATGATATACCTTGCAGTAGTGTGTACAGAAGCTTGAGTTGGTAATACAAGTGAATGCTGATTTACAGATTGTTCCTTATATTCTCTCAAATGCCTAAAACTGGTGTCACACTGGCTTTTTACAACACTGTATTTTTCTAGCCATAAAAGACTAATATTAGAAGCACTAAATGCAATGTATAAAAGCCTGGGAAAATGATTACTATGATGCACAGAAAGATCTACAGTTGTTAAAGTGTTGCATGCAGTGTTTTAGCAGCTGAAGCACTTCTCTTGTGACCAGTAAACGATGTTTCCCATTCACTATTGCCACAGAAGCTTTAGAATGTGTTTATGGCTGGAAAACTGTGTCAGTTTAAAATTCCCTTTTGGTGGTGGCCCTAGGGATTTGTCAAATGGAGTGGATTATATGATAATGGACAATATGGAAAACATTGTATTTGATACCATTTAACAACACTTTAAAGTACTAGTTTTCTAAACTTGTTTCAAAATAATGTGTACAGTTGAGAAACACCTCCACTACTTCTACACTGTGCGACCATATATGCAGAAAGTACATTGAATTCTGCAAGGCTTTTTTTGTTGTTTTTTTGTTTGGCAAGTGCTTTAAATGCTTAAAAACTCCTGCCTGCAGCTTTTCACAGGAAACCATGTAAACAAGACTCCTATCAACGAAAGAATAGTTTGTTTGAGCTGAAATTTTCCAGCATGGAAACTGCATTTCAAAATGAAGAACGCACAGCACCAAAATTGCTTATTTAGGTGCCTTTCAATGCTGCATATCTTCAGCCAGAATATGAAGAAACTGCTGTTAAGTGGGGAATTCTCATCTGTGCATGTAAAAATTGCACCTTGCACTTCTGTGAAAATATATGAATTGAAATTCTTCATACAGAATTGTATTCGAGAGACAAGCATGTCCTGTGTTTTTTCTGAGAATGTACCTTCAGGCCCACCACCCCAGTCAATGTACTGACCCAACAAACACAGTTTATCAGTTTAATGGACAGAGTTGCACAGCATCCTCTGGAAAAGGCAGTTTGCATGACAACCAGAGTTTAGTACCAGTAGTACGATGCACAACATAGGATGTATTTATTTCTAGACAAAGGAGCCAACTTCTGCCCTCATAGGGTTCATGAGTTGAAGATCTCCAGCATAAGGGGGGCATATTGGGTCAAACCCAGTTTAGAACGCCAATGTTCTGTAAAGGGCTTAGAATTTCAACAAGATACAACTTTTATTATTTATAAGAGTAGATGTCGTTGTTGAGATAGAGTTCTTTCTTTCATCATGTTGTCTTGAATGTTATGATGTACCAAGAACTGGTTACCCTAGAATCTACTCCTCTTCTGTTGGTGGGTGGCTTAGGGGTATGTTCTCCTCCTTTTGTGAATTATGTAATTCAGGTTCATTTTCAGACAATGGTATAATAAGGTTGGGAGGTCCTAGCTGAGGCCATGTCTATTCATTGTAACATATAATGGTATATCGAGTTTGACAGGGCTTAACATCTTGTTGCCGAGATGTAACGCATTGGTGAAGATAAACAGGAAGGACTCAGCTGGGGCTTGTAGCAGGACTTGTCTCGCTGCTATTACTGACAAGGCATTCATTGGATTTTAGGCTTGGCAGAGATTTACAGCTGGGGATAGATGCCAAAGATCCACACAGGCCCAACATGGATGGGGTGGGGTCCTTACCTGAGGGAGAAAGGGATATGTAAAACAAGTCAATTTTTTCTAATTCTTAGCAGCCTTCACTAAATGCCCACTTACCCTATTACTAAAGGCTATGTCTGGCCAGAGTCCATATTGTACAGATTTTGGGACAACCACAGTTGTGCTAATTGGGGGAGGGGTGTGAAGGCTCTGGTATTTTGAGCTTGGGTGGAGAGCTTTAAGGGCTCATTCACACCGAGCAGTTGGTTAATGTGCTATTCAGTCACTGACATCTGAAAACAACTGGATGGTGTCTTATCGGCTTGTTCCCACTGTTGCTATGCAAACTTTTAATACCCCATTACTGCAGCAACCAGTACAATAGCTTGGGGTGGTAAAAACACATAAGAAACAAGATAAATGCATTATTTTTACCCAATTTCGTAACGTACATGAATAGGCTCTAAAGAATATCAAAGTGTTTACTTTTATGTGGAGTTCATGAACAAGGGATAAAATACAAAGTTCTGCTTCCGGTGAGTCAGTCCCTTTAAAATTTCAAAAGCAATCACATGCTAGGCTGGGCCTATTTCAAACAAACAGCAGAGGATGGTGCACTTTGCCTGAGCATTGACAACCTCGCTGTCTGTTTGAATCAGAAAAGAAGTCTTGAGAGGTTGGTCTATTGGAATCGTTGTGGGGTCAACACTACACCGAAGGGAAGTAGAAAGTACCTGCTGTATTTTTTCCTAATGAAACTGGGCTTTGATAGAATTTTTTTACTCCATAAATAAAATCTTGCAAACATTTTTTACTTTAATGTTCCTTCTCTACGGAATGCATTGTTGACAGTGTTTTATGTTTTACCCCAAATCTCTGCATCATTAATAATCACATTCCGACAACCATTATCCATGCCCTATATTCAGTAAAGTCCCCACTAATGCAAGTATTAAAGCCTCCTACTGTCCCACTGCCCAAACTGAATATTGTTCAATCGGAGATCTAACTAAAGACTTATTGCTTTCTTCTCATGCATGTATTATATAATATCACAGCCTTTGCTCCTGAAGTTGAATATTAAGCACAGAAAAAAACAGTAATCAAATGTCAGGATTACTTTACAAATTTGTACTAATGAGGTACTGTTGTCTGCCCTTCATAGGCCCATTTCCCAATATATCCACATTCCTCTAAAGAAAACATACATTCTCACCTGACTTTCACATAAAAAGTCCTGCCAGCAAAGACTGAATCATTGTTTTCTATGTTCATTTTAAAGTAATTTAAAACTGTGGTAAAGCTAATGGCACACGCTGACTTTTTAGACACAAGTCATTTACGTCTGTACTCTACCGTTTAAGGTGTACCCATTGCCTAAACGCTTCCAGTTTGGAGGCTGATCCAGAATGCAGCTGTGATCTCAAAGATGCAGTGTCTCAGTAAGATCAAGGGTTCCTTGGGCATTGATGATAATCTTGCATCATAATTGCTACCTCTGATGTGTACAGGCCATGGACACAATTTCTAAATTGTAAAGCTACTTTATTTTAGTTTTTTGTGTACAAAATCTACTGCATAACCCTTGGTCTACATTGCTACTTTCTGTGAAAAAGTTGAAGTAGTTTTATATAGTAGTAACGGTTTCTTTTAATGGGATTGTCAGCTACCCAGGGAACTTTGCAGTTATTTGAAGAATCTGTTTTGCACAGTGGATGATGGTGCTGAAGGACACAAACCATAACCATAAACTTTTTTTTGGGGGGGGGGGGGGGGGGGCTGAATTTGACTCTCCCTGATTCTACCTCTCCTGTTCAAGACACCAGACGGGGCCTTGATGATATAACTTGCAGCATTAGACTATATCAGATGGGACCTACAGCATCACGACCCCACTGCGCAATGATGCAATCGAGTCATTGCGCAGCAGGGCCTTGGTGACTGAAATTGAATCGTCACCACCTCAGCACTTTCCCCTTTCGAGGGGAAGTCACAAAAGTAGGTAAGTGTGACTCAAACTGTCTACAGCCATCATCAAGAGGACTGAAATACTTGGCTGTGAGCAAAAAAAGAATAAAAAAGTTGCCACACAACTTTTTTTTTTTTTTTTTTTTTCCTTTTAAATAAACATGCCAGGTACAGGCATGGGAAACAAAGCTTAATTTCTCTTTCATCCATCTCGGGGACACTGCTTAACCATGGGGGTTGAGTAGGGAGGGAAGGAGTCTAACACCTAAAGAGTTAACTTTTTTCCTGCTGACAGCATATCCCCCCCACCAATTCCCCACATACCTCAGTTTGAATTGGGTTCCCTAGGAGAAGGGCTGCGCATCAGAAGAGCTCCACATTGAACACTGTTCACTGTTAATAGTTTTTTTTCTTTTCAGAGTTTGTTTTTTTGTTGACCCTGGCTTATGTCTGTATTAATCTCCCTGTGCCGAAGCGTATTGTTGCCCATTCTACCCGTTCGGTTGGGGCGTCTTGGGCGGCACGGAATGGAGCCACGGTGGACCAGCTCTGCAGGGCAGCCACCTGGTCCTCTGTCCATACCTTTACGAAATTCTACAAATTTAATGTATTTGCATCTGGGGACGCCTCCTTTGGCCGTAGTGTTCTACGTGCCAGGAGATCAGAGCGGTCCCACCCATCAGAGGGGCTGCTTTAGCAAGTCCCCATGGTTAAGCAGTGTCCCCCAGATGGATGAAAGAGAAAACAGGATTTATACTTACGATAAATCTCTTTCTCGGAGTCCATCTGGGGGACACTACGGTCCCCCCCTTTTTTTGGTCGTTTTTCTTTTCTCTCCACTCCCCCCTCTGTTGAGTGGTGTATCTTGGTTGATTGGCCTCTCGTCCTAGGGCTTTGGTAATCAAACTGAGGTATGTGGGGAATTGGTGGGGGGGATATGCTGTCAGCAGGAAAAAAGTTAACTCTTTAGGTGTTAGACTCCTTCCCTCCCTACTCAACCCCCATGGTTAAGCAGTGTCCCCCAGATGGACTCAGAGAAAGAGATTTATCGTAAGTATAAATCCTGTTTTCTCTTTCATCCAATCTGGGGCAAACTGCTACCATGTGGTTGTATGAGGGGAGCGTGGAGTTGGCACTAATCAACTTGTTAATTGTAACTTGCTGACAGGGCCCTCTCTGTCACCCCCTGTAGCTCCCCAGTGCAGTTTAAGTGCCCAAAAGAGTTCTGCTCACTTTCTTTAGCTGGAGAAATATTCTTTATTTCAGTTATTTTCCCTTATTTTTATTTATTAGTTGAATACTTAACATAGATTTAGTAGAGGTGCTGCTGGAACACAAGTGTGCTTCTTACAGCGTTTGCTGTGCAATGACTGTCACAGAATGAGAGCCGGCTGACAGCGCTCCTTTCATCAACAGAGGGCTTAGTAAGCCGCCATCATACTAAGCTTATTCTGAGGCCCGGCGCTGCCTTTTCAGGTATAGAGTCCTATGGCGGCTGCCATCTTGAAAAATGGATGGTAACAAGTCCCTCTTCAGAAAGTGGGGGGACCCCTCGCCTTGCACTGCATTATGGTTTCTTCCATTGGTGGTAAGGCATGGTCTGGAAAGACTTAAGAAACTTCCCACTACTTCACAGATGGTGCTTTGCTGACGGACTCGCCTGCCTGCCAGTAATTACCTAGGAAGGCCAAGTACCAGTTTGTTTTAATATACTTCTGCATTAAATTGACAAGAGTATATTGCATTGGCTCATACATGTAGCAGCATGTAACATTGAATACTACGAACATTATACACTGGGTTATAATTTCTCAATATGTATGTGTGTGTGTGTGTATATATATATATATATATATATTACATACACACACACACAAACACACATACTGTATGGACAAAAGTATTCGGCGCTTGACCATTACACCAACAGAGACTGTAAGAACATTGTATTTCAATACATATACTTTAATATGGAATTGGTCCCCCTTTTGCAGCGATAACAGCTTTCACTCTTCTTGGAAGGCTTTCCACAAGATGTTGGGAGTGTTTCTGTGGGAATTTGTGCCCATTCATTATTTAGCATTCATAAGGTCAGGCACTGATGCTGGACGAGAAGGCCTGGCTCACAATCTTCGTTCCAGTTCATCCCAACGGTGTTCGATGGGGTTGAGGTCAGGGCTCTGTGCGGGCCAGTCAAGTTCTTCCACATCAAACTCATCTAACCATGTCTTTGCAGTCCTTGCTTTGTGCACTGGGGCTCAGTCATGTTGAAATAGAAAAGGACCTTCCCCAAACTTTTGCCACAAAGTTGGAAGCATAGCATTGTCCAAAATGACTTCGTATGCTGAAGCATTAAGATTGCCCTTCACTGGAGATAATGAGCATAGCCCAAACCTTGAAAAACAGCCGCATACCATTATCCCTCAACCAAACTTCACAGTTGGCATAATGCAGTCAGGCAGGTAATGTTCTCCCGGCATCCACCAAAGCCAGACTTGCATATCTGACTGCCAAACAGAAGTGTGATTCGTCATTTCACAGGACACG
Source organism: Mixophyes fleayi (assembly GCF_038048845.1). Lineage (NCBI taxonomy): Eukaryota > Metazoa > Chordata > Amphibia > Anura > Limnodynastidae > Mixophyes > Mixophyes fleayi. The sequence goes on along the minus strand of NC_134407.1, from coordinate 173,323,755 downwards.
TTTCCACTGCGCCACAGTCCAGTGTTGGTGTGCTTTATACCACTCCATCCGACGCTTGGCTTTGGTCTCGTTGATGTGAAACTTGCATGCAGCTGCTCTGCCATGGAAACCGATTCCATTAAGCTTCCGCCGCACAGTTTTTGTGCGTACATTAATGCCAGTGGCAGTTCCGAACGCTTCAGCTATGGAATCAGCAGAGCGTTGGTGACTTTTACGCACCATGCGCATTAGCAGTCGTTGACCTCATTCTGTGATTTTATGTGGTCTTCCGCTTTGTGGCTCAGTTGCTGTTGTTCCTAAACGCTTCCACTTTCTAATAATATCACTTGACAGTTGATCGTGCAATATCCAACAGGGATGAAATTTCACAAACAGTCTTATTGCATTGGTGGCATCCTATCACAGTACCACGCTTGAAGTCACTGAGCTCTTCAGAACAACCCATTTTTTTTCACAAATGTTTGCAAATGGAAAGTGCATGGCTAAGTGTTTAATTTTATACACCTCTGGCAATGGGTCTGATTGAAATGCCTCAATTCAATAATTAACAGGTGTAGCCAAATACTTTTGTACATATAGTGTATATATTCTCTTATTAATATAGCATTGTAATTGTTCTGATATACTACTGTTGCTTTTTCTGAGACCAGTTATTATTCCTTGTTCACAATTCAGTGTCTTGTGTGACTGGTACTATTCTGCATTATACTGTACTGTGCTTCTACAGAAAATGTCTGATAAAGGGAAAGCACCCAAAGCAAAATACTTTACTTACTCTAAATGCAAGATTAAATTACCAAGCGAACAACAGGACCCGGGGGGGGGGGGGGCTCTGTGTGGAGTGCGAAGCAGGTCCCCAGACTGCCCAGGGCCATGTTAGTACTCTGCCACTAGTGGAGGAGCCAGTGTGGGCAATGTGTTTGGCACAGTCGATGGAGATACTGGTTCAACTTCTCGGCCGTCTGGCAGAGATTGCAGCGCTTGCTTCGGGTGCTCCCCCTACCTCCATGAGTGTCGCACCCCCAGCAGCGATCTGCCAGCTGTGACAGAGTGCAGATTTGGGTCCAGCTTGACCTTCATCCTCTCTCGCTCCCTAAAGCACTCCTTTAGACAAACTTGCCTGGACCACATCTTTGGTCAGAAGCATAGCTAAACTGAACAGGTTTTTGTATTTGAAGGGACCCTCACTGTCCAGAAACAAGGCTACCCATGCTCTTTCAGGCTCTGATTTGAAGGGATCCTCTGAAGAGGAGAGTGAACTTATTGATGAGACAGACTCGCCACAGATCTGGATGACTATTCCAGGAACCAGGGCATTTAGGATCTAGTCTTGGCAGTAAGACAGGCCTTAGACCTCTTGAGCATAGAAGAACCCAGAGTAGTGGACCAACGTCTTTTTAAAAGAATTAAAAGACGCGTGGTCTGCTTCCCTCCTAGAGAATTGAAGGACATTGCGGAGCCTTCCTGGAAACAGATGGACCGCAGCGTTGTAGTATTCACTGTCCTCTATCCTTTACAGGTGGATGATATCGCTTGTTAGGAGCAGGTGCCAAAAGTAGATACACCTGAGGCGAGACTGGCGAGCCACACCACTCTTGTAGTACCAGGTACTGCCACCCTCTAGGACAGCACTGACCGCAAAGTGGAGGCATTTTTAAAATCTATGTGGCAGCAGGAGCCTCCCTCAGACTGATGCTGTCATCACGAGGCGGGACAAACTAGGAGGGCTTCCAGTAATACTGGTGGCTCCCGACTGGCCATGCCAGGTCTGGTAGGCATACATTCTACTTATAGAAGTGGGTCAGAACATTTGGCTACCCCTTCGCAACGACTGCCATCTTCAGGTCCCCTTTCGTCATCAGGACATGCCTCTGCTGGCTTTATTGGCGTGGCTGCTGAAGCCAGCCTCTGGCAGTCTAAGGGCTTTTGCCCCAGGGTTGTGAACACCCTGTTGTGGGCTCGAAAACTGGTTTCAGCTCATATCTATCACAGAACCTGGCGCACCTATATTAAGTGGTGTGAAGGTCGGGCCCGCCACACGGCTGCCTTTCCCCTGCCCCCGACTACTGGCTTTCTCCAAAATTGTCTTGATGCTGGGCTTCGCCTGAGTTCCCTAAAGGTTCAAGTCTCGACCCTCTCCGTCTTCATTCAACTACGGCTGGCAGACATGCAAAACATAAGGACTTTTTTGCAGGGAGTTCTACACATTCAGCCCCCCTATGTTCCACCCACGGCACCCTGGGATCTGAATTTGACTCTCAACAAGCTCCAGAAACCCCCCCCCCTTTGAGCCCTTACTGTCAGCCGACCTAAGGATTTTGATTTGAAAAGTAGCGTTTCTGCTGGCCATTGCTTCGGCACGTAGAGTATCACAGATTGGAGCCCTTTCCTGCAGAGAACCATACCTTATCTTCCATGACGATAGGGCGTATCGTGCCTTCCTTTCAACCGAAGGTGGTTTCAGGATTTCAAATAAACTCAGAAATTGAGGTTCTGGTGCTCCAGGAGGTATCTGCCTCTTCGAGATGCAACCCTGGATATGGTCAGGCCATTAAGTGTATATGTCCAGGGGACTTCCAAGTCTTCATCATGCCGACTCTCTTTTTGTCCCCATAAATGGGGCTGGTCTGCTTCCAAGCAAAGTATTGCCAAGATGGCTTACTTCTACAATCAAGTATGCTTACAGTGTGAACTGGCCTGTGCCCACTTGCATTGCTGCCCACCCCACCCGCTCAGTTGGGTCCTCTTGGGATGCGGGGAAAGAGGCCTCTGCGGACCAGCTCTGCAGGGCGGCCACCTGGTCCTTGGTCCACACCTTTTACCAAATTTACCAATTCAATGTCTTTGCATCTCTGGACACCAACTTTGGCCATAGTGCTTTACGTGCTGCGCTATCAGACCGGTCCCTCCCTTAAGAGGGCTGTTTTTGTACATCCCCATGGTAGCAGTGTCTCCGAGATTGGATGAAAGAGAAAAGAGGATTTTTATACTTATGGTAAATTTGTTTCTCCGATTCCATCTAGGGGACACTGTGTTCCCTCCCTTCTGCTGTTTGGCCTTTGGTTGTTTGTCTCCCCTTCCTTGGGGCTTTATTACAATAGGGAACTACAGTGTGTTGCAGAGGGGAGGGCTCTGTCAGCAAGCTGCCAACTCCATGCTCGCCTCATAAAACCCCATGGTAGCAGTGTCCCCCAGATGGAATCGGAGAAACAGATTTATCGTAAGTATAAAAATTCTCTTTTTACATGCTCTGATCATTGTTTGTGTCAACAGGGTGGCACTTTTAAAACTTAAAAGCTGTATCTGAATATACCCAAACTAACCATCCAGCATAGTGTTATCATCTATTACTGTCACATCTTTATTTTCTAACCGCCACAGTATACCGAGGTGGTCAGGATTGGTGGGAGGTAACCAAATAGCCTTGGAGGGCAGCATCTGTCTTCTCTTTGACAGCCCTGTACTGTAAATTTAATGCATCAGACTCTAATAGAAATGATTGAGCACCCTATGTTGTGTTGAATGGCATGATTATGAGCTATGTACTGCATCCCCTCAGGCTCCACTCAAAATAAATGTTGCTAATATTTAGTGTGATATGAAACACAACACTGCCATGCATTCAATGCTCGCTCGCATCACTAAGTCACTCAAAGAACTCTTTAATAAATTCCTTACCAATAGGACCCCAGGGCTCCCCGTCTTGTTTTTCTTCTCCCCTCTGGGATTCAGAGCTTAGACTGAGCTCAGCAGAGAGATGTTCTGTGCTCATGTAGCTATGTCTGTGGAGACGAAACACTGCTAAAACAATATAAACAACAGGTGTGCAATGCTCTGCAGAGAATAAGACACTGTTCAGGTGTGCTGCATAGTTATCAGTCTAAATGCCAAGTTGTAAAGGGGGTCTTCAGCCTTCAGATAACTCATTTATTGGCTTGTGCATGCCCTCATGCCATTTTTACCTAATGCATAGCTTTATCTTTCTAGCTTTTCTCAGCCACTGTTCATTTCCATTGCACTTGGATACCATACAAACAGAATATTATTTAATGTACAGTGCATTTAAGCTCTGTGATGTATCCCAGGGCAATGCAAATAAACAGCCAATATAAGAAAATCACTGAAAAACAGAAGAAAGCTAGAAATTTTATATATATATATCTAGTAAAGGTTGCAGATGGGCATGTACAAGCTAATAAATGAATCGTCTTAAGTTGTAAAATTCCTGGAATGAGAAATGCTCTGCCCAGCTTTAGCGTTCGGCAATAAGCAGATGCTCTGTTTATGTGACATAGTTAAACGCTGAATGTACAGATGTCATATGGTATGTGCTTGTGTGTGTCTTACCTTCTGTAGAGCGAAGAGTTAACAGATGTCTCATTGTCATTAAGGGTGCCCAGGGAGGGCCACTGGTTTACGAGAGGGGCCCCGATGCTTGAGTTGAATTGTTTGATGGGGGCAGTTTCAGAGGGGAGTAGGCCAGTGCTGGAATTACAGGGAGAGATTGCTCCAGTTATGACATGTCAGGCATGATGGGATTGATAAATGTCCGGTGGGGGCATGGTTAATGAGTTGATGTGAGTGTAGATACTAATAGAGTGATGTGACATAGTTGGATGCATATATGTAAGAAAAATAAAAGCTCCAAAAAGAGACTTGTAAAAGTAGCGTATTAATGCCAATATCTGAAGATGTATACCACTTTGCACCAGTAGCATAAGTGCCAGGTGCATGTCAGGTCTACATCAGATTACAGACACCCAACCAGGTCCTAGGTAAGGGAAAAGTTGTTCTGATAGTGAAAAAGGCATTTGCTATTAGGTTTTGATTTAGGGTAAAAGAAAAACGCTCAACATACACCCATTTGTTTGGCATAACTCCCTAAGTGTTCACATATGAGTGTGAAAAATTATGGAGACCGTTTTCCATACTTAAAAAAGGCACACTTGTACCTGTTTTATAGGACACATTTTTATTCACCTTTTTTGGATAGATCTTGAATGTTAATTTTTCATGACACTCAACGTATTTCCAAATCGCTTGAAATAAAAGTACATATGGATGTAGCTTAATTCTTCAGGTGGTTTAATTCAAGCCTATCTTTTTTCTGATTTTCACTAGTTGCTAAACACGCATTAAAAATGGGACAAATAAGAGTTCAAGGGAACGTTCCATAGTGTTCTAAAATGTTATAACACAGTGTGGTCTACTTCCCATGTAATATTGTGCACTACTAGTACAATAATTGCTGATACAAAAATCCAGAACACATGAAAAGCGCATAGAAAATGTGTTGAATGCATGGCTAAAGCGTTAGTTTTCATGCATGTATACACATTTGCCCAGAGCATGTGGCTTTCTGCAGATGAGAGGAAAGCTTGATTCATGGGATTTTGAGATTAAACACTTTCCTTTTCTTAATTTAAACTATTTTGTTGCTCTCTCCCAGTGGTATGAAGCAGATAAAAGTGTGCATGGCAAAAATACTAGCTCTTTAAGCAGCGTGGAGTGTTTTCAGCATTTTGTAAAACTGGCAAAACATTGGCTGATCTTGCTACATGGAGTTTGTATGTTCTCCCCATGTTTGCGTGTGTTTCCTCCGGGTGCTCCGGTTTTCTCCCACACTCCAAAAACATACTGGTAGGTTAATTGGTTGCTATAAAAAAAATAAAAAAAATTGACCCTTGTCTGTATCTGTCTGTGTGTGTATGTTAGGGAATTTAGACTGTAAGCTCCAATGGGGCAGGGACTGATGTGAATGAGTTCTCTGTACAGCGCTGCGGAATCAGTGGCGCTATATAAATAAATGGTGATGATGTATAAGTCAGTGCAATCAGTTTGGTTAATCTGTGGCCTGGGTTTGTAGTAGATGAGTGTGTTCTGTGGTCAGTGCTTGTAGACGAGTGTGTCTCTTGTGGTAGATAAGTGTCCTATGCAGAAACATCAACCTGACCTATTTCATCCAGATGACATTGATCTGCTCTTGAATGTAGCACTGACTGACTAAATTAACATGGATGCAAAAAATGTTTATATGAGTTGGTTACTGCAGTCAGAAAGTCTGTGCTCAGTTCAGGAGCAGACAAATTATCTTTTTCCTGCATGTGGACAAGCCTTATGACAGATGAATGTGTCTTTCATGGATAGGCCTGGTTGTAGATTGTAGCTTATTTGAATATAGGCTATAGTTTATCTGACTAGTGTGAGGACATTTGTATAAATGGGTGAGTAATTTATGTGTGGCTCAGGTGACTTCTCTCACTCACAGCTGTTCCTGCAGTTCAAGGATAACTCCTTCCAGCTGATGCTTCTCCTGAAGACTCTGTTCTCCATGCTCATTGAGCCTCTGAGTCAGTCTCTTGTTCTCCGTTTCTAGATTCTTTAGCTGAGACTCTCGTAAACGGACCAGCTCCTCTAGATAACCCTGGAAACATACAAGGACAATGTTGTTATGATTGGAAAAAAGCCATTGTACAAGCATGTCCTCAGATTCAGTTACATAATTATTCATCTCAACACTGGAATGCGGGTGGCAGAAATGGCTGCACATTAGATCAGATATGTGTCCTATCTCCCACATAATTATCTTATCAAAAATATAAAACAGTTAAAAATAAAAAAATGTGTGATGGCAGTGGAAAATTACATGGGGGTGGTGCCATCACACCAAGGACAGGGTTGTTGTTGAAAATTTCCTGGAGTGCTATATTAATTCAGTTACTAAACCTAGTGAGTCTGATTTATTAAGGAAAGGAAGTCAAAATAAGGAGTAAGCTTCTGCTGGACAAAACCATGTTACAATGCAAGGGGTGCAAATTAGTTTATTATTTTGCACAGAAGTTAAATACTGGCTGATTTTTCATGTAGCACACAAATATTTGATAGCTTCATATTTTATACTGAAATTCAAAGTTCATCTAGAACATGCCCAACTATAAATTTGTCCACACATTTTAAATTTAGCTCCCTATCCAATGCAACATAGTTTTGCCGAGGTGTAAAGTTTTATTTTTTTGCTTTACTTTCCTTAATGAATCGGGCCCAGTGAGTTCAACTGTCCTTGCTGTTTCTATTTCTATTCCCACTCTGGTGATCTCCACGGCGTCCTTGGAGGCGACAGCTGCTGCCACAACTTCAGCAAACAAGGAGCAAATGTCCTAACGTTCTGGGAGCTGCAGTGAGCATGACGCCAAACAAGCCTCTGAGCTGGCCGATAACCACAAGAGTGCTTATATAGCACAAAGCTAAAGCCCTCTCCATAACCAGAACAGGAAAATGGTTCAGTTAATGTAAGTGGTGAAGAACGTCCATGGTTTCCAACCATCTTGAGATTTCTACCACAACATTTCAGCAGTCATGTCTTCACCCTTTTGCTGTCTCTCCACATTCCACTCATACCAGAGCACCAGTAACTACACAATGCCAGTCGCCAATGGCTGCTTTAATATAGGTGGCTGATAATGCCTCTGCCTTGCAGTGGCCACACTCACTTTTCCCACCATCTAAATAAAATTGTTATTCCGCTACCTGATATATCAATTGTTCCCCATACCTCTAAGTTGTGAGCTTATTTGGGCAGGGCTATCTTTAACTTCTGCTTCAGGTCATTGTGTTTGGATTATGATTCCCTCAATGTACAGCGCTACATAATATGTTGCCACTTTATAAATACAAGATAATAAATAATAATAAGCAAATGACAAAATACATACTTCACTGTTTTATTTCCTTTTCAGTTCATCTAATAATCAGGACAGTAAATTCTTGTTTTGGTATGTTAACTAAATTTGTATAATACATACATTTTGTACTTTTCAATAAAAACACTAAAAAAGTCAATCTGTTTTAATATTGCTTTGTTTTGACTGCTTACTGCAAAAGACATCTTGCAACATTTACAAATTTTTAAATATTTAATGGTTTTCCACCTTTCATCTGAAAATAGGCAAGTCCTAGTTAAATGGATTCTGTTGGTGATTTTAGACTCCGACAGGCCTTCAGACATAGCCATCTGAAGAAACCTAGCCCCTTTTCTTTTACTTTACACTATAACGCTGATTTATGAAAGTGAAAATGTACTATTCTGCAAACAGGGGTGTGTGTAGATTTACTCTCTCCCTTCTCACCAGCTGCTCAAGTGTAAGTGCATGACTGACACAGTGATAGGAGAAAGGACCAAGGAGGAGAATACTTCCACTACTCTTCTCACAATGTCTGTCACTATGCTTTCTTTTGCTGTGAGCCGCTGGTGACAAGAGATTGGACAGAGGCATGCTGGGAGAAAGAGGGCAAGGCGAGAATCTCGTCTCTGCTGCACCTAAGATGGTGCATCTGATACGAAGTTCTTACCTTGCGTTGTGGAAAGAGCCATACGGCCGGCTGAGCAAATACTCTTCTCCTTTATCATGCATATTATTATTTTGCTAAAAGCACCTAGTTTTACAGGGAAATGTATGTATGGTAGAGTCTGCAGAGGTACAAAAGTTTTATACACCCGATGGAAGAAGTTCCTTGCCAAGTTCAGATTAGGGACAGAAGAGCGCCTACTCTTACACCCAGATGTAAAATCACAATTTTGTTCTGTGGGATAAAATATTTGAATAAGATAAAGAGGTGAAGAGGACATCCTTACAGGGGAGTTCTCTGCTTTTTGTCCCAGCGAAAGGGTTACATTGGGTCTCGCACTATGATTTTATACCTCCATGGAAAAAAAACACATTCCTAGGCACATGATTAATGTAATTAAAAACACATGAAAGTGAAACACGCAATAAAAACAGTGCTAGTGTCCTCTAACTTCCATGATTCATTTAAGACATAGCTGAAATGGAGCCGAGAAGTATTTTAGGAGAAACATGGAAAGGTTTAAATGGGGGTAGTCCTAATGCATTAGTAGGTTGGAGTCTGAAGGGACGTTTCATTCTAGCTTTGTGCAGGTTCATTCTCTGAGGCCAATTCCAAGCACTGGAAGGTGACCATGCAGCTTGAAATGTGTAGACTGGACAGTTAGCAGCACTGGCACACAAAGACGAGCAGGCCTGCATTTTTGCAGTTTCTAGATTACCTTTTATGACTTTCTAGCTGTGCAAAGCTCTAGTTTCAGATCTGTTTTATTGCGTTGTTTTTGCTTTTTTATCCATTTCAAAAAACTAAAATGTAATTTAACTTTTCTCACAAATTTTCAAAAGCTCCCAATACTTTTTACACCTAACATTACATATTTGTTTAATGTGTTTGTTAAACAACACCACAACACGATTAATCCAATAGATATATACAATGCCGATTCCCCCTTAACCATCATGGGGCTCACGTAGAGTTGGATGCATTTCCGCCCAAACATATTATGTATGCCAGAGAAAGCATCTTACATGCACGTGTTGGCATCCAGCTGCACAAAGCTAGCATTTACACCAGGGGGTAAATGTATCAAGCTGAGAGTTTTCCGGTGGGTTTGAAAAACCAATCCGATTCTAGCTATCATTTCTTAAGTACATTCTACAAAATGACAACTAGAATCTGATTGGTTGCTTTAGGCAACATCTCCACTTTTCAAACCTGCCAGAAAACTCTCAGCTTGATGCATTTACTCCCAGGTATACGTCAGGCGTAAAAAGTGTGTATACTTACACCACATGATAGCATAGACAGTGTTATTAATAAATGCTTAATTCGCTTGTTCCACATAAAATGTAATTACACTCGAATACTAATGTTATCTGTTGTTTTCCCCCTTTAAAAAAAAAAACACAATGGGAAACTCCTTTCCTGCAGTAGTCCAAACGGAAATGTCAATTGAGTAATGTGATCAAATGGATGTATCTTCATATAGTATAGCCAAAACGTTAGTGATTTAAGTGCCATTGGCTGAAGGGGTCAATACTCAAGCAGTCAATCAAAAGCGGCTAGACAGTGCTGCTGATAGTCATCATCACAACTGCTCATTGTTCAACCAGCCGTCCTGCGTCTGCATCCGGTACTACTAGCAAGTAAGTAAACACGTTTGTACTGTACTAGGCCTACACTTACCCACCCCTCACCTTCTCCATGCATAAAGTGTGGTAACTATAAGCTGTGCTAAAGTCTACATATGGATGTACTGGTGCACTCTGTGGTGAACATGTGCAGTACAGAAAGGTGTATCTTACAGAAAAAAAACAAGTCCCTATGACTATACCTATACTTTTCAATAAGGACCACACTACCCTATATCCACTTTGATTCATAAGTGAATATATTACTTTTTCACAATGGGGACAGTTTTTAAAATGGGTGGCCAGCAAAAAGGTGCTGTAGCCTGTATCAACCAATCAGTGTCTCAGTGAATGCAAATACCCGACTGCCTTGGGAACAGCTCACACTAGTGTTCAGGAATGTTCCCTACATTGCTTTGCAAGTAACGGGTCAAAAAATGAGCCTCCAATGTTCTTATGGAAAGAGTCTCATCTGGAGCTATATTTCCATTAACTAGGGAAATAAAAGGATTAGGTAATCTAGAATGAACAGAACATTCCATTGGTCACCACTAGGAACAGCATTTCCTTATTGATTTGAAATCTAACAAATCAACTTAACTTTCTATTGACCATACAATTATATGGAAAATACTGAACAAAGGTGGCTAATAGGTCTGGATTATAGGAAGTAAACAGGAAAGATTTATTTATAGGCACAAATTGCACCAGTGCTCCTTTACAGAACATGGAGATTGGAAGTATATTGTTCTAAATGATGATTTGAAATGAGAAACGTAGTCCATTAAAAGCTTGGGAGGAACAGTAAGGATAATTGACCCTGCTGTCTCATAAGGCCAGCAATGCTTCAGCGACCAGCCTAGCTGTTACCATGTACTCAGTCACAGAAGTGCTACTACCCATGAGAGGCAACAGGGGCAATCACTACCATGCTAATGGCTTGTGCCATAGAGCTGACAGGGAATGTCAGCTGAGAGTAAGGGATACAAAGGTAAGTGTTTTTCTTCTGAATGCAAACATAGTTGGAAAAAATAAAGCAGCATATTATTTTATGTTGTAATGTACAGTTGTAAGTTTGGCTCATCGATAATTCTGTATGTGTAAGCTTCCACCTACCTTTTGTGCATAGACAATACGGAATTTCTGCTCCATCTTACGCCACTTGCTGTACCAGCTCTCCTCGTCTGTGAGCAGTGGCAAATAGGGGTGCTCAGGTGAGCTGTCCTCGCTGCTGCTGCCACCCACACTCTCTCGGTCCTCCTCCTCACTCAAGTAATCATAACTGGGTAGAGAGGTGTGAGTAAGAGTGAAACCATGAAAATGTTCTGCACACTTCTATGAATTACCATCACCTTTAAATGAACTTTACGCCTAAATATTTGTGTCCCCTCAAATTTTTAGTTGGGAAAAAAATGTTACTTTACTAAGCTGCCATCTGCATACAGTGGAGAGTGCAATTTTGTGGACTGTATCAATGTTCAAGAGAATTTAGCCTGTCAGTTCACTGGGAACGTGCCTCATGGCTCAAAGAAATTGCACCATGCTGCAATGATGGTGCTAGACTACAGTGAATTAATAAAGTGCTTTATTATTGGTTCTGCCCAAAAAAATGTCTGCTCCCACTATGTATGGGATGATTTCACTTTAGAGTTTTGCCCATACTTTCCAACTTTGTGTTGTTGGCATCCGGGAGATCCCAGGGAGGGGGTGTGTTTGGAGGGTGGAAGGGGCAAATCGCATCATTTTGCCCCACCCCCTCTATTAAATCATTTTGTTGTGGGGGCAGGGCCAAAATGACATGATTCACCGCAAATCGCATAATTTTGGCTACCAATGGGCAGGATACGGGAGACTTGCCTGCTCTCCTGGGAGTCCGGGAAACATACCTGGAATTCGTGAGACTCCCGGACATTCCGGAACAGTGGGCAAGTATGGTTTTGCCACTGCTAAGGAACAACCTACACATTCAACTGACTGCAATTAATTTGACCTTTTTTACCTCTGTGTGAACTTCAAGTATGGGGTGTAGTCTATCACTGCTGGGGTCTTCCCATCAATACCCTCCCCTTTCAGGCAAAAGCTGCAAGGAAGAAAAATGTAATGGGAAGACAGGCATGAATCAAAAAGACGGGATCGTTGAGGCAAGTGTGCAGGGATATCAGAGAGCATAAGGTGAAAATACAGGTGGTACCGACTAAGAAGTAAATCTACTGAGAGCTGGCATACAACATACACATTTCACCACACATCACCTCTGCTCGGGTATCAATGACTGTTGTCCAACGCATTTTACTATGTATGGATAATGCTTACCATCACCGACACTTACTCCTTTATATGTTATTCCCTATAGTATATGAATCATAGCAGTGTCTCAAATGCTAAATACTCACTGATTATAAGAACAATATCAAACCAAAGTTAATAAATTGGTAAAGCACTGTAAAGAATATCTGTGTAAAGGGTGCTTAGTAATTATTGTTTGGTATTGATTATGAACACATCTTATAAGAAATAACAAGTTATAAGGTAATTAGGAATCCCCTTGGGAAATCCATAATTAGTATAAATGCTTCCTTTCTGTAATCTAAAGTTCATGTTCACATTACTAAATAAAGCCTTATATTATAATTGAATAGGGGTTAAAATTTAAGTTAATGAGCTTTGAAGTGTGAGGGAAATAGTTGGTTCATATAAACGCTATTTAACTCAGTAGTCTTGTGTTTGGATTCAACTCAGTTGCATTTAGGTGCAAAGCTTTCAGTACAAATACTAGCAAAACAACCAATCAGCAGTTAGCTTTTATTTATCTAGTTCAAGTTAGACAATGAAAGCTACTGTCTTATTGGTAGCCATGGATTAGAGCACTAGGATGCAATGTAGTAAATCAGCCCTAATATAGGTCAATGTTACAGCTGGAACATTCATATGCAAAACTTTAAGATATATACCTGAAAACAAATAAATGGCTGCACGTCACAAAACAGATTACATGAGAGAGTGGATCATAAGAAAAGGGTGGACAGAGGATTAGAGCAGATGAAGGGCAGTGTAAGAGTTCACCTACTGATCTTTACCTGAAGTCAATGGCACTCAATCCTATTAGCATCCCAGTCAGCACAGAGGATTCTTCACGCAGTAATATAGCCCCATCATCATAAAATCTCCTGCAGGAAAGAAGCAATCAGAGAGTGCAGTGAAAATATACAAGTCCTGTTTCGCACCACTGAGAATAACACTCATGCTATTGTGCCTGCTTGCTCACATTCCAATAAGCAATATATTAACACATCTGTAGATTTGTGCAACCATTGAGCATGTGATCTGTAACTAATATAGTGACTATAGTGAACCAGCCTATTACAGGGGTTCTTCATATAAAACAAAAAAAATGTGTATCGCCTGTGGCCTGTACATAATGAAATAATAGTACTTCAGCAACTCCACTCCAGGCATTTGTCTCCCACTGATACTGGTGTGTGCTGAATGTAGTTTAAGCTACAGTGTGACCTGCAGCCTCTCTGTATGACTGTATTATACAAGCTTACTGAGAGACAAGACTTCAAATCATAGTTTTAACTGCAGCAAGCTGATATGACTCCCACTCATCAGTGAGAAACAACGATCAAGAGTGAAAAGTGAGGCTGGATTTTCAATAGACGGCAGTGGTGAGGGGGTGGTGGTGAATAATATTATTTCATAATATTCACAAACATAATTGTGACTAAACAATTATGCATAAGTAATGCTCATATCTGCCCAGTTCTAGTGCAAAAAGATGCCATTTGGCTGTCCAAATTTATGTGCAGTGGAGTAAGGGATTGAATTAATGACAATGAAAGAGATAATGATGCATTAAGGGAAATACTCACCTGGTGGTCCTGGTGTCTCTCAGTGCCGACACTATATATTCTGAGAGCCTCTTCTCCATGAGTGCAAGGCGGAGCCAGGCCCGGCCCTACAACAAAACACAGCACACACAGCACAAAATTAAAATGTCATGTGACTGAATGTTGCATGTTGGTAGAACCAAGATTCCAAAAACTATAAGACATTAGTGAATAGCAGCAAATGAGACTTTGGTACAGTCTATGCCACTGCTGTCTAGCTACCATAATAACTTCAGCCGATGCTGGTAGAAGCCACATCCATGCTTCTTACTTTTATATTGTGCAGCATCATCTATTATCCATTAGACTGGGAGGGCGGCACTGTGTAATGACAACATAGTCCAGCGCCACATTCCCTGCCCACTAACAACATGGAGGAATCTGCCAACCTCCAGTATCTGCCCTACCGCTCTATCAGCAGCAGGGTATGTGCTCAGTGTTTGGGCATTGCAGGGAAAATAAAAAGGCCAAATGACTGGAAATATGTCACTCATAAAATGTTTTAGGCGCCCCCGAAATCCAAAATACCTAATGGTAGCACCGAGTACAGCAATGTAATAAAATAAAAGCATGGTTGACACAACTGCAGACCTTTGCTCTAGCTGTGCTTATGTTCTCCATGTTCTCAATGCTGCTGATACAGTTGTTGGGTACTTTGTTGCAAGCGATGCGAATATAATCCCAGAATCCTCTCTGCCCATCTGTGCTAAACCAGCTTACATGACCTGAGGATATAAGAAAATGTCATCTGGGGAGACTTGATGAGGAATTCAGTGAACAGAAGGAAGAAAAGCATGTAACTGTATCAACATAGCAGCATCTCAAAGAGTTACGTATCCCTCAGAATGTATCACTTGGGTTTCAATAGGTGCTCATGCTGCTGGTTGCCTAGCACATATGTTAAACAGCTGTAGTGTGCGCTTTGTTTCCTCTAGAAGCCAGCCAAAACATTGATAATTAAATCACCTAGTTATATGTAAGGCGTGGAATAAAAAAAATGGGGTTGTAGTCTGGTTTAGCATGCTAAACATCAACCTGTCTACTAACTGCTGTACTCTCTTTTCTTTTCCCCTCTTACCCTTAAAGCGGTGACTCAAGATATGCTCCAAAATTGCAGCAAAGTTCACAAACTCTTCGGAGGAATCATCAATGGGCTCTGCTGTGTACTTCTCCAGGAGTGTCTTCACTGAGAACCTGGAGGAAGGGGTGTACAATAGTAGGGCAGTATGAATATATTAAATACAGAATACAGGTCAGAATTTCTATAAGTCCGTGATACAGCAGAGTTGTAGGTTATGTTGAACCAATAATTAATAACAAATTTTAATTTAACCAGCCTTTTAGACCTGGAGCTGTACCACATGATATAGGGTAAACAATCATTGTCTGGGAAAAAGCACAAAACAACTCCAAGGGCTTAAAGTAGATCAATCACATATACAGAGTGAAGACCATTTTGTGAGTAAAAAAATATTCAGCCTATAAATTCAGTAAGAGCAAGTGACATCACCGAGCCATGAGGCACAAAACACTTTCATTCCTAATGAATTGATTTGCTGTATTCTTAGAGAAAATTGGCACAATTGGTATACTATATATCTGTTCAGAGCACTTGCGGTTATATTATTCAATTTGTATTTGTGATGTCACTTTCTCTTATCAGATTTCAGGGTTCCTATAGAGAGCAATCCACTATTTGCTTCAGAAAGTTTAGATACCCAATTATACAGCACAGTTGTAAGAATTGCTTAACAAAGTTTTAATTGAAGGTATAAAAAACTGCCTTTTATTGGCTTTTTAAAGCTAGAGTTGTAGTATATGATGTAGGTTATAACCAATCACCTATATACATAGGAGGCAGACATTTTGTGAGTAAAAACGATATTCAAGCTTATAAAGTCAGTAATAATTAGTGACATTACTGAGGCATGAGGCACAACATTTTTTCATGCCTCAGTGAAGACATTCGTTCTGATTGAATTGATAGGCTGTAATAGGCTGTGATAGGTTCAACCTATAAAATGGCTGCCTCCACTGTTTGTGAATAAATGGAACATTTTAAGAGAACACTCAAGAAACAGTGACATCATTAGTGAAAACACGGTGGCCCTTCATTACAAATCAGTTTGATGTAAGATAGCTAATATTAAATATTCCTCTCAGTACATACTCAGTACATACCTAGTTGTATACTATATATTTATTCACACAGCCTGTGGTGATGACATTCAGTTTCTAGCTGTGATTTCACTTCCTGTTATCACATTAGTAATATTCCCATAGAGAGCAATTCTTCTTCTCCCCCATTAAAAAAAATGTCTTGTGGGAAAATTGAGTTCCCAGACATACAATGTACACAGCTGTCTTATTTCAATATAAACCCAGGCTTAAACTCTCCTCATGTCATCATTAACATCTCCTTAACAGCAATTCTTTCACCTCCATAACCCAACAACCACTCTCAATAATTCCTCTTCTGCAGCCAGCAGTCACTGGCCAGTGTTCTATGCATTCATTACACTTACAAAAGCCTGTACAGTCCTCCCACCTCCTCAATTCATAAATTGTTCCCTCTGCTAGCAATGTTGCCCCTTCCTCTTCCCAGTATATAATTCTTATTTTGCATCAATATGTTCTTTTTTTAAAAGAAAACCCCCAAGCCATCATGTATCCCTCCTTTCAAAGCAACAGCGCCCCCATGAGTCCCCTCCCACCTCTAACCTGCACACAGTGAGCAGATTTTTCCTCTCCACAGCAATGTTCCTTGAAGAAGCCTTCTTAGATGGCAAGCCTAAAGCCATGGCCGACTGAATGAAGCTTGGTTCCATGCACAGCTGAAGAACCACACTCCCTATACCCACAAAGGACTGCTCCCGTCCACCAGCAGGCCTGCAGGCTTCCCTTACCGGCCCGGACCCCTCCCCACCTCCTCCTGCAGGCCTGTGGCTCTCTTCCCCCCTCCTATGTGATAACAGGATGGATGAACGAGAGCAGAGGAGGGATGGGGAGAGGCTGCTCTCCGTGGTGCTGAAGCCCAGACTCTGCCAGTGATGTCACTCAGCCTGTGAGAGAGCATGGGAAGAGAACTTGGGGGAGGAGGGAGGTTGGCTGCTCAGGTTAGTGTTGGAATCAAGTGATAGAAATAAAGGGGGGGTGGGGATACAAGAAACCTTACAATAGATTCAGGATTCAAGTACTGTGGCCTGAATGATGCATATTATATTTAGATAGGCTTAGCCAATAGAATATATCCTGAACGTTCTCTATACCAGAGACTGTTATTTGCAAACATATGTTTATAGTGCAGAAACCACTGTATACAATTATACGTATTGGATAACATATATGCATAATGTATATTTTATCTACGTATTTATGCTAAAATTAAGTATTGATAGTGATGAAAAATTGTAGTTATGTTTAATGGACTTATTTATATAAAATAGTACATGTTTTTATGTTGTTTTATAAATTTTAATAAATGTGATTGTTAAACAACCTTGGGAATAGATTTAGTATTTTTTCTTGCAATTTTGTGAGGTCCCATCATTTTATTTAATACAATCTACTTAGTATATCACTGGTTAAAGTGATGGACATACACTCTGCACTTCCCCTCCTTTACTTTGGTTTTATATAAATTATTTAGAGATCTCTGAATTAAAATGAGGCCTTAAAGAAAGGTCATTTGGAATAATAAGAGAAGTTATGGTAAGAGGATATATGGAGTAACAGGAGGGGGTTCTGTGGAGCATCAACATACCTCCCAACTGTACCTATGTAGGCGGGACAGTGCCAATTTGAGGGCTTTGTCCCATCATCCCGATTGTGGCAAATTGGCGCGCAGCTGGGTAATTTAGGTAGAATGTCCATTCACTGCTGTTTTGGTAAACGGGTGCAACATGCAGCATTGAATGGGTGTTAGGAGGGAAGGGGTAGGAGGTAAGAGTCAGCAAAGTGCTTTAAAAGTTATAGACACACCCCAGTGTGTGAGGCCACACCCTCATCATGATGTAGCCATGCCCCCTGTCCATATTTTTGGCATTCCAAAGTAGGGAGGTATGTAAGAAGAGGAGTAGTAGGGAGGGGTTTTATGGAGTAACAGGAGAAATTATAGGAAGAGGTAATATAGCATAACATGGGGAGTCAGAGAGAAAGGTTATCTGGAGTAATAGGAGAAGTTATAGGGAGAGGTTATATGGAGTAATGGGAGGAGTTATAGGGAGAGGTTATATGGAGTAATATGAGGAGTAATAGGGAGAGGTTATATGGAGTTATAGGAGGAGTTATAGGGAGAGGTTATATAGAGTAATAGGAGGAGATATAGGGAGAGGTTATATGGAGTAATAGGAGGAGTTATAGGGAGAGGTTATATGGCATAAAAGGAGGAGTTATAGGGAGAGGTTATATGGAGCAATAGGAGGAGATATAGGGAGAGGTTATATGGAGTAATAGGAGGAGTTATAGGGAGAGGTTATATGGAGTAATAGGAGGAGTTATAGGGAGAGGTTATATGGAGTAACAGGAGGAGCTATAGAAAGCAGTTATATGGAGTAATAGGAGGCGTTATAGGAAGCGGTTATATGGAGTAATAGGAGGCGTTATAGGAAGAGGTTATATGGAGCAATAGGAGGAGCTATAGGAAGAGATTAAAAGGATTAATAGGAGTTATAGGGAGATGATATATGAACTAATGGGAGGAGTTATAGGGAGAGGTTATATGGAATAATGAGGAGTAATAAGGAGAGGTTATATGGAGTAACAGGAGGAGATATAGGGAGAGGTTATATGGAGCAATAGGAGATATAGGGAGAGGTTATATGGTGTAATAGGAGGAGTTATAGGGAGAGGTTATATGGAGTAATAGGAGGAGTTATAGGGAGAGGTTATATGGAGTAATAGGAGGAGTTATAAGGAGAGGTTATATAGAGTAATGAGGAGTTATAAGGAGAGGTTATATAGAGTAATGAGGAGTTATAAGCAGAGGTTATATAGAGTAATGAGGAGTTATAAAGAGAGGTTATATGGAGCAATAGGAGGAGATATAGGGAGAGGTTATATGTATTAATAGGAGGAGTTATAGGGAGAGGTTATATGGAGTAATAGAAGAACTATAGGGAGAGGTTATATGGAGTAATAGAAGGAGCTATAGGGAGAGGTTATATGGAGTAATGGGAGGAGTTATAGGGAGAGGTTATATGGAGTAGAGGAGGAGTTATAGAGAGAGGTTATATGGAGTAATTGAGGAGTTATAGGGAGAGGTTATATGGAGTAATAGGAGGAGTTATAGAGAGAGTTTATATGAAGTAATAGGAGGAGATATAGGGAGAGGTTATATGGAGTAATAGGAGGAGTTATAGAGAGAGTTTATATGAAGTAATAGGAGGAGATATAGGGAGAGGTTATATGGAATAGTGGGAGAGATTATAAGGAAAGGTCAAATGGTTAATTACATATGTATTCACCTGCATTCATTTTGTGGAATTGAGAGAAATAATCTTTAAAAGTATTAGAATTAAATAGTTTAAATGTCTCTTTAATCCATTCCTGTAATATAAACATTGATTTACAGATACAAGCAGGTGCCCTAGGTAAAGTACAAAATTGTGTTTTCAATTCTAAATGTCCTTAAAACAATTACATACAGATTCAAGACTATGGCAACACCATGCATGAGTATTATATGCAAGTAGACAAATGTATTAAAGACAGTATATTAATCTTAAAGGTATAATGTATAGTGCTTGATGGCTATAAAGTAAGTATATTGATTTTGTTATGTTTCTGTATTATGCTTTTATACAATAAAATCAACATTCTGCTCACGTACAAAATGAACTACTGGTATTTTTCAAACACAAAGATTACATGGACTTATTGGAAGAGGTTATATGGAGTTATAGGTGATGCTGAAAGTAGTGGTTACATGCAATGATAGGTGGAGCTATAGAAAGAGGTCACATGGAAATCACAAGATGAGATACAGGAAAAATATTATGGAGTAATAATAAGGGTAAGAGACGAGATTATATGGAGTAATTAGAGGAGTTATAGGGAGAGGCTTTATGGAGTAATAAAATAAGTTATAATACAAAATGACATGGTGTAAGTGAAGTTATAGGTACATAATATATGGAGTAATAAGTGGAGTTATATGGACATGTTTTATAATGTATTAGGAAGTGCTGCAGAGAAAGGTTATATAAAGTTATATGAAGATGTATGGCAATATTGAAGAAATTAAAAGTATCAATATAATACACATTTAACATGGAATAAAAGACAGTTGAACAAGTTGATAGTCACGTAGTACAACTTGTTTTGCTAATAAGTTTGCAGCAGGGAGCTCAAGGAGGGAACACCCTTTAGCCAGCTGGATGACATTGATAACATTCACAGCAGAAGGTTATGTGTATCCAATCAGAGTCCCTGTGCAGGACTCAAACTAGTCAGTCACATTGTACATCTGGATTGAGTTGGACTGTTATTGTTATACAACCATGGTGTGACCTTTATATTATAGAACAATGCATCAAACATCCTCTTTGTCACTGCTATGGCCAAGGAAGGGACCACTGCAGACGGCATTGCACTTAAAAGTGTTTGTAAGTTTAAATTGGGTGTTTTCATTATAGTTCTCAATGAAGATAGCCAATAAGTTCTACTTAAGTGACTTTGTTTGTAAAATGTTGTGTAGCTAAATATTCACTAACCAACTAGACCTCCACACTACTCACTCACTCCTTATAAAAGTAAAAACATTGAGAACGAAGATAACTTAATGAAAAGGAAAGCAGCTGATTACACCCACATGCAAATCAAACAGGCAAATTCACATTGCAGGATGAGATATATAAGTGAGTTTGATGGGGGAAATATTGTGCATTCAGAGGCGAGGTGCTGCATAGACCCCCTCAATGACCGCAGAGGAGGAGGACCTCTGGCACCGGCCTTTTGCACCTACCAGTCACACTTTATATGGCAAAATGCATTTCTCGTTTTTGGCAAATTGATAGGTTGTATATTGGTTATAGAGTGGTTTATACACTAGCAAAATATTACGCAGCACTCTACAGAGAATGTTTATTCATTAACATCAGCCACTGCCCCAGTGGCATTTACATTCTATTTTCCCTACCTCAGGAACACAAATACATGCACACTTAGGGTATAATCAGGGCCATCTTTTCCATTGGGCATGATGGGCAGGTGCCCGGGGGCCCCACAGGCAAGGGGGCCCCATAGGCAGGGCTCTTAAGTAAAATAAATAATCCTGCAAAAAAAAAATAATCCTGCAAATATCTCTCTCTCGATCGATTATACATATATATAATCACACATATATAGAGATAGGGGCCCCTCTGCACTGCTTTGCCCGGGGACCCATAATGTTGTTAAGATGGCCCTGGGTATAATGAGGCACCATGACTCATTGCTGCTAGTGAATTATTTGTCTGCCTTCCTATGAATATTGATTTAGCCCACAAAATGGATACACTTTAAAGGCTCTTGTGTGACATAATTAAGCTATTTCTATGCAGAATGATGAAAAGCCTGTTGGGAGGAGTGTCACATACTGGAGAGGGGAAAATAAAAACCTTAGTCACCAACATTACTCGGTTCTCTAGTGTTAGTATCAGACACAAGCAGCTAGCAATAATAGCATCACACACAAGGAGAGGAGGAGCTAAAGAAGGTGGTTATAACTTTTTCCACAACGTCAGCACGCACTTAATGAAGACAAAATAAGAATTTATTTCCTTAATAATTTAACTTGCTATGTTAATCAGAGGGGTGCTTAGATTTTTCAGGCAGGGAATTAGCGAAATCTGTGTTTCCTGGTGCCTTGTTTGGTTTGTTCCGTTGTCTAAAGAAGCAACAGTCAAAAACGCTGTTCCTGTAAGGAATTACTTGCAGGGAAGTAGATTTTATTTGCAGGTTTTCAAGACTGCTTACATCTCTTCCTAAATCTAGTACAAATTTAAATGCTAATATATTTTTTGCTTTCATAGTATATATTGATAAATACAATATCGCAAATGTTCTACTTACCCTTTGGGTTGAAAGATTCTTGGCCCATCCCTCTATAGTCAGATTTGTCTTAAGAATTCAATCTACCATGTTAAAGTCTAATATAAGTTAATGACTTGCAGGCATTTAGAATCTAAAGGGTAACTCCAGGCAGATGTTAAATTTAATGCTTAACTGCCCTCTCCCAAATAGTTTGGTACATACTCAGATCCACCAGTGCATGTAACAGTTGTTTCTCCAGACAGGTCAGCATGGTGAATTTTAATTTTGATTGAAGTCCCTGGTATAGAGTCTTGAAAGTTCTGTTATTTGGAGGTGAGGGAGTTTAGCATAAAAAGTGTAGAGTTCCTCTTTAAGTAACAACACAGTAGATTAAAGGGATTGCCCACCTTCCTGTTACTTTATCAGCTTGTCTTGTGCTAGGATACAATACAGCTATGCTGCTCTCTCAGCATTTCATACAGTTGTATCCAGAGAGCTAATTGTGTCTATATCAATGGATACAAAAAAGAACAACTCTGTCTGATAATACAGAGACAGAAGTTAGAAAGGAAAGGCAATGCTTTTAGCAAAGGTTGCAGAATGTCATATTCAAGCAAATAAAGTCATATGAATGTTGACAAGTCCTTTGATGTGCATTTACACTGTCAGGCACCATTAAATGATACCTCTGTTATTGCCAAAATGTCAGCTCTATGCAGCATGGTGGCTTAGTGGTTAGCACTTCTGCCTTACAGCACTGGGGTCATGAGTTTGATTCCCGACCATGGCCTTACCTGTGAGGAGTTTGTATGTTCACCCTGTGTTTGCGTGGGTTTCCTCCGGGTGCTCCGGTTTCCTCCCACACGCCAAAAACATACTGGTAGGTTAATTGGCTGTTAACAAAATTGACCCTAGTCTGTCTCTGTCTGTGTGTGCGCTAGTGAATTTAGACTGTAAGCCCCAATGGGGCAGGGACTGATGTGAATGAGTTCTCTGTACAGCGCTGCGGAATTAGTGGCGCTATATAAATAGATGATGATAATTTCTCAACAGTGGTTATAAAAAATCAAGTACACAATCGATGTTGAATATCTATAACCTGATATTTCTCAGGACTGGTGTTTTTCTCAATAAAGGTGCAGTTTAATGTATATTTCTCTGAATTCAATAATTATATCAATGTTAGGGATATGGATGAAGTTGCTGCATCAGTGAATTGATCATATGCAAAAATGTACCAGTAATTAATGAGCACAGTTATTTGCAGACATTTTAACGGCCAGAAACAAGGAGCGTAACCAAAACCAAAACAACACTGGAGATGAATCAGTGGCCTGCAGAGCTTACAATCTGCGTGGAAGGGGGATGTTGGACAGACACTAGAGGATGCTGGTGAGTGGATATGCAAAGCAAAGAATATTTCTAATTAGGTATAATAATATAAGCCTTGATTCAACTAGGGAACAGTGTGTAACTC
Source organism: Mixophyes fleayi (assembly GCF_038048845.1). NCBI lineage: Eukaryota > Metazoa > Chordata > Amphibia > Anura > Limnodynastidae > Mixophyes > Mixophyes fleayi. The sequence goes on along the minus strand of NC_134407.1, from coordinate 173,300,401 downwards.
TTGAGGAAGAAGCAAGCTCATAGTTTAAGACAAAAGCCAGAGTTAGTTAGCCTTGTGCACACAGACAGGTATTATCTACTGATGCTACATTACAAGAGGACTGGTGTGTATATGTCACAAATGGATTTGTCTTTTTATTTTTTTTGTATCCACAAAGTTATGCAAAAGGCCCGAGTTATGCAATGATGCATATGTGTGCAGCAGTTCTTTTTCTCATATGGATCAAGGATTCTTATTACACTAGTATAGTTCTTTTGTACACTGGAATAAATGGGATCAAACTGTACGTGTACACATAGCCTAATTAGGTTTATGAACTATGACTTGAAAACACAGAAAAGAATAAAGCTTATTTCAAATTGCTTCTTTCAATATAACTGTCTGGGAACTTTGCTGACAAACAGTTGATGGTCATTTGACCTGTTTGGGGGGCAGGGGGCATATGCCCCCCGAGCCAGACCCATAGTGGGCTACTTTGGGCTGGGTCACTGGGCCACTTGCATTTTTTTTCCTTTAAAATGTTCCCAATAGGCTGCTGAGTCTTGCCCCCAGTGCTAAAATTTGCCAGCCCTCCCCTGGTGGCCTAGCTGTTGGTGATTACTGCTCTTACATCCCACAATTGTGAAGTAGGGAAGGAAAACATGAGTAGAGGCACATATATCATGAGTAGAGGTATAAATCTCTAGCTGTAGAAAATTGTGTATTATTGGATTTCAAAGAAAAATGGGTCTTTCTAGATAGAACACACACACTCCCCCATGTAACTACTCATCTGCTTTAAATAGCATTGTTTGCACATAAAATGTTGTCAGATATTTTTTTGGCTTTCTCAGTAATCATTAACTCACTGGAGCACTTTTTTAGACACACAATGAAGACATCCATGTTTGCGGGCTGAACTAATATTAGAATCAAACTAAACACACCGGTTAGGCACTCTGGACCTGATTCATATTCGGACACAAGTCCATTTATCTGCCGTATCTTGCGTGAAATGCCTCTGCGCATGCTCAAAAATGGGCATTACGCTAATGAATGCAACTTCATGTAATTCATGTCCAAACGCATATGACACTTATGACTGCCTATGACTTGAAGGACGGAATGGGGGTGCGAATGGTCAAAAAACAGTAGATTTACAAAACTGCGGGTTTGGAAAAGTGGAGATGTTGCCTATAGCAACCAATCAGATTCTAGCTTTCATTTATTTAGTGCATTCTACAAAATGACAGCTAGAATCTGATTGGTTGCTACAGGCAACATCTCCACTTTTTCAAACCCGCAGTTTAGTAACTATACCCCATTGTGTGTTTCTCACAAGTACGCTTGTTTCAGCAGGTATAAGTGCTGATTGATAACGAAGACTGGCACAGCATAGTCTTTTGAAAAGTACACGTATATACAGAACCTGTGTATGAAGCAAGTTAGACCATAAAAACATTAGTTTAAAAAATATATATTTTTAAACCAACCATAATCTTATTAATGATTCTTTTTTTTTCTTTTAAATGCAAGTTGCGTGCATGTTTCATCTGAACATGAATCAGGCCCTCTGTAGTCCTAGTGAACTGATAGGCTGCATCCTCTTAAATACTGGTTTAACCCACAAAATGGGAGCAGAGCAATCTCATTCTGTTAATAAAGGGCATATTTATAGCCAAACAGCCTATTTTGGTTGCTTAAAAATATGTGGTGCATACATTTACTGGTGCATTTAACTTTTTCTTTTTATCATCAATAATGTTTATTGAAATGTTTTTACAAATACATTGGGTACAAAAAATAATGATGGGATCAAACAAGAGAGGGAACACAGGGGAATGCAGGAGGAGGGGGCGAGTAGTTGTTTAATGGGGTACTGCAGCATAGAAATATCCGTAATTTACAAAAATGAGAAAAACAGGATGTAGCAAAAAGAGAAAAAACATTTAAAATGGTTTTTGAGTATATTATGCTCTGATTGTTATGAATTTAGTGATAGATTAGAGTTGGGGAGTGGTATTACTATGGTACCCAGGCCCCATGCCACTGAACTGCAGAGAATTCAGCATAGAAATGCAGGACAGGAGGTGATTCCATTAGACCACTGTTAGGCTAATACTGTGATATGGTTTACAATGCAGACTGTGAAGTTGCAAATAGAATGGAGTAAAGCCATCTAGTGGCACAGCTAACAAGTAATGCAACCTGAAAGTTGCTGATTCCTAGATGTTTGTTATAGAACTGAAATTATTATTCTATTAAATGAGCCAGATCAAAATCAAATATTTTTTTGATTGAAAAAGTAGCTTTATTTGTATAAAGTACAAATAACACACGATACATTACATTCAAGTGTATGCAGTACACCGTAAAACATAATCATTCATACAGTTTAGTACAATACAAGGCATAAAGTACAAGATATGACATCCTACACTATACATCAAGTACTGTACTAGCCATACAAACTTAAACGACATAACATTTAAAAAAAAACAATGGATGTGAGGGGACGGTAGGAGAGAGGGGTAAGGTGGGGAAGTCACGAGTCTGAAGCTTTATTGAGACAGACACAAATATGGGCAGGGTGCATAAATAAGGCATGACATTCAATAACACTTCAAACAGTGATAGGGGAATGGGTTGGAGTGGGTAAGGGAGGGGAAGCACAAGCCAAAGGTTTTAATGATGAAATACACATACAGGAAGGAGAAGAGGGAGACACAATCAATCATCTTCCTCTTTCACAGTCCTGAATGGTCATCTTCTCCCGCTTCAAAATGAGGCGATTCCTGACATGCCACATAGCGTCCTTAAAACAGTTCATAAGGCGCCAAGCCTCCTGGATTGCCCCAATGGTGTGGGTCCCAGGAAATAATCCATAAAATACTGAATGGTATGAAAGGCAAGTCTTTGGTACACTGTCCTTAAGATCATGGTCCAAGGCATCCAACAGTGCCTGTGCAGTGGGGCAGTCCCAAAAAAATGCTGAGCTGTTTCCCTTCTGGTGATACAAAAGGGGCAGTGGACATATCTGCAAGGTTCCGTGAGTGCATGAATGTCTTGAGAGGCAGACCGCCCTGGATAGTCATCCATGCAATGTCTTTATGTCTATTAGTCAGCCTCTTAGAGGCCACATTCTCCCACACGTGTTTGGCTGTAGCAACAGGGAGCCCTGGAACAGACTCCATAATGTCTTTTGCTCTGAGGAGCTTGTGGACAGTTTTTGGCTTTCACAAGTCTGGTTTAAGTCTCTCCAGATGGTGCTCCCTCACAAATTGTCCAACATCCAGGTAAAACCAAGGTGTAGTCCAGTTGTAAGGAAAGGAGCTGTCCCACTTGTCCCAACCAAAGGTCCTCCAAAGAGGCAGGAGGAAAAAGCGAGACATGGACTTTCCAGCAGAGCAAATGTTCTTTTCAATGAGGGTTCTGTGGATGCGGTTACAAATGAAGAAGACTCGCAGCATTGTGGGGATATCTGGGATCCCTTTCCCACCTTTGAGGGGCTTCTTGTACATAACTGACCACTTCACTCTGGCCATTTTGGAGCCCCAGATGAAGTGGAAGACTGTCCTCATGATGGTCTTGCAGACGGCAGTAAGAGGTGGCCAAGCTTGGGCCATGTACTGCAGAACGGGAAGGATCTCGTTGCGCAGTACCAGTGCTTTCCCTTCGATGGTGAGCTCTCTGAGGCTCCACAGGCCAATCTTTTGCCTGACAGTCGCCAGTCTTTCTTCCCAACACTTCAGAGCTACCTCGTCTCCACCAAACCAAACTCCAAGAATTTTTATGAAGTCCGACTTGAATGTGAAGGGGAATGCAACCGGGGATGGCAGGTGCCACTGTCCGAAGAGCATCGCCTCTGACTTACCCCAGTTGACCTTTGCCCCTGATGCTCGGCCGAAGTTTTCGCAGGTCTGCACGAGTGCTGTCACCGCACGCTGGTCAGCGCAGAAGACAGTGACTTTGTCCATGTACAGTGAACACTTGGCCTCTAGTCGGTCTGGTCCCGGTGTGGTGATGCGTCTTATCTCTGAATTCCGACTGATGCACATTGCGAAGTGCTCTATACAATGAACAAAAACAAGAGGTGAAAGAGGGCAGCCTTGTCTGACCCCAGACATGACTGAAAAGGGGTCAGTCTTCCAGCCGTTCACCAACACTGAGCTGTAAATGTCAAAGTACATCAGGTTATCATAAGAATAAAACATATCACCCAATCTAAACCTGCACAAAACCCTACACATAAAATCATGAGAAACACGATCAAAGGCCTTCTCCTGATCAAGACTGACCAGGGCCACATGTGCGTGGCAATCTTTGATGTAATGGACAATGTTCCTCAGTAGCGCAAGGCTTTCTGCAATCCTGCGAACAGGAATGCCACAAGTCTGATCCGGATGAACAATCTGCCCAATGACAACCTTTAGCCCGTTGGCTAGTACCTTGGCGAGGATCTTGTAGTCCACGTTCAGGAGAGAGATGGGCCGCCAATTTTTAAGGTCACATCTCTTCCCCCTTGCGCTTATACAGGATCGTGATCAGTCCCTCTCTCAGAATAAGAGGCATTCTGCCCTCCACCACCATCTCCTCGTACAGCTCTAGCAGGTCCGGGTCAATGAGGTACGACAGCGCTACATAGAGCTCCCCTGGGAGACCGTCACTGCCCTGGTCCTACCCAGCCTAAAGGTTCTAGCGGCAGAGTGTAGCTCCCCCAACGTCAGGGGGTCGTCCATGGCTTCATTACCTGCAGGATCAATAGTGTTTGTGATAATTGACAGGAATGTTTCAGCCGCATCTGTGTCGATTGTCTTGGGGGAGTAGAGGTTGCTGTAGTAGTCTGTGATGACTTTCATGACGCCCTCTTTCCCCTTTCCGGGAATGCCGGGCTCATCCCACAGCTCATTCAGGGGCATGTGGCCGGAGTGGAGTTTTCTGAAAAAGAAAGAGTTACATTTCTCACTCTTCTCCAGGTTCTCCACCTTGGAACGGAAGACGATGTGCCTGGACTCCTCCTCAAAGTGCCTTTTCATGCCCCCTTGGCCTCCACCAGATCATCCTTCACATCCCAGCCGCAAAGTTGGAGATCCAACAGGGACTGCAGCTGACGCTGCAGCCTCCTGAAGTTTCTCTTCCTCTTACACGCCTGTTGTCTTCCCTTATCCTGAAAGAAACTGCAAATTTTGACCTTGACATATTCCCACCAGTTAGACATACAATCAAAATACAGTTTGTCGTTTTTCCAAGTGATGTAGGCATCCCTCAGCTCCTCCAACACCACTTCCCTCTCCAGCAGAGCACATTTCAATTTCCAGGAGTCTGGGCCGGGAGAAAAACCGTGGCCCAGATCCTCCTCAAAAAGAATGGCCCTGTGGTCCGAGAAGAAGCAGGGAACCATGACATGCCTGTTCTGCCTTATTGCTCTCGACGTAAACACAAAGTCAATACGGGAACGCACTGAGCCATCGGGGTGGCTCCAAGTATAATTTACAGACCCAGCTCCCACTGCACTCCGCAAGGATGCTTCAGCTACCATCTCCTGCAGCAACCTAGAAGAAACATCAAGTTTAGCAGTGCTGTTAGTACCCCGTCCGCCTAACTCTATAGGACCGTTAAAATCCCCGCTCATCACTATCGCCCTGGTGGTCACGAGCTGGACCTGCAGGGTCTGGAAAAGCTCCAAATGCTCATTCTTACTAGGGGATGCATACACACAGATTAGCCTGATAGGCTCAACCGCCCAAGAGCCGTCTACGATAAGCAATCTGACGCAGACAAACTCCTGAACGGAATCCATTCCCCTGATAAGTATGGCGACCCCCGCAGAATTACAGTAGCATAGGAGGGGGTTAGTGCTACTACACTAACCCCCTCCAACCCTCTCCCCTCTCTCCCCTCTCTCTAAGGGGAGAGAGGGGAGAGGGTTGCAATGAATGGAGGAGTGAAGGTGGGAAGAGGATGGGAGCGGGTTTGGGAGTTGTGACAGCAGGAAGGGAGGCAGAAACTGTCACAAGGGGAGGAAGGAGCGGGGAGGGAGGTGGGAAGAGAAGGGGTGGAATGCTTCTTACCCACTTGTGGCTGCGGTAGGGGCTTCCTCTGGGCTGTCTTGGACTGGAGGCCAGGGGCAGGTCCACTTTCCAGCAGTCCTTTCCTGGCTGCTGCAGCATAGGTTGTAGCCCTCTGGAGGCATTCCTTGTAGATGTGGCTGGCCAGGCTGCAGAGGTTGCAGGATGTCTTTCTTGGGCAGTTCTTGGTCTCGTGCCCTGCCACTCTGAAGTTCCTGCAGGCTGAGACTTTGCAGCTTCTCGATATGTGGTCAGCTTCCCCACACTTCTTGCAGTTCCTTGGCTGATCAGCATAGTGGAGAAGGCCGGCAGAGCCGCCCAGGGCAAAGCATGCTGGCAGATGCTGGAGACCATCTGTTGCTGTCATTTTTCCTCAGCCTGATAATGATGGACCACTTGCCTGTCCAGAAACCGTTGGCATCCAGGATCTTGGAGGGGTCCTTGACCATGGAGCAGAAGTGGTTCAGGAAGGTAGTGATATCCTTGCCAGGGGTGTAAGGATTCCTCATGGAGACTGTCACTCTTCTTTCCTCTCTCTGGATGGGGCAGTTCCCCACAAAGCGAGAAAATGGAGATTCCGGTCTTGCTGACTTCACCGCCTCCCAGTATCTCTTGCAGATGGCTATGGAGGCGAAGGTGATGTAGAAGATCCCCTTCAGGTAGTTATGCACGCTGAGGGTTTCAGCCTTGAAGAATCTCTGATCGAGGATCATTTTCTTGCTAAATGTCTCAGCCGTGATGCCTGGGACCCTTCCATCAACCTCCTTCAGCTTCAGGGCGATGGTTTGCCTCATCCAGGGATCCAGGGTGGGAGTTCTCTGGGGTGCATTCTGGCTGGGCTTCCCTTGCCCAGAAGCAGCTGGGGAGGTGGAGACAGAGGTTTCAGCCTTAGGGAGAGGCTTTTGTGCGGGGGTCTTTTATCTGTTCTTCTTAGGGACAGGAGCAGGGGTGGAGACAGAAGCTGCAACAGCTGAAGCCATCTTCCTGGCACCTCTTTCTGGCCAAGAAGTGTGCCCCACACATTATATATAGCAATAAACCCATACACATTATACCATTCTGTGCCACGACACATTGGTTATACCATGACAGTTGTCCCCATACATATATTTTACCATTAGTACCCCATCTTCTGGCATGACCACCTGCCAGCTAGAACAATGTATTTGATCTAACTACATTTTCTAACTAACACACAGAGCAGATGTGGCTCCCAGCAGAGGTGGAACTAGAGAGCTGTGGGCCCCGGTGCAGGGAAGCAGAGAGGAGGGAACCGGGGCCCACAGCTCACTAGTTCCCCATGCAACGGGCCCAATTATCAGCATAGGCCCTGGTGCACTGCACCTGCTGCACCAATGGAAGTTCCACCACTGTCCCCCAGATGTCTTGACTTCTGAGTGCCATTTACAAAGTGGCAGCCAGGCCCCTCATACCCAAAGTTGCCTAGTGGGTCCTGGTTATTAATGAACTGCCAACTATATTCCAGAGTATTGTATGACTGAGAAGGTTACAGATAATTACACACATACAAAGATACATTTTACAGCCTAATGAAAGCTTACAATTAAGAAAGTATTAAACTATTCATCATTATAACTCAAAATAGCTATAATACTTGTATTTTGCCAGAATTCTGTCGGCCTATTTAGCCTTGTTTTTTTTTTTTTAGTTTTATCATCACCTTGACCACAGCCAAGAGATCATGGCATTTATGCCACATCCGGAATATTTTTGGGGACAATTCATGAAATAATGAGATTAAGCATGTGCTTTATAATATATAATGCAATATGATGTTTAAGAAAAAAAATAAAAAGCTTGTGAGACTATCTAGAAAGTGTTTCAGCTCTGTATAATTCTAGAAGGTCCCTCTGTGGGGCGTAGAGACAGAACATGCACACAGGTGATCAAAGACAATGCAGAAATCTATAATTCATGGGCAAGTTTAGAAGAAACAGATCCTAAATGTTGAAGGTTCAGCTCTGTTTCATTGCAGTTTTGTGAAGATGGTATGTATACAGGGTACAGGAACGTGTAGCAAAGAAGAGACAAGATAAAGAAAAATATTTTTTTTAAAATGTAATCTTGTAGTGGAAAGGTACATTTTAAAGCAGCAATATAGATTTTATAAAGGTGTAAATAGAGATTAGAGAGGAGATGGAATTACATTGAAATAAGGGAAATTGAGAAGGTGGGACATGTTTTTTATAAATATATGACAGATTTATAGCAACCATAAAATGGTTCACTATTTAATGTGATGCTTCATGAATTTTGTTTTTGACAAATTGTTTAGCTTGTTCATCTTTACGAGTGTGATATTTTGAATTAGGCAGTGAGTTTTCAGCCATCTCACTAACTCTCTATGGCAAACCTTCTCACATCCAAATTACGTATTTCCTTGACAATTATCCATCTTAGTGTTGACCTCTTTAATGGGGTGGTAGACAACAAATGGTAAGCTTAGGGTGATGCATAGGGTGCAGAGGAGGAGGGGCAGAGAGGTGGAGGTTTGAGGGAACTGTGTGCATAGAGAGATAAGGTTCTTTTTGGCAATGGGAGGTACTAAGTGACTTTTGTGACTCAGGGTTTTGGAACTAACAGTTGGTCCCAGGAGAGCGAGATCCGAAGCGGGACAGGGACCTAACGAAGGCTTGTTGGTCATCCAGGTAGGTTCCAATGGGGAAAAGGGCCATGAAGAAATACAGAATTAGAAATTACAGTCCTACTATAGCAAATGTATAGGCATATAGTTTATTATTCATGATATCTAAAATAGTGGATGACTGCGACAAAATGTGCACCAATTTCAACTTTGCCAATGAAAATCTAATTGCACTAGTAAAATCTGTTTATTAGCAGCTGAATACAATGTAGAAGAATGTATATGTACACTACTGGACTTGCTATTATTTGTATTTTCTTTAATAAGTCCATAGATATTTGTATCCATTTTGCTCTATTTTGTAATAACTGTCATATTTCCACTACAGCGGTGCATGCAGAATTATGTCTGACCTTTTTTTTTTAATACTGAACACTTTTTGGTTTGGGTGCCCAAATGCACTATTGTAGTTATGGTATCAAAATCATATGTCTAGAATATTTAAGATTTTTATGGATTTTTTTATTAATGGAATCTCATAATTATTACAAAATATAAAAGTTATTTGGTCTGGATCATAAAAATCGTTTCAAAAGTCAAAGAGTGGACAAATTATAATATATATATATATATATATATATATATATATATATATATATATATAGTGTGAAAGAAAAAAAGGGCGCTTCTTTAAATTAATGAAATGTGTACAAATGTATAAAATCATTTGAAACGGCAGCCAAGGACAAATAGGACCAATGTGCAAGTGCAAATAAAAGAAAAATGTTGTCCGGCGCCCAGAAACAAACAGAATTTAAAAATCACTGTGTCAGCATAAACATAAAGGAGAATTTTGTACACAATATATATATATATATATATATATATATGTGTGTGTACGTTAAAAAAGTAAAGAAAAATTCTTATTACTGCTCAATCCCAACAACTTGCATTGCATTACATAAATGTATTAACATTTGTGGGCAAAATTTTTGCTTTGTATGCAGCAAGTAAAAAATATTTACCTAGATAAACATAAAGCAAACATTTGTCCATTAAATAGATCAAATATTCTCTCTGGTAGAGGTGTAATAATGACTCTTATTTTGCATTTATTCACCATTGCTCCAGGAATACTATTGCATGATTTTGCATTAATCCATATGTTGCAGCTATATTACTAAAATATCTTTAAAAGGGTGATGAAATTATATTTATTATTGATGACATAAGATAAAAGATATATCAGTGAGAGAATTTGCCGCTCTAATTCAAAAAATGCATCTCTCGTACATTGGTCACCTTCCACCACCCAACTTTTCTCCACCCAAATGTGCTAACTTTACAAATTGTGCACAGTCATTGCTTAGTGTCTGCACGTCAGGTTTGCAGTACAAGTTCTGTGGAAGTATGATAGCAACTAGGACCTGGGCTATGGCCAATGCAATATGTTTCATCTGTATTTGTAGAGATGTGGCAGAATTTGCATTTTTTAAAGTGACAATGTACAGAAAGTGATTTGCTTTAAAATATTATATGCTTTGTACAACTAATTGCTTAGTGATACAAGAGTATGCCCAAGTCTAAGATTGTTAGAAAAAGGATGTTACTTACTGTTAAACCAATGGTGGCCACACATGGGCAAATCTGCTAGTCCCAACCATTTGGTCCTATTGCTGAATGAATAGATTCCTGGCCAGTTTGGCCACACGTTGAGGGTCAAATTGCACAGGTTTGGTTGTCTGTTTATCAGGCCTATTGACATATTTTGATTAGGTTAGCAGTTAGTTTTCGACTAACCCAGCAATATCGGGGCAATTTGGTTAAAAATGATTACATTGCCTGATTGGATCACTCCATTTTATTGTCAGCTTGGGTTGTCAACCTTTTCCATGGAATTTATTTTAATGGGACTCATCACTACTCTGCTTTCTCTTAGTTCAATGAAACAGGTGCTGCTATAACATAAGCTTGTCTCTTTAGCTTTTCTGCGTATGACACTTATCTCACTGTCATTAAATACGATTTCTGCTCAGTCGGTTGTTGCATTAATAATATTAGTCCTTCTCAAAACAATCAACAGGTGTTATATACTGGTCAGGGTTGCCAAACCTTAGAAATTTTGTTCACTGACAATTCTTTAAAAGTTTAGGGAACATTCAATTGCCAACGACGCGATGCGCAGGCATCAAGGAGATGTCTGGCTGCGCACATTGGCGGCTATTGCGGTAGGAATCAATGCTCATTTTTCTTTGCACCTCTATGGAGTGTGAGGAAAAATGAGCAGAGTCTCAAACCCTAACATCGGCGCAATGTGTTTCTACGGATGTTCCGAAAGACAGCTTGCGTCAATCTGAATCTCCTCCTTAGTGTTAATTTTTTTACTGGCCTTTTCTGTACTTTATTAAAAGGGAAAATAGCATAGGAAAATGGGATCCTGGCACTGATAAAAGGAGGTTCAGAACCATATTCAGACCCAAAATAATGGTGGTGTGAATGGTATGCAGAATTTACTGCCGGCTGGTAAACATGATACTGTTTAAATTGATTAAATTACTCTGATAGCTGTGTATTAATTAGGCATTTTCTGTTGGGAGCACTAGAAGAGATTGAGACAGGGACCTGAGCCACAATTTTACTTTTTGAGTAGTGTTCTTTATAAGTTGATGTCTATGACTGTCTGTTACATAACATATTGTTCTACAATATGACACGTTATTTTAAATAAATTTTCAGAATGCAGTCATATAACTGAAGCTGATTGGTGAAGATTGTTTTGAGCATTGCTAGTGCTGGGTGTGGTGTGGGATTCCCTCGCAGAGTAGGGAGTTCCCTGCAACTGCAAGGTCTTATCAAACAAAAACACAGAGTGGTCTGGGAAAGAGAGATCCAATAAAGATACGGTAGCTATTAGTACAGTGAGACAACTATATAAACTCAAAAGCAAGTTTTGATCTCTTTATGATCTGGGGGTAAATGTATCAAGCTGAGAGTTTTCCGGCGGGTTTGAAAAGTGGAGATGTTGCCTATAGCAACCAATCAGATTCTAGCTATCATTTTGTAGAATGTACTACATAAATGATAGCTAGAATCTGATTGGTTTTTCAAACCCGCCGGAAAACTCTCAGCTTGATACATTTACCCCCCGGTGTGTTATACAAGAAAATAGAATACAGGAAAGCACAAAGTATATTAAAAGCAAGGGCTTCCACATGGAATTAGGTCATGCAGTCAGGACTTTAATTTATGCTAACTGTTAGCATGTCTTCAAAAAAAAACAAAAAAACGTCAGTGACATTAAAGGGTGGCTAATCCTGGGTACTCCTCCCTCTAACGTCTTATCTCTGGAATATGGTTAAATATGTATTCTACTGGGGAGGTTTGCACTGTAAATCTGCTGTTCAGTGCAATCTTGCACAGTAGGGTTTATTTCTACATGGTAATTTCCAGGGTACACAGTAATGATGTGACGCATTTGCCATAGGAACGGAAATAAAAGCAAAACTAAAAGGGCAATGACTGGCACATTAATTTACAGAGGGACCACAGCTGGGATGCAGTATACAAACTCCTTATTTCTGCTGCTTTTTAGGCAGAGCAAGAAGTTCAGTTGTGCAGCATATGTACTGTATTCATACGATCATGCTAATCAGTGACTCAACACATATACCAGAATAATACATAATCACCAGTATATGTAGTACATTAGTGGTGTTAAAAACCTTTAATACTTGTGTCCACCAAATTCAGATTCCTGGTAGTTCTAGAACTAGAGAATTACTGGTAATTGATTAAGGCAACTGTTTTAAGTTCTAGTTAAATATGTTTGAGACATATATGTGACAATATGTAACATACTGTAGCCTAACAGTTTAAATAACAGTCTGGAAGCCAAGTGGCAGAGTGCTTACAGACACTTATGTTGGACCAATAGCTTATGCTTCTCCCTTGACCATGTCATTCCATTTTCCTCTCTGCACAGGTTTCACTCATTGTGTTATGTTCAAGTTGGGCTCTGGAGCAGTCAGGGAAATAACCAGTTGAAAATGACATCTAAAGAGTCTGTGAGTGAAACCAGTCCCAGACATACATGGGCGTTGTTTCTTCCCTCACCTTTCATTAAAGAAAAACTGTATAACGAACATAAAATACACAGGCAGAATAAAGAACAAGAACAGATGCCCTTGTGCAATACCACTATCCTTATTTTATGCAAATTCTGCTATGCCCAAGAATACCTTAGGAAAATTCAAGGGGAACTTAAGACTGTAAAATATAACTCATATTTGGCACTGGTAAAAAAGTGTATACAAAAAGAGATGGGAAGGAATAATAAACCAATAAACTGAATTTTTCATATATGAAATCATGATGGTAAAATATATTATTTAGTGTTATTCTGACTGTTCACCTCCCCACCCCTTTACAAACAACTGAAGCTACTCCCACATTTTTATGACAGTGTCCTAATGGGATCTGATGTAAGTCACACAGCTGTGTCTGCAGGCATTTACCTTGCTGTGAGATCAGTGGATTGGCCAAGTTTATGAATCAACTTATCTAAACAATGCATTTTTACAGAACAGGTCAGCCCCTATCTGTCTGCTTACTTAGAGAAGCACATTTCTTTAAGCAGATTTTTATAAGGCGAAACAAAAGGTCTGAAACACTGTACATAGAGAAGACGGTAAAACAGGACATTACAATAATGGCAAAAAACAGTGCACTACAAAATAGGCAAAACATAAAAGACATAACAAACGAATAGCCAAAACCATCAGGAAATTAAGTATTCAGCAGGGAAAAGTCCTTTAGGATGACTAGAGGAGGGAAAACAATTAGTACAATCACAGGAGTGTGGGTGCAGCAAGCAGGATCAGAGCCACTGGCTGAGGATAGATGGGAAGACACAGGTGAGATGATGGCAGGGGCTGGCTGGGCTGTGGGGCAGGAAGGCATCTGCCCCCCGGACCAGTCCCATAGTGGGCTGCCTTGGACTGGGTCACTGGGCCGCCTGCTTTTTCTTTCCTTTAAAATGTTCCTACTAGGCTGCTGAGTTGAGTTTTACCCCTGGGCTAAAATGATGAAGGACACAATGGAAGAGGGCCCTGCTTACAATCTAAATAGGAGAGGTAGAAAAACAAAATGACACAGAAGGAATAATGCAGTGTGAAGAGGGGAGTAAGGGTGGGTTAGGAGGAGAGCTGGAAGGCTTTGAGGAAGAAATGGCTTTTGAGAACATGTTTGGAGGCTTAGACGGATGTGACGCCATTCATCTCCCATGGACCTCTCCCTATTATATTCTGCTCAACAAGTCATAGCCTTTGATATCTTGAAGGTTTTTGTAAATACAAGTATTGTGGGTAAAATGTATGGATATAAGAACAAGAGACCCATGATTTTACTGATGACATTCTCGCTTTGAATGATTTACTTGACTATGGTAGTCTTGAAATCTCCATGGACACTTGATAAAAAAAAAGTCAATGCTAACTTCTGTCCTATTGGCCCAAGCCTTGATCTAAGCCTAATGCATAATTCCTAACAGACTCAGCTTCCCATCTCAAATACTAAAATTGTATGACACTTTCACACAGAGTAATCTATACCACTGGAGAAAATAAATAATAAAGAACACATACTTTTCATTTGGGTTCCATTTACAAGCTACTCTTGAGGCAAAGGGAGCAACTAATATGATGTTTGTCCTTCGCTTACAAATTCTTAATACATTTTAATACATTACTGTATAACTTCCAACTCTCCAGTTAAGTAGGAAGAGAACCACAACCACCGGCAAATACAAATATTATAGATGAATAGGCACTAACTTTAACATGGGATTATTCTTACTCTCATACACGTATTTCTACCGTTTCCTTTTCAAGCTCAACTACGATAAAGATTTGGAAGCAACCATGGATATTGGAAGTTTTGGAGACCCGGATACAACCATAGGTAGCGATGACCGTAAGTAACAGGGCTATTTGGCATAACAAACTTTCCAAAAGTAATAAAACATACCAAAAATATAAAAAAATAATGATATATATATATATAGTGAGAGAGAGAGAGAGATTCCATATAAAAATTGAATGTAATCCTATATAGCTATAGCTATGACGGTCTTTTTTTAGGGGGGGGGGGTCTTTTTATTCTTATTTCCTAACAATGGATAGTATACATGTCAAATCAGGATTTGAGCATTTTAAATAATTAACACGAAAATATTTGTGTATGACAAACTGTGTGTATACATATATATATATATATATATATATATATATATATATATATATATATATATATATATATATAATTTCATATTGCCTCAAAGTATTGAATTATTTATAAGGTAGTGTAACCAGATATGGATCAATAGCCAGATCCTTCAATTGTAGGGTGGGGATGCAGGTGGAGATAATTACATGTGCTTTACACTAAGTGCATCTATACACATAATAAGTAACACTGTATTGGAACACAGCATTGGCCAGTTATAATGCTATTTAACTACTATCTCTGAATGTATATCATCATATGCATAATATGATCAGACACTGCAACTATAATATTTTTAAAACTGAGTTGTGCTGGCCAGGTATTGTGGATGAATTTTCCCATAATCAATCATCATGCACCCAATGTGCGCATGGTGATTTGTCCATCCTACCCTCCTCCATTATTTTGCTGAGGGAAAAATGGTGGACTAGGTAGTAACAAAGAAAATTTACAAAAAAACCCTTAATTAAATATGGAAGATTTCCATTACACATCAGTTCCAGAACTGCTGTTGTTCTACTGTCCGATTATAGTAAGATGTATATCAAACAGAACATGGAGCCAACGTGCTTTTTATTGCATGTCCAGTGGATGTCTTAACGATACGACAGTTGCAATGAGCAGCGCGGTCGGTCATCCACATTGTCATTCTCTTCTCAGAATGAGTTTAAAACTTTGTAATTAAGTGGTTTGTTGGATGGTGATAGCTTCATATGGAAGGGGCATATCTGTTATTGGTTCTGCACATCAGGACATAATACGGCATAGTCTTTGCTTTGTGCAGGCCTAAGCCATCAGGTGGAGAAGAGGAGGTCCAAACTGTACAAATTTTTTAGGTGAGTTTCATGTGAAATCATGTCTGCTTGCCCTGGTTACCATATGTTATTAGATTGGAAATGGTCTCTGACGGCCCAGGGTACCATTTGTTCCTCATCTGGAAACCATGTCTACCTGCCCTGCTACCATGTTTCCCTAGTCTGGAAACCATTTCTGGCTGCACTGGCTACCATGTCCCCCCCTTCTAGAAACAATGTCTGCCTGTCCTGCTACCATGTTTCCTTAGTCTGAAAACTATGTCTGGCTGCACTGGTTACCATACCCACCCCCCTTCTGGAAACAATGTCTACCTGTCCTGCTATCATGTTTCCCTAGTCTCATAACCATATCTGGCTGCACTGGTTACTATGTCCCTCCCCCCTTCTGGAAACAATGTCTGCCTGCCATGCTACCATGTTTCCTTAGTCTGAAAACCATGTCTGGCTGCACTGGTTACCATGTCCTTCCTCCCCTTCTGGAAACAATGTCTACCTGTCCTGCTACCTTATCTCCCTAGTCTGGAAACCACCCTTCTCTCCTCCAACCATGTCTCCATTGTCATGACTGTCTGAACTTTTAAGTCACCCATACATGAGCAGTTGCAAGTATATTGCTGTTTAATTTAGCCACAAGTGACCAAATAGAAAAGATCTAGATGCTAGGTAATCACGCAATTTGATCACTCATGGCCAAGTGGTAGCAGGTGGCTGACAAGATTCTTCTTTCAATTGGAATTAATTGTCCTTGGCCTGTATAGGCAGCTTTCACTTTCTGAAGATCAAAAAGACATGCATTTCTGTCTTGTTTACTATGGTAAAGTGAGATCATCTGACCTCATAACCATATAGCTACAAGATTGGTGCTTTGTTCCTATGGAATTGGGATTTGCAAAATATGTGGTTCATGTCCGTGATGATGGCATCTAATAACTAAATACCATAGAAAAAAAACAATAGAAATAAAACTTTTCAAGTGCTAGTTGTTCTTCTGTAAGGTTGGCTGAATGTAGAATCGATCAATGTTGGTCATTTGTGGCTCTTTACAAGGGTTGCAGCTTTTGCTGTAAACCCCTCTCTTTTTCATTAAATGGGGAAGATGTATTTTGAGGTCCTTTTTTTTAAAAAAAAAACAAAAAACGATACTACAATCTTCCGCTCTCCTCCTGCGAGTCTGTTTTTCAGACAGTCAACTTATTGGGGGATCCACGGATCATATAATCTGGAAAGGAGGAGGCGGATGGAAGACGGAGGGCAGGGCGGACGATACCATGAAAACAGAAGTAGGTGGCTACAGACATTCTGTCCTATTTCCATGGTACAAGTGGCTTTCTACGGACTTATAGGGGATTGTATATGTTTGGGAATTGTAGTTGGACAATAACTGGTGAACTATAACTTCATTTAGGGTTTGTAAGCTCAGATGCTGCTTGCTATGTGCTCACTGTACTTTCCTGCTGATCATTGATCCCTCACATTCAGTACACACTGACAGACCAGCAATGCAGCTTGGCAGACCAGGATCAAATCTTGTGTCAGTGTTTATTACCAGCACTGTCATCACTATTTGAAACGTAATTTAAGCTGCAGTAAAAACAGGTCAGGTGGAACATGCAGTGGGCACATAATCATCGCTTCTATGTATGTACCGTGAATAATAATTTAGGTCAGTGCTGTCAAGTATGTTAATAAACAAACCCATTTTAGGTTGTAAATGCGGCTTAAATATTTTTTTTTAAAATGCTGCATCTGTCCCCCTGTTCTGCCTTATGTGATAACCTGAGTGCAAAATGTAATTATTTACCTTAAGGAAGAGCACCAGCAAGGCTTTGAGTAGAGTCATACAAGCATCTTTAAACGCCCCATTTTCCACTTAGAAAAACATAGCATTTGCAGCCCAAGTACGGACATGGTATAATCAACAGAAACTGCAGCTCTGCTGTCATATAACATTACTTTGGGACTCATCAATAAACCCCTTTCTCCAGCAATACTGCTGATTTTTTTTTTTTTATTGCAGCTTATCAGTAAGGGTTAACTTATCAATTCGCCAGGCCAGTCTCTACTGATAGGCTGTCTGCATGTCTGCTTGCAAAACTACTAGCTACAGCTACACAAACATATACACAGATACTGCCATGCATTCTGTTTTGACAGAACAGACATACATGAATGTGAACATGCTGTATGGTGAATGTCATAAGTGATTCACTAACATTTTTTTAAAGGTGCAAATCAACCAATCGTTAATTAGCTTTAATTCGTTCAGCACAAGTTGGACATGAAAGCAAATGATTGACTGTTATGGATTTATTGCAAATTTGAACAATGTTAGTATATATAGCACTCATGAAAAGCAACCCACGTTTTCCCTGTTTGATATATTTATCTGTACAAGTACAGGGGCGCACGCAGGATTGTCAGGGGGGGGTTCCCCCATACCAAAAAAAAAAAAAAACACGCGAGAGAGCTGCTGCACATGCGCAGCGGCTCCGTTTCAGCAGCACTGTACTATACAACAGCCGCGGCGCTGTCAAAGAAGCGTCCGCCACGGTGCTGTATACAATACAGCACCGCTGCGGACACTTCTTTGACAGCGCCGCGGCTGCTGTATAGTACAGTGCCGCTATGGTGGGCACTTAGCAGAGGGGCGGGGGGGTTTCTGGAGATCCAGAAACCCCCCCTGCGTGCGCCACTGAAGTACTAAAAACACTAATTTTAAGGTGTTTATCCCAACTCATATTGGTGGCTGCTACAGATCTCATTGTGCTAAAATCATCTTGAAAGTGCCCTGAGAATGTCCTGTGCCTGATATTATCTGAGGACCTCTGGCTAATCAAAGATTACCTGGATATTGTCAGCATTTATCACATTTCTAACCTTATCCATAGCATATGCACTAAAATATTAGCTATAACTAGTTGTAACTCACCATACATCACTCTGACCTGCACCAGTCTTGGATTCACCTGAGTTTATCATAGTAATCCCAAAAGCACGATCTGGTGTTAGTGCAGGCCCTCAGGCCACGTTTCCATACCACTTGTGTATAGTATATTTCATTTATCTTTCTCTAGGTGGTAGAGAAGTTACCAAAAACTTGACAAACAGGGTTCAATGAAAATACATATATATAGCCCTCTTAGTTTTCTTCATACATCTAAGAAGTGCTATTACTTTCTAGTGTCAATTTGTGAAAATAAATCAGATGTGCTGTTAAAATACATTTATCTTAGTGATCCCTACACCAAATGCATAGTGCTATTCATACTGGCAACGATTACAAATCCAATGTTCTCACAGTTTTGCTAGGGGATGTTTGTAACCTCTGCACTTGTGAAGAGTAAATATGCTTTGGCGTAGGGATCGATGACCCCCGAATATTGTAGTAGTGCTATTATCACTGCTGTGTTTAATTTAAAATGGGATGCTGAAAAAAAATGTATGAAACATGTTAAAGGGCTCCTCTAGGGGCATACTCTCTGGCACTAGCTATGCACCCACGTAACTTTCAGACTGAGCTGCTGTCATTTAATTAGCCCGATATCTAAGTTGGTTACACTCAGGCCACTTGACATGAGATAATTGGGGGATATTTAACAAAGCCCCTGTTCCAGGACAAAAGTGCCAAAAATTCTGCACAAAAAAAAGTTAATTATTCATAACTGAAAATGCACTATTTGACCTGTTTTTGCAAGTGTTGAGATTTTCTTGAATTCTGTCTCTCAAAGGGGGTATAGCTTCATAGTGCCCAATCTTACGACATATTTACCAATAAGGCAACATTACTGAGTTTCGCATTATAGTGCTGATATAGGGCATGTGCTAAAAGGTCTTTAAACAAAATGATAGAAGGTCTTTATCAGTTCCTGAAATATAGAGAAGATCAACACTTCCCTTTGTTGGAATCAACACTGCACAGAAATCTCAACTTAAATATTGTGTATAATATACTTGAACTTTGTTATGTATTTAATTATACAATCCTATAGAATTTTGATTTTTCTTGTATTTTGTATTGATGATCCTCTTTTTAGTTTGTGCTAAGCTTGAACAACAATAATAACAGTGACACCTATAAGGAGTAAAATGGCCAACTAGCAATAAAAATTCTGTGTCAGGGAATCACCATACCAAACCAATGTTGATAAGAGACTCTTACCGTACATTACTATGGAACAAATGTCAAAGTTCACTATTTTATTTCACACAACATACTGCATTTTTATTTTGCATCCTAAAAATATCAGACATTAACATTTTTGGGAGTGCCCAATAAGAGAGAGCCTGGTTAGCCTGCAGTACTGAGATTATCTATACACTACATCCAGCATGTTTTCCAATTTATATACTGTATATGTATACACAAAGCATGTTTACACAGAGGACATACGCTATAATCCAGGGAATTTATAACCTGTCCTCAGCATCAGTTTACAGGTCAAGTGTAATGAATACCAAAGAGAGGTCCCAGGTGAACTAATCACTTATTCATTCATTCATTCCCCTATTCTCTCATCAGGGGCTCAACCTAGTACACCCATATAATATGTCCTGTTATTGTGTCCAGGTGACAGGTATGATATACAACTATTGTAATCAGGTGTATGCTACTCTGAGGCAGCAGGATTTGGAGGCAACAAAATCTAGGAAACTAATTTAAAAAATGCTAGTCTAGTCGCTTATGTCTAAATTAGAAGTGTTACTTGTCCATTAAGCATTGGTTAAATAATCTAGTGTCAAGTTGTATAAATATACTGCACTTGCCAAAACAAGACATACAATACTGCTACAATACTGAATATAACTCGTCTACCTCTATTTTAGCGGAGTGCATGGCACAATTATTTTATTCTTTTATATGGCTAGACTGCAGGCAGCTCTTTTTTTCTTCTGCTTATTTTGCTGGTATAGGGTTACTAAACCAGTCATGTAAATTCAGACACCTATGTAATAATCAGCTGTAATGCAATGACTTCACATGGATACTGCATGTCTGCAGTTTTTACTACACAGCTATGATTTGCCATGTAAATGCAAACACCTACATATTACATAAACTGCATGACTGCACTCAGGCCGTTCATGAGAAATGTTAGGACCCAATACACATGAAGGGCACCCTCCTTCCTTTCCTCCACACACCATTTTTCCTCAGCCTGCTATTTAGCTCCTCCCCTAACTCCACCTCATCAATTATTATGTAAATGCAGGAAATTTAACTGGAATAAAGTTTGTTAGCATAACATGAACAAAAGATTTGGGGTCTGATTATTATTATTATGTAGCAATAAGGCTCATTTTTTAATTGCTGCTTATCAATAAAATATTGCAGGGGCAGCTGAGCGATACTCAGCTGTCTTGGCAATACTGGCCCAGAGCTGTAAGGGTTAACTGACCATTAAGCTAAGCAAATCTGGGGCCGCTATGCGTATATGTGACCTGTTTCATGCATGTGCAGTGCAGTTGAAAGCACAGACTTGCGTTATTGCCGGCCATAGGGCTTTTTTGCCCTATGATAAATATATCCCTTGAAGATTTATTTGTTTACATAAGGCTTCAAACTTCCTATAGCACATACTCATATATACACATTAAACGCTATGTACCTTCATTCTACTACTATTCATTTAGTGCTGGTGGTTGTAATCTCCATCTGTTCTCCCCCCGCCCTCCTATACTTTTCTCTCCTCACTCCTTCCACCCTCCAGTTCTCTCTCCCCCACTCCTTGCACTCCCCCCTGTTCTCTCTCCCATAATCCTTCCACCCCCCAATTCTCTCTCAAACCCCTTCCACCCTCCAGGTGTTCTCTCCCTCACTTCTTCCACCCTCCAGTTCTCTCTGCCTTACTCCTTCCACCCTCCAGTTCTCTCTCCACCACTCCATGCACACTCCAGTTCTCTCTGCCCCACTCCTTTCACCCTCCAGTTCTCTCTGCCCCACTCCTTCCACCCTCCAGTTCTCTCCACCCCCACTCCTTCCACCCTCCAGTTCTCTCCACCCCGACTCCTTTCACCCTCCACTTCTCTCCACCCCCACTCCTTCCACCCACCACTTCTCTCCACCCCCACTCCTTCCACCCACCAGTTCTCTCTCCCCCACTCCTTCCACACTCCAGTTCTCTCTCCCCCACTCCTTACACACTCCAGTTCTCTCTCCCCCACTCCTTCCACACTCCAGTTCTTTCTGCCCCACTCCTTCCACCCTCCACTTCTCTCCACCCCCACTCCTTCCACCCGCCAGTTCTCTCTCCCCCACTCCTTCCACACTCCAGTTCTCTCTCCCCCACTCCTTCCACACTCCAGTTCTCTCTGCCTTACTCCTTTCACCCTCCAGTTCTCTCTGCCCCACTCCTTCCACCCTCCAGTTCTCTCTGCCCCACTCCTTCCACCCTCCACTTCTCTCCACCCCCACTCCTTCCACCCTCCAGTTCTCTCTGCCCCACTCCTTCCACCCTCCAGTTCTCTCTGCCCCACTCCTTCCACCCTCCAGTTCTCTCTGCCCCACTCCTTCCACACTCCAGTTCTCTCCACCCCCACTCCTTCCACCCTCCACTTCTCTCCACCCCCACTCCTTCCACCCACCAGTTCTCTCTCCCCCACTCCTTCCACACTCCAGTTCTCTCTCCCCCACTCCTTCCACACTCCAGTTCTCTCTGCCTTACTCCTTCCACCCTCCAGTTCTCTCTGCCCCACTCCTTCCACCCTCCACTTCTCTCCACCCCCACTCCTTCCACCCTCCACTTCTCTCCACCCCCACTCCTTCCACCCGCCAGTTCTCTCTCCCCCACTCCTTCCACACTCCAGTTCTCTCCCCCCCACTCCTTCCACACTCCAGTACTCTCTGCCCCACTCCTTTCACCCTCCAGTTCTCTCTGCCCCACTCCTTCCACCCTCCAGTTCTCTCTCCCCCACTCCTTGCACCCCCCCCAGTTCTCTCTCCCATACTCCTTCCACCCTCCAATTCTCTCTCCACCACTCCATGCACACTCCAGTACTCTCTGCCCCACTCCTTCCACCCTCCAGTACTCTCTGCCCCACTCCTTCCACCCTCCAGTTCTCTCTGCCCCACTCCTTCCACCCTCCAGTTCTCTCTGCCCCACTCCTTCCACCCTTCAGTTCTCTCCACCCCCACTCCTTTCACCCTCCAGTTCTCTCCACCCCCACTCCTTTCACCCTCCAGTTCTCTCCACCCCCACTCCTTTCACCCTCCAGTTCTCTCCACCCCCACTCCTTCCACACTCCAGTTCTCTCTCCCCCACTCCTTCCACACTCCAGTTCTCTCTCCCCCACTCCTTCCACACTCCAGTTATCTCCACCCCCACTCCTTCCACACTCCAGTTCTCTCCACCCCCACTCCTTCCACACTCCAGTTCTCTCCACCCCCACTCCTTCCACACTCCAGTTCTCTCCACCCCCATTCCTTTCACACTCCAGTTCTCTCCACCCCCACTCCTTCCACACGCCAGTTCTCTCCACCCCCCACTCCTTCCACACTCCAGTTCTCTCCACCCCCCACTCCTTCCACACTCCAGTTCTCTCCACCCCCATTCCTTCCACACTCCAGTTCTCTCCACCCCCACTCCTTCCACACGCCAGTTCTCTCCACCCCCCACTCCTTCCACACTCCAGTTCTCTCCACCCCCCACTCCTTCCACACTTCAGTTCTCTCCACCCCCACTTCTTCCACACTCCAGTTCTCTCCACCCCCCACTCCTTCCACACTCCAGTTCTCTCCACCCCCACTCCTTTCACCCTCCAGTTCTCTCCACCCCCACTCCTTTCACCCTCCAGTTCTCTCCACCCCCACTCCTTCCACACTCCAGTTCTCTCTCCCCCACTCCTTCCACACTCCAGTTCTCTCTCCCCCACTCCTTCCACACTCCAGTTATCTCCACCCCCACTCCTTCCACACTCCAGTTCTCTCCACCCCCACTCCTTCCACACTCCAGTTCTCTCCACCCCCACTCCTTCCACACTCCAGTTCTCTCCACCCCCATTCCTTTCACACTCCAGTTCTCTCCACCCCCACTCCTTCCACACGCCAGTTCTCTCCACCCCCCACTCCTTCCACACTCCAGTTCTCTCCACCCCCCACTCCTTCCACACTCCAGTTCTCTCCACCCCCATTCCTTCCACACTCCAGTTCTCTCCACCCCCACTCCTTCCACACGCCAGTTCTCTCCACCCCCCACTCCTTCCACACTCCAGTTCTCTCCACCCCCCACTCCTTCCACACTTCAGTTCTCTCCACCCCCACTTCTTCCACACTCCAGTTCTCTCCACCCCCCACTCCTTCCACACTCCAGTTCTCTCCACCCACACTCCTTCCACTCTCTAGTTCTCTCTCCCCCACTTCTTCCACCCTCCAGTTCTCTCTCCCCCACTCCTTCCAACCTCCCGTTCTCTCTCCCCAATTCCTTCCACCCTCCAGTTGTTCTCTCCCCCACTTTTTGCACCTTTCAGTTGTTCTCTTCCCCGCTTCTTGCAATCTCCAGTTCTCTCTCCCCCAAGTGGTTCTATCTACCTCCTCTTCCAGATTTCTCTCCCCATTCCTCACTTTTCCAGTTCATCCCACATCTCCAGTTTTCTCTCACCTATTCCGTCCACCTTCCAGTTCTCTCAGGTAGTTTTTTTTTTTTTTACCTCCCCTGCATTTCTCTCTACCATCTCCTTTTTTTTTTTTAACCACCTGCAGCTGTCTCTACCCCTCCCAACCCCTGCAGTTCTCTCTACCCTCCCAACCCCATGCAGTTCTCTACCTCCTTCCTAACCACCTGCAGTTTTTTCTACCCCCCTCCTTACCCCTGCACTTCTCTCTACCACCTCCTTTTTTTCTTTTTACTACCTGCAGGTGTCTCTACCCCTCCTAACCCCATGCAGTTCTCTCTACCCCCCTCACCCTACAGTTCTCTACCCCCTTCCAAACCACCTGCAGTTTTTCTACCCCCTCCTTTCCCCATGCAGTCCTCATTTGCCTTCGCTAGAGACTCCTGTCTGAGCAGCATTGCGGCATCATTAAATCACATCATGACTGCGACTCTGAAGAAAAATGTAAAAAAAAAAAGCCACAACCCTGTGTAATACTGCAGTAATAAAAATAACAATAACAACTTACTGTAATTCTTATTATTGTGCTATTTCTATAATAATAGTATATAGCATATCCCTAGGATGGATGGAGTTAAAGCCATGGGCCCCAGTACAGCTCTGAGCCTGGGCACAAATTATAATCACTGGTCAATGCCCCATACCAATGTACGCCCTGTCCCCCCACCTGATGGTAACTATAACTGCACTACAATATGTTACAAACCTGAATAGTAAAAACCACCATTATTTACTGTAGTACAGTGGCTAGCATTGCTGACTTTCAGCGCTGGCGCCATGGGTTCTATTTGTGGTAGGCAGAATGTATAAAAACCTTTCTTCTACTGAGATACAAGCTAAATTATTCCATCAGTTATGATTGTGACACGTGAATTTTTACAGGTTTCATACTTTAGAGCAGTGATGGACAACATCTCAGAGTCATCCCCTCCACTCAAATCTCCCTCACTGTCAATAACACCACAATTTCCTCAGTCTCCCAAGCTTGCTGCCGTGGTGTAACACTAAATTCCGCCCTCTGCTTTATTCCTCTCTCCCAGATCCTGTCACAAGCAACAATTGCGATAGAGGGCAATGGAAGGACCCACCAGCTGTAGAATGTACAACCCTTCCTAACAAACCTTCTACAGCTGGCGGGTTCTTCCATTGCCCCCTTAACAGCACAAATGTAACTGTCGCACTTGAAAGTGACATAAATCTCTGTGCCGGTATCTTCACCTATGGCAATTGTTGCTTGTCAGTCTGAATTTCCTGTATGTCGCAAATGACAGCAGTCGTGATTACCATGTTGGGGTAAGTCTTGTCAGAATTACCTTCTTCGCACTGTCGTACCCCTGGCCAGACTCACTCAGCCTTCAAATCTTTAGATGCTTTCTGAAAACATATCTCTTTATTAGAACTTACCCTACTCCCACCTATACTACCCACACCAATGCACCATAACAACTGTCCCAATCTGAGCCACACTCATTCCTCTAGTTTCAGCTGTGCCCTCTTCCAATTAGAATGTAAGCTCTCTTATAAGCAGGATCTTCTATAACCTTTGTTTTCATGTCTGCATTTATTTTGTCAACCTTGCATGTCCTTGTTTTATGCATGTTTTGTTATCCCCACTATCCAGCGGTGAGAAACACTGTGGCACTTTACAAATGATACAATGGTTATAATAATGTCTTGCTGGTCCTTTTCCCTGCTTTATGCCCCACCGAGCTTCACCTATCCCCAGCTTTTAAAAAAATAAGTGAATGGCGAGGCTGAAGTGTGTTTTAGGGAAAGTGGGAGGTCTTAGAGGCATTTTGGGCTAAATGGGGTTCTAATGGCATCTGGGGGTGTTTTGAGTGAGTGTGTAGTTTGAGCGGTATGTGGAGGCTATGGAAAGGGAATGTGGTGTCTCTTTCTTTCATTAAAATGTATCATTTAAACGTATTACTTAGATTAAGGGTATTGTGTGGCCCTCTTGAAGGGTGGCACAAACAAGGCTTTTGCCTTACGCCAAGACAGACGTGGTGTAGAACAGTCACAAGGTCCTAGTCAGAGGACATTTATAAAAACTGCCAATGCGTTTTGTTTAATATAAATATAGGGTTTTTTTGGTCCATTAGTTTTGTCCATTAAAGTACAATATGGTTAATGTTGTGTTTAGCCAAAGTCCATTTGCTAAAGTCAAAATTCATTGTTTGCAAGTAGTGCTTCCAGAGCAGATGACTTGTTTTACACATGTTGCATAGCTTCAGAACATCATGCATGGGTTAAGCAGGTATGCATGTGAGTGTTTTGCAGTGCAGCAATCTCATATTTATCAGTCTAATCTATTTTATCCAGTTCTTAAGTAAATAAGCGGTAAGATCACATAACTTCATTCCAGCCTCCTCTGGAATGCTGTTCTATGTAGGCACTACTCCTGAAAACCAATTAATCACAGGTTTAATTCCTTATCAGCAGAGGAGGGCATGTTTTTGATAGTGGAAGGGTTAAACTTATCCACTTTACCATAAGTGTTTACAGTCAGCATGGCTGAATTGCTGAGTAATTTAGTATAAACAAAGGCTGGATGAGTGACACCATAACTTGGTTATTGGGACAACTGTGAATCAGGAGGCGATTGGCCAACGCTGGGGAGAAGAGGGGGTGTTATGACATAAAGGACATGAAGTGTCACCCTGTCTTCTTCGCCCCATCTCCTCTGAGTACATTGGACAGGTGAGATAGATGTGTCTATTTTCCAACATATTGTCCACTTTCTTCATTTTTAAATATTTTCTCAAACTTAAATTTGGAGTATCTTTACTTTTTATGTTTGCTAATTTTCCTTCCACTATATTAGTCTCTCTGTGTCCAATTTGATGTTTTGCTCATAGGGCAAGGTCAAACCATTATGGTCTGTACAGGGAATCTTGTGACAAAAACAGTGGGCGACGTAAACCAACTCTACACAATTTAATGTATCTGATGATCAATTTCAGTCATGTCTTTCACAACCTCTTTTCCATAATATCAATGCCCTACACTTTTGGGGCCTGATTCGTTATGTAAAAAAATTGAGTAAGTAGTCTCCTGGACAAAACCATGTTACAATGCAAGGGGTGCAAATTAGTTTTCTGTTTTGCACATAAGTTAAATACTGTCTGTTTTTTCATGTAGCACACAAATATCGACTTTAAATTCCAGTGTACAAATAAGCTATCAAGTATTTGTGTGCTACATGAAAAAACAGAAAGTATTTTACTTACGTGCAAAATAGAAAACTAGTTTGCACCCCTTGCATTGTACCATGGTTATGTCCAGGAGACTACTTACTCAATTATTTTACTTAACTTACCTTAATGAATCAGGCCCTTGGTTCTCATCTTACCTCACATTCTCTATCTACACTTTTACAAACATTATTCCATATATTCCAAGATGCGTACATAACAACTACTAATTATATATATATATATATATATATATATATATATATATATATGTGTGTGTGTGTGTGTGTGTATACTGGATTTCTTTTATTTAAGGAAAGGTCCAGCATTTCGGGTTTACCTGAGATTTTGCATTAATTTATATTCTGCTGAGTAAAATTAGTTCTTAGTGTTGTAATAATAGAAAACTAAAAGTATAGCTATAATCATGTCTGTTATGCTCGTGTACAGCATTACCATAGGCAGGTGCCTTGTCTGTCCAGTTGGTAAATGCAGCCGTAGTGCAAACAAAAATCTTTCATTTTCATTACTTGTCTACTTAAATAAAATAATTGTTATCCATAATGTTTTACCAGTTCAAATAATAAGAAATGTGCCAATGATTTATTTGGGGCTGAGTACTTTTGTGTATATTTATGCATAAATTACTAGCTGAACTAAATATCATGCTATGTAAAATATAACAAAGTAACCTGAGTAGTTTATACCTTCCTCATCCATTCTTATACCCTCTTTTCTAGACAGTGGAAGTTAGCGCAGTAAATGCAAAAGAGGAACAAAGTATTAAAAAAATCTGTGTATTTTTATGTGTTGCTAAAGTACATTCTGTAACTTTAT
The DNA here is from genome assembly GCF_038048845.1 of Mixophyes fleayi. Lineage (NCBI taxonomy): Eukaryota > Metazoa > Chordata > Amphibia > Anura > Limnodynastidae > Mixophyes > Mixophyes fleayi. The sequence goes on along the minus strand of NC_134407.1, from coordinate 173,272,014 downwards.
CAAATACTGACCTATAGCAATGAACTAAATACAAACAGCTTGGAGATGCAATAAATAAATCACAGGTTTATTGGAGCCATGTTTCTCAATCCGTGGTATGTGTACATTCAGGTGTGTGACTAGGTATGTGTGGGCCCCATAGCAATACTTTACAAGGGCTCCCATGTACTGCCCAATGGTGAAAAACTCACATATACACATACTTTGGTGCTTCAAAATTAAAGCCAGGCCCCCCTCAGTAATGTGCGCCCATAGCAGCTGCAACCCACTGCGGGTACAGCCAGCTTACACTGCCAGAATATGACAGTACCTTGTATATGGATCCAGCTACATTGTAATCCCCACTTCAACTATAGTTGTAGAATCAAGTGAAATATCTGTCATCCTTGGTGATTTGTGTCTATATTAGGGTTAGTCAAACAATGACTCTCCAAAGGATGGCAATTCATGCTGAGACCTGTAGTTCCACCACAGCTGCAGAGCCACTGATATACGAATTAGATGTAGATGAGATATTGTTCGAAGGTGCTCAGCAAAATGATCATATCTCTACACCCTTTCAGAGGTGACCTCCAGGATATGAAACAGATAGTAATCTGCAGTTGCTTATTAAAATATCTCAATCTGCTTCTAACTTGGTTGCATCTTGATCTTATGACCTGATCTAAGGATGTCTAAAAATATTTTTGGGTTGTTTTTCTCATTAGAAAGTTTTATGTACTTATTGATAGTAATAACAAGTATTATGACCGTATTTACAGTGTTTTCATTATACACCGTAAATAGAGCATGATAGTGGACAGAGTTGGGCAATTGGTGGCTTGCCATTTGTTGTTGAATATACAGCACCTGGCAGAGCATTCTGGGAGTTGTAGTTTAGCAATTATTTCATGCCCACAATTTGACATGTATCTGTATGCTATTTATCTGTTTTACTTAGTCATTTCTCATTCCATGTAATGGTGTATTTTGAACGCTATATTTAGTATACAACATTTATTTTACCCATACCACACAGTTAGGAATATATATTGTCTAACATCAGATAGGTAGGTATTCTTAAATATAACTATTGTACAAGCCTAATTATGCATGATATCTCCATTTATATGTATCATCATCGCATCATCTATTTATTATGTGTCTCTTGTAGATCAATTCCACGAACCTGCCTCCACAGATTTCCCGCCTTTGGTTCTAACCCTTATCCCACCCAGTGGAGGAGCGGACGAGGTGAGACCATTAGTAAAAGGCGCACCCATTATTGTTGGTGCCTATTAATCAGTGTATATGCCTCTAACACAGTGTTTTGCATGTTATGTCAGTGTATTTAATTGGATACAGTTATATGTTACAAATGTTCACTCTTTGTGAAAAAGGTCTAGTCCATCATGTTGACAACTTAACTTTCACCTCATGCTCTTATTTTAAATATTTTTTATTGACCCCTTTTTTCTACTCTTATTAGTATTTGATATTCCTGCACTCTTGATTTCTTTTCTGGTAGAATGTTCTGTTGGGAGTCTGTGTACTATCCTGTCTCCAGAGTCCCTCACTGCCTGCCTTTCCTTGTTTTCTTCACTGTTCTTTTCCCCTTGTAATGTTTGTGGTGTTACTCTTGGCTTTCTCTCCCTTACTGCTGTCTTTCTCTCTCATCTTCTGAGTCCTCCGCCACCTTCATGTAGGGTGTGTGCAGCAATGGCAGTTTGTGTTTATAGATAAAACATTTCCCTGCAGAGTCACTCAACTCCTGCAGTTAAGTAACCAGAACCAGCTGCCTGACCTATGCGGGCACCAGGGAATGTATGATCATAAGGTTTAATTCTGCTCAGAGTATGTACTAAGGAAGCGTACTTTTCTGCCTATAAAATTGCGTCCAGGTGTGTGTGCATGTCTATGTATTTATAACTTAAATATGTTATTTTATATACATGCACAGTATATGTCCATTATAGAAATGCAATATTGCACCTTTTTTATATATTATGTATTGTTAATCTCCTGCTTATCCAGGGTGTTCTTAGTCTTGTGTGTGTGTGTGTGTGTGTGTGTGTGTGTGTGTGTGTGTGTGTTAGAACAACCTGTAGCCAAACAAATCACAAGATAATCACAGCTTAAGGAGATGCGCCGATCTTGTGGGAGTCAGTGACTTATTAATGTGCATGAAATTTTGATTGAGGACAGAGCTACATACCTCCTGACATTTGAAAATCCGTCATCGGGACAAGGAACATGGCCATGTCATGACTGGATAGTGGCCATGTCACGTTGAGAGGCCTGCTCCATACTGTCCTCCCCTTCAAAACATCCTCATTGCCGTGCACACCAGTGTACATGGCACCGTTCAGCGCTGGTCTGTCATGCAGAGCAACAGTAAATTAGACAGACATCCCCAATTTCCCACCCACGGGACAGAACTGTCCTGATCAGGATGGCGAGACAGAGCTCTTAAATCGGAATTGTCCACCCTAAATCGGGATGGTTGAGAGGTATGGGGCTGCACGTGATAGAGGCAGAGTCAACAGATTGGCGAGGTAATTTAGGAAGCGCAAAATGGTAAAGGCTGATGAGAGGAGCTGGATGGATCTAAAGCATTGCTCCTTGCTAAGTCTGGAGTAGAAGCACAGAGGCAAACACTGATCAGGACAGGTTTGCAGCTTTAATTTTGTAGAGAGATTATTAAAATGAGATACGGGGGTGTATTGGGCACATTTTTGGGTTGTTCCTTATTTTGTGGAAGAGCACCCAGCCGTTTACGCTGCACAAGAATTTGCACCAGCTCACAGCTGTAGGAGATTGGGTCTCGTCCTATACTTATAACAGGATGCAGTTAGCTTCTTTCCACTGCACTTCCGCAAATATATAAGCATATTTCATCATCATCATCATTTATTTATATAGGGCCACTAATTCCGCAGCGCTGCACAGAGAACTCACTCACATCAGTCCCTGCCCCACTGGAGCTTACAGTCTAAATTCCCTAACACACACACACACACACAGAGACTAGGTAGGGTCAATTTGATAGCAGCCAGTATGTTTTTGGAATGTGGGAGGAAACCGGAGCACCCGGAGGAAACCCATGCAAACACAGGGAGAACATACAAACTCCTCACAGATAAGGCCATGGTCGGGAATTGAACTCATGACCCCAGTTCTGTGAGGCAGCAGTGCTAACCACTGAGCCACCGTGCTGCCCAAGCAATGCAGAGAAAGCTATACAAACACACATGTAGTAAAGACAGTCCCCACGTCTCCTCAGTCTTATGATTATCATAAATGAGGCTAAACAGCAGGCAGTAGTTTGGGAGAAAAATTGAGAAGTTTAATTCCATGAAAGGGGTGGTTCTAAGGTCGATCATAAATGGCACTAACATGGTGCTAGCCCAATTATAAAGCTCCTATATTTCCAAATTACCCAAGCTGTTTCCATTGTAATTTGGAATTACTATTTTGTATGGACTTTTACAGCAATTAGCTTAAATTAACTGAGCAAACCCCATATCACATTAATGTCTCTGTCGTGTATTTCAAAATTGTGGAAGTCAGTCCCATTACATATGCTGCTAGCAGTGTGTCATTTTGCTCCTACATGTGACTATCCAATAGCCTGTTACTTGTCAGGTCACTATGTTCCCCAATGGAAAGGATTCTGCAATACAGCACTGAGTTAACCTGTTCCTAACCTGAGACCAGCATTATCCTAGATTTTACTGGTGTACGAACAGTCAGATTTTCAGGTTTAGCCAGAATGTCTTTGCAGACTCATACTGCCCCTTCCTCCTCCCTTTTCCACCAACACTGAACTGCTGAATTAAAAGACCAATGCAGCATATATTTTGTCTGCAAGTTTCTCCATGTACACAATGGAGAACTTCCAGGGGGCTTATCTGCCTCATTTTCTCTGCATCCAGAGCCTCAGAGTTTATGGGTAAGGTGTGTGTGTGTGTGTGTGTGTGTGTGTGTGTTGGAAAGGGGGGGGGGGGGTAATGAATGGAATGCTGAAGTGTGTGTAGTGTTTGCTGTAATTAAGTCTATATAGCTGATTAGTGTTTATATACACACACTTTATATGTGCATAAAGGATGTTTATAGTGTTTATATATATTGTCTATATACAGATATAAAAGCTCTGTGTGCAGTGTATATATAGTAAAGGCTCACTAAACTGTTCCTTGTCGTTTATATTTGCACATAAATTCAAACGTAATCATCATTATGGTTTTCCAGCGTGGATAAATGGATACAGTTATGTATTTTCAATAGTTAGTATTACCCACCTTTTCAATCTTGTGTCTTTCCATACTCATACTGTAAATTTAAATTTATTTTGTTTCAGTGTTGGAAGTGTACTGGTATACGGTGGTATGTCATGCCGCCACTTCTCCTACTGCCTTCATTGTAAAACTATCAAATTATATTCACTTACATTTTTCATACCGCCATTTCTAAATTTTCACTTCCACCACTGTCAATCATAATATATTTTTGCAGTTACTTTTTTTCACTTTTTTCTGTATCGCCCTTCTTTTTAAACTAAATTTGTCATCTACACACAGAGGAGACAGTCATATTACTGACAGGAATGCAACTTATCAATTACTAGGAATTGGTAACATTGCTACGGCACTTAATCTTAGTGATTTCACTGGTATCTAGTGAATTGGTTGCATTCAAAATAGCAAACGTCACTATGTATAGGGGCAGAGTGCTCTTTAACTTCCTTTGCTGCGTCCTTACCCAATCCATGAATCCCCCATCTACTTTGCTCCATTAACCATTATCAATCCATGAATCCTCCATCTACTTTGCCTCATTAACCATTATCAATCCATGAATCTCCCATCTACTTTGCTCCATTAACCATTATCAATCCATGAATCCCCCATCTACTTTGCTCCATTAACCATTATCAATCCATGAATCCCCCATCTACTTTGCTCAATTAACCATTATCAATCCATGAATCCCCCATCTACTTTGCTCCATTAAGCATTATCAATCCATGAATCCCCCATTTACTTTGCTCCATTAACCATTATCAATCCATGAATCCCCCATCTACTTTGCTCCATTAACCATTATCAATCCATGAATCCCCCATCTACTTTGCTCCATTAACCATTATCAATCCATGAATCCCCTATCTACTTTGCTCCATTAACCATTATCAATCCATGAATCCCCCATTTACTTTGCTCCATTAACCATTATCAATCCATGAACCCCCCCATCTAGTTTGCTCCATTAACCATTATCAATCCATGAACCCCCCATCTAGTTTGCTCCATTAAGCATTATCAATCCATGAATCCCCATCTACTTTGCTCCATTAACCATTATCAATCCATGTATCCCCCATCTACTCCATTACCCATTATATCCCTGTCTATTTTAGAACACTTTCACTCCATCTACTCTGTTCACCTTCTCCTCCCTTTTTATCAGGCCTACGTGGAGCTGCAGGAGTTAGCCATGGACACTAACAAAGAAATGCATTGGGTGGAAGTAGCCCACTGGTTGAAGTCCGAAGAAGATTACCAGAATGATCTCCAGCAGTGGAGTAACCCTCATCTCTCCTATCTCACTTTCCGCAGCCTCCAGAAACTGCCTTTGGCCTTGAAAAATGGTGAGAGTAGTGACACAATAACACAACTTTGAAAGTAAATTGATGCCATCTCTCTCATAAGTGATGCTTTATCTCCAGGGACGGTCATTCTTGACCTAGCAGAAAAAACTCTCCCTGGAATCTGCTGCCAAGTCATTGACCAACTGATTTATGACCAACATCTAAAGCCTGATCATAGAGAGGAGGTACTACGAGCACTTCTACTGCGCCACAGGTAAGATTTGTACCTGATTAAATTGCCAGGTGGCTGTACGTAACAGGCACAGCAACAGGCTGAATTAAGTGTCTAAAATACACCTGCATGTATAAATAAATAAAATATCCCTCCTGAATTCCGAAATATTCATTATGTGTTCTGTGTAAAGTAATGTATTTCTAGTGCATTTTGATAGCAAATCAACCAAATTCAAATAGTTAGTGTCATAACCCTAGAAAGGAATATTGTCTGTCCAAAAAACACATCCAACAATAACTCGCACAATAACAATGACTTCAAGCAGTGGAGAGAAATAGGCCACAGACTTTTATTTAAAATCTCTGATTTTACCAATTTAATGAGAGAGACAAACCCACTGCCCCACAGACCATGTATTTCATGTCGGATAATCCGCAAATCTTGGTGTCACATTATCAACTGGCCCTCTGAGGTTTCCTATCCCAGTAACAAAACAAATCTGGATATAATAACTCAAAATCATTTGATTTGAACCCCACCAGGACTCTCACCTAGTCAATCCCTTTAATATATATGTTACCAACCAGATCCATCTCAACTGGGGCGTAACTACATAAGCCCCTGTTCTCAACCGCACACAGGCTGTGACAAACAAGTCATAATTATTTAGTTATTTAAAGTAATATAACTTGTCAATTTTATATATTTTATTTTTTTAGATATTCACAGTATGACATTTATTTATTTCCTCTATTAAATTTTTTTATATTTTATAAATCCTTTGCCATCTTTTTTTTTTATATAATAAATATTAATGCTTAACAGATCATGATGCATAGCATGCGAACAAACATTCTAATTACCACGCAACCCCTTATATCTAACCCTCCACCCATGCCGGGCATGTGCTGCTCAGAGGGACATAACTATAATGGATGTAGAGTGTGCAGGGCACACGGACCCATGAGTCAAGGGGGTCCGACGCCCAGCACCCAGAGCATTGGCAGTGATGGGCCTTCCTAACTACGGGGATTTCTCACAGTTTCTTGAAGCCTTAATAATATGTTAATCGCAGTGGTTCCCAAACTGTGTGCCCAGGCTCCCTGGGGTGCCTCAGCAATCTCACAGGAATGCCTCAGCCAGAGCCTGTGGTAAGCAGGGCGGGGGATTATTTGGTAATTATTTTGGCTTAGGGGTGCCTTGAAAAACATTATGGAGACCTAAGGGTGCCTTGAACTGAGAAAGTTTGGGATTCACTGTGTTAATGGCTTTGTACTAAATTCATGTTATTACTGTCTTCGAGCATCACATACATTCTTTTATTACAAGCAACTCTTTAAAGTAGTTTTTATTTTGTTGAATATCAAGAAGGTAATTTCCATCATTGTTACATTTTAAATCATAGCTATTAAAATAATGCTATTTTATTAAAAATTACTAAAACTAGGTGTCATCTTGTTACTTGCTCAGTAATTTAAAAGTATACAATTTTAATTTTTTTTTATATTTTTTAAGGCATCCTATATTCTTGTAACTTAATGTAATATGGCATATTAAGTGTTGAACCCTATATTACACTGTGGTTATTCACAAGTACAAGAGTATAGATGTGCCATTATCCATAGCAACACATTATACATTTACATTCATAGGCCCTCATTACAAAGCAGCCTGGATATGCACTGCAAATCATAGTATTGCTTCATCACACCTAGATGGTCCGTCCAACGCACTTCAACATGCATAGAAGTGATTCTCGGGGGTACATTTATCAAGCTGCGTGTTTGAAAATGTAAGGATGTTGTCTATAGCAACCAGTCAGATTCTAGCTGTCATTTTTTAGAATGTTCTGAATAAATGATAACTAGAATCTGATTGGTTGCTATAGGCAACATGTCCACTTTTTCAAACCCGCAGCTTGATAAATTGACTGCTAGGTGTGTGGGGAGGTGGAAACTTCTTTTTAGGTGCACTGTACAAAAGTGCGCTACATCAAAGTCCACTTTAGTACCATCCCATTAATTGAAATAAACATATCCCTTTTTTACCTAACAGTTCTTAGTTTATCCTCATTTATTCTTTAAATGGATCAGGAGAGTAAGAGGACATCGGGCTGTCTTTATTACTCACCATTTTCATTAGGATGTTTTCTACAATTCTTTTTTTTTTTTAATTGACCACTTTAATTAAATCACTATTTTGCAACTTTTTGCTTAATCACTAAATTCACTATTTGCAAAGTCACATTTATTTTCGCACCTTAAGACATTTTAATAGCATTTGCAATTTACCCTTTAAATAGTCTTATTAAATCTCCCTGCAAATGGATATTAAAAGTCACACAGGCTTTCATTTGGCTTTCGGCATTTATATGTCACAGATATCTAATATAGCGTGCAATAAGAGGTACATACATGCCAACCGACTTCTCAGCGCACAGAAGTGACTCACTGTCCAGATTCAATAGTGAACTGTAAAATAGACATCACACATGAGCGAAGGAATGAAGCATTGGTCGGCTGGATTTGTAAGCCCAAAAAATCTTGAACCTAACTATCACTATATATATATATATATATATATATATATATATATATATATATATATATATATATATATATAAAGAGAGAGAGAGAGAGATAGATATAGATATAATAGGAAAAAACTGCACTCACATCTTCAACTAAACCCTCTTTGGGGTGCTGTTAACTGTTTTATATGTATATATGTATATATATATATATATATATATATATATATATATATATATATATATATATATATATAACTTTTTCCGGGCTGCACCCACTCTATGGATTTCTCTCCCTCGCACAATAAGACTCTCCTCTAGTCTACAAGCGTTCTCTAAAAACCCACCTCTTCAAACAAGCTTATAATATTCCTCAACCACCCTCTTAACCTCACTACATTTCCCTATTACCACCTGTTATACAACTACCCCTTGACCAACATTGTTGTGTGACAGGATCATTTAGCTTATTAGTCACTTTTACCTTTGCAGTCTTGCTGGGCCGACTGCAAATGTAGACTTAACCTCATGTGTCTAACTCCCAATGTCCAATAGATTGTAAGCTTGCGAGCAGGGCTTTCTCACCTCTTTGTCTGTTTTACCCAGTTTGTTTATTAGTTTACTATGTTTGTCCCCAATTGTAAAGCGCTATATGAATAAATGATGATGATGATATATATATAACTGTTAATAGTATATAACAGTATATAAGTAACAATCACAAAATAATAAATGTGTACCATTATCCAAAGATTAAAGAATAACACACATCAATATATGTAAAATTAGTCACTCCAGATTATGTAGTACAAATATCCAAAAGTAAATAAAGTACATTGCCGTGGAGTTCATAGATTGAGAAATATGGTTGATGGTACTAGAGAGAGTTTATACAGTGTTCTAGGTTTTTAATTAGAGTTTTGGGAGTGGAGAGAAATTTATATATGACATTAAAATTAAATTAAGATAAAAGTAGTACAATTTATATTAAACATTAATGGTAATAACTAGCGAATCGCCAAACCTCATTTACCAAAAATGTACAAATAAAAAAGGGGGCTTAAAAGAGGAATTCTCATATGCATAGAAAAATGCATTTCATATTCAACTAGGAGTGGATGTGAATAGACAAGACACTGCAGGATGCATCCAATACTTAATGGAAACATAGAGTGCTAAACGAATATACAGAAAAAATTCAAGTATTCAGTAATGTAACCTGTTAACAATATAGAGTCTGATTCACTAAGGGAAGTTAAACAAAAAATTGTGTAAGTTTTCTTACTCAAGTTTTCTGGACAAAACCATGTTGCAATGCAAGGGGTGCAAATGAGTTTATTATTTTGCATATTAGGACAATACTGGCTGTTTTTTTCATGTAGCATATAAATATTTGATGGCTTATTTGTACACACTGAAATTTAAAGTTGATATAGGACTTGCCCTACCCCAAATGTAAATCTGTCATCACATTTTAAATTTACGTCCCCCTCCAATGCCACATGGTTTTGTCTTACTTGCTTACTTTTGCTTAACTTTCCTTAATGAATCCGGCCCATAGTCATTAAAGACCAAATACATTTATAATGATGGTATTAATGCCTACTGTAAATAAAATGCATTTTCACTTTTTGCTCCTGATTGCAAACACATGTTCTAGCATTGCATACACAGCCGTCATCACTATCAGTCGACACTTACACCTGCTCTGTGGCTGGTACAAGTGATAAAACAGAAAGACACGTACCTTTGAGATGCCCAAAGCTTGAATATGGAAGCTATGGCGTGCGCTTGAGCTTAGCATGCTGTTACTGTACAATGACTACATGCCTATGTCCAGTAGCCTCCCCCTTGCACCCATGAAATTGTAGGTTATTGTACGGGTCCTTTGCGCTCATAGATGACTTGGATATTGCTGTGTTCACTGGCGTATATTCCAGTTCTGGGCATACGCAGAATGATTTTACACACAATACGCCACTTATCGGCATTTACATTCCGTAGTGAATCAGGCCCCTTGTGTTTATGGTCTAGTGACTCCTTAATAATCTCTATACTGATTAAGATATGTCAGGGCACAGGTATCAAATGTTATTTTGTTTGGACTACCAGGCTGCGAGTATCTAACCATACTCCATTCCTACTATTAGGATGATTTGTGTTTGTATCTGTTATGTACAAATCATGTCTTAGTGAACTGGCTGATCAGAGTGCAGTAAACATACTAAGGAATACACAAGTTTGAAAAAAGTTTTTGTTACTTACAGTCATCCCAATGAGGGGGACCCTGAGAGTGGACAGCCTCTGTTACATCAGGTAGAGATGAAAACAATTCAGCAAAAGGTAAGATGCAAAGATTTAGGAAAACATTACAATGAATAGAAAATGTGCTGTGTTTTCTAAATACATTGTAAATGTACTTGCCACCTATGTACAGCGGAGGCAGCCATCTTGTGGGCTGAACCAACATTCGTAAGAGGTCACTGTGAACTTTGTGCCTCATGTCACTGGTTCCTACTGATTTAATTAGCTTCATTCTCAGAAATATTGATTTAATCCATCACTGTTATGAGCACATATTTTAAAGGTAAAAATAATAACTTCTAGTACGGACATATTTTAATTTTATTTTTGTATATATTAATACTTCACAACTTCTCTACCCTCAACCGTCCTGGCAACGCAAGTCTTCTCTACCTGCCACCAATCATTATATGTCGCCACACCCTTGAAGCACCTGGCCAGAGATGCTGTATTGCATTATCTGATCTAGTGGCATTCCATATCTGCTTGTACCATTTGTTACACTCAAGCAGAGTGTGTTTGTAATATATTCTACCGTGTACTCATGCCTCTTCTTGCAAGGAGTGGGTTTAAATATCGGTGAATGCATAACAGTTAAAGTTTGTGTTTATGGTTATGGGTTACATGTGGTTTTTACATAATGGTCTTGTCAAACCTATCAGGCACCCCTAAAAGGGAATTTGGAAGAGCGCGTACCAGATAATACAGAAGCCTCTTTGGTGCTAGTGGGTAAGTACATTATCTAACATCTCTCTGAATTATTATTATTATTATTATTATTATTATTATTATTATTATTGTTATTATTATTATGTATTATTATGCTTATTATTATTGCATATTCATAGGAATAGATAGATAGATAGGTTTCTATCTATATATCTATCTATGCTACTAACTCATTTAAACATTTTATGCTGTTCACACTTATCTTCAAGTCATTATATTGTCCCTACTTTTAAGCATTCTATTTAAGCATTGTATTTAAGCATTCTATCTCAACAATGGAAGTTGTGGTTTTCTATCTCTTCTGCATTCTTCTGTTAACTTTTAAATCCTTTTTTCCTCTTTTCTTACCACTTTCCATGTTCTAGGTGTCATTCATTCTCCATGATTTCCCTTATTTTACCCTTATCCTTGACCTTTCTTTGCCCATGTTTGTCAGCCCATTTTCTCCCTCATCATCTGCCATCTCCCTAGGCTGTTCTGATTTTCTGGAGACCTCAACACTTGCTTTTGTACGACTGAAAGAAGCAGTTCCCCTTGAGTCAGTCCTGGAGGTTAATCTGCCCATCAGGTTCCTCTTCATTCTCCTCGGCCCTAAAGATGCCTCCACCAGCTTCCGTGAAGTGGGGAGGGCTGTATCCAGCATGATGGCTGAAAGAGTGAGTAGATTTATAAAGCAAACCTAACACCTTAATCTACCATGTACTGCTATAGAGGGAATCTAATTATATAATATATATATCCTTGTCCATTCTTTCTGCAAAATCTACATTTCATAAAACTATTATTGCTCCTCCAACTAGAGTTTTATTACAGATAATGAGCCTGATCCAAATCGGAACGTAACTTGTACACAAGTTGCAGTTTATAAAAGGGCACAGCATAGTTCTGACCGTATTCAAATCCAAGCAGATCACAATTGAATTAATTTTGACTCTTGGTGTAAGTACGCTTTGCATAAATGTTACTTGCTGTATGTTAACAGACAGAAGAGTGCAGTATACGAACAAGCGTATTTGCAATATAAGGTCACACCAGAACGCATACAAAACAATGTATATTATAAAATAAATTAACAACTCTAAACTGTATGAACATGAATAAAAAAATTTTTTTTTACATTAAACATGAATCGGGCCCAATCTCTATAAAAAAAAAATAACACACAAATTTCTGTAATTCTGTAGAACCTATATATAATGGGTATTTATTTTCTATTTAAACAGACCAATTTCCCATGTCAGATAACTTTAATCTAACGGTTTCTATGTTTGCATTTTTCACTACATACATTGCTCTATTTGTCTGCCTTCCCTATCTGCTTTATATAATCTGCACTCTCACCTGCTATCACATTCTAATGGGTGAGTAATTGGCATGAGCAAAGGGTAATATATAATTTCTTATTTGTCTTTGGATATAACACTGATCCTGATCTGCTATGTTCTCTCTCTTACTAAAAGTAGTAATAAACTATTTACATTGTAATTAGAATTAAAATGTAAATAGTAACTATTTACTATTTACATTGTAATTATAATTACAATGTAAATAGTAATTATAATTAATTATATCTATTTCTTTAAGTTTTTTCTTGCACTTTCTTAGGTCTTCCGTTCTGAAATGTACACAGCTGGTGCACGCCAGGATATCTTGCAATCTGTAGATGACTTCTTGGACTATTGCATAGTTCTTCCTCCCTGTGACACTACCAATGAGCAGTTACTAAAGGAACTGCTACCGGTCCAACAGAACCTGCTCAGGAAGAGATATCGGGAAGTGAAAGTGGTGCCTGGTGGGCACAAAGGTAAATGGCACACTGTGCAATGACATTAGAGGACCCTATAAAGAAAATATAAAATCAATGTATCTATCTTAGCATACTCCGCAGTAGTTTCATAGCTTGCCTGTCTCTGATGTAACTGTTCGTCTGTTCCATAGATGAAAAACAGAAAGAAGAGCCTGCAGAAGACCCCTTGCAAAGAACAGGCAAGCCATTTGGTGGTCTTGTACGTGATATCAAAAGACGATACCCTAAGTATCTCAGTGATATTCGAGATGCACTTAACCCACAGTGCCTGGCTGCTGTCATCTTCATCTACTTTGCTGCACTCTCACCTGCTATCACATTTGGAGGTCTAATGGGTGAGTGTCTGGCATCAGCAGCTGGCTATCACATCTGTATGAATGAGCATTACTAATCAACCAATAAAAAGTAGATTATCAAGGTATATAGCTGCTTCATATCAGTCTACAGTGTGGCTTGTTGCTTGATTATACCAGGGGTATTGTAGCTGGAGCGTCTACACAGAAACCCAAAGACTGAAAGTGGCCCAGCAGATTTAATCACTTTAAATAATTCAGAATTGAATTGCTATTTTCCTGTGACCATGTCAAGGGCCTATCCCTGTTTCAACCTAACCATTAATCTGAACAATTTAAGCAGTGTTGCTTACATTACCAGTCTACTACATGCCTTTGGCATGTAGTAGACCGGTAATATAAATTACCAGTATTATAATTTGAAATTTGGCCCAGTGCTAGATTATAATAGTGCTGGATAGCGCTTTCAGCTACGTATGAAGTAGTAAATAAAATAATATTAATAATGTATTGTTATCTATGTAAACAATAGCAAACTTTGGGGCCCTCCCAAACCTTGTTCTTCCAATGATCGTTACTCTCATTACATCTCTACAGATATACAGTATTAGCATTATCAGGAACTCTATTACAGGAGCGTACATTAGTAAAATCACAGAGAACCATTGATCACTATGTATGCTGAGATCACTGTACAGAAAATAATTTACTGGCTTTAGAAATTACAAATGGCAACACAACAACTCTCTGTCATTATACATCTCTCTGCTCAGCTCAGAAGACAAGCAACTGGATGGGTGTCCCTGAGCTCATGGTGTCCACCGCCCTCCAAGGTATACTCTTCTGCCTCCTGGGCGCCCAGCCCCTCCTCATTCTTGGTTTCTCTGGACCTCTCCTGGTCTTTGAAGAGGCTTTTTATAATGTAAGTCACACTCCACATCCACACTTCATGTCCAGGAATGTATGAGTTTATTTATGTAGACCTATTCTTAGGTCCGGATTTACTGTGCCCTATCCACTAACCATACCTCTTTTGCACATAACATTCTATAGCTTTGCTGATATTGTTACAAAGCAGATTATAGTGACATTATCCCCTCTTTACCATATGTGCTGTGAAGGCAACATACCGCTTCTTCTGCCGCTAGACACAGTGCCTAATACTAACTCTAAAATTGTCAACAATTAGAGGTTGGCAAGATAGGAGGACAGAAATCAGAATTTACTGACTTTGTATTTGCTAATCGGATCACATTTACGCCGCTAGATGTGTAGTCAACGCACTTCCCCTCCCTTCCCCACAACCTGGTACTATCACACCCTTCAGACACTGACACTAGAATGGATGCGCATAATTGGCTAGTGCATATTGTCCTTCCTTCTGGATCAGTGAATGAGGGGATCATTGGTGGGGGTACTGAGGAACAGGAGAGTTATGCTGGGAGCCAACTATATGGGAAAGTGACATCCGAAAGCTTGAGGAAAAGAAATCTTGCTTGTGTGACGCCATATAGAAAAACCAGAATGGAAATGGAATGCATATTTTAAAAGAAAGTGTTCATTTTTAATGGAGTTAATGAATTGTTGTATTTTGATAACTGTTCAAAATCCACATTTGTCTGCAATTGTGTTTCCAGTAGTACCCCAACCACAACACACAGCAGAATTAATTAATTGTCTTAGCTCTATTCATAGACTTTAAAATGTGAATTTACAAATACGGCATGGAGTGGAATTCTGCAAAATATCAAAGCAAAAGCAGAATAGCGAACATTGTATTGCTGGATTTTCACACCTTTGTTCAAGGAACTAGATGACCATGAAATCTCACCACAATTTTGCTAAGAGGAGAGAATACAACAACAGAAGTGCTGACAGCCACTTATCATGACTTTGCTTTCTCTTTCAGTTCTGCGAAGGCCAAGGTTTTGAGTACATTGTGGGTCGTGTGTGGATTGGATTCTGGCTAATCCTGATTGTAATCATTGTGGTGGCCTGCGACGGCAGCTTTCTGGTCCGCTTCATATCCAGATTCACGCAGGAGATCTTCTCTATCCTAATCTCTCTCATTTTCATCTATGAAACATTTGCCAACCTGGTGAAGGTGAGTATGTAAGGTTGGATGGTGACAGAAAGGTAGATAGAATCCATCCCATAGAAGGGACCAGCCTGTCAATAAATCTCGGCCAGAGGAGTGAGATTTTCTGGGCAGCTGGAACCCCTCAATTCCAGTTCCAGCATTCCTGCTAATTTATAAGACTTATAAATGGCTTCTAATAGACACATAATTATCTACAGTAAGCATGGCCGGTGCAAGGTCGGTAGGCGCCCTAGGCAAGCTTTCAATATTTGACTTGCTGCAAGTCAAAAATAGAGCATTATGTGCAATAAAATAATTATTTTATCCACCATAGTTTTTAAATCTAAGATAGAGCATAAAGTGCAAAATAATAATCAAATCCCACCCCCAACATTTTTTTTGCCTCCACACTTTATGGATTGGCCTTTGGGTACCCCTTTTTTAAAAAAAAAAGATTAATAATACCAAAAAAATAAAAATTATATATACTCACAGTTTTTGAGGCTGGTCAGCAGATGCAGGCAGGCTCTTCTTTAATGGCTGCCCACTGCTCCTCGGCTTCATTACAACAAAGGAGAGGGGTGGAGCAGCCGAGCAGAGCAGTGCATGCTGGGAAGGGAGGGGGGCGTTGGGTAGGAACTTTATTCACACTGTCTGTCACTGACAGACAGTGTGAAACTGCACACAGGCGTCGCCGGGTAGAGACTGCCACATGATCACTGACTGAGGTCAGTGATCATGTGTGAGAATGAAGAGGACGGTGGACAGTAAAAAAAAACAGCGGCGGCTCTCCCAAGATTTTAAAATCTAGTCAGCGGCGCCCTGCAGGTCCCGGCGCCCTAGGCAACTGCCTAAGGTTGCCTAATAGGAGCGCCGGGCCTGACAGTAAGGTTGCATTATTACACATATCAATTGGCTCAAATTTTTTTTTGTTTTAATATTCTTCCCAACTTTCCCGATTTGGACATCAGGACATTTAAGCAACAGCCTGATCAGCCAGGATCACACACAGATCCATCTAACCACATCTCCAATTATAAAGCCCCTCCCATAAATCAGTAAGTCCTGCCCCTTTTTCTGTCAGCAATTTAGACTGTCCCACTAAAATTAGATTATTGGGGGGTATGGTTGTAATATTTTATTGCCTCAACCTCTACTTGTCCTTAACCTCCTCACAAGGATTCTCACTTATCCCACCAGTTCTAAGATTGTATGATATGAACTGAAAGCCCATAGATATAATAAAATGAAACACTAATTGGGAAGATCTTTGAACATAAACATTAGAGACCTAGCAGAAACAAATGTAGACCTATGTAACTTATTATGTGCTATTTACATTTTCTTCCCAGATTTTCAAGGCACATCCTCTACAGGGTCATTATAATGAATCAACTGTGCATAATGCTGACTACCCACAGCCAAACACAGCTCTTCTCTCTCTTGTACTGATGTGTGGAGCCTTTTTCATTGCCTACTTTCTGCGTCAGTTCAAGAACAGCAGCTTCTTTCCTGGGAAGGTGAGGATGTCCCTTGTTGTTTTGTATAAAAGAAAGTAAGAATAGGTACTGTCACGACTGAGTATAGCGTACCTGCTGTCGTTGGCACTAAAAAGGGGTCACAGGCAAACGACAATAATCAGGAGGCAGGCAAAAGGTCAGGAGATAGGTAATCACAGGAATACACTGGAAACGCTGGAGGACAGGAGGACCTGAAACTCTGGCACAGGAGGTGGGATCCAAAGAGGCTTAAATAGTGCTGCTAGCCAATAGCCTCAGCACCTGTAGTGCTGTCATAGTCCTAGCGCCGTAGCGCTTGTCATACATTAGCGCCGTAGCGCTACCTACATGCAGCGTCCCGTTGCCTGGCAACGGGAACGCTTTCTAACCTGTAGCCGGGCGGCCGAGCGGAGGCGGAAGTGCCGCTTCTGGTTGCTAGGCAACCAGACGCGCTATGGGGAAGGACAGGCGGCCGCCGAGCGGCGCCTGACAGGTACACTAACTTTGCAATATATGTATCTCCTACGATCATAGTTATGATATAGTCAGTGCTTAAAAAATACCTAAAATATGCATTTTGTTTCATTTTTTGACAGGTAACATAGGGTTTCATTTAGCTTTGCTGACATTTCAACTGACCATTTACCATTGCCAGTCACCCCTACTATTCGTCATGTCCTGTGTCATAGCAGGGGGCTATAGCCAGTGGACTGAGAGTCTCCGCAGCACAGTTGTCAGAGCACATATCAATAGCAATTTATGACTGGCAATGCTAAATTCAGAACACATGGTCAGATCTGTAATTTCAAATAAGAAAAGTCCATATCAAACCAATTTCTTTTCTCATTTTATATGGGCAAGTCCCTGTGCATTTGCATACTTAAGAAAATGAAGTACACATATTACATCAAGCAGAAAGGTCTATAGATAAAGTATTGTCCCAAATAATCAATATTTCATACTAATGTTTCATGTCCACATGTTGGTAATTTTTTACTCTACTGATTGCATGTATGCATGTATGATTCTGTGATGTTCAATAGGAAATGTTCTGTATAAGAATTTCTGGCTATTACTGAATAGACTTCATAACCAAGTGTAAAGATCCCAACTAGTAGCATATTCATTGTCTTTCTGAGTGACTTTAGAGGGAGTGAGGCTGAGGCAGGTCTGATCTCACAAAAACCGCCATGAGTACAGAGCACCTTTGTTTATTTTACCTGGAGACCAATTCTGATTGGGGCTATGAACCATATTTCTACATCCTCCTGCTACAGATAGCAAACTACATACATTTTTTCTATTTCTGTATTTATCCTTTTTTATTTTTAAAGAAACTGAGTGCATAATGTTAATACTGTATATCATAATAATATTAATAGTATTATTATTATTATTATTATTATTTGCTTTTTGTATACCTTAAACATAGTGGCTATTTTGCCATATTAAACTTTATTTTATAGTGTTCCGTCTTTCTGTTCTTAAAAAATTCATATGCCATATGGTTTGGTTAATAAAAACTCTAATTGATTTAAGTTTTGATTGTAGTTTGAGACAGGTCAGGGAGTATCTGAAGGCTTCCTCTAGGACAGGGGTAGGCAACCTGCGGCTCTCCAGGTGTTGTGAAACTACAAGTCCCAGCATGCTTTGCCAGTAGATAACCAGCAGATAGGTGGCAAGGCATGTTGGGATTTGTAGTTTCACAACACCTGGAGAGCCACAGGTTGCCTACCCCTGCTCTAGGAGTTCTGCTCTTGAGTCAAATCTTGGTGGTGGCAGACTTTTTTAATTAAAATGGAGCATGTGATTAAAAAGGAGATTGTAGTAATTGCTAGACAGAACAGATAGGTTTGCTTTGATCAACCCTTTGTCACACATATCATGCAGGCTCAGGTAATTGCTGTTTGGTGACAAATTGGTGGCAGCATTGGGATCACCTTGTATTTTTTAATAAATATGAGTTATAAACCTGTTGAAGTGCATGTCCTGTGTGCCAACACTTTGTTCCCTGTATACAATGGGTTCTTCACTGACATGTATGGCAGGGCAGTACAATGTAGTTTATGGACTATAATAAGGCAGGATTAATATATAGCACACATATGTGTATAATATATGCATACTATGCTTATTTTCAAAACATGACATAGTATTTGGGAAGACGAGTGTAATGATACCGATAAATATCCTGTGATGTTAATTTTGAGGTTGTTTGACACCCCAGCAATCCTGTTTGCAGTAATTTGGATGGACGATGGATCAAAATTTGTAAATCATGCCAAAATTCAGTTTGTGACTCACAATTTCCTTCAATTTGCTCTGATTTACCCTGCACACCATCTACCAGCTATCTATTGGAGGGGGTTTCTTACAAGTTAAAATGTAGGTTTTTATAGTGTTTCTTTTAATTAGCATTTAATATTTTTGCATTTAGAGAAGTATATTAATTTGTTTTTCTTTGATTTTTTTTTTTCAATAAGTTGTGTAATTAATCTGTTAGTTTGCCCATATTCCTAGATATTTTTAGTTTAAAGTTAACTTCAATTTTTATTTTTATTAAACTGCATTTTTTTAAGAATGATGCTACCTTTCATGGAGACCATGGATGGCCCCATAGCCACCTTCTACTGACATTAGTACAGTATGTGCTGTTGTGCTACCTGAGGCTGCTTTTGAGCAGTGAAAGGGCTCAGGTTTAGGTGATCAATGTTGGCAGACCTGTCAGGTAGTATCAGTTTGATGGATGAGCAGGCAGTTCCATGACCTCCTTGTGAGTCTGAGACAGTGTGGAGACCAGTTCACGTGATGTTGCAAGCATTGTCTGTGGATGTGTTGGGGACAACCGATCCAATCCATGTATCACTGGACATTGGAGGTAGTGCCCAGCTACAGATAGATGCCTCTGCATGATCTCCATAGACCCTTTGTTTGCCTTCTAGGATTCATCCAGTGTCTCTGCTTGAAAAGGGAAAGCTGTGTGCCCCTAACAGTAGTGCACGCAGCATTGCCCGTGTATATAATGGGGATAGAAAGAGAGCAGCCAAGTACTGTCTAAAATGATAGCCACGCCCCCATGCATGCTGGCCACACCCACTGGTGGTGTGGCATGGAAATCCCTCTCTGCAAATCCTGCGTTTGCCACTGCCCGTGCACATTTCAGCAGAAATCAGTGCTAGCAATGTGTGTGTTGTTTGGATGCGTTGGTAAATAGACCGGTGTAGTGTGTTGTAGTTCTGTGGAGAGGTAGCTACAGAGACCTATCTAATTTCATGCAAGAATCTCTGTACAATGAGGTTAAGCACTTGAGAGTTATTAAATGTAACATTTTCAATATCTAGTTGTCTGTAAGACAACCAGTACCCAATCTCATTCTTAATGCAAGCAATGATTTTGTTAGCTGTTTGTCTCTCCAGACTGAATAAATGTAATGACAATGACGACGAAAACATCTATTGGCCATATGCACTTGACCACCTATTTGCTGTGGCATGAAACTGAGTACAAACAGAATTATAGAGTGAATGTTCTTTTTGGTAATAATATTGGATTATAAAGGGGGTACAGCTTTAAATATATAATAGCAACTAGGTACTTGCTGACAAGAGGCAGCAACTAGCAGCTTCCTACCTGTATTGCTGCTCCTCCATGTTAGTAATACACTGCGACTGTGTCGCTGGGCTATGACATCACAGCCAAGCACCACACTCCCAGCCTTGGAGAAGGGCAGAGGAGCGGGTTGTGCCTTGGTCAACCATGGTACTTCTACCAGCCCTAGAGCACTTTCTGGTATTGTGTAATTAGTTTCACTTTTCCTCATGTTCTCCTTTACGCTTGTCTCTCTGCCATATTAAAAACCATCCCAGGATGTCTAATGCTGGGGCATATTGAAGATTGGATGGGGATCCTGCTCTTAGTATTATTTTTTTCCCCCACAATACACTGTGTGAAGCATTTTGACTCATTCAAAGTCAAGATCCAATCTTCCCCAGAGAAATATCAGTGCAAGTGGACCGCTGAAAATGAAATCTCATTTTAGGGGGTATATTTACTAAACTGCGGGTTTGAAAAAGTGGAGATGTTGCCTATAGCAACCAATCAGATGCTAGTTATTTATTCAGTACATTCCACAAAATGACAGCTAGAATCTGATTGGTTGCTATAGGCAACATCTCAACTTTCCAAACCCGCAGTTTAGTAAATATACCCCCTGGACTGCTCCATGAAATGAGATGTTCTATTGCATTTCTTCTGTACTTTAGCAGCAACAGCTCCACGTCACTCAATATCTCCCCTCTGCTCATGCAAACTTCTTCTCAACCAAAAATGCTGCCATATTGCTCTACAAACCTATGCTCCCCAATGGAAATTTAGACACTTTTGTGTAAATTCAGGCACACAGTGGGTAATAAAAAGTTATATGTGCAGTGCAGAGCAGTCCTTTTTGCCTTGGGTAAATAACTATGTTGCAACAATGACACCACATTCATTTAGAGTTAAGAGCAATTCCGTATAAAGCACCTGGACAAACCATTTTGCAAATTTTTATTTTTGCATACAGCGAAAATACTGACACTTTTTGCATGTAGCACACAATCACTGGGCAGCTTTATTGTAACACTACAATTTAGAGTTTAACTTGGACACGCCCCCTGCCAACTCTAAATCTACCTGTACATTTTAATTTTCTCCCCCTCTGCAGCATAACATGGTTTTGTCAAGGTACAAATTGTACCTACTAACTGGACTCATAACTGTAAATGAGGCACTACGCAAAAGTAAAAAAAATGTTTTGCTTTCTAAAAAAAAAATACAGCGGTAGAGATAGCAAACAACATCGGTATTTGAACAGCTGTATGGGTAAGTACTAAATGGTGGGTTTTAGCTTTATTATAGCACTGAACTAAATAAAACGTGGGTGAAAATATGCCCAATTTGTACAATGAAAAGACCCTAAACATATTTATTGGACTCCAATAGGGATAACTGAAGATGTAAAATTAAGGCAAACTAGGCAATGTTGATCTGTAGCAAGAAGTAAATATGAAGATTAGGCAGAGGCCAGGCTACTGAAAAAGAAGTCCCAATCATAAATATGAACACGCACAGATGGTTTTTCTATAGTACAATCCAGGAAGAATGAGTACCAGAAAAATGTAAACTACGTTTATAAGGCTATAGACCTGTTACATTTGAAAGTGCTTGCTGATTGACTTCTCTACCTTCCATACACTATGATTGGCAAATCTGGATGGATTTGCAGATTAATTCACAAGTGACTGAGATTCTCCTAAATTTCAAAATCCGTCTAATCGATTCACCCATCTCTAGCTCATTTATCTCATTTATCCATCTTTATTTCTTCAATTTTGTTTTCAGCTCCGTCGTATCATTGGAGACTTTGGTGTACCCATAGCCATCCTCTTAATGGTGACAGCTGATTTCTTCATTAAGGATACTTTCACAAAGGTGTGCACATTATCTTTTAATATAACCAAAATATATTGGAATTTATATGTACACAGTGAGTAAACATAATCTATTAATTTGCAGAAACTTGCCCTTCCCAAAGGCCTGAGTGTCTCACGACCAGCTGACAGAGGCTGGTTCATCTCACCAATGGGGCTAAATGTCGAAGTCAACCCTTTCCCTATCTGGATGATGTTCGCATCTGTGGTACCTGCATTGCTGGTTTTCATCCTCATCTTTATGGAATCTCAGATTACCACGTAAGAAAAAAGCATGTTCTGCAACCTGTTCTAGTGAAATGTACTGCACAACTTTCTAGGTTAAGGTGTGAAATGCTGTGCATTCTGCAATGTTCCACTAATCAATTATAATACCACAGACTCTACATACAGCTCACCGTCTGGTGTTCTTGCTGTAGAGTCAGAACTTGGGGCTCACAAAAACCATTCTGCAAGTCCAGTGTTTCTGCCACCCTATATAAAAATATTACAATATTTAAAGAAGATACAGTGTACGTCCGTTGTACTGTGCTTGCCCTTTACCAGCTGCACTTTGCATGAAGGTACAAATTAGTTCAATACTAAGTCAATAACACAACTTATCTCCTGCAAACATAATACATGTTTGCTTGAAGAACATGATATAGGTTTGATCTGCTTAGCAATAAACATATACTGCATAAGTTATTCCGATCTCCAGATCTAGTATACATGTATTTTACATAGATGCTGTTATCTCTTTGCCCCACAGGCTGATTGTCAGTAAACCAGAGAGGAAAGCAGTGAAGGGCTCTGGATTTCACTTGGATCTTCTGCTGATAGTGGGCATGGGTGGCGTGTGTGCCCTCTTTGGATTGCCCTGGCTCAGCGCCACTACAGTGCGTACTGTCAGCCATGCCAATGCACTAACCGTCATGTCCAAGGGAGATAAACCTCAAATAGAACGTGTCATTGAGCAAAGGATTAGTGGGCTGTTGGTGGCTCTCCTTGTGGGTAAGTTTGACCAAAGTTTATTTACGTGTACAGATTTACTCTGAAGCAGAGACATCAACTTATTAAATTCTTGTGCAGCGGACCCAAATATTAAGCTTCACCTTAACTAAGGTCAGAGCCTTCATCATATGGCGATGAAGTGGTCAATTCAGTCTTTGAAAAAAAAATAGCAGATTTATTAATAATAAAAAGTAATTAAACGGTATAGCAAACACGATTGTTGCCAGACAGGAGCAGTGGCGCACGCAGAAGGGGTTTCTGAGTCTCCAGAAACGTCCCCCCTGCGCTAACTAAGTGGCCGCTATAGCTGCACTGTCCTATACAGCAGCCGCGGCGCTGTCAAAGAAGTGTCCGTGGCGGTGCTGTAGTGTATACAGCACCGCCGCGGACGCTTCTTAGACAGCGCTGCGGCTTCTGTATAGGACAGCACTGAAGAAACGCTCTCGCAGGGGGTGTTTTTTTTGGGGGGGTTGGGGGGGAAACCCCCCCCCACGACAATCCTCCGTTTGCCCCTGAGGAGGACCCTTAGTCCAGGAAGAAACTGCTATGTTTTTGCATGGTGCTCTCTGAAAAGGGCTTCTCATGGCTGGATTGACATCCTTAGAACACACAGGCACACAACTTATCAATTGGCTTCAAAAATTATTTGGTTCCTAAACTAAATGCAGTAACTTCCAAGCTATGTATTTTGTGATTTCTAGACTTTTAGCAGTGTGTGTAGTAAACTTAGATTTGTTCATTTTAACGCAAAATCTACAGCAGTTTGTGTGCCCTCGAAAGCATAATTTTATTTAAAAGATGGAAGTATCTTTGGTGATTAGATTTGTTTGCAGGTTCATTCATATTAAAGTAAAACACACACTCTGCACTAATAGCGAAAGTCTAGTGTATGTCCATGTATTCTGCACCCTCCTCTTAATCTTATAAATCACATTCTGCCTACAGCTTAAGTGTGACTTCTTGTTTTAACACCTCACAACCTCTAAAACCTTCTTTAACTCCAGTCTTGGTTGGTATACCTTTATGTATTTGAACGGCCTTTAATTGTAATTGCATAGTTGGAATATACCTCACTACTTATTAAATGACTGCAAATAGATACCTTGAGTGCAGTATGCATACAGAAAATATATAAAAAGGTAAAAAAAAGGGGTACCAATAAAATGAGCCTACAGGAAATAGTCTATTATATTTGTGTACTATTTGCCTAATGAATTGCGAGAGCTGTCTTTCATATAGTGTCTCATGAGTAAATTTGTCTTACAGTGAGTTAAGCCAGTGTTTAATACGTAAATATTTATTTCCCTGCAGGTCTCTCAATATTAATGGAGCCAGTTCTCTCCCTCATCCCACTGGCTGTTTTGTTTGGCATTTTCCTGTACATGGGTGTGACCTCTCTCAATGGAATACAGCTGTATGATCGGATCCTACTGACATTGAAACCACCTAAATATCATCCAAAGGAGTCCTATGTGACACGGGTGAGAGACATGAGAAGAAGAATGTAAAAGCTATAGAGAGAAATGCTGCAGAGGGAGACAAGATAGTGATGATAGGAGGATATAGTAAATGTAAAGCAGATTGTGAGGGGGACAAGGGTGAAGGTAGAAAGAAGCACCGCAGTGAGGACAGTCATGATCATGGACAGTGGCAGTGGTAAAGGTAGAAAAAAAGTGAAAATGTAATCATTATGAAGGAAGGAAATATTAAAGGTATGATGGGAGACAATGCTAATGGTAAAGATATTGTGATGTTGACTTCAAAATACAATGAAGGAAAAAATACTGATAGAAGATAATAATGGTAATACAATGGCTACAATACCAGTACAAGACAATAAAGGTAAGGAAAAGGGTGATGATGAAAGTAGAAGACTATGGAGTTGAAAAGGATAACAATGATAGGAGAAAATATCAAAGTGAAGAATGAAGACAATAGGAAACAATGGTAAAGAGAAGGGTTGGGAGACACCAGTAAAATAGGCAGAAGGATTACGATGGTAGGAAACGCTGGATAAAGGATTAAAGGTAAAGATAAGGGTGAAGGATAGGAGGTAACATTAAAGATAGAGAGCGGCGTAGCACTGATAAAACAGGATCCCTATCAGAGATGGTGGTAACGGGAGAGGAGATGATGACCATAATAAGTGGCTATGGTGGAGGGGAAAGCTATAATATTTGAGGAATCTACGCCAAAGGCTGCAGAAGAGATTTAAGTGATAAAAGGAATTGATGCTACTGCCAGTTAGTAGACTGGTGATAGAACTCATTTACTACAGTTGCATTAGGTGTAGCAAAAGCACTCAACCATAGCAGCCAACCTGATAATTGCTTCCATTGTGTAACTTGCACTAGACAGATTAAAGATAATTGCCGATTGGTTGCTGTGGTTCAGTGAAGTTTATTGCAGTTTTAGGAAATGATCCCTTTAGTGTTGCTGATGTAGTAACATTGAAGATAACTATTGAACGTTGTCTGTACTTTTTCTCCTAGGTTAAGACCTGGCGTATGCATATGTTCACACTGGTGGAGGTGATCTGCCTTGCAGTGTTGTTTGCAGTGATGTTCACTCCTGCTTCACTGGCCCTGCCCTTCATCCTTATCCTCACTGTGCCAGTCCGCAGGTTCATCCTCACTCGTATATTTTCCAGTCTGGAGCTCAAGTGTGTAAGTATTTAAGAATCCTCCACAAGTTGGGGTGTCTTGCTGTATTGCAGGAAATGCGGTGCATAAAAATATACTGAATAAATTACAATTGGAGGCAGGGCTGTAAGTAGGGTTGTGTGAGAGAGGCGACTGCCCAAGACGCAACGCTGAAGGGGGAAGAATTATTATTCTATATTAATTATATTAATAATAAGTTTATGAATATTTTAGGTTTATTTGGTTAAAAATGAGGGCTAAGGGGCAGCAGTTTTCCTTCTTGCTTAGGTGCTAAAATTTAGATTACGGCTCTGATTGGAGGAGCACCTTTGGGATGTAGGTGTGGTAACTTAGGGTGCAGTGCAAACAGATGAGACCATCTCTTACACAAATAAACATTTTATTTACACTCCTCTCCACTCCAGTACTATACTTTAGTGAAAATAACACTAAAATAAATATGTGCATCTCCTGTCTCACTCCAGCACAGTTAATCAGCCCTCCTCTACGGGGGGTTTACCCTTTGGACTATAACACATGCTCACTGTGCTCTCTCTGCCCCTCCTGGGAATCTCACACTCACTTGAATTTGTGTAGGCTCTGACACCCTCCCTGTCCAGTGCAGTTTTGCTTGGTAGATCTGACACTCTCATTAGATCTGACACTCTCACTCGTGTTCTCTTGCAGCCTCTTCACTCACCCCTTGGGCATAGCACCCTCTCTGGTGCCCTCTCTGCCCCTCTGGGTCACATTAAATATTGCTACACTACATCCTGCAGCAACCCTCTCCATAGGGTCTTTTTACATGCTCTAAACATGGGGACTCTATATGGCATATCCTTAATGCTGCCACTATTAATTTGCTCCACACTGCTTTGGCAGCTATTCTTCTTCTTTATTCTTTATATATATGTATATATATATGTATGTGTGTATATATATATATATATATATATATATATATATATGCCCGTGCCCATGCTCTGAGGTGGTTTCTCCATTAAATATGTCCTATTTCACTCATATTCTCTCAGTTATGATGTAATTTGCCTGGGACGCAGAACATCCTCCCTTCTGTCCGGGTTCCCCGGCTGTCACACTCTCCCCACAGAGGTTCTGATCAGCTCCTACCCACCTGATGTTACTTAGTCACTCTTCCTGGTGTGTCTCTTCTGGGTCCTAGTGCTGGAGCCACATACACTCAGTCACTGGAAGCTGTGAACATCGACTGAGGGGGTGTTACACAAGATTTTAGGGTACTGACCCATTCTTTATGCAATGATCTATTTAGCAGTTAGTCAATAAGATATCCACCCAGACCCTTTTGTAGAAAAAAAAATTGGGATAATGTCTGAGACAATGACGCTGCTAGTGTAATGGTAATGTATGTGTGGCACTGGTGGTTATAATATGATTATATCTAGAAATGGGAGGAGGGGACTTCTGCTATAGAGAAATTACTAAACATTCATTATCTTTGAGGTTTTGGAACTATTGCACATCACCACACATCGCCAGCACTTTCTCATGATTTACTATCCTGTGGCTTGGAGCAGACTGCCTAGGAATCCCAGAAGAAAAGCATCCAATTTTAATCCTCTATATTGCAAAAGCCTATTTCTACTCAGCATCCTGCCTGTCCTCTAGTGTGGGTTCAAACTAACATTAATGCCCCAGCAGTGAGAGCCAGGTACCTCTGGCTGGTGGATACCAGGGTAATAGTAATCCAATAAATAGTGCCCCCTTTACTAAGAATAAAGTGTGTAGTGCCCTGGTTTCTATATTTAATGTACATTTGCTCATACCCCTCCTCCGCTCCCCCCGGTGGACCTGCTGCATAGTTATTAGGCTCCCGGGTGTCGGATATCCATTTATTCATGTTGATAATGGGGATAGGAAGTAGAGCATTCTGTGTTGAAATAAGTGTTTTTAGATATAGGGCTAGATTTACTAAGCTGTGGGTTTGAAAAAGTGGGGATGTTGCCTATAGCAACCAATCAGATTATAGCTGTCATTTTGTAGAAGGTACTAAATAAATGAAAGCTAGAATCTGATTGGTTGCCATAGGCAACATCCACACTTTTTCAAACCCGCAGTTTAGTAAATCTAGCCCATAGTGTCTTACTCTGGCATTAGTAAATGGTTCTCTATGTGCATACTTAGTCTCACTATCTTTCAGTTGGATGGAGATAATGCCTCTGTGAACCTGGAAGAAGAAGTGGGTCAAGATGTGTACAACGAAGTATCGATGCCTGTTTAAATTGCCATTTTCTCTAACCATGTGGATAGCCAAACTTAATGCTGCCACCCAAATAGGGTGCTTAAACAGTAGAAACAAAAAAAGCAAAAACAAAATGTATTATGCTAAAAGACCATTTTAAGTCTGTAAAATCCATGTTATCATAAGGCACATATTGTGAAACCGTGATGGGTTTTCATTACCTATGCAAACTTAGTTTTTTGAATTTTAAAATATTTTTTTTATACATTTTTTTATTATTTGCTGTGTGCTATCAGTGCTACCTTTCTAGCAATATTATCCAGAAAAAGGTAAAAAAAAAATCAACCCTAAACCTGTATTTACACATTCGACATTAGGTTATATTTTTTGTAGGTCTATCATTATGAAGACTTTTTATTAACTTAAATTATCCAATAATTTTACCTTTTAGCTTAAACCTTGTTATTTCTGCATACTTAATGCTAATGTGTTTTTTGCATTTAAAAATGAAAAAAAATCTGTAAATATGCATAAAATGAATATATTTAGATAGAAAGAAATAATATATTTACAACATAGTCTAAAGGAATTTGAAATAATATATATATGCAGTATATATATATGTATGTGTATATATATATATATATATATATATATATATAGCTATCATGTTTAGTAGATTTTATAAGTGACTGCATTTTTTACTCTATGTAGCAGATTTAACTGCTTTCAAATCTTTTAAATATTGGAAAATCAAAAAGTTTTAAGGAATGTATTGTTTGAATAAATATAATGACTTTTGTATTATTTTTTTAATTGTTATCTTTTCTTTTCACAAAAAAAATATTTTAGCGGCATTGTAATGCTTTGTTAAACTAGATGTTTCAATATCTGATAATAGAGTATTTTATATAAAGAATAAAAGACCTTTTAAAATGTGTATGCTCTATTTTTAAAATGTAATAAAAACAGAAAGCAGCATTTACATTTATTTACAATGTTATATATTATTGAAAGTATAGAAACTACAGCCTTGCAACATTGTCATTATTTGACTGCATAAAACGTAATATAGTGACAATAAGGAGCAATAGTGTGGATATAATATAATAATAATATAGCACATGCTGGTACTTTTGTGGAACAAACCAAGACATGCCCTGGCAGCCAATGACCGCTGGAATATGCAGTTCCACAATAGTATATTAAAGACGAAAACCACACACCCAAACCACTCATTTACATTTTATTTCACTGCTCTGATTAATAAAATTGCTCTGATTGGCTGAGTATTGACCCTTTCAGGTCATTTGAGTTAATTTTTCTCATGGCAGTTCTGCTAGGACCAATAAATATAATTTATAACCTTTCAGCGCTGGGTATCATGGCTACTTTTTGTAGAAGATCTGCACTCCTCAAATAGAAAAAGCAAAAGAATAAAATAGATACAACAGCACACAAGAAACACCTTGTAGAAAAATTTAAGAAAAGATCTGTGGATAAATTAAAATAAAAACAATTTAATATATTATAAACTCACAATATACATGAATCAACATACTACTTGAGCTCTTAAGTAGTCAATCAACCAAATATTCAAACAGCAATATATACCTATAGCAAATTAATAATCATAAGAAACACATAAAACTGCTTTTGTTTGATTTCTTAATTTTTCTACTAGGTGATTCTTGTGTGCTGTTGTATCTATATTATTCTTCTGCTCGGAGCAAGTTGTATACATCTGCTATGGTTATTGTTTTTTTATTTTTTTCCATATGTACCATTTCAGGAAGATAGTTTAGGATTATGATTCCTAAACTAACAGTTCCAGCAATATAGAAATGAAGTAAAGATGTGATTACTGGTTTGATATATGAGCCAATATTAAATAAATAAAGAAACAGAAATCAGATTTCTGAGAGTATTAAAGGAAAAACACACAATTTTCCACTTTTATATTAATCTACACTATAGGAATGGAGAAAGTCCGTGCATCTGACTAATAGTATTGTCTTTATCAATAAATGCATACAGAGATAAAAAAGAATTAATGAACAATACACTCATTTGTAAGTGAGAACACAGCAGATAAAACAATTCCAGTGTGTTCCAGAATTTACGGTATATCTCTTACTTGTCTTTCACAAAAGTTACATTTTTGTTGAACAATAAGGACTATATAAGTATGAACAAGCGTTAACTATGCAAAACATCAGTTTAACCCCCACCCCCTATCATTTTTAACAGCACAATACAACATAACATTTTTTAATATTTGCTATTTGAAATAATATGTTTAAGGTAGTTTATTTTGGAACATATAAATAAAAAAAAAATTATTTTATGTACTAATCCCCATGTAGTGCCCCTTATACAGATTATTTTTTTTTAATTGAAGCCTGAGGTGCGTTTTCCAATCACCAAGTGCAGTGCAGTGACTGTGCTGGGATCTTGGATTTTTGGACTCTTCCCTAAAGGTAAAGGGCTCCATTTCTCGCCATCCCCCAGAGCCATAAGACCTCTTATAGGGGTAAGGGTGTTCAGGCCCTCCTGAAGACTTCCGCAACCTCTGGAGCCATATGGCCCCTTAGGAGGCCAACCTCCATCACAATGCTCAGGAGTTCCTGGTGAAGACCAGGTCCTGTTAAACTTGGCGCCTTGGTTTTGGGTAGCTCAAACTTGTGCTGGTCCAGGATTTCTATCCTAGTGTTTCCTGATACATTTCACTGTACTTGCTCTTGTGACATCTGACACATTACCTGGCTGAGGAATACCTTTCAGATTTGAATACAGAACTTTGTGAGTCTGGGAGTTGTCTCCAAATAACGGCCTTGACTTAACGATCCCTAGACGTGCACCAGAGTAAGCACAGCAACATTTCCTACAAGGAGTTATAGGGAGAGTTATACTCTGTATATTCAGTATCACCCAGCTGGAATGTTTATACAAATAGTCTGAGGATCACAGACCAGTTAGACAGGCATTGTTTATGCCTACAATAATGGTGGTCAATTCTGTTTTATATATTCATAGAAGAAACCTAATATATCAAAGCACAACCTTTTATAATCTATATATGAATAGATCTCTGTAGATATTTGTAATGAGTGGAACCAGGACATGACGTGTCAAGGATAGACACCAGCCTAATCTGGAAAATAGAAATATATGTATCATATCACTTCCTTGTTCCTCCACTGCACCATTTCCCCTTTAGAATGAAAGCTCTCACAACCAGGGCCCTCCTTCCTTGTTTTCTCCCAAATTTTCTACCTTTCTCCCACTCCCATGACTTCTTTGTGATTGTCCTCTGTAAATTATACTTGCATTGTGCTACTCTTCTTGCATTACTATTTGATAACTTTGTAATTGACTTGTAACTCTACTTGTATTTATGTTGTAGTATTATGTCATAGTTTTATGTAAGTTGTGTTTGTACTACCACTGTGAATTTCACTGCAGAACTTTGTGGCACTCTATAAATAAATTATATTATTAATAAACTCCTATTCCATTTATTGGACTTATTATTAGATGTTTGTTATGTTCACGAGAAGAGATATCCCAGTTATGGAATTCTTTAATTTCAGAAGTATGTTTGTGCCAGGCAATAAAATCGTAAAACAGATAGCACATTATTTTTTTCAATGAGGAGGATAGGAAAGGAAGTGGGCAAGAGCAAGAGAAACTAATGTCAAAATACTAAAATGATGTTAAAAAGTATCAGTTTTTGAAGATCATTCTGCTAATGACAAGCTGACCACATACTAGCCTTCCAACAGTTTATAGGAAATGTATTTCTATTTGTTTTTATTCCTGTTTATTTTAAGAAACTGTATTTTCATTTGTATATCTGCGCGTCAATTTGTTATCCTTTTTATATAATAAGCATTGTGACTTTCTTTGTCATATTAAACTCCATTAAATAACATTCTGTCTGTGCGTTATTAATGGATTCACACATAAGATCAGCTTAGTTGTTATAACACTACATTTAAGGCAGATACTCGTTTGGTTTAAAATAACTGATTAAATTCGTTTGAGATTGTATTTTGAGGTAAGTCATGGAGTAACTGAAGACTTCTTTATAGTTTACTAAACGTCAGAAAAACAAACAGGTTTATTTCCAAATGTGGCACTATTGGAGTTTTCACATTAACTGTATTATTTACATTAAACTTTATTAATTTAGTTCACTTATTAATTTCATTAGTTCACATTGTCAAAGTCTTGTTTTTTCATCAAAATATTATTAAAGTCCAATAAATAGAAATCGTTTTGACAGTTTGAAATTGCTTGACCGCTGTATGCCTCTGGCTTTCCATTTTGTGAATCTCTTGGGAGGTATATATTCCCTCTTATTATTTTTCTATCTCAGTTTATTGATATATTGGAAAATATTATTTTCTGCTG
Source organism: Mixophyes fleayi (assembly GCF_038048845.1). NCBI lineage: Eukaryota > Metazoa > Chordata > Amphibia > Anura > Limnodynastidae > Mixophyes > Mixophyes fleayi. The sequence goes on along the minus strand of NC_134407.1, from coordinate 173,239,228 downwards.
TAAGGAACTTCATTTATGTTTCTTGTTTATATATGTTATATACCGCCACCTTCAAAATGATGCCAATATTAATATCCTTAGTGGCACGATTGTCATGTATTCCATAAATATTATACCACCCTAATTAGGGAATTTTCTCTTTCATAAATTTACAGAGAGGGAGTAGAAGTGTTAACTAATTTTATTTATATATATATATATATATATATATATATATATATATATATATATATATATCTCACTGGTAAAGTGTCAGGACAGTCCTTAGTAGTACAGGCAACCAATCAGGACAATGCAGGTAACACACCTGCAGTGCAGCTCAGTCTAATAGAAGGCAGAGCTCGCAAGCACAGGGGGACAGCAATAGAATCCTAACAGTACCCCTCCCCCTTGAGAAAGGACCCAGGACCCCAAACCATTTTCTAACCCTAACCCTAAATCTATCCCTAGCTCTGACCCTTACTCCAATCTCTCACTATTTCTGACCTTCACGCCAATTCAATTCCTAAATCTAACCCTAACTCTGACCCTCACACCAACTCTATTCCTAATCTAACCCTAACCCTGACCCTAATCTAGCTCTCCCTAAAACTAGCTGTGGCTGGATCACTTATAAATAACTTATGGTATAAACTTATTTAAAGGAAATAGCTCAGGGCGCTTATTTATATAATTGCAAATGTACTTATTTTTGATACTGTGTTTATTTTGGTTTAGGAAATGTCTTTATTTCTGAGTCCAGGGGAGGAAAATTGTTTTTTGTTTTAACCTTTCTAGAGGAAATCCCAATTAGGCATATGTGGGGAGGAAGGCTGTGTTGCTGATAGCAGGAAATGCTAACTAAGTCTTTTGATGTGAAGGGTCAAATGCCTGCTCTGGCCTGAAGGCCCAGCAGGAAGTCATTACCTCTATCCTGATTAAAGTGAAAGTAAATCTCTGATCAATGTGATTTAGAATATCACAGATTACTGCAAAATTTGTTAAGTATAAAATGCATTTAAAATTCATGTTTAAAAGAGCATCTCACATCCTGATGTTAATCTTTCAATGAAATATTGCAGTCTGTGCGGAGCCATTTGATCAGGAGGCTGGCTTACCCCCTGCCAAGACTAGTCTCTAAAACTGTATAAAAAGAGAGCCCTTGTACACTGAAATGTATCATTATTGTTCCAACTGACCTGATCACTGGTGCGTTAAACCAGTGTGAACTGTCCTTGTTAGGACTACTGGAATTAAATAAACATCACTTGCTTCAAAGACCTGCTTGACAATTTCTTCCATGCTGCTCTGAGGTTTGTACTCAGCTCTCCGGTACCACCGCCCTGCCCACTACCCAGCAGCTCTGGACAGTGTGATAGGCCATGGGGGAGTCATCCACAGCAACCCTGATCCATAGGGAGAGGTCTGGGGTATCAGCCCAGGTACACCAGCAACGGGGTACACTAGCAGCGACAGTTACCCAGAAGGAACGCGGTTCTGGATGCCGTTAAAGAGTCCAGTTGTGGCAGCAGCTTATACCCCTCATACTGCGGTTAGAGGGTGCATTTGGGATAAAGAGAGGGAACGGTGGCACAGTAAGCCCAGTCGGTTCCCAGCAGCAACAGACAGGGTGGCATAAGCGGTCCATCCTGTCGCACTAATTCTTTTAGAGATCTCTATCATGGTTGGCTGGGAAATGTCTGATGAAAACTAGCCTTGAGTCTATCAGCATGTAAGTCTCAGTCATCGACCCACGACCTTTCCTCAGGACCATAACTTTGCCATGCAACAAATACTGTAGTTTGTTCCGGACCCTACGGGAATCTAACATTCTCTCCACAGTATACTTAGGGCACCATCAATAATTACTGGTTCAGAAGTCTTAGAACTTGCTCTTTTGCACAAACCCTAGATCGGAACACAGGTTTCAACAAGGAACAATGATTTATCACATTTCTGGGTAAATCAAGGCATACAGTAGCTGCATTTATCTTCTTAATAATTTTGTAAGGACCGATATATCTAGGACCCAACTTAGTGGTTCATTGGCAAATGTTAATATTCTTGGTATAGAGTCAGACAAAATACCCTACCTAGAACCTGAACCTTCTATGGTGCTTATCAAAAAAATGTTGGCAGCTTGTGTCAAATCCCTATTGTCTCCTCTCCAAACAGATTGCAGTGACATACAGACATCACAGACCACAAGAGGCGTGTCACTTGGAACCAAACTGAGGGAAACCGCTTTGGGATGATACCCATACACACAGAAAAATGTAGAGATGAAGTGGAATGTGGAGGATTATTATATGTCAACTCTGCCCATGCTAAATGTTCAGACCAATAGCATCTTAAGAGCTGTTCCATGGTCTGGTTTACCCTTTCCTTCTGCCCATTGCACTGTGGATGACATGAAGAGGAAAAGCTCAACTTGATGTCCAACAGACTACAGAAAGACAGACTACATAATGACTTCCAAAATTGGGCCACAAACAGTGCCCCATAATCAGACACAACATCCTCAGGTATGCCATAAAATCTCCCAATATGCTGAACACTAATGAAACCAATGCTTCTGCAGAAGGGAATCGGAGCAAAGGAACAAAATGGGCCATCTTGCTGAATCTATCTACTACTACCCAAATTCAAAATCCATGTATATGTGTGTCAAAGGCCTCTTACGAATAGGAAGCGGTTGCAGCAGACCAAATGGGACATCAGTACCTTATTCTTGGGAAAAAAATGGCAGAAGACAGTACGAACATCCCGTCTGCAGGTTGGCTACCAAACCAACCTAGATACCACAGACTGCATCTTCCTAATACCTGGATGAGCAGCTGTGATCAAGTAGTTCAGACAATACCTTCTGTTATAGGTTTTTGGAACAAACAACAATCGCCCAAGAAGTTCAGGAGGCACAGAACCTTGAAATTGCTGTAACGACTTAGACAATGCAGCAAATAACAGACGCAAGAACAGTAGAGGAGTCATCAACAATACACTCTTGTCTACAATCAAAACTTCTAGAAAGTGCATTTGCTTTTACATTCTTGGTACCTGGGTGAAATTAAATGACAAAATTAAATCTAGTAAAGAACAATGCCCACCTCGCTTGTGAAGGTGCAAGTCTCCAGGGCCCATTTAACCGCTAGTAACTCACGATTATCCCCATGGTACTTCTGTTCAGCGGAGAAAAACTTTCTAGCAACATATGCACAGGCTTGGAACTTAAAATCTACTTTTGTGACAAGACAGTCCCTGCTATTACACTGGAGGCATCAACTTCTAAAATAAATGGAGCTGTGGATCTGGGTGCCATAGGACAGGGGCAGAAACAAATGTTCTCTTTAATGTCTCAAATGCAATTACAACTAGTGATTACCAATAGCAGGAAAGAAACTGTGCGCCAAAAAGGGCGTGACCACATTGTGTTGTGGGTGTGGCCAACATGGGGCATTGATACATACATTATAATAAAACATTACATTTATCACGCCCTCCCAGCAACATCACGGCATCCCCCCCAGACACATTATGACACCCCCAGCCCACTATACTTATCTATGCTACTGGTGCTGCTGACATCCATTAGGGTGGGGACTTCCTGTAGAGTGAGCAGGGAAGCTCTTAGTCTCACAAGATTACCAAATCTTGATAGACTTAGAGCTCCTCGGCTTGCTCTGCAGGCTGTGTCCTATGCAGGGACTGGGAGCAGCTATCCGCTCTCTCCTACCAATAAGAGCTGGATTAATGATCGGGGGGCCCGGGGTATTTAAGACAGGGGGTCTCTATTATGTAACATGGTTATCATTTTAGACAAATGTTAGACAAATACCCAGGCAATACTGTGTGCAATACTGTTAGTTGCACACAGCTCTGCCTTCACAAGCAGTACAGTGTGAAGTGGAACATACCTCCCAACTGTCCTTGTAGTCGGACCAAATCTCACTAAATGATACAGTCACCAAAATTCGGAACAGTTGGCAGACTGTCCTGCTCTCTCCTACCTGTTCTTGTCACTTTCATCACCTGTGGCTGTTGGATCAGTTGCTGTTTGTCTGGATCCTGGAATGTTGGAGGCCCTATTTGGAAAAAAAATTGGTACATGTAATTTAGAAAACTCCAACCAGCCCTGGGGGTAAATGTATCAAGGTGCATTTTGCAAAATCAGCGATTTTCTCGGGAGAGTTGAAACTTACAGATGTATGAAGCTGAGATTTCATGTAAAATTGCCAGAGATGTGTTTCTGTCAAAAGCGCTATTTCCAAAATCGATAGAGATCAAACTCCCGACTGTTTGCCACTCTAGCTATACAAGTTTCAAATGTATGAAGCTGCGATTAAGCAAACTCAGGAGAGTTTGCTTTCAAACACGCTAGATACAACACACTGCATCCTAGCAGTGTGTTTAGTAAACACATCACTGTTACACTGCCTGTCATATAGCCGGAGGTCCCGGCAGCTGTCAAAACTGTAAAAAATAGATAAAAGTTAATACAAAAAAAAAAAGTGGGGTCCCCCCCTCTATTCACTATTAACCCTAGTGCTGCCAGACTACTGCTGGTTCTGTGAAAATTGGGGAAAAAAATTTCGTGGGGTTCCCCCGATTTTCACTATAGCTGGGGGACACGCGGCAGTGGTCGCCCTACCATAATGACAGACCAACCCCAGCCTGTTCAGCACTGGGCTGGATTCCCTAGGGAGTAGGGTCCGCTGAAAAAAACTAGCGGGCCCCCCCTCTAGGGACAACCAGCCCAGTGGGTGTAGGGTAATAACGGTGATTAAAGTTGAAAAAAATAAACGGATGCCATTTTGTTTTGTGGAACTACAAGTCCCAGCCAGCCAGGGTGACATAAACGGTGTGGGCATGCTGATACTTGTATAGCTACAAGCACCAGCATACCCATGGCAGCCAGGACATGTTGGCACTTCGAGAACCACAAGTGCCAACATGCCCTGACACCCACGGCTGGCTGACACCTGTAGTTACACAAAAGAAAATGTTAAATAAACCACCACACCCTCATTAAAACCACAACATTTAATACAAATAATAAACCCACAATAAAGACAGTAAACACCCTCATTTATACCACATATTTTTATTAACAATAATAAATGCCCTTTTACTCACCACTGATGTTTTCATCTGTTGTCAGCAGCTTTTAATCCAAAAATGGCTGTCAACCAAGTCCCAAATAAATTTGTATCCAATAGTCCGGCTTGAAAAAGTCCAAAATAAATTTGTAATTCCCAAAGTCCGGCTTGAAATGTCCAAAAAGAATTTGTATCTAAAAGTCCCTGCTTGTAATGTCTTCTGTTCTTCTTGGGCAAAAAGCCCCCCTTGTTGATTACAATCTTCATTTCTTCTGGCCAGGAGGACCCCTTGTTGCTTGAAGTCTTCTGATCTTCAGCCAGGAGGGCCCCAGATTTGTAAAATCCCATCCGGAACATGCTTGCTTGAAAAAAAAAAAAAAAGAGGAGAGCTGCCGCAAACAGCTTCTACAGTGTAGAAGCTCCGATACGCAATGAGCTTAGCTCATTGCGCTAGGTCTGTTTATAGTATATGGGGATTTTCCCACGACAGCGTGGGAAAATCCCCTAATACCATCCCTGCCGCATGTCCCCCTGCTATAATGCCACCAACCCCGGCTGGTTTGTCTAGTGCTGGTTCAGTGAAAATCTGGGTACCCCACGAAAAAAAATTCCCGATTTTTACGGAACCAGCAGTAGTCTGGCAGCACTAGGCTTAATAGTGAATAAAGGGGGTACCCCACGCTTTTTTTTTTTTTTTTAAACTTTTATCTATTTTTTACAGTTTTGACACCCAGCTGTATAGGCAGGGACAGTGATGGGTTTAGTAATCTCGCTGCTACAACACAGGACAGTTAGCTAAACACAGGAGTGTTTTACATTGCAGCAATCCGCCAGAGATGATCAGCGATTTTGAAGATCAGGGTAAAAATCACAGCTTGATACATTTGATGACTTTTGGACTAACATTGCGGGTTAACACCCAAGATTTGCCTCGATTTCAACACGCTGAAAAAAATCGGACCTTGATACATTTACCCCCTGGTGTTTAATCAATACAACCCATGTTTTATAATTAGGCCTCCCTCCAGCCTCAACATTAAAATACTAGTATTCACATTTAATTTCCCTCCCTCCAAACAACCCCAGGAATAAATTAAATAGCATTTATGTTTAAAAAATATACCTATTTCCCACAACCATCACTGCCATTAAATAATTCATATTCACATTTAATAAATAGACGTTATTTTTTTTTCTGAAACAGCCCCACTTTCAATTGATGGCCCCCAAACCACCCCAGCATTAATTTAAAGGTCCAATCACCCCTTCTTAAATTGCTAGGCCCCAATATTAAATTAAAGTGACCCACATCACCCCACAAAAAAAATAGCACCAATTAAATAATTAGCCCCCACCTAAACTCCAGCATTAAATTAATACCCTACTTTCCACATTATATTAACACTCTCCCCATTCCCTCATGCCTGAGTACGTGCCCCCAATTGATATTAAGCCACCATAGAGCCCACAAATCATATTATGCCATACAGTTGTGCCCCCAAATCTTATTATGCCACAGAGTGAACATATTAACACCACTAAATTATATTTGTATAAACTGTGAGTTTATATAAATATTCATTAGGAATAATTATGAACTATACAGCATCCTTTCTCTTCTCCCCCCCCCCCCAAGTGGCATCCTTTCTCTTCTCCCCCCACCTGTGTGGCATCCTCTCTCTTCTCACCCTCCTTCATTTTCTGTATGGCCTTTCTCTCCCCTTCGTTTAGTGTACTTACCTTCTCATCTTCTTTTCTCTTCTTGTTTCTGTCTTCTGTCTTCATCTGTTGGCTCCTCAGACAGCGTGTGCACACAGCACATGTGATCTGGTGGCTGGTTTCTGGGGAGGAGCCAGCCACCAGGAAGCCTGTCACTGCCAGGCTGTCAGTGCACGGTGTGCCCGGGACCAGCCCATATGACCATCGGCCCTTTTGGCATTTGCCAGAAGTGCCAGATGGCAAGTCCGGCCCTGCTGCCAAGCATGAAAACATCATAGTATGTATCAAATGGGTAGTTGGAGGCCACCAAGATGCCTGTATTTGAAAAGAGAGTCATATATGAAATATGGTTTCCTCCCACTCTGCACAAAGTCTCTAATCAAGCGGTGCAGATCTACAAACTACTTACATGCGATGTGTATGGGCAGAGTTTGTAGAGATACAGAATACGGGAGTACATTCATTTTGACAGTATTAGTACTCCCTATCCAAGAGAAGTTCTTGTTTCGCAGTCCCTCAGCTCAGTGCATATCTTTTATATGATAGGGTGAAAGTTGGCTTTGAAGAATTCGGATATAATCTTGTTAATCCAGATATCTGATCCAGATTTCTGATATGTGCCGTGTGCCATGTAAAAGCAAAATCGTGTTTCATCCCTACAACATTCGGAGAAGTGGTGAGGTTGAGTGCAACCTGTTTTCAGTAGTTTATTTTAAAATTGGAGAGTGCTGTTAGGCTGCTGGTCTGATCACCAACCCACAGAACTAGATGACGGAGGTTTTCACCTATAGCAGCCGCCTTTCCCTTAGAGCTAGTTGCGCTCACCGGTACTCAGATGCCCCCAGGACTTAGCTCCAGATGTAGTGTGGGTCGGTAATGCAGGCTTCAGCAGCAGGCCAGGAGACTGGGTAGAAAGCAGCGGATAGTCAAATGATAGCCAAGGTCAAGGGTCACAGGCAAGCAGGGTAGTCAATAAACACGCCAAAGGTCGGGGTCACAGGCAATTTTTTAAATTTAGTCACTAAGTTTGGGACTGAAAGTATAGGGTTGGGGATCAGCACCAGCAGATCATCTGCAAAAAGTTCTAATTTGTAGTTAGTCTCACAAACTTGAATATATGAGATATCAGGGTTAGCCCTTATGGATCTTGACAAAACTTTCATGCACAAAACAAAAAAGAAGTGTTGAAAGTGGGCACCTTTATCTAATACCATTGGTAATTACCACTTGGTCTGAAAGATTCTCATTTACTTTAATTCTATCTGTGGGGTTTATGTATAGTGCAACATCCAGTGTAGTTCAATCTGTCCCAGTCCTAGGTTCCACAGCTCTCTGTGCATAAAATTCCAGTCTATTATCTCAAATGCCTTTTTACTGTCTATTGATAGTAGCGTCTGTATGGGGCTTGGTATACTAGATCAAGAACCTTAGTTGTGTTGTCCCGCGCCTCTTGGTCCAGAACGAATATCACCTGATGGACTTTAACCTATTGACAAAGAGCTTAGCATATAGCTTCACATTCACGTTAAGTAGTGATATGGGCCTATAGCTCGGACATCTGGACGGGTCCTTACCCTCTTTGTGTATGACGGTGATGTGAGCCTCAAGTATAAATTTGTAAAATGTGATTTCTCAGACATTGATTTGAACGCCGATGCTTCAGGGGGACCAACTTTTCTTTAAAAGTTTTGTAAATAAGAGATCGTGAACCCGTCCAGCCTGGGCTTTTCCTGTTGGGTTGGGTTTTATTGCTTTTACTATTTCCATGGGTGTGAATAGGCGTTATAACATTCTTTATCTGTTTCTCAGAGAGTGGAAAATCCAATAGTCTTTAATAGGATGTAATTTTTCTCCTGAATTATGTCTCCCTGGAGGGTCCCCCTGGTTAGATTGTATAGAATACGAGAGTGAAAGGCCACCACTATCATCATCATCATCATCATTTATTTAAATAGCTCCAGTATATTCTGTAGTGCTTTACAATTGAAAATAAACGCAATAATAAAACAATACTGATTAATACAGAGTTAAGGAGGCCCTGATTGTAAGCTTACAATCTACAGTACAATATGCGTTCGATACATGAGGTTAAGTGCTACATATTGCATACCGGTCCAGCCAGATGCATAGACTGCTATGTCTATGGTATTTCTGCAGTTCTTTCCAGTATCATCTTTGATAGATTGGATATGGGTGGTAGCTCTCTGATTGGGTGTATAAATGCTGACAAAAGGGAACATTTGATTGTAGATTTTACATTTCCCCTCCTCCAACCTGTGTTTTTCTTTATCTGAGAGTGTTAAACTCTTAGAGAAGAATATAGCCACTACTAAGGTTTTCCCTTTAATGGTATTACTAAAGTAAGCATGGGAAAAGTAGCAGTTACCAAAAGGGGAGCGGGGGCACCCCTGGTTGTCAATTAATTCTGCTTTGTAATAGTTTCAGTTCTGTTACCTGCTGGGTGAAAACTTCTCTTAGATTGTTGTTTTCCTCTATGGTTTCCTTGCTTTCTTCCAAAACTGACAACTGGCAGTAAGGTTCGAAAGGTTTGCTTGGACCCTGGCTACTTCTTTATGTACCGTTTCCTGCATTTTAAAATCTTGTTTAGTTAGGCTGCAATAATTCAGCTATGTCATGAGTTCCTGCTCCAGTGACATTGAGAGCAGGGTCCTCAGCTAAAGATGTAATTTCAGAGATAGTCGAGAGGATCGTTGAGCATTGTCATAAGTCAGAGTGTTGTGGTGTATCAGTCATTTTCATTATTAATGGACCTTTCTTGGCTTTGCCCTTCTACTTGAAGAATTGAGTAAAAGTGAGTGGCTCTTGGAGGATCTTATAGTTATATAGAGATGGACTGTTAGGAAAGGTTGTCACTGGTTGCTTTCATCCATTGTAGGTCTAGACAGCTATTTACGTTGAAGATGTTTTAATAATAGCTTTGAATTAATAGCTATACATTACTTGGTAGCATGCTTCCAAGGTTCCAGAACTCTTCATTCACAGGCTCCACTCTAGAAACACTATTGTCCACAAAGCAAGGATGAAAATAGAGCATTCATATTTGTGTAACAAATGTTTCAATCTCCAAAAGATGGCAGCATTGCTGCACTAATATTACATATGTTACCTTAGGTCACGTATACACGAAGCAATGCTGCCATAGTGTCCAGATAGGAGAGCCACACAAAGGGACTTTTACAGTAAGTCAAATCATCGTTGGATCATCCTCTTATCAGACACGCTGTCCTGGGATGATTTTTTTTTTTATAAATGGGGCCGAAAAAACATCTGTCATCATTGCGATGACAGATAATAATTAACAGGGCAAAACCCTGTTAATTAATAATTATGTCCCTTAGTCTTTACAAAATCTGGAGGAAGTTCATGTATGTCACTCATTCCTATATAGGTGACCTGTGTTTTCCACAGGATTTACTTATCTGTCACCAATGCGCTGCCTTGTCATCAGCGATTATTCCCCTCAGCAATTACTCATCAGATCTTCACTCCTAAGCTGTTGTTTTCTTCATAAGATCCCCATCACTTTCCTTGTCACCAGTTACGTGTCTCTCTCACCGATCTCCACACTTACCTCCTCACATCTAACCAGACTCTCTTCTGTATCCTATCAACTCTTCTGATCACCATCACTCTCCTCACAGCTCCAACCGTGACTTCCCTCACTCACCAACCGTCACTTCCCTCAATGACCAGCCGTCACTTCCCTCAATGACCAGCCGTCACTTCCCTCAATGACCAGCCGTCACTTCCCTCACCAACCGTCACTTCCCTCAATGACCAGCCGTCACTTCCCTCAATGACCAAATGTCACTTGGCCTCACCAACCGTGACTTCCCTCACTCACCAACCGTCACTTCCCTCACTCACCAACTGTCACTTCCCTCACTCACCAACCGTCCCTTCCCTCACTCACCAATTGTCACTTCCCTCACCAACCGTCCCTTCCCTCAATGACCAACTGTCCCTTCCCTCACTCACCAACCATCACTTCCCTCACTCACCAAGTGTCACTTCCCTCAATGACCAACTGTCTTTTCCCTCACTCACCAATTGTCACTTCCCTCAATGACCAACTGTCCCTTCCCTCACCAACTGTCACTTCCCTCACTCACCAACTGTCACTTCCCTCACTCACCGTCACCTCCCTGACTCACCAACCATCAACTCCCTCACTCACCAACTGTCAAACTGACTCTTCGCGGCTGAGCACATGCCCTTTTTCTTACAATTCCGAGCAGCCCAAAAGGCTCTTGGGAGATGTAGGTTTTCTTTTACTACAGTGCGGCACAACTAACTCTCAGGGGTACTGCATATGGATATCAGTTAAACAACAAGCATAAGCAGTGTGCATACATTTATAAGTAGCTGGGAAATATATCCTTCCCTTTGGCAATCTCTGACTTTACTTGTCAAAGATAATATATTTCACTTTTTTCCATTACAAGCTGTTATTCTGTTTCAGTCCTTACCCCTTCATTAAATGTACCTGTCAGATATTACACTGCTCACAGCAGACACATTATCAGCCCTGAACCTAGTCCCACCCCAGCTCCTCCTCCACGCAGAATCCTGTCACAGACAGAATCACCTACAATATAAAATATAATTAAAAAATATATATATTAATTAAAGAGAAGGCATTGAGTGGGCAGGAACAAAGTACCCAGGTCCCCTTTGGGCATACTCCGATGGTCATGATGATGATGGGGGACAATAGGACCACGGCCCTATCTGCCAACTCACAGTCCCCTTTGAGCTGTATTGTGAGCCTATTGGTCAAAGTGGTCTTCACCCCCATCCCCCAGGGTAGCTCTAAGAGGCCTTGATCGTAATACTAAAATATTTGATATTTTTTGACACAAAACTACTACTCATATATAAAGAATATGAAGAATGATGTGCTGTAAAAATAATATTGTAAAATACATGTATAGGAATCACCTTACAGCTTCATGACCTGCAGAAAAATAAAGGTCTTTGAACTCTTTAGAGAATTTTAACAGCTTTAGTATTTACAAAATGGGCTTAAGCACTGCATGATGCTTAGTGATAGCGGTGTACACAGGATTCTTATTTGTATCATTCTTAAAAAGAAAATGAAAATATATCTTTCCATGACTTGAACATTTGAAATATTGAACAAATAATGGTGTTTTTAGATCAAACCTACTTATGAAGTATTTGTATTATTTGAGTGTGAAGGAAATGTCTATCTATACTCCTACAGACATACCAAAGCAACATAATACTTTGTATGTGCAATATCACATGTAATTGCAGTATCATACTATACGCCCAGAAGGATATACCAAAAATGAAATACTTGTTGTCTGCTGAACTGATTAACTATAGAGGAATTTAGTCTTATTTAAGACTAAAAGAAAAGTACATTTCATTAGACAGAACCACGTCAAGAAGAGTCAAGCAACATGAACCTATCACAGTGCTCGGAACATGACCAGCTGGTTTATAGGACACCCTTACATTTTGTTCTCAAGGAATATAATCGCCTTTTGAAGAACACGGTCACATTGCTTCCTGAAAGAGTGCTGTTTGAACTGAAGGAGTGATGGAGTTTGTCAGGACTGAGACCTTTGCTACTGGTTATGGGTAGACTTAATATGTATTTGTATATAGCATTTTGTATTTCGGAGTACTTTAGGAAGTTTTTTTACTATTTGCACATGCAATGCTCAAAATTTTGGGTTCAAGTTAGTACCAAATGTTAGGAACTCCTCCAGCCAGTACAACAACACCCGGAGTTTGCTCCGAAAGTCTGGTGTTCACTGTTGCCCCTAGTGGTGGGGACAGACTGGGATGCAGACAAACGGAGGGTCGTGTGATGTGTACCGACTGTGGAGAACCCCGGAACGGAGAGTTATGGCAGACAGCGTATCCAGAGAACAAGCCGAGGTCAGGGGTCACTTGCTGGGTAGAATAGTCAGAAAACACGTCAAGGGTCGGGGTCACGAGCAAATCAGCAATATCCAAGCTACAAGCCAGAAGGTCAAGGGCACAGGCAAAGGGCAAATCCAAGGTACAGGCAGGGGTCATACACGGCAAACGAAAGTCCAAAGGTTTTCACACCACAGCACACAGCTGGCAGCAAACAGAAGACTGGAAGCTATAACCGGCATGGAGGCTAAGCCCTCCCTGCCTTAAATACAGGAATGGATAAATGAGAGCCTAGCTCTCTAATTGCGCTCAGACTGGCATTAATTACATTAATTAGCCCGCAGACTTGCTGTAATACTGCGCACGCGCCCGGCTACCCCATAGTGCCAGGACGTGGCGCTGAACTAATTAGCGTCCGACCGTTGCTACGGCAACGGTTGGGCTTGCCCCGGAAGTGATGTCCCGGTCGTCATAGCGACGGCCAGGACGCAGGTGAGAGAGTCGTCTCACCTGCGGCGGCGGTGCCCAGCCGCCGCGGCTCGTAACACCAAAAGGATAATTATCTTATGAAGGGTTATTGGTTATGACTCAAAACTTTCACATCTCTGACTGTAAATTGTACAAGCCGGATTTACCCGTAGCCATGTCTACTTGTCAAAAATACACCTGGAATTTGCTGGATCTATTCCTAATTCACCAAAACACAACCTGATCCTGCTGGATGCATGCCTACTTCACACAAATACACCTATGTTGATGCAATACCTCATTCATACAGACAGATCCAAGGCTAGCTGACACAAAGGGGTCTTATTTACTAAGCAGCAATGAGCCAAAAATCTGGGGGGAAAAAAGTTGTTTTCTCCAGAAATGGCCATTGCAGCTCTTCCTTTAATTTATCAAGGGGTTCAAGCAGAAAAAAATCAGAAATGTCTCCTCCCATTAACCTGTCTAATGCTGGTCACTACAGTCCCCATTAACTTCTATGGGGACTGCGATGTGACTCAATTCAACAATCAGTGAAAAGCTTTGTCACCTCAAAATGTCATTAGCTTACCTATCTAATGTAGTCCTATGGACTCATTCGCCACCGAAGTGCCTTTGTCCTCAGCACCGGGGTCCCATCGCAATGAGCATGCGTGACCTCAGCCTCGCATGCACAGTCGCCACTAGGGTCAGACTCCTAGATTTTGTTGGATCCATACATAATACCCATAAACACACCAGGACCTATGCCTAATTCATGCTTACACATGCACAATGACTAAATAACTGAATCAGACAGATTCTGCTGGATCCATGAATAATTCATCACTACAAATATATCCAGCAGGGTACTTTATTATTAATTATTATTATTATCGTAGATTTGTAAGGTGCCACATTGCTCCGCAGCGCCATACAATAGGGAAAACAGTACATACATAAAACAAGGACATACAAGGTAGACAAAATAAATGCAGACATAACAACAAAGGGTATGAAGGACCCTGCTCATTAGAGCGCTTACATTCTAAAGGGAAGAGGGCACAGCTGAAACAAGAGGAGCTTTTTTTTTTACTTTTTAGTTTTGTGTACATTTTGTGTGGATCTGGTAAGATCTGGGTGTGTTTGTGTGAATCTATTGTGACCCTGGATTTTTATGTGAATTTAGATTCCGGCTTTTACCCACACCCTTATGAAATAAGAGAAGTGGCACAAAAGCAAGCTTTTAACATAGAGTAGATGGATGTTTGATTTTTATTACTTCTGGGTATTTTAGAGAGACAATTTGTGGTTGAACAAGACATAATACACACAATAGCATGTGATTAATAAAATGCTTCAGTGAATGCTTACAACTGGCATATCAGATATTGTAAACCTTTAAAAGAGATTGGGTCAGCTACAAATGATACAATTTTGTTAACCACATGCTGGGATGTGGCAATAAATGGAGTAATCCAATAAATGCTTAAGTTAATATAAACAAACGGAGTGATAATTTTATTAGGTATTGGTTTGCTATTGACAAACTTAAAACAAATGTATGGATAGAAGGCATGTTGTTACAGACACATACAAACATTCTCCAAATAGGAATGTAAGACAATCCTATGAAACCTGTGCCTCAAATTATTGTGGAATTACTAGATTCACTAACTTTGAGTCAGAAATTGGTTTAGTATATTTATACATAATATTGTAATGGGTGTGATGTAATTAGCCATGACTTGTAGTCATATATCATAGGAACATCGCCCGCATCTGTCCCTTTCTCTCTCAGGATGTTGCCAAGACTATCATCCATGCACTCATCATCTCCCGCCTGGATTACTGCAACCTTCTCCTCACTGGCCTCCCCCACTCACATCTCTCCCCCCTCCGCTCTGTACTCAATGCAGCCGCAAGACTCATCTTCCTCTCACGCCGCTCCTCCTCTGCCTCCCCTTACACTGGCTTCCCTTCCCCTACAGAATCCTTTTCAAACTACTCACCACCACTTACAAGGCTCTCTCCCAATCTACAGCCCCCTACATCTCTAACCTCCTCTCCATTCACACTCCTGCCCGCTCCCTGCGCTCAACCAATGATCGACGCCTCTCCTCCACTCTTATCACCTCTTCCCACTCCAGAATCCAAGATTTTTCCCGTGCTGCACCCCTTCACTGGAATGACCTCCCTCGTTCCATCCGCCTCTCTCCTACTCTGTGCTCCTTCAAACGTGCACTGAAAACCCAACTCTTCCTTAAAGCCTACCAACCATCCGCATAACCCCTTCATCTCCTCCACTCGCTCTCTCCCTTGCCTCATCTGGCTCCCCTTGTGCCTGTTCTGTTTACCCTCCCTTAGGATGTAAGCTCACTTGAGCAGGGCCCTCTTTCCTCCTGTCTCCTCACCTGTTCTTCTGCTCCGTGTTTATTGCTTTAACCTGCCTGGAGCTCCTGAAGTACCACTTTGCAGATCGGGTAGGGGGCCTATTTATCATGTATTTGCCATAATCATGTGGAAACTGCCATATCTGTATGATTAAGGCAAATATTAGTATTGTGGCTATTTAACAATAGGCTGCAGCACAAGATATCAAAGATATCTCCAACTTTAACCAAACTAAGAGGCTTATTTTTGCCCGCATTGCATCAATGACAGATGACTAAATGCAGCAAAATACAATTAAAATCATGTCAGGACAGCACATCTGATAAGAGGCTGTCCTGTCAATGACTGTGCCCATTGGCATTTCTTTCACCACTTGATTATCACAGCGGTGAAAGAAGGAACATTGACCCAGTCCAGCCTGCCAGGTAGAGATCCGAAGTTCCCTCTCCGGCGATGCTATAGGCTATCCTATAGGCTACAGCTGCTATTGTGAGATGCCGTTAGATATTGGGGTAAAGCTCTGAAAAGCTAAACTTTTTAGAGCTTGATAAACACCTGCAGACCGCAGTCCCCACCAAGTGGGGACTGCTGTATTCTGTGTTAGTTATCCTAACACAGGAAATATCTCTGATATATCCTGTTTGAGGGTTTTCTTAAATAGCCCGATACCTAAGTTTGCCTGCAACAGCAGTTTCCACATGGTTTTAGGCATGATAAATAGGCCCCTAATGCTCAGTACTGCTATCCCCATTATTTTTTATGGGGACTGTGAACTGGAGTTAATATACAAAGGTCCGTAAAGCTTAGCTTTCTGAGTTTGTGGTCAGCAGGTGGCGTTAGCAGCTGAAGTCTATGAGCACTCTCCTGCAAATGGGATGGATAGAGGGATTTTATTGAGATACCTCCCCTGTGATTGGAGCATGCACAGTTAGGTCAACTGGGAAAAAGAATGAGAAAACTTTCACTATCTCATTGGAATTGTCTTCAGGAGGGGCTGTCCTGGCATTATTATGGTCCTGGCATTATTATGGTCATAAACTGATCCAAAAATACATCTATCATCGCTGCTATCAGCAGTAATGAGATATTGCTTTCAGAACCAAAAATGCGCACCCTGGTCTGCAATACGAGACATAATGTTGGGCTTGATTGGGATGACAGTCAGGGGCTGGCCGGGTTAGGGGTATCTGCCCCCCAGCCCTGTCCAATACTGGGCCGCTTTGGGACAGGTGAGTATGCCACATGCATATTTATTTTTAAAAAATGTTCCTAATAAGCTGCTGGGCTGAGTCTTGTATCCCCCAACTTAAATTTGACAGCCAGCCTCTGATGACAGTGGATGAATGGGAGACAGTTTACGCAATACACAGCCAGCCTCCTGCCTTCTTCCCAGCCAGGGCCTGATCAACCAATAGGCTGGGGCGCTGGGACCTGCCTCCCTCCTCCCCACTCCACCCCTCTCCTCCCTCCTCACTGGCTTTCGGGTGTGATGTCATCATCACGTCCCGACTGGGTCAGTGAGGAGCTGCAGTGAGAAGAGCTGACTGGCGGCTTAAGAGAAGACGACAGGTAACTAGATTTGAGTTTATGCAGGGGGACAGCGTGCAAAAAGATGGACAGAGGGTCCTATCTATGTAGCACCGCATTTTATGAAAGATACTTTTCAATCCTCATTGCATAGATAAGGATTGTGCGCATGCCCCAACCGAAAAGCTTGGGCATGCGCAGAGATTTGGACTGAAAGATGGTGGGTCATGTGACATAGAGGGATCACATGTTCCCTCCACACATGCGCTGTCCAGCTCTGCTCTTCAGAGCTGCCGGCAGTGGAACTTTTCAATTATGCCGTACATTAACATTATTGAAAAGTTAATTTTGTACATTGTTAAATAACATTACTGAGCACTCCCCATACACTGTTATGGGGATTGCCCAGTAAAACGATAAGAGATACAAAGTAGCAGATATCTGAGATATCTGCTGTGATGCTACAGTCATAAATGGCAATTTAGGGGCACATTTATCATTTATCGTAGAAATAGAGAAATGGTTATCAATCCTTATCGGACGGATAAGTATTGATTCATTTCTCAAATTTATCAAAACCGGAGCACAGAAACAGCAGTCCCGATAATCTGCTGTTTCTGTGAAAAGAAAAATCATACTTACCTGCCTCTTCGGACGCGCTGTCTTCCCATCTCCTCCTCCTCTTTTTTTTTTCATTTGTAGATGCAACTGCGCATGTGCAGTCTAGAGACCTCCAGGCTGTGCACAGACACGAGACTAGTGTTTCGGCATCTGTAGTCTGAAATGAGATCAGATGACAGGGAGGGATCACAAGATCACTCCCTGGACATGCGCTGTCCAGCTCTTCTCTCCGTAGCAGAGCTGGACATAACGAGGAAGAAAAGAATCTGTAACAGTTCCGATGATGTACGCCAGCGCTGGCGTACATTTACATTACAAGTTTCTGAAAAATTTGTTTTTTTCGGAACTTGTTAAATGCCGGCCCCGAGCAGTCACCATACTGTTGTATGGTGACTGCTAGAAAAAACGAAGTGCAGAGAAAATTAATGGTTTTCGAGATTAAACAGTCCGATGGAGCTTTCATAAATATCAATTGGAGACTTCCATTACCTAATTACACGGTAAATGCACGATAGTGCAATACCGTCTATTGTTAAATATGCCCCTTAGTGGTTAATCCCAGAAAACAGCAGTTTTTGGGGATTTAACAGGGGGGAAAGCATTGATAAATAGGCCCCAGAGTGTGTTCTGAAGGGACTGTGTATGTGTAGAAAGGGGGACAGTGTATGTGTAGAAAGGGGGACAGTGTATGTGCAGAAAGGGGGACAGTGTGTGTTCTGTTGAGACAGCGTGCAGAAAGAGGGACAGAGTTTGTTTTGAGGGGGGACAGAGTGTTTTGAAGGGGGACAGAGTGTGTGCAGAAAAGGGTATAGAGTGTGAACTGAGGGGGACAGCATGCAGAAAGGAGGACAAGTGTTGTCTGGGGGGACAGAGTGTGTTTTAAGGGGGACAGAGTGTGCGTTCTGAATGGGGACAGAGTATGTTTTGAAGGGGGACAGTGTGTTCTGAGGGACGGCATGCAGAAAGGGGGACAGATATTGTTCTGAAGAGGGACAGTGTGTTTTGAAGGGGGACATGTGTTCGAGGGGGACAGAGTGTGTTCTGGGGGGACAGTGTGCAGAAAAGGGGGACAGAATGAGTTCTGCAGGGGACAGTGTGCAGGGGAGTCATGAATTGGCCGCAGCGATGTGATGAAATGGCTAGGGGGGGGTCATGACTTGGCCATATGGGGGGGGGGGGGGGGTTAAGATCTCTGTATTGTGTGGCTTTCATGAGGAAGCTATCTGAAGAGCCTAATAATGGATGGTTTGTAATGTTTGCACATTTCCACAACTTTCCAGAAGATAGCAAAAACGACAACAAAGCTGCAAGAACAAGCAAGAAAGAACAGCAAGAAGAAGGTAAGAGAATCTGTCTAAATTTGTTTGCTGTAAAATACTCCTTCACTTGATTGGTTCTCTCTCTCTGACATTTTGAACAACAAAGGTGGAGTCAAGAAGGAAAAAGATTACAAAACCCAATAACATAGGGGACAGAAAGAAAACACAAATGTAGGGGAATTAAATCCTTAACATGGCTCTTCTAATGCCTGAAAACTGTCAAGTGAGGCTGACATCCTGCAGCAATACAGTTCCTAATCCATTTAAATCACTTGGAGGGTTTTCCATGGAGGGTCTGTACTCTGATGCTATAATCTACCTGTGCGGGTATGATGGGGTGCGGATGGAAGGGAGGGATATGGGCACCGACTGGAGCCTGTTGCAGAGCGAGGATGGAGGGAGTCCGACTGATTGGAAGTCTGCAGAGGCACGGAGAGCGATGGAGGCGGGGGGGAAGTGCGAGCTCTCTGCGGGGACTGGGTCTTCATCATTCAAGCGACGCTTCCGAGTAGACTTATAGGAAGGTGGTTACTAAGGGCTCCACACACCCCCGGAGCAGCGGGGCCCCTCGGCCGGGTTATGTAGGGAGCAACCGCGGTTCACCTCGCTCTCCCTGCTGCTATTGCAGCGACGCTAGATGGGACAGGCAGCGCCCTCTCCTCCGGAGCTCGCCACGGGGCAAGTGTTGTGGCTGCAGCTGTCTCTTCAGTGAGAGAACTCGGGGAACATTCCCTAAATCACCCCCTTCTTTGTTTTATAGTTGCACACATCGAAGGGCGGGGTGGCAGCTACTGGGAAGCCAAGGAACTAATTTAATCGAGATCATCTCCAGGGACCGTGTATACATGACTTGACTTACCCGGCTAACAGGCACCCTACGCCGGCCACTCTTCCCGCCTCGCCCCGCTAACCGGTTACCGTGTTTATTTCTCCCAGATCGCCTAATTTGTATATTATTTAGCGATCTGTGATCGCCCGTCCTGTGTATCAGGTGACAGATCAGTCGGTAGAACGTTCAGTGATAACATTGTGATTAGTGTGATCCCCGCGTTTTGAGGATGTGATCGGCGCTCGTATTCCGCTGGATTGAGGCAGTGTGCGCTGGGTGAGGGGGTGTCGGCGGGTCTCCTCCAGCCCCGGGAGCCTCTTGTTTTTCTCGGCCAGGCTGCTAGTTCCGCGGCGGGTCTGGTGAGGTCGCTCTCCAGCGAGTATCGGGCTCATCCTCCTCCCTACAGCTGGAAGGTGAGACCGGACAGCTGGCTGTGCTGCTGGGGGAGAAGGTCGGGTGAACTTGGAGTGCAGAGAACCAGATCGCCGACCACAATCACCCGCCGGCTATCGTCACTGGAGGTGAGGGAGCGATATAAAGTCGGGAGTGACCGGAGCTCCGTGGGGAAGGGGGACACCGACACCACGAGGCAGCGCAGGCCGAGCATTCGTGCATGTAAGCCGGGAAAACGCGAGGGGGCGTCCGGTCTATTTCTCCCGGAGGAGACACGTGCAGATCACGGAGTTGAAGTACGCGCACTGGGTGAGCAGTAAGTGGCAAGTTGAACGCCTGCCGGCCAGACGGGGTGAAGGGGATCGGGCAGATGCGATCTGTAGAAGCACCAATTAATATTGTCCATGATCGGATGAAGGTTTATCAGGATGCACAAATTGTAATTTTATCCGCGATGCAGAGGAGGATTAACCCGATATCCTTCACCTTCACCTGGGAAGAGGGTGTTTCAAAAAAAGATGAACACGGTTCCTCACCAGAATACTTTTTCAATCGTGTAGCTTCAGGGACCTATCTGTGCATATATTCATTATTTTTAAATATATATTTCTCATAAATTGAATTGACAGGGGTGAACACTTTCAGTTTGCAGAAATAACGAAAAAAGTGTTAGTGTTGTGCACTTTGACCAATAAATACCAATTATTATGAAAATAATCAACTGTTATTTCTTTATTAAAATATTTTTTTTTTGGACTTCGTCAATAGTTGTTAAAAAAAAAAAAAAGCTAAATACTTATTAAACTTATAAAGTGTATATTTTTAAGAAATAGTAATTTCATTTTGGTTTTTTTTAGGATGTGTGTCTACAACAATATGTCTTTATGGAATCTATTTATGACCCTTTGTTTTTTTTCAATTGATACTTTTCAATCCTTATCTCCTTGATAAGGATTGAAAAGTAATGGCAATGTATTAAAAATCTTCAGTACCCCATATACTTTTGCAAAATCTGAATAAAAATATTGATGCAAAAAAAAGAAAACTCAGGGACAGCAGTGCCGATAACCTGCTGTCCCTGAGAAGTGACTCACCTGATCATCGCAGTCTTTTCTCGATTTTTGAAGTCTGCGGTGATCTTCTCTTTTTTTTTTCTTTTTGTTAGTGCGCATGCGCCGACTGAAAAGTTGGTGCATGCGCACTAACATCTTGGAAGGCACAAGGTACGATAAGTGACAGGGAGGGATCACATGATCCCTCCACACATGCGCTGTCCAGCTCTGCTGACAGCTGCGGAACTTTTCAGATACGTTAATGTACACCAGCTTCATGTAGAAAATGAGAAAGTTTTCAATGGCCACACTTTCATATATAGCGATACTGAGCGCTCCCCATACACTGTTATGGGGAGTGCTCAGAAAAACGCTAATAGGTGGAAAGCAGCAGATATCTCCAATATCTGCTGGAATAATACATAAGGATTTTACCGGTAAACCCCCGAAAACAAACTTTGATAAATAGACCCCTATGGGGCACATTTATCATTTATCGTTGAAATAGAGAAATGGTTATCAATCCTTATCGGACGGATAAGTATTGATTCATTTCTCAAATTTATCAAAACCGGAGTACAGAAACAGCAGTCCCGATAATCTGCTGTTTCTGTGAAAAAAAAAATCATACTTACCTGCCTCTTCGGAAGCGCTGTCTTCGGGTCTTCTCCTTACTCTTCAATTGCGCATGTCCAGTTCCAAGAACTGGACATGCGCACACAGATCCCCTCTCTGTCTCTGCAACGATAGTTGCAGAGAGAGAGCTGTGAGTGACAGGGAGGGATCATGTGATCCCTCCACACATGCGCTGTCCAGCTCTGCTCTCCGGAGCAGAGCTGACAGCATTAGATTTCCTCATGTACGCTAGCTTCAGCTGGCGTACATTAACATGACAAGTTCCCGAAAAAAATGTTTTTTCGGGACTTGTTAGATTGCGGCCAGGAGCAGTCACCATTCTGTTGAATGGTGACTGCTCCCAAAAACGAAGAGGAGTGCAAAGCAGCAGATATCCATGATATCTGCTGCGATGCCCCCTTAATAAATTTGCGGAGGACACTGTGGGACCTTAATTATCCGTTAAAAGCACTATCGTGCTTTATTAAATATGCCCCACAATCTGGAAACTGCATTATTATATTGTGTGCTCTTTATACAAATCTCTCCTATTATGTAGGGTTTAAATGGATCAATGTGGAGGAAAAGTACTCAAAGGAAAGGACACAGTGCAAACAATCATAATAATAAGGAGAAAAAATACCATTAAAGCCATATACAATACTCGAATGAGAACATATAGCTGAACACTAAACTATAAACTAGTTGATCAGATGTCAAACAGAAGAATGAGGCGGTTCAATTAAATTGAAAACTGGATGATCAGAGAGAGGACTAGGGCCAACATGGATTGAGCCAACACTTCTGTGGGGTACTCATGCAATTTAAACCTTTTAATAAGAGGGGCAGAGGAGGAGGAAGGCATATCAATCGTCTCCATGTCAAAACTGAATTGGATTTTAGAAATTATTTTGGTCAGTGTTGGAGGTGAGGAATTTTTCCAGTTCTGTGCTATTGCAGCACTTGTCGCTATCAAAATATGTCCCAGGACATACCTATCTTGTTTCGGGACAATCACTCGTAGATCCATCTGACCCTCAGGGCCTCATGAAGGGACAGTATGCTTTTTTTTTTATTGAAAGCCTGGGAAAGTGCTTTCATGATCCAAAGTGCCCAAAAAAAGGTGCAAAACCATAAAAAAAAAGTGCATAAGGGATGTGGTACATGGTCTTTCTCTAAAGAGGAAGGACCCTAGTCCCCGACCCCCAGATCCAAAAGGACCCTTAGGGGGCAAGGGTCTTCAGGCCCCCTTCGCTGCAAGGCTAGGGGGGCCCCTTTAGCCCCTGGGATCCGCCGAAGCTTCACCCAGGGCTCGACAACTGGTCCAACCCCCGGAAGGGAGGACAAACAATGGTTTCAGGGGGGCCGGAATTGCAGGGCCACACAGGCCCCCCTAGATCTTCCATGGAGTCCATAAGGACCTACCTGTATCCCAAAAAAATCCATGAAACCTGAAAATATAAAAGTGAAAGTGACAAACGTGGAGAAAAATAAATAGTGCAGAGTGGGTACGGCCCCCAACCTAATGGCTGGGCTGGTTATAAAAAAATTCTCACCCAGCCAAAAGGCCAGGACAAAGAATAAGGGTGATGCTAAAAGAAAGTGGTCAAATGTGCTTAGGTGCCAACACAATCACTTGATCACTGTATTAAGGTTCTTGCCCTTGATTTTTGGCACCCTCGGGTCACCACTCCGTAGGCACAATTGGCCCAGGCTTTCAAAAGCGGCATACCCAGCCCTCTGGCCAGAGGACCAAGTGCAGCTCTGCCACAACTACACTTGATCTTGGCCAAAAGGCAGAGAATCAGGGGCAACTTGATGTGTCTTTATGGGTGTCCAAGGCGCACTCAGATCCTCTCCAACAACTAGGGCTCCCTCTTTATACTCCTCAATCTGTTGTAGTGCCTTGGAGATAAATGCTGGTTGACCCTGATTTGGAGAGTATATTTTAGCAAAAGTGAAGATCTGATTGTATTGTCTATCTTTCACCAGCAGATCTCTACCTTCTCCAATGGAAGTCATCTTCATTTCTGTCAATTACACTTTATTTGAGAACAGATTTGGCAGTGGGATTATTATTGACAAAGCCTAGAGAAGTGGCGGCTCCGTAAGGGGGGCTGTATGTCTTTTGGTGTTTCCTGGATGAATGCAATATTGATTTTTCTCTACTTAAAGCATGTGTAGCAATCAAGCATTTTTCCAGTATGCTAAAGCCCCCAACATTGTGAGGTCCAGTTAAGAGATTCAGTTGCAGGTGCAAATCAGGAGGTACCAGTGTTTTTGAGGGTCTCTTTGCATGCAGCGTGTTCTTCTCGAGCCTGAGTAATGCGTGGGGGGTCGGGGGGGACCGCAGAGAGAGTGGAGAGGAGGTCTGTTCCTTTTGTTTCCATTCTTCTATATTTAGTCTCCTCTAAACTATGTCATAATCTGTTTATTTTATCTATTATAAATTACTCCCATAGTTTAATTCCATTTTAGGCTGCATGGTATGCTAGTTTTAAAAAATTGTTAATTCTGGATTCCTTTTTTTATGTTTTTTTTACAATAAAATATGTATTTTATACACTGCTTGCTCTCTCTTCATTTGTTCAATAGTCTAATGTATATGATCACTATTCTGTTACCTGTATACCTATTTTAGAGTGGCATCCAATGATATAATTATCATACATTATTATCCACATTTATTTTCATTAATTTAGTATAATGTTTATTCTAATATGTGTTTTGGGATTTTGTACTCTTTTTGGTTATGATCTGGTATTAACATATTTCAATTATATCTCAGTCCATTATCTCACTAATACATAACCTTTATTTACTGAGATTTTAATTCTCAAATGCCATTGTCCTAATTAACCATCCCAATCTCAACACTTGTTAAATTATTATCTTTTATTTATAAGATGCCACAAAGGTTCTGCAGCACCATACATGACATATACAGAATGCAGTGATCCAAAACACATAAAGCGCTACGGAATTTGCTGGCGCTATATAAATAAATGCTGATCATGATGATAAGATGATACATGAAGAGCAAAATACAAACACCAGAGATACTGAATAAAAATACAGGTAACATGGTAATGCAGATCAGATTATCTGTGGGACAGTGATTGAGAGTGATGGTAGTAATCAGCGGGAAGTAGGCTTAAGCTTAAGAAAGCAGAGCTAGGAAGCAGGCCAAAAAGTAGAGAGGGTGATGGAATATTGGAAGGAGAACACGAGGAAAGAGGGCCCTGCTCGTGAGAGCTTCCATTCTAAAGGAAAGGGGGAGTCCGAAATAGGGTGATATGGACTAGGAGAGTGGGGGTGAAAGCTGAGTAAAAGGGAGTTACGAGGAAGGCTGGCACATATAGAAACTGTTGTAATACCTACACCGTTCACCTGATTTGGATGTAAATACCCTCAAATTAAAGCTGAAAGTCTGCAGTTAAAGCACATCTTGTTATTTTCATTTCAAATCAATTGTGGTGGTGTATAGAGCCCAAAATAT
The DNA here is from genome assembly GCF_038048845.1 of Mixophyes fleayi. Classification (NCBI taxonomy): domain Eukaryota; kingdom Metazoa; phylum Chordata; class Amphibia; order Anura; family Limnodynastidae; genus Mixophyes; species Mixophyes fleayi. Next base: position 173,213,804 of record NC_134407.1, on the reverse strand, counting down.
GAGAATTGTGTCGATGTCCCAATATTTATGGCCCTGACTGTACATGTGCCTTTTGGCTGAGAAGCAGACAGAGGATTCTGCCCCGTTACTCTGATTATGTTTAAAGCTTAATCAGAGCGGCCAGGCAGGATTCTCTGTCTTCCTGTCAGATGACAGACACATGTATATAGTGCAGCAGGCAGCCTGCAGTCTGGATCTGCCACAGTATCCATGTAAATCACTACTGGCCTGCAGTGATAATTCACATTGTTTCCAGATGTCAGTAAATGTTTTACTTATTAATATGCTTATTAAAACAACAATTTGCTCACGGAGCAGATAAAATGTCCCTGTTCTGAGCTTTAACTGTCCTGTGTGGTGGAGGGTAATGCGAGGGCAGTACATTGAAATTTATATATGTTTTTTCTTGCACAAGCTGTTAGGGATCTATTTATTAAGACCCCTGATACGTAGATTTTCTCTCACTACATATTGCAGAGATAGAAAATCTTTTATCTGGTAATCTATTAAGAAAATGTCACCAGGGCAGCTGTGCAAAGCTCAGCTCCCTGGTCATACTGGCTGACAGTGGAGAGAGGAGTCTTACTGGTATGCGGGACCGGACATGTGAACTGGAATCTCAGGCTTGGTCTTCCCGTTCCAGATTCTACAAAAAATTAATCATTTAAGTTTAAAAAATAATAAAAACACTTAACTAAAACACATAAAAAAAGCTTTATTTTAAAGCTTATGTTATGGGGAGTGCTCAGTAAAACGATAAGGGATACAAGCAGCAGATATCTGCTGCGATGCTACAATCATAAATAGCAATTTAGCGGTTAATTTTCGGGGATTTAACGGGGGAAAGCTTTGATAAATAGGCCCCATAGGGAGAAGCCCTAAATACTGTGATAAATTCTCTTTTCACAGGTTTTAGCTCTCTTTAATAAATAGACCCCATAGTGAATGATGTTTTTTTTGACTACCCCTGATCTGACATGTGACATCTTACAGAGTCTCCTGGACTAGTTATAAGGATCTGCTGGTGGACAAAAAAATAGCAGCATTTCCGCCCCAAGTGATCAAGGTCAGTAGATTGGAGAGTGGCCCTGCCTGATTCTGTTGGGTATACTGGAATATCCAGTGTTTTTATCACTCCTTCCCGATTCTAGTTCACCATTTAAACCTCTTTGAACATTCATCTCTAGTTATCTTGGGTTATATGTTTATGTGAGTTTGTCGGGTATAGCTCACTCTTGTAGTAGTGCTTCAAAGTCTGCAGTAATTATGTAAACGTTAAGTCTACCTGCAGCTATGATTCTGCTGAGGTGACAGTTTTGTGCCTGAGTGGTTTGTGTTCAACCTGTTGGTGTTGTTTTATGATACTGTTATGGGATCCTGTATCCACTTATTCTCTAAATCAAGCTGAATACAGCTGTGCTATTTTTTGGGTGGAAAATTATATTATTATTTCTCTTTCCATGCAACAGTGGGGTACAGTAGGTGGAACTGGAGTAAAGACATTGAAGTAGGGTGTTTTCTGTGGGCTCTAGCTCTGTTATTTTATTTTTATCTTGGTGTTGAGACTGATTGGGGACGCCTTCCAGGGTGAAATTGCCTGTCAACCGCCTTCTCCCTGATCGGAGGAGAGTAGCCTTTAGGCTTCCCTCTCTCTGCCAGGCTGCCAGCTCCTCTCTTGTTACAGCAGTGCATGGTAATTATTAGCCATGCTCCCACAAAGCTCCACTGGCTGTCATTGTGTCCTCTTGGAAACGAGCAGAGCTCTCAGCGGAGACGACCACCAAAGCAGATCTCCTTAGACAGCTACTGTGATGCTTTCACATTGTGCAGCATCATGACCTCCGAGAGGTAGACGGAGCCGATTGAGATCTCCATGATGGAATGAATGGTCTTGGCATCTGTAATCTAATGGGCACGAGGGGAGGGCCGCCATTTTTTGCCTCAGCATCACAGCAGTATTTCTCTGCTCTGGGTCCTTCTCATTTGGTGTCATTATGCAATCATTACTTAGTTAGCTACTATATGGACAAAAGTAATAGGACACTTGACCATTACACCAACAGGGACTGTAATAACATTGTATTCAAATATATATATTTTAATATGGAGTTGGTCCCCCTTTTGCAGCGATAACAGCTTCCACTCTTCTTGGACGGCTTTCCACAATATGTTGGGAGTGTTTCTGTGGGAATTTGTGCCCATTCATTCTGTGGAGCATTTATAAGGTCAGGCACTGATGTTGGACACGAAGGCCTGGCTCGCAATCTCCGTTCCAGTTCATCCCAAAGGTGTTCAATGTGGTTGAGGTCAGAGCTCTGTGCAGACCAATCGTGTCCTTACACTCCAAACTCATCAAACCTTCTCTTTGTAGTCCTTGCTTAGTGCACAGGGGTACAGTCATGTTGGAATATGAAAGGGCCTACCCCAAACTGTTGCCACAAAGTTGGAAGCATAGCATTGTCCAAAATGACTTGGTATGATGATGCATTAGGATTGCCCTTCACTGGAGAAAAGGGGCCTAGCCCAAACCCTGAAAAACAGCCTAATGCCATTAACTCTCCTCCACCAAACTTCACAGTTGGCATAATGCAGTCAGGCAGGTAACGTTCTCCCCACATCTGTCAAGCCCAGACTCACAAATCTGACTGCCAAACAGAGAAGTGTGATTCGTCACTCCACAGAAAACGTTTCCACTGCTCCACAGTCCAGTGTCTGTGTGCTTTGCACCACTCCATCTGACGCTTGGCATTGGTCTTGGTGATGTGAGCCTTGAATGCAGCTGCTTGACAATAGACACCCATTCCATTAATTTGTGTGGGTGTGTGTGTGTGTGTGTGTGTGTTAGGGGATTTAGATTGTAAGTTCCAATGGGGCAGGGACTGAGGTGAATGAGTTCTCTGTACAGCGCTGCGGAATTAGTGGCGCTATATAAATAAATAGATGATGATGAAATTCCCGCGGCACAGTTTTTGTGCTCATATTAATGCCAGTGGAAGTTCGAAACTCTTCAGCTATGGAATCAGCAGTGTTGGCGACTTTTACACTAGTTCAAAATCCAAAGCTTGGTGCAATCACACACCTCTATAGCATAGTAATCCATAAATAGATGGTGACTTTTTCCCCTCAGTCATTTACAAAGCTCGGCAGCCTTGTTGCTTGTGCTGTGTAAGAAGGAAATAAATAGAAAAGTGAATGATTTGTTGCTGTGTAGCTTGTCCCCAGATGTTCTATTCCCTTCTCAGATGAAATACATCCAAGATTTCCAGGGAGAGAAGCAGGAGTTGGAGAGGAATGTAGCCAAGTTCAGGTGACTAATGTGTATAGTGTGTCAGTGAAGACTGTGCCATATGGTTTCTTGTTACCTAATTTCCCTTTATGTCTGCAGAGAAACACAGTCAGATCTCATACAGAGCACATAGAAACCCAAAGTCCCAGAAAATCCTAAGACCCTCAGCAGCAGAAATTAAAGCCTTAGTGCAAATCAGAAGACGTCAAAACCTGCTAGAAAATGGAAAAACGTTACTCCACCAAAGAGCGCTGGGGGAGATATTCCTGGAAAAATGATGCGCTCCTAAACATCCCCACAAATCTTGTTGAAACACAAGTCCTAAAATTGCTTTCAATTTCGATTTTCCTCTAATCTTGGTGATCAGTGGTTGGTGGTCAAACATAAACAATGTTTCGATCCATATACACTGATCAATTAGTACTTTTTTTAAATGTAATAAAGTGTAAAGAAGTAGTATGTATATTTTTTTACATTGTCTTGTATATTTTTGAAAATATAATTAGAAATGAAGTGTTGTAATTTATTTGATGCATAAACAAGCTATACATTGGTTGTGTTAGGAACCCCTCCAGCCGGCACAACACAACCCGGAATCTACTCTGCCATTCAGGTGTTCACTGGAGCCCCTGATGGTGGGGACAGACTGGGCCGCAGACTGACAGAGGGTCGTGAAGTGTGTACCGGCTGGGGAGAACCCAGGCAAGCGGAGTAAGGTCCGCGCAGAGGTCAAGGGCCGGCAGCAGACAGCGGTATCAGTAAACAAGCTGAGGTCAGGGGTCACAGGCAGATAGCAGAAACGATTAACAGGCCAGGGATCAGGGTCACAGGATACACGAGCGAAGTCAATTCAAAGCCAAAAGGTCATACACGGTAAATCAGACGTGGTCTCAGAAGACTAGAGCAGGAACAAGCAGGTCAGCAGACTGGAACACAGAAGCTATAACCGGTAATGAGGCAGCAGACCTCATTGCCTTAAATACACAGATGGGCCAATCAGAGCTTGCCTGCACCCCTGAGGACTAATCAGCAATCTGGCTCCAGACCAATCAGGGCTAGACCCTGTCAGACACCCACCGTTGCAGGCTAATGCCTGTAACTACAGCCCTGCATTAATTAACCAACAGGCTTGCCTGCGCACGCGCCCAGCAGTTCTCCTTTGCCGGGACGAGCCCCCGGAAGTGACGTTCCGGTCGTCATAGTGACGGCCGGGACGGAGGTAAGGGGGTCGTGGCGGCTGGGCACCGCCGCGGCTCGTAACAAGTTGTAGGGAATTGTAGGGTGGAATTATAGCACACGCCGGCACTTTTGTGAAAGCTTTCTACAGATGACTCCATTCTTTACAGGCTATATTTATGTCTAATATAGCTTGTAGTTCCTGTGCTATTTGTTTCCTGATAATTTGTCTTGACATTTTTTTTTACTTCTGGTACTGCACTTTTCTTCTTCTTTTCCCTCTATATCCTAGGCTTGCACCATTTTCCTTTTCTATATCCTAGGCTTGCACCAGACATTTTCCTTTTCTATTCCCTAAGGTTGCACCAGACATTTTTCTTTCTCCTCCTGCTCCTTCCCTTCTCTATCTCCTTAGTTACTATTAATTAGAGTCAAGTCCATCATCTGTTTTACACAATCCTTAGTTGTCAATATAGCTTAGTGTGTAGAACACATAATTTAGCTAGTAACCCTAGCATCCAGGCTTCATAGCTATCATGCTTCCAAATGCTATCCCTAGGCCCTCCTGGCTTGAGATAGACTCCATGCAGGCTTCTTCTCACTTAAGCAGACTTCTCAAATGCTGCCACGCAGTGATCCCTTAGGATCCTGAGCAACCAGTTCACACGGTTCCAGCAATGTAGTCCATGGCACTGGATTCCCAATATCTAAATCTCTGCATTACTCCTCCCATCCAGTGTCAATCCCAGTCCTATTGCCTCCACTTGTGCAATAGTGTTAGAACACACCCTTTTCTTACCCAAGATGCTACAAAGACTCTCTAATCCATTCTCTCATCATCTCACACAGCAATCTCCACCTCTCTGGTATCTGTTTCTGTAAATCCCTGCAAGGGTCCGCCATATACTCCAGAATGCAATTCAAATTGCTCACCCAGTATTATAAATCCATAAAGCCACTACTATGTATTATGAGGAATAATGTGGTATAAAAATACTGTAAAATACAAGGATAGTATGTCACTGAAGAGTAATAAAAAAAGATTTCATAAAAATATAGGGACATAGATCCCCATAACGGATCCCGAATAATGTTCTCACATAATTCACAAAGAACAAATCCCAAAGATATCTGAGCAGGGTGCACACCACCTGCAGTGCATCGGTAGCACATACTGATATCACAAGTAAGAAGACAGTATATTAAAAACAAAGAATAGACAAGACCAAACCCAACCACCTCATAAAGCAACACTTACGAGTTCCTTACAAATAAATAAATAAACGCAAGGGGAAACGCATAAAAGAATAGAAAATAATGTAATTAAGAAAAGAAAGAAATGAAGAGGAACCAATCCAATTGCTTTGAAGGCAAAGCATGTGTCAAATTATTTGAAGTCATCTTCTAATACGGTCCACTGCTGTTTCTGTGCTCCATCTAAAGAGGGCCTATCTTGGTACTTAGTGTAGTCCTGAATTTGACTCTGTCACATCCACTACGACCTTACTTCTGTAGTTCATCTAGTTCAGAATGTTTTTTACTCGTGCTTAACCCTTAAAGCTCTAGTATAGAATCAAAAAGAGTATAATAGTGTACACCGTGCGGTAAGTAGATTACGTTTCAGTATGAAAAGCTCTCACTAAGTGTTGAAATAATCAATGATTTCAGCAATCTTACGCCGATATCCACGGATATATCGGTGGTTGTTAGACACAACAAAGCTGAATTCCGTGCAAAATTCATCAGGTACCAGGAGCACAGCATCCATTTTCATTATTCATTTCATTTTCATTATATCATTTATGTTCCAAAAGAAAACATACCCTTAGTGTACACTGTGTAATATATAAGGACAATATGAGGTCTAAGTGCTATTGCACTCACCTGAGCCAAAGAATAAATAGAATTTAGACATTTATTATACTGATGTCTGTCGGTATGTGTGATTCCACTTGTGTACAGGAAATATATTCAGAGAAAAATACATATCAAATTTAATTTGATACATCTTATAAAGTCATATTCTCTTTATGATGGCCACAGCATGCAATGACTGTGTGTAACATCTGATCGCAGATGTTTATGTTCCTTCTAAAACAAACCAATCTTTTATCCTTGAAACATTGATGGTCTCTATCTGACATGACAATAGGCCATGGTGCCCCTCTATTACTGGGCTAGCTGCTGTAGGTTCCCACGGAATAATGTCCCAATCTCTGATCTTGGGATAGTCAAAACCTTGGCTTTTTGGTTCTGCAGTTGAGCCATCTGGTATCCTCTGCTATGGAATGTTTTCATAATCTCATCCAATTGTTTATTCCATGTACTATGGTCACTAGTAATCTGTGCTACTCGGAGAAGCTCAAAAAGGGTAATACGCGCTTTAGTGCTTCTGGATGACGGCTTGTCACTTTTAAAAGTATTTGTCTGTTGCTTTATAAAACACTGATGTGCAGACACTGTTCCCCTTGAAGTATTGTGAGTGCCAGTTATGTTTATACATCAATCTGCCACATTTAATACCATTGACAAGTGAAGTGAATAACATTGATTATCTTGTTACAAAGGCACCTGTCAAGGGGTGGGATATATTAGGCAGCAAGTGAACAGTCAGTTCTTGAAGTTGATGTGTTGGATGCTGGAAAAATGGGTAAGGATATGAGCGAGGGCCAAATTGTGATGGTTAGACGACTGGGTCAGAGCATCCCCAAAATGGCAGGTGTTGTGGGGTGTTACTGGTATGCAGTGGTTAGCACCTACCAAAAGTGGTCTAAGGAAGGACAACCGGTGAAACGGCATTTGGGTCACGGGAGCCCAAGGCTGATTGATGCACGTGGGGTGTGAAGGCCAGCCCGTCTGGTCAGATCCCACAGAAGGGCTACTGTGGCACAAATTGCTAAAAAAAAGTAATGTTGGCTATGATAGAAAGGTTTAAGACCACACAGTGCATCACAGCTTGCTGCGTAGCCGCAGACCTTTCAGAGTACCCATGCTGATGCCTGTCCACCACCAAAATCCTCTTCAATGGGCAGTTGAACATCAAAACTGGACCATGGAGCAATGGAAGGTGGCCTAGTCTGATTATGTTTTCTTTTACATCATGTGCTCGCCAATGAATCATTTACCTGGTGAAGAGATGGCACAAGGATTCACTATGGGAAGAAGGAAAGACAGTGGAGGCAGTGTGATGCTTTAGGCAATGTTCTGCTGGGAAACCTTGGCATTCATGTGGATGTTACTTTGACAGGTACCACCTACCTAAACATTGTTGCAGACCAAGTACACCCCTTCATGGCAATGGTATTCCCTAATGGTAGTGGCCTCTTTCAGCAGGATAATGTGCCTTGCCACACTGCAAAAATTGTTCAGGAATGGTTTGAGGAACATGACAGAGTTCAGGGTGTTGACTCCAAATTCCCCAGATCACAGTCCGCTCAAGCATCTGTGGGATGTGCTGTAAAAACAAGTCTGAGCAATGGAGGCCAAACCTCGCAACTTACATAACTTAGAGGACCTGCTACTAAAGTCTTGATGCCAGATACCACAGGCCCCCTTCAGACGTCTTCTGGAGTCCATGCCTCAACGAATCTGAGCTGTTTTGGTGGCACTATGCAGACCTATATAATATTAGGCAGGTGGCTTTAATGTTGTGGCTGATCAGTGTGGTAGATATATATATAAATCTCCATAATAGTGAAGTCCATTAGTGATTTTATTTGCTCTTTAAGGGAACCACGAACCAAGACCCTGAACACAGCTATGCAAGTCTCCCCTGTAACAGGACAATCTCTATGCACTCATTGTCTCACCTGAAAACCTGTTTTAACAACCCTATTTCCCCTCAGCTTCTCATGCTCCCTCACCTCTAACTTTTCTCTCTACACTGGCATTTTCCTATCCTCTTTGGTACATCAATTGCCCTTTAATCTAACCAATCCTGTATCTCTTGACCAAGCCTCTCTCCAACTACTGCCTTTTCTCTTTTCTTCCAAACTACTTGATTGGCTTGTGTACAATTGCCTATGTCACTTTTACTCCTAAACTCTCTACAATCAGGATTCCAACCCCAACATTTCACTGAGACTGCTCTTAAAAAAATGATTATCTACTTACAGTGTACCCTCTTCTCTTACAAACCCCTCACTCCATTGGTATTTGTGACTGTTCTTCCCTGGTTCAATTCCTACCTATCCAACCCGTCCTTCAGTTTATGTGCAATATTCTCTCCTCTTACGATCTGTTGCGGGTCAAGGCTCCATTTTTAGGCCTTTAATTTTGTCACTGAACCGGTGTTAGTGAACTAATTTGCTCATTCTGCCTTTAGTACCGTGTGTGTGTGTGTGTGTGTGTGTGTGTGTGTGTGTGTGTGTGTGTGTGTGTGTGTGTGTGTGTGTGTGTGTGTGTGTGTGTGTGTGTGTGTGTGTGTGTGTGTGTGTGTGTGTGTGTGTGTGTGTGTGTGTGTGTGTGTGTGTGTGTGTGTGTGTATGACACCCACATCTAACTCTCCCCTTCTCTACCATCTTGAGTGATCAATTGTTTCTCTTATTTCCACATGGATGTCCCAATGCTTCCTAAGGCTCATGTCCAAAACAAAACTCATTATGTTCCTGCCTCAGTTACCAATGTTCCTTAAATCTCCCACATGGAGACCACACGTTCTTTAGTCTCCCTAGGCCTAATGTCATTCTTGACTTGCCATCTGTTTTGCTCCTCACTTCCAGTCTGTCTCAGTCCTGTTGCCTCCATCCATGTAATATTGCTAGAATATGCCCTTTTCTTACCCAAGATGCATCCAAATGTATTTATTCTTGTTTCCTCACACCTTGACTACTGTAAACAGCTATCTTGCATTCCTCTAATTCTAAAGCAAGACTGATCTTTCGCTCTAGCTGCTCCACTGCACCACTAGAATCCTATTCAAATGACTCACCTGTCATCTCAAAACCAATCCCTCATGCCCCCTTAGCTATATTTCTTACCTGTGCTTCCTCTCTGATAACCACCTTTCACTCCCACCTCCTTCTCCCATGTACCTACCCACCTATGAATTCCTTAGTACAACTGATCACTCTTGACCTATTTAACATTTGTGAGGGTCAGGTACACACATGGTACTGGAAATTTGAGCTTCTAATTCCACCACTGCAACAAAAAAAAAATAACTGTTCTAGTTACAGTTCTCAGGGTCAATGGTTTACAAATGTCAGCTGTGTGTGGATGATGGAATCTTTGCATAAAATGGTTGTGCAGGAAAATACTGCGATTGGCCTCTAGATGTCGGCATACAAACAAGGTTCTGTGCTATCTCCTTGTCTGAATTCAGTTTATAGCATTAACAGATGGAACACTGGCTTCAGCTACAGTAAGGAAGCAGCCAGGCCGTATAGTTTACACACCACATACTACACCAGTGAAGGCAAAAAACAGAGTGAGAAAAGTATATAGGAGGGAGAGGATTGTGGTAAAAGAATAGGCATAAAAGAAGCGACAACAGCAAGATGTCTGGGTATTTTAGAGACACAATTTGAGGTTGAACAAGATGTTGTAAATATGATGAATTAACTGGCTTATGCAAATTATAGACCCATTACAACTGGCATAACAGTTAATGTAAACATGTTATAGAGTTTGGTCTGATAGGGGTTACATGTGATACAATTTTGTTAACATGGCAGGATGTGAACACTAAATGGAGTAATCCCATAAAGACTTAAGCATAAATAACCAAAAGAAGTGATTATTAGGTGTTGGTTTTCTTTTGGCAAAGTGTAATTTTTTTTTATTACAGTACAAATTAAAGCCATTTTGCTAGATATATACAAACACTTCTCCACGTATAAATGTAGGAATGTTAGGCATCCTGTGGTTCTTAATTTTTTGTGAAATTATAAGGTTATTATTATTCGTTTTTATTTATAGGGCGCCACTAGGTATCCGTAGCGCCGTACAGGGACAGACAGAATCACAGTACAGGGCGAGACAGCACAGTAGTTAACAAAAAGCACAGTAACTCGGAAGCTCAAAGTACAGTTAGATGAGAGGTGCGAGACCCCAGCGGGGTAGAGAGAGGGGTAGAAGGGCAGAAGGACCTCACGGAAGAGGCAACAAGCTGGAGAGCAGAGTTAAAGTGGTGGAGAACAGAAGGAGAGGAGGCCCTGCTAGGTTCACTAACTTATGAAGCCATATACTATGGGGAAACTGCTTTTCGGCATGGTTTAGTCATTTCTAAGTAAAATGTTTATTTAAGAAGAGCCTAACGCAGTAGATATCTCCTGCATTCAGCAAATTACTGCATTAAACCACAGTCCCCATAATACTCAGTGGGGACTGTGGTTTGGCCAATTTTATCGTGTTCCAAAAAACCTTTGCTTTGGATCCCTCTCCGCTGGTGTTGCTGCTCTTCCCTGTGGTGGTTTCTGCATATGGCATCTGTGCGGTAAATCAGAAAAGACTCTGGAACAGTACCCAGAGTCTTCAGTAGTAAAAAGTCCTCGCCAAGGCAGCCTCCTATCAGATGCGCTGTCCCAACATGACTTTATTAGTAAATTGTCCCAAAGGGTCATCTGACACTGCTGCGATGACATATGATTATTTTATGGCAGCAAAATGCTGGTAAATATTAAATAGGCCACTTAGAAGATGTGTTTAGTATATCTAAAAATAATACTTTAATGAATGTGATAAGGCATGACTAGTATTCTTACATTTTATGATGACTTATAGAATTGCAGTCTGATATTCACATAGGCAAGGGAATAACATCTGTAAGAATTGTGAGAGACAACTGTTCATGGATGCTTATAGTTGTAATCATTACACATACAGGAGCCGTGACTAAATGTTGATAACTTATGTGTACTATTAATTTACATCAGGCCAATGCAACATGTGACTCTCCAGCAATTGTGGAACTACAAGTGCCAGCATGAGCAGACAGCTGTTCTGAAGTCCCAAGAAGGCCTGGGACTGCCTGCACATATTTGTATTTGTCCCACAACAGCTGGAAAGGCATGGTTGCCTTCCCTAGATATACACAGCACTGTGCAAGTTTACAGTAAAGAGAATACAACATATAAATTGCTCTGTCAACGTCAGCTGGCACTCTGCAGATCTGTAGTCTGTTAGTAACAGGAGACATAATGCTGGGCGTTTGGTTGATTGGGATGACAGTGATGTGGGTGAATGGGAGACAGTTTACACAATACACAGCCAGTCTCCTGCCTACTTCCCAGCACTCCTTTCCCAAACCTGCCCATTAACGCTCATTGTTACTCCTCTTCATCCCATGCTAATCTCTTCACTTGATTGGTTCTCTCTCTCTGACGCTTTGAACAACAAAGGTGGAGTCGAGAAGGAAAAAGATAGATTAAAAAACCCAATAACATAGGGGACAGGAAGAAAACACGAATATATGGGAATTAAATCTTTTACATGGCTCTTCTCATGCCTGAAAGCTGTCAAGTGGGGCTGACATCCTGCAGCAATACAGATCCTAATCCACTTATTAAATCACTTGTCCCTTTCTATGGAGGGTCTGTGCTCTGACACTATGTATCTATCTGGGTGTGTTGGGGTGAAGGGGAGAGGATGGAAGGGAGGGATATGGGCACCGGCTGGAGCCTGTTGCAGAGCGAGGATGGAGGGAGCCCGACTGATTGGAAGACTGCAAAGGCACGGAGAGCGATGGAGGCGGGGGGAAGTGCGAGCTCTCTGCGGGGACTGGGTCTAGTCCACGCCCGGGGCCAGCGCTGCAGAGCTGGCCATCATTCAAGCGACGCTTCCGAGTAGACGAGAGAGAGAGCTTCCAGAGACGCACACCGATAGGAAGGTGGGTACTAGGGGCTCCACAAGCCCCCCGGAGCTGGCGGGGCCCCCCTGCCGGGCTGTGTAGGGAGCAGCAGCGGGAGGAGGAGGAGGCGGCTCCCCGCGCTCTGTCTGCCCGCTGCTGCTGCAGCGACGCTGGGCGGGGAGAAGGAGCAGGCAGCGCCCCCCCTCCCCTGGAGCTCGCCATTACCCAGGGGCTGCTGCAGCTGCTTTGTCTCCAAGATCCGGCCGCGGAGTCCCGGCTGCACCTTTTGTCTTTGGAAAGACGGATCGGGGTAAGTGTGGCGGCTGCAGCTGGCCCCTTGGATGATACAACCCGGGGAACATTTCTTAGATCACCCCCTTCTTTGCTTTACAGGGTAGAACAGCTCCACACCCGACCCGGGGCTTTCCACACATCGAAGGGCGGGGTGGCAGCTGCTGGGAAGCCAAGGAACCGATTTCATCGAGGTCACCTCCAGGGACCGGGTATACATGACTTGCCTTACCCGGCTAACATGCACCCCATTCCGGTCACTCTTCCCGCCTCGCCCCGCTAACCGGTTACCGTGTTTATTTCCCCCAGATCGCCTAATTTGTATATTATTTAGCGATCTGTGATCGCCCGTCCTGTGTATCGGGTAACAGATCAGTCGGTGGAACGTTCAGTGATAACATTGTGATTAGTGTGATCCCCGCGTTCTGAGGATGTGATCGGGGCTCGTGTTCCGCTGGATTGAGGCAGTGTGCGCTGGGTGAGGGGGTGTCCGCGGATCTCCTCCTCCTCCAGCCCCGGGAGCCTCTTGTTTTTCTCGGCCAGGCTGCTAGTTCCGCGGCGGGTCTGGTGAGGTCGCTCTCCAGCGAGTCTCGGGCTCCTCCTCCTCCCTGCAGCCGGAAGGTGAGACCGGACAGCTGGCTGTGCTGCTGGGGGAGAAGGTCGGGTGAACCTGGAGTGCAGAGAACCAGATCGCCGATCACAATCACCCGCCGGGTATCGTCAGTGGAGGTGAGGGAGCGATATAAAGTCGGGAGTGACCGGAGCTCCGGGGGGAAGGGGGACACCGACACCACGAGGCAGCGCAGGCCGGGTATTGGTGCATGTAAGCCGGGGAAACGCGAGGGGGCGTCCGGTCTATGTCTCTCGGAGGAGACACGTGGGACTAGACTGGTGGGGAGTGGGGGATCGCTGGGGAGAGGTGATCCTGCACGGGGAGAGCAGTCCGCCATGAAGGCGTACACGACACAGGTCGGTCTGCGGCCGCCGCCGCATATTGAGGGGGAGCGGGAAGGGCGGTGGGATGGGAAGATTCGGGCTGCGGTGACCGTAGGATTACAGCTGGAGATCGGGTATTACAGGGGTAGTAACACGGGAGACGGCTCCAGGACAATGCATCCGTCTGGGTGATAGGATAGAGCCGGTGATCGGTCCCGGTACAGGTGAAGGTTTATTCAGTTATATAATTTATAATTCAGCCGGGATTATATTTCCCCGCGTTGGTGCAGGACATCGCCATGGAGCTAGGAGTGGTCCCTAATAACTCGGCTCCCGCACTGCGTGTTACATTGTCGGTGCCCAGTCCAGGACTGTACCGGTGAGCATAGGGGAGGGTGTTGTAGAGTGGATCGCGGGGTTTCGGGGACCGGTGGGCTGGGTGGCCCCGGTATCCTCCATCCTCGCCCGGGGAGGCTTCTGGGGATCCCCGGGAGCGGCTCGAGGGTCTCCCCGGTCCCGGAGGACTTGATACTGGAGCTTCCACTTCGGTCCTCGGGCTCAGTGCGGTGCACTCCGGGGTCGGTGCTAATATCTTCCGGGGAATTCAGTACTCTACGCTCCGTCCCCGGTCAGGAGACTGGAGTTCTCCCCGCGCATCTGCTTTCCGGATCCCGTCCCCTCCCGGTGCTGGGCGTGTTCTGCGGCGGGAGCCCCCTGCAGGCAGAGACCGGGAAGAGCAGTGACCTCCGTCTGCCCTTGGGGGGCATAACTGACCAGAATAGCCCCCTGCTTAATACCTCCATCTGTATCACTCAGCAAACCCTAGTGTGTGCGGAATTACTGCATCATTGTTACTAATATATAGGCCTGTATAAATATCCCACTGTCGTCATGTGTACAGCACCAGGCATATTATTAGTATTGTATCCATGACTCGGTAGTCAGCAGAGGTAATCGCTTTGTTTCCAAATGCCTGGACATATTTAATTACTGAATTTACTTATTACTGTACTTATTAATAACAGCAATGGTAGTTATATTATTAATCATACTATTATCATCAGTGGAGTATTTCATCCCATATTGTGGTAATACTGTTCAAATTAATGTAAATAATATCCGAGGCCCAATGAAAGTTCTCACTTTAGATATTACTGGTACTAACCCACTGAGGGAGCAGATCAAATGTCCCTGTCCTGAGCATTAACTCTCTCATGTGGAGGAGACTATTTGGAAATGGTCCCCTGGAGTTTCTGTATGTTGGTGTCTGTGTTTTTTTTTTTACAGTGCTCAAATTGTTAGTGAGCAGTAGTGTAGTGTGTTTCATAGACTACCCCTAATCTGACATGTGTCTTCTTAGGGTCTCCTGGACTGGTGCTAAGGATCTGCCCTGCAGAGGATGAACGGAGCTGCTGCTGGAAAAACAAACGCCAGCATGACTGCCCCAAGCGATCAGGGTCAGTAGATTGGAGCGTGGTTCTGCTGGGTATATCGGAATGTCCAGTGTTTTTGTCTCTCCTTCCCGATTCTAGTTCACCTTTTAAACCTCTTTGAACATTCATCCCTAGTTCTCTGGGGGTTATATGTTTATGTGAGGAGTTGGTGTGAGTTTGTCGGGTATAGCTCGCTCTTGTAGTAGTGCTTCAAAGTCTCCAGTAATTATGTAAACGTTCAGTCTACCTGCACATATGATTCTGCTGAGGGGACAGTTTTGTGCTTGAGGTTTGTGAACAGCCTGTTAGTGTTGTTTTCTGCCACTGTTATAGGATCCTGTACCCACTTATTTTCTTATTAAAGCTGAATACAGCTGTGAGTTAATTGAAAAAGTATTTTTTTTTTTAGTGAAGGACTTACAGTGACAAACGCCAGGATACATTAAAGCCCTAAGACTGCTGCATTATCTCATTCTCTGCATAAACTATTCAAATCTTCATGTGTTTTTCTTTTATTCCACCCAGACCAATGGTCCCAGGAGGATATGCTAACTCTCATTGAAACCATGAAGACCCTACTGCCCCCCCTGGACAGCACAAAGTTCAAGACCACAGAGTCCCACATGGACTGGAACAAGCTGGCCTTTAAGAATTACACTGGACCAATGTGTCGCCAAAAGTGGACCGAGATCTCAAATGAGGTGGGAAGAGATGTTAATGGGAACATGTTTAGTGAGTTAGAACCAATCCTATATATATATATCACTTCATATTCAATGAGTTTTGATGGCACAGTTCCAGTGTTCATTTGTTTAATATAAAATTAATTAACACACACCCTAATGTAAACTGTTACAGATATTCAAAGTGGATTTATGTAGCTTGTATAGAAGTATAAAAAAACATTTGGCCTATAGCCTTGCGCCCTTATATGATCTAATTTTGTTATACTAATCCATAAATTGACTCATTTATAGTCATTTTTCAATGGTCTTATAAAGTGGTTTATTTCTTTGGCGTATAACCACTTTCAAAGGACAGCAAGCAATTAAAATGTGTGACATACTGAAGAAAGTTTCCTAGAATATAGATTCTTATGTATGAGTGCGGAGAATGCTGAAATGCATATGTAACTGTTTCTGCCAAGTGTTGTGTTAGAGGAAATCATTTTCCTTTGTCTTGAGCTATCCAGCTAGTCTAATGCCACCTAGAGGTTACTGAAGTACACTACAGAAGATTGTTGTTCGGAAACGGATGGGATTACAATCCCGCTCTATGTTAAATATTAGGAACATATGACCTCATTCACATATTTTTGAATGTCCATGTGAAATGGAAAGTATATAGCCAATCAATAATAAAAATTAGAAATAAAAAAACCATTCGCTAAGCCAAGTAGAAGGGTGTTTTATGTAGATCTGTTTACTGTAATTGAACTGCATGTATGTAATTAAATTGCCAACAAGCTAATTCAATGTCGTGTGCAGGTCAGGAAGTTTCGTACACTTACAGAGTTGATTCTGGATGCAGAGGAGCATGTAAAGAACCCATACAAAGGAAAGAAACTGAAAGTAAGTGCTGATATTTCTGGATATAGCAAATGATATAGCATTTATTTGTCCACAATTTCACTGGACCAACTTGCAAAAGTGTAATTCCCTTTTACCTTTTTTTTTTTTACTTTTTTTCTATTAAGAACTTTATTTAAAATTTCCATCACACAGCAATATATAGACCAAACATGAACATTGGAGTCCAAAGGAAAGTGTAATTACTTTTTACGGTGTAATCACTGTGGAGCAATCATACTAAAATCGATGTGGATGCATTTTATATAGAGGTGCATTTGTTACCACAATCTCCTTGCATCAGTTTGACAGGAGCTATATACATCACTACATGTGATTTTCAGAGCTGTGCTCTTCCACTATATAACTCTTGGTGGCATCCTGCCTGCCTCCATTCCCCATCTCACATCATAACTCTGCCCCTGTCACATGCAACCTTGTCCTCACTAACATAATCACAGAATAAGACAGGTCGCTACTCCTTGTACTTATCTCCTGAAATATTTAGTGCTCTTATGAGCATTCCAATGATCTGATTGGCTGCGAGTTCTATCCTCACCCAGTTAAAAGCAGAATACAATAAGATGCATTATCACTAGACAAACATACCTTGTTTTCCATTATCACTGTCCTAACTATACCGTTTTTCATTTTTGATGAGTGCATGGAAATCAGTAACTGGGTAGGCTATGAGAAAGTAAGTTCATTTTATAGGACATTGGTGCATATGTCCTTTGAAGCAGCAGTGAGCATATGGTGGTTATTGGGTCATATGTAGCCATTAAACAATTCAGCCGTGCTCCACCTGACCAGAAGTCATTATGCTCCTCATGGCTTCTTACTGACTCAAAATTCAGAGCTTGGTGCATTCACTCAACTATATACCATTATAATCCATGAGTAGTGACATTTTTTCGGAAACACTGAAATATATTAACTCTTTATCTACAGCTGATTTAATGTCATAATTTGCAATTACTTTTCTTTCCAGATCAGTTAATTAATGCGTATTTTCTATCACAACTTTCCAGAAACATCCAGAATTTCCCAAGAAGCCCCTGACACCCTATTTCCGCTTCTTCATGGAGAAGAGAGCAAAATATGCAAAGTTACATCCAGAGATGAGCAACTTGGACTTAACCAAGATTTTGTCCAAAAAATATAAGGAGCTAACAGATAAAAAGAAGGTAACGTATGAGATGACCTTCAAGGCTTCTAGAAGAGAGATAGTGGGTTTGGATAGCAGAGAAGGGTTTACTGCCGTGTAGCTTGACGCATATGTCCAATTTACTTTCCAGATGAAATACATACAAGATTTCCAGAAAGAGAAGATTGAGTTTGAGAAGAACCTGGCAAAATTCAGGTGACTAATGTGCATATAGTGTCTAGGCAGTGAAGACTGGGACATTCGGTTCCTTTTTATTTAATTCTCCTTTTATGTCTGCAGAGAGGAGCATCCAGATCTCATGCAGAGCACAAAGAAATCTGATGTTCCAGAAAAACCTAAGACCCCTCAGCAGCTGTGGTACAACCACGAGAGGAAGGTTTATCTCAAAATAAAGCCTGATGTAAGTGCAAAAAGACCTCAAACCCTGCTGGGCACATGACAATAAGGAAAAGTGTCACTCCACCAAAGACCACCGAGGTCAAATATAATATTAAAGAGATTTTATATAATTAGTTTCTTCTTATTGATGGGTTATTTAGAACCTTCAATTCTGGTGATCGCACATCTCCGAATAACAATTGATAAACGCCCATTACATGTGGCAGCTGCTCATACCGCCATCTCTGGACTCCTGCCTGTCAATGACGGGCCTGAGTGTCCAGTCTTGGGACCAGGAACTGTTTCGTTCAGCTCTTGGCTACAAGATCATATCATAGTGTTCATAATGGAACACTGTATGTTTCTAATGCGGAATGCATATCACTTCCACATTAAGGAGGGAGCATCTGTGGTGTCATTACAACACCTCAGTGACAGACAGGCTGGATATGGGGAGATGTTGCCTAACTTAGGCCTTATCCAACACACTGTATCAAGAGAATCAGTGTAAACTAATCTATTAATAGCTTGGTTTGATCCAGTTTGCATTCATTCTATAATTATTGACTCTAGGGGGGACAAATTGGGGTCTCTTAGGAGGAAAAACAAAAATGTTGCATTTCTGCCAATTTTTGCTTATGTTTCCCTGTATGTTACAATTAAAAGTATGTATTTATTTCAGTATGCTACCAATAGAGAGCTTAAATTGTCCTGCAAAAAAAACAAAACATTCCTTTTAAATACAATACATGACAAATATATGGTCCTTGTGATACAAAATAACCTTGGTCATTATGTGGTTACATTGAAATACAGTCTACTAATATGTGCAAGTTGTTGTTTTGTTTCACACTTATTTCTGTTATACATTCTTAGCATTTATACTCTGTCAGGGATTGCTCAGGACTGGTAGTTAACACGATCTGGGGAGCCTAAGCCTGCTTGCCACAAGCCCTGAGTATGTTTGTCATCTTCTGTGTTTCCAGGCCAGTACAAAGGATGTGAAAGACGCTTTAGGAAAACAGTGGTCTCAGCTCTCGGATAAGAAACGTCTAAAATGGATCCACAAAGCTCTGGAGCAGCGCAAGCTCTATGAGGTGCTTTTGATGTACAATATATTGGGAGTGCCTTAAGTGGTATATGTGTCTTACCCCAGGGAAATGAAGATCTAAATACATGGCTGAAAGGCACAGACTGAAGCCAGAATATTAAGTATGTGTTTGATAAAAGTTGAATAAGGACATGTATAAGCCCAATACATTAATCGCCTGAATACAGCATTGGCTACTAGTGTTAGAGTATACACAACTCATGGTACAGTGGTTTATAAAGGTACAGGGTGTATTTACATGCTGGGTATTGTTGTAGTATTGCATTGGGAATTCTCTGCTTTGTACACTGACGTCTGTTCCAAAAACCCACAGAACGTGATGCGGGAGTACATCCAGAAACATCCAGAGATGAACCTATCCGAAGAGGGCATGACCCGCTCCACCCTTACCAAGGCAGAGCGCCAACTTAAAGATAAATTTGATGGCCGGCCAACTAAACCCCCTCCGTAAGTCATGGTGCCCCACCACATTAATACTAAGTGGACATATGCCTTTTATAGAATTATAATTAAAGAAGATATATGGTTGCTAGAGACTACAAAACATTGATCTGTTGGATGATTTGCTAATTGCTGATGATCTCAGGAAAATGTAGGCATAGATAGGAGTAAATTGTGGATCCTTTGTAAGAACAGAAAAGACTTTACCCTTCTAACTGTATGTCCTTTCCCCCTGCAGGAACAGCTACTCCATGTACTGTGCAGAGCTGATGGCCAACATGAAGGATGTCCCCAGCACGGAACGCATGGTTCTCTGCAGTCAGCAGTGGAAGCTGCTCTCTCAGAAGGAAAAGGATGCTTATCATAAGAAGTGCGAGCAGGTAATATTCTTCTTATATCACAGACTTGAAGAGCAGCTTCCACTTTTCTACTTCTGTTTCTATGTTTGTTGTACAATGATCTCCTTTTTTACATTGCTTTTTCACTTTTCGGAACTGGTTACACAAGGGGGAGCGGGAGATAGCGGGTGGGATAAGAGCAAAGTGTAACCAGTTTGTTTGGATGTTAACAGCTTATAACAGTATTCAGTCCCACCAATTCCTTTGTTCCCAGGAAATGCTAGGGCAGCATGTAGTCAATCTGAGCCTCTACAACCTGTGGCTCTCCTGGTATGGTGAAACTACAAGCACCACCATGCTTTGCCAGCTGAAATAGCTGTTAGGACATGCTGGAACTTGTAGTTTCACAACCTATGGAGAGCCATGAGTTGTCCAGTCCCTACTCTAACCATTAACAGGCTGATTTAGAATTAGGAGCAAATACAGATACTAGGTGCTGAATTTGCACCTAGAACAACCATTTTGTATTGCAAGGGAGGAAATGTAAACCTGCTTCAGAGTTGTGAGGGGGAGGTAGCCTAGCCCAACTGTACAATGCAGTGCTAAGATAGTGCTGGCGAGTATGTGTATGCAGAATGCAAATATGTCCCCTTCCTTGTACCCCTTGTAGTGTAACATGATTTGCTCCGCTATAAGTTTTGCATCTAACTCTGTCAGCCCCTAAGGGGGACATTCAGTTCAGTGCTGTGCGTCTCCGGGACGTCCACAGATACACACTGCGCCGATGTTCTGAATCTCTCCTTATCTTTCAGAGGAAAGCAGTGCTCTGAATTCTCTACCGTAAAGGCCGTCAACCTGCGCTGCCCTTGTATTGCCCCCTTAAGAGTACAGCGTAATGAGGCCCCTGTCACAATTGTGTGGTAACTATGTGGTGTTGAACATACCTCTGTGTGAAACATTGTTAATGCCTCCAATTTTTTTTTCCCTGTCTCTTCGCAGAAAAAGAAAGAATATGAAGTGGAGTTAATGCGTTTCCTTGAGGTGAGTTGTACTTGTAGTAACAAAGTGCATGCAGATAAAATATTAGGTCTGTGTAAGAGGGAGAGACACCTGTTTGGAGGGATAAACTATTCTTATTTATTTATTTTACTTTTATTTAGAGCCTCCCAGAAGAGGAGCAACAGAGGGTTCTTGCAGAAGAAAAGATGGTAGGCATGCACAAGAAAGGATTGGGCAATCAAGCATCAAAGTTAGCTGCACAGGAAGCTGCAAAGGTGACTGGTTTTAAATCTCGTCACCAATATGTGGTATAAAGTCTCATTTCTTTTACCAGTATTTTTTTTTATTTCTTTAATGCCGTACCGTTTTCTTTTCATGCCTGCGTAGGCAAAGAGCAAATCTGGGCAAGACAAGAAAAAAGCTGCAGATGACAGGGGTAAGCTGCCTGAAACGCCCAAAACCGCAGAAGAAATCTGGCAGCAGAGTGTGATAGGGGACTACCTTGCCAGGTTTAAGGTAAGAGGGTAAAGGAACACATTAAACGTGTTCATATTTTGAACAAACATAAAAAATATTTAGGAAGTGATGTGTGTCTGTTGGACTAATAAATAAGTACATAAAACGTGTTGTGGGTTTTTAATATAATTAATTTCTTGTATCTATTCCACATTTAAATCTTAGAATGACCGAGCTAAAGCCCTCAAGGGCATGGAAACCACTTGGGTGAACATGGAGAAGAAAGAAAAGATCATGTGGATTAAAAAAGCAGCTGAGGACCAGAAACGATATGAGGTACCTTTATTCCTTTACAATGTTCATACACACTGCACCACATACTCTTTCCTTTAGACATTCACTAAATAGAGATGTATGTTGGTTTTAGCTGATCATATGTGTTTGGTTTTTTTGTTTATTTTTTTTTTTTTTTTTTACAAAGATAAAACGCCCCCATTGTGTACTATAGGTTTTCTTGTATAATATTTTATCAGTTAATGTTTTTACCCAATCTATCAATATGTTTGCTTAGTAGACTGCTAAATGGACTTAGATGTAGACCACACTCCCTATAAATTCACAACATTGGAAAAGAATAATCAATGCTGTTTTTATCAAACAGTTTATGTAATGTCATATGTAGCATCCTTGTTTCAGCAGCAGCATTTATTTGAGTTCTAGCCCACAGGATATTATTTTTTTAGACTTTAACTCCAAGACATTTGTGTTATGGTTTTTGCTTTGTTTTTTCCCCCCAAATGGTTAATTTCCATTATTTTTAGTCTTAACATCATACATAAAATGTAATGATTTCATGCAATGTTGTATTTCGGTCTTTTATCTGTGTTAGTTGCATGGTAACTCTAGAGGTGCACATCACAATTGAATTTTAGACGTTTGTACCATCATCATTATCTGATTTACATTATATTTCTAAAACTTGTTTTATTTCTTTCCAACATTATTATGGAGTTGTTGCATAATATATTTACTAACACTGTGTGGTCCTTTTCAGAGAGAGCTAAGTGATATGAGGTCCCCTCCAGCCACAGCAGTCGCTGGGAAGAAGATGAAGTTCCTGGGAGAACCCAAGAAAGCACCAATGTGCGTGTAACTTGTATCTACATATTTTCAGATTGTCTGTGTTTTATCATGGCATCTGTTTTATAGTTATCATTTTTATTGGACAAAAAAAGACCTGAGAGAGGCAGCCATTTTGTGGCGTATAGCAAACTGCTCAAATATTAGAACTTTTCAGGCATCCGTTTCCTGGAAACAAATATTAATGTCACTTTTTTTAATACTAGCCCTCTCCTTCTCCACCCTCAAGCTGTTTTACTGCTTGGTGAAAATAGCTTGTGTAACACCACTCTTAATTGTACGCAGCCATAATATTTTTTCTTTCTATGGAACATAGAAAGAAGAAATGGCTCAGCACACAAAATGGTTGCCATTTTGTGTGCCGAGCCAAATTCACAAGTCTGCAGTTTATCAGTTCCACAGACACCAGTGACCTCACTGAGGCACTTCATACACAATGTCCATGAGACCTTAACAATATTTGTGAGGCACTGATTTTGTTAGTTTTATTATCATGAATATTGTTTAGCCGAAGTGAAAAATAGCTGCTTTCTCCCTGGGTGTTTATTCACTACCTTCCAAATCCATGTTAAGTCTCTCCTGATTTTCTCATTTAGGAATGGGTACCAGAAATTCTCACAGGAACTCCTGTCAAACGGAGAACTGAATCATCTACCCCTGAAGGAGCGTATGGTGGAAATTGGAAGTCGCTGGCAGCGGATTTCCCCCAGTCAGAAAGATTATTACAAGAAGCTGGCAGAAGATCAACAGAGAATCTACCGCATGCAACTTGAGACATGGATGAAGGTATGAAATGACATTCAAGACTCCACCTTGGGTTTTGTTTCTAATCAAATAAATTATACTACAAAAGCAGTACGTTTTATTTACACTCTCCTACAGAGATGTTGGGAAAGCTCTTTGTGATCTTAAAACAGAGCACATTAAGGCGCACCCATCACCTATCCCCAGCAGAAAGATACCCTTGTGGTCTGAACCTATATATATAAGACTGAATATTTCTTTCATTAGAATCTAATACCTCAAGAATATTGGTCCTTACATTTTTCTCTCTAGTGTCTGAGTCGAGCAAACGGCATCCATTTTGTGAGTCTGATGTCGCCTGTGTATGTTAATACATTTTTAGCCTTTTGAAGTCTTGGTGCACCTGTAGCAATCTCATCGCCTGTTTTGCGCTTTGTAAATTTACCTCATTGTATGTAAATCTCAGGGTGTAGATGAATAACATCTTCCATATTGCTTGCAGGGATTGTCCTCCCAGGACCGTGCAGCTTACAGAGAGCAGACATCGAGTGTAAGTTTTCCTGTATGGAGGGGACAGGTTCTGCTGTATTGGGGTTGAAATTCATGACTGACCTCTTTTAACATGTTTGTTCTGTTGGTTTTACAGAAGCGCAAGAGTACAACGAAACTCAAAGCACCCGTCGCAAAATCCAAGCCGGTGGTGCAATGCAAATCTGTGAGTGTTCCAGCAAAGATTGTATGGCTATGGTGGAAGGGTTTCTGTAGTTAGTTCTGATGGAGACCAGGGGCTGGGGGTATCTGTCCCCAGTGTGGTCCCATAGTGGACTTCATTGGCCTGCTTTTTTTTTATTTTTTATATTTCTAATAGGCTGCTGAGCTCAGTCTCGCTTACCCCTGATTGAGACTCACTCTCTCCACACAACGGACAAATAGAGCCAGAAAATGAATGTAACCATGTATTCTTTAAAATATATCACCATTTTGACTCTAGTTTACACTTTAGTGATATTATAGCAATAAAGGTGTGGAATTATTATTATATTATTTGATTGCAGTGTTGTGGTGCTTGGATGTATAGATTGTAGCTGTCAAGCAGGCTTGCAGTTTCTTTTTGTTCCAGGTGTAGGTTGTAGTTTTCTGAGGGCCAACTATATATTATTAACTCAAGTTCCTATATGTAGGATCCATGTAGCCTGGGCCATACCGGATAAAGCTATGTTTAAGATGCTGTTTGTTTTAGGTATAACTGAGCCACTCTTTCCTTTCAGGAGGATGAGGATGATGACGACGATGATGAGGATGATGATGACGACGAAGATGAGGATGAAGATAAAGAGGACTCCTCTGATGATGGAGACTCTTCCGAGTCTAGCAGTGAGGAAGACAGCGAGGATGCAGAGGAGGTGGGCCAACAAGACTAGGTTTGAATTTGGGGAAGGAAGAGTGCAGTACACGGCAACCCTATTTTCCTTAATAATCATTCCGTTCCCCCTCTGCAGAATGAAGATGAGGAGGAAGAAGATGAGGATGAAGAAGAAGATGAAGATAACGAATCGGGCTCAAGTTCCTCGTCCTCCTCCTCGGGAGACTCCTCAGACTCTGATTCAAACTGAGAGGGAACTGCCAGTCATCATGAGTGGAATAAGAAAGTGGGGCTAACATGTTTCAAGGGCACCTGTCGCCTACACACTGGAGAGAGACCTTTTGTCTGCTGAACCAATATTCATGACGCTGCAGCTTTTCAATACACTAGGAAACCGTGGCCTCACTGAGATAAACAGTGGTCAGAGCCACTTTACGTCCTGAACTAATATTCACAGAGTGCCACTGGGCACGCTTGTATTAATAGGTTGCATTCTAATGAATATTCATTCAGCCCTCCTCTGCGTGACGTTAATAGGGGGGGGATACTTTAACCCCTTAAGAACGCTGATGCTCTCCAAGGGTAACTCACAAGGAGTGTAAGATTTACACTGTGAACCTTGTGTCTCTTTCACTCGTTTTGAATTAGGAGGGATCCCTATGCTTTTCAAATGAATATTTCCAGACTGACATTTTTTTATTTATGAGTTCACCTTTTAGTTCTACGAGTCATCCATCCATATCTGCTTCTCTAACCCCTAACTTAGCTGTTCCTCTGTAGCCAGTTATAAATGTGTCTACTATGCTGTTTGTTTTCCCCTCTGCTGCCCCATAGTTGCACACATTGCTTGTGCAGTAAAGTTTGCCCGAGGCCAGAACCCGCTACATTTACTTGGTAAGCCTGACTTTCACATGTTCTCAATAAACAGGCCTAACCCACTTATGTCACATTGTTCCTATATAAATCGTTCCATGGTGGCATGTCTAATATTCATTCAAGGCAAAACGCACCTTGACATGAGAAGAACATTTTGTTCTTCCCTTCCCATATTACCAGTCAGATGTATTCCTTACTCTCAGTTTCGTTCCATTTCCCCCATTCTGCATCTCTGCTCTCCCTCCTGAAACCCACATGTGCATCTACTTTCTCGTTTTGTTTATTCCCATGGTTTATGGCAAAGGGGCAGCAGTAAAGTGAGGAACTATGAGATTTCAAGTACAACCTGCTTCTGTATATATCGGAGGTCACAGAATTTGTTTGTGAGGTAATAGCAATTTTGTGGCGTGAGTGCAGCCTTTCAAGTCACTAGGAACTAGTGACATCACTGAGGCATGAAGTACAGTGGAAACTGTTGCTCACTGTGCATAATGTGACTCAGGACACAAAATGGCTGCCTCCGTTATGCATAGGGGACAGGCGCACTTACATTTTTGAGTGGGCTGTGACACCATACAAAAATCAGCTGACCAATTCAGGAGTGTTCTATGGAGATGCATTCAAACTACTCAATTCTTGCAAACCCCAGGAAATTGTAATTGGTTATGAAGGAGAGGTATATGGTTATTTCTTGCTTGTACTTAAATCGTATTTTAGCCAGCCTGTTTTAGTATGTACATCTATTTAAAAAAAAAAAACACAAAAAAAAACTTTAAATAATTCAGTTTTTTTGGGAAGGGCGGCTCCGTTTTAAGAAACAGAAAAAAGCCCTATAAGTTACTTTGTATTTTTTTTTTTTCCCTTACAATTCTTTCTCTTTTTGGGGGAAATGTAGATTCTTACTGTGAAGTCGAATGCACGGTGAGAGACAAAACACTTTTAGTGCATTTTTAGCACTATGAAAAAAAAAATAGGATATGAGCTGCGTTACAGAAAAAGAAACCCTTTCTTTTTTTCCTATATGGACAATATTTAAAACACAAAAATGCTTTTTTTTGTAGGTTAAATTTAAAAACAAAAAAAAAATGTGTTTTGTAACAGATTCATTTGTTTAGTGTAGACAGTTTAAAAAAAATAAAAATAACGTGCGTTCTCATTATTTTTGTTTTGTACAAAAGGGGGAGGGGTGGGGGAAGAGTTTTCTGTTAAGTACTCTGGAAAAATAAAACAAAAACTTTAGGGATTAATGTGTGGTGTGAATTTGTGTTATTTTATTATTATTATTATTATTCTTCCTACCATTTCTTCCTCTATGCCAGACTTGGGCAATTATTATTCTTTATTATTTTCTGTTTGCTGCCACTGGGGGGACACTACGACAATGGGGTATAGTAGGTGGATCTGGAGTAAAGGTACTTTAACACTCAATCTGTTTGAGTGGATAGCTCCTACTATGCCTCTCCTGTTTGGTGCCATCCTCCTTTTTTAGTTGACATACTTTGGAAGTAGGCACTTTTATTTTGGTCCCTTGCCTAATTTTTGTCTGTAGGCTTCCTTCACTCTTCCAACTGGGGCAACTGATGTCCTCTCTAACAGGGCGGACTGTATGGTCCCGATTGATCAGGCACGTATATGCTGAATTTGAGCGTTTCATAAGCAAAACAATGCATTTGCACATGTCCTGAACCGAACCGTTGACCAGTAAATGCAGCCATGTCCGCTTAGTCTTCGAGCGCAAAGGACACTTACTACATCTTTCCATTTCAGGGAGTGAACAGGTCGTAGTCCATTTACAGTAAGCGCGTGTCAAACTCAAGCGCACACGGCCACGTCCGAATCAAGCTCTGGGCATCTCGAAGTGATTTGGTTTTCTTCTGTATCTTTTGCTCCAACTACAGGACTAGTCTAAGTCCTGAGTAGTAGTGATGACAGTCTTGTTCGCATGCTAGAACATGTGTTTGCAAGAAGGAGCAACTGTAAAAATGTATTCTATGTTCAGTAGAAAAAGATAAAAGGGGAAAGCGCTCGTGTTTTTATGTACTATATTCAGTAGACATTAAGAACATTCTAATTATTTTTTTTGTTTACTGTTTATTATTAATGTCTTATTAACTGGTGACATTCTATTTTTTGTTTTCTGTCCGCTCTTATGCAAATTAATAATCCACATAGGCATTGGACATAACCTGTAGTGTTTTGTGTAGTAGAGCACATCAGACTTTATCAGCGCACGTATCTTGAGATCCATTCCTTGATGAATTCAAGAGTGCGTATAGCCGGTTTACGTGCGTTTTAAGAGAAACGCACGTTGCGCTCAGAATGTGACTTGATGAGGCCCCACGTGTATAATTATACTGGCGGCAGTGGGAGAGATGCTGGAGGTTAATCTCTCAGCCCAAACTGCTTGTTGACATCTCCTTAGCAGCGAGCAGATCTTTGCATTAAAAAAAAAAAAAAAAGTACGTCTCTGCAGGGGGGAGACTGCACGTCAGGCTGCTTAAACGGTGGCAACTACAGGACTCGCTGGGCAGATGGGAGAAAAACCTGTAAGTAGGCTTGACAGTCTTACTCAAGAAGGTAAGATTGTAAATGGCCATTGTGTATGGGCTGTCTTAGGGGGCGTCCTGTCTTACAATATTTGGGTTACCAGATGTTTGTTTGGGCCTCTAGTTATGTTAATACCTTTAGCTTATAATAGGCGAGGTCTCTTACATTATATTCTTGTGTGTATTTGTGTTTTTTATGTCGCCATGTCTGAAAAAGTGCCTTCCAAAATTTGAAAATCCACTGGAAACTGCAACACTATACTTGTGCCAAATGTAATGCCTAATTATCTTGTGGACAGTCTGACCCAGGTGCCCTGTGTGCAATGTGTGAGGTGGAGCTCTGTGATCAGCGGTTGAACCAGCAGACATGGAGGAACCAGCAAGGGCTAAGTCGCTGGTGTCTCTTTCTGAATCGGCTCTTTCTTCGGATGAGGATGGCGAATTGATTCAGGAATCTGAGGGGCAGGATGTGTATAGTGCACAGGACACTTCAATGTGTGGAGGATTTAATCCTAGGTGTTAGGGAAACCTTGGGGTTATCAGAGCTCGTGGTTACAGATTCCTCCGCCTTCTCCTTTTTTTTAAAAGACAAGCAGATTGATTGTTTCCCTCTGTCTCCTCAGCTCTCAGAGTTGGTTGTCCTTGCAAAGCTGGACAGAAAGTATCAGATGCCGGGTATTTTTAAATCTCTTTACCCCTTGGCTTTTGAGGAGTGTTAAATTGTAGAGTTCTTCAAAAGTGTATTTTGTCTCTTTAGACGGTCAAGAGCAGCTCCTTCCAGAGGATAGTCGTTTTCTTACAGAGGCGGCTCCCATAGGGTTCAGGGCTCTCGCAGACTCGGTGCTCCCAAGCTGTCAGGTGAGCGCTCCGCATGACCGGCTCACCTGCCACGATTCTGTGGTGGGGCTCCTGCTGCGATTCTAGGATCAGTGGCAAGATTCGACATCAGATACCGGGGTTTGAGGGATTGACTCTGGGCTATGTCATAGACTTAGTAAGATTCACCCTGCACTGTTTCTTCACCACAAGTCTGCCCTTGTGTGTACTCAATAGGCTGGCAATCCAGGGGGCTATCCAGACGCTTCTAGTCTCGGGCGTGATTGCTTCGGTCCCGTCTTTGGAAAGAGGTTTGGGGTTTTACTCCAACCTCTTTCTGGTCAAAAAACCTGACTCCTAATTTCACCCGTTATTAAATCTTAAAACTTTCAACAAGCAGGTTCAGGTTCTGTGGTTTCAGCTGGAGTCTTTGCGATCCACGATTGTGGGCGTGGAATAAGGGGAGCTGCTGGCATCCTTAGACATAAAGGATGCTTACCTGCACATCACCATATGGGAAAATTGTCAGAGCCTCCTTCGCTTCGCAGTCCGTGCGGCACATTATCCGTTCTGGGCTTTACCCTTTGATCTAGCCTCCGCCTGAGAGTTTTCACCAAATTATGTCCGTCATGGCCAGTATTCTGCTGGGCATTACTATCGTCTCTTATTTGGACGACCTATTAAAGGTGCTGCCCAAATGTGTCCTCCTTCAGCACATTCAACTGACTATTCAGTTTCTAGAACCTCGCAGCGGTATTCTAAATTTACACAAGTCATCTTTGACTCCTGCTAAACGGATGCGGTTCCTGGGCCTAGACTTCGACACAGTGTGTCCCGGAGGACAAGGTTCTTTCGCTTCAATACAAGACCAGGTCCCTTCTGGCCAAACTGCTAGGACCCATGGCATCCATGTTCGAAGCTGTGCCCTTCACCCAGTTTCATTCCCGGCTGCTCTAGTGGGAGCCTCTAAAGAAATGGTCAAGATCCTCCCTCCATCTGGATAGGCAGTTCGTCGCGCTGTCCACAACCATGCATCACTCCCTTATGTGGTGGTTGACCAGAACACATCTGGTCAGGTGTTATTCCTTCCAAGCTTTGGAGTGAACCTTGGTTACCACAGATGCCAGTCTGTCCATTTGGGATTGCGGTCATAAATTATCTTCGGTTCCATGGCCTCTGTTCTCTGCAGGAGTCCTTTCCCATCAATGTTCTGGAACTAAGAGCAATATACAGGGCGCTCGATCAGAGTTAAAGGGTTCTGGCCGGCAGGCCCCTCAATGTTCTATCAGACAATGCTACAGCAATAGTCTGCCTGAACCATCAAGGGGGAATGCCCAATGCCACCACGATGCATAAGACTGCGTGGATCTTGGCCTGGGCGAAATGTTATGTTCTGGTGATATCAGCCATATTCATCCCGGGGGTGGAGAATTGGAAGGACAATTTTTCACAGCCAAACCAGGATCCACCCGGGGGAGTGGTTCCTTCATGTGAAGGTCTTTGTTCTTCTGGTTAACTGTGGAGTCAGCCAGAGATTGATTTCATTGCATCCTGTCTATTCAAGGTCCCTTTCTTCTGCACAAAATCCCAGGATCCGGCAGCAGGGTACACAGATGCCATGACGATCCTGTGGTGGTTTCTTCTGGTATACCTGTTTCCAATGCTCTCGCAGGTGCTCAAGATACTCAAGAGAACACAATCCCACCATTCTGGTGGCTCCAGATTGGCCGAGCAGAACATGGTACTCAGACGTTCTACGGATGATGGTAGATCCACCTTATAAGTTGTCTTTGTCCAGATCTTCTCCCACTCTTTAAGTCAGATGGCCTGGAATTTCTCGTGCAAGGGTGTGCAGACCATGATCAAGGCGAAAAAGCTATCTTCGTCTGCCAATTACTATACTGTGTGGAAAGCTTAGATTCGTTTCATACTTTAGTCTTTCCCGCCTGCTCTCTTTCCTGCAGGACGATTTTGACGGGCCTATCTCTTCTCTGAAACTAAGTTTTTCAGCACACTCAATATTCTTTTAGTGCAGATTGGCAGTCATGAAGGATGTCCAGACTTTTTTTTATTTATTTTTTACAAAGGGCTCTAGATGCCCAGCTTCCTCTGTACATTCGGTAGAGCCTTGGAATTTTAATATGGTGCTCAGGGCTCTTGCTAAAGAACCCTTTGAGTGCTTGGATTCTGTTGTTCTACATTATGTTACATGGAAGATGGTGTTTTTGCTTGCCATTTCCTCTGATCGTTGGATGTCTGAATTGAGGGAAGTTGTGCTGTAACCCCACCCCCCTTCTGATATTTCATTCTGAAAGGGCAGTGCTTCTCCCTAAACCCTCACTTGTGCCAAAGGTGTTCACCTGTTTTAATTTGAACCAGGAGATTGTCGTTCCGGCATATTGTCCTAGTTCTTAGACTTCTGATACGTCCTTGCATCTTCTGGATGTGGCTCGGGCCCTCCGGTGTTATGTCAATTGAATGGTATCCGTTTGTAAGACTAATGAACTTTCCATCCTCTGATGTCCACAAGCGTGGTTGGCCGACAACTAAGCAATCCATTGCTCGCTGATTAACATCCACCATTGTTGGGTTT
This sequence comes from Mixophyes fleayi, assembly GCF_038048845.1. Lineage (NCBI taxonomy): Eukaryota > Metazoa > Chordata > Amphibia > Anura > Limnodynastidae > Mixophyes > Mixophyes fleayi. Next base: position 173,182,356 of record NC_134407.1, on the reverse strand, counting down.
ATGTTCAGGCAGCTAGACCAATGTCTGTGGGTTTGAAATCTCATTCCACCAGGGCTTTGTGGGCTGTGCGTCATGGTGCTTCGACCGAACTGTTGTGCCAGGCTGTGATGTGGTCCTCTGTTCACACCTTTTCAAAGTTCTGCAAGTTACAGGGCTTTGCATCTTGGGATGCTACCTTTTAGGGACAAGGTTGTACATGCAACTGTTCCAGAGCAATTCCTTCCTTAGCTTTGGTATGTCCCCCAATGTGTCACAGTACCCCCAATGGCAGGAAAGAGAAAAGAGGATTTTTTTACTCACCGTAAAATCCTTTTCTCTGACTATATTGGGGGACACCGTGCTCCCTCCCCTTGCTCTAGTTTTTAATTTTTTGGGGTGTTTCCTATAATGCGGTTTTCTTGTTAGGCCCTCTCTTCTGGGCTTTGTTATACAAAAACTGAATATGGCTCCAGATTGAAGGGGAGGAACTAGCCATTCAAATGTTTGAGTGTTAAAGTGCCTTTATTCTAGATCCACCTACTGTACCAATGTGTTGCAGTGTCCCTCAATGGAGTCAGTATAATGGATTTTATGGTGAGTAAAAAAAAAATTATTGCTGGATTTATTTCGACATTCTTTGGTGGGTGATATTGTTATTTACCATCAATAAGTCTGAGAAAGGACTAATGAAACTAAAGGGTCAGCTGGAAAGTCTGTGCAGCATTGTACCTGTGCCAAATAAAAGAGTGTAAAATTATCTTGTGGACAGTCTGACACCGATGCCCTCTGTGCAACGTATGAGGCGGAGATCTGTGACCAGCGTTCGTCTGCCATTGCACCAGCGGCCCAGGATAAACCGGCTTGGCCTAAGTCTCTGGCAACAACCATAGCTGAACTCGCTCAGATAAAGTCCATACAGGTAGGTGACGACTATCATTCTCTAAACGCACCACAGCTGGTACAACTTGTTAGTGGGACTTCCCAAGCTGAGCCAGGTTTATCTCTAGCCGAGTCTGCTCAGGGTCTTGCAAGGGCTTCTTTCTCATTGGGACGCTTTCTTAGCGCCCCCTCCCCATAGGACAACAGTCAAACTTCATATTACTGAGACTGTTCAGGTCCCTATCCCTGACTCTGGAAGACTGGGGAAGACACTTATATTGTCCAGGACATCTCTAATTCTCAGTGTGTGGATGATTTAATCATGGGCCTTAGGCAGACTGTAGGATTTGCGAAGCTCACAAGTTTGTGATTTTTCTGGCTTTTTCAGTTTTAATAGGAAATAGAAGCAGACTGTTTGCTTCACGCCTTCTCCTAAGCTCTTAGAGTTGGTTTCTGAGGCCTGGCAGATACCTGACAGAAAGTTTTAGATGCCTGGTAAATTTAAATCACTCTACCCCTTACCATTGGAGGAGTCTATTAAATGGGAGAGCTCTTCCAAAGTGGATCCTCCTATTTCCTGTTTATCCATAACCACTACTATTCTGGTGTAGGGTGCAGTTTCGCTCCAGTATGGCTTTCATTTTTTGTTAGATAAGCATATGTGGCAGCAGAAAACTTATCTTCAGTCTTGGCCAACAAGGCCATTCAAACATGGGCGGAAAGATGGCTAAGGGCCTGCAGCTGATTTGTTGGGTTTAGTAGAGCATATACATGAAGCTACTGACTTTGTATGTCTGGCATCTTTAGACCTTGCTTTATTCAAGGTTACTTAAGAGAACGAACACCAAACATATGGACAGGCAGTTCAACACACTACAGCCTCCCACCGCTCCCTCGTGTGATGGTTGACCAGGGCAAATCTTGTCATAGGTCAGTCCTTCCAATCGTGCCGCTGGACTTTAGATACTACAGACACCAGTCTGTCCAGACAGGACACGGTCATAATTAATCTCCAATTTCAGAGCCTATGGTCTCTCCAGGAGTCGTCATTGCCCATCAATGTTCTGGAACTCAAAGTGATATACAGGGCACTCATTCAGTGTCAAAGGGTTCTGTCCGGAATGCTTTTAAAGGTCAAATTGGACAATGCTAGAGTGGTAGCCTATCTTAACCATCGGGGGAATCGCACAATGCCGTGGCAATGCAGTAAACGGTGCTGATCATGTCCTGGGTTGAACACTATGTTCTGGTAATATCGGCCATTTTCATCCCGGGAATCGAGAACTAGGAAGCGATTACCTCAGCCGCAACAGGTTCCATCCAGGGGAATGGTCCCTTCACACAGAAGTCTTTGCTGTTCTGGTTCAAGGTTCAGGACAGCTGTTGATTGACTTCATGGTGTCCCATCTGAACTTCAAGGTTCCTCTCTTCTGTGCAAAGTCCAAAGATCCAAGAGCGAGGTACACAGATGTCATGACGACCCCATGGCAGTTTCTTCTGGTATACATGTTTCCTCTGATCCCCATGGATATTGGAGACTAAAAAGGGTAGCCACCATTCTGGTGCTTCCAAATTGCCGGCACCTGACATGGTACTCTGACGTCCTAGGTATTGCGGTAGAGGCACTCTTTAGGTTGTCTGGCTTTGACGGCATAGTTACTGAAACCCTGATTCTTCACAGCAGGGGTTTCTCGCGTCACGTTGTGCAGACTATGATTAGAGTGTGGAAATCATCTTCCTCTGCGATGTTACTTTCATGTGTGGAAAGCTTACGTTCTGTGGTGGGAAGGCCACACTTTCCTCACATTTTGATTGTCTTTTTCCGCTTGCTTTCCTTTCTGCAGAATGGTTGTGATAAAGGTCTGTCTCTTCTTTGAAAACGGCAGGTTTCATTAATCTCAATTATCTTCCAGCGCAAGTCGGCAGTCATGAAGGATGTACAGACTCTTCTACAAGGGGTTCCACACGCTCAGCTCCCCTCTCTACATACAGTAGAGCCTTGGGATATTAATTTGGTGCTCAGTGCTCTTACTAAGGAGCTCTTTGAGCCTTTGGATTCTGTTGATCTCTGTTATGTTACTTGGAAGGTGGGGTTTTCACCATCTCTTCTGCTCATCAGGTGTTTGAGTTGGGGGTGCTGTGCTGTAACCCCCCCTTCCCCCTCTCTGGTGTTTCATTCTGCTAGGGCAGTGCTTCGCATGAAACCCTCATTTGTGCTCAAGGTGGTCTTCTGTTTTCACTTGAACCAGGATATATTCTTTCCGGCATTGTGTCCTAGGTCACAGGCTTCTGATGTGGTCTGGCCCTAGGTACTATGTAGACCATACGGTTTCCGTTTGTAAAGCAAATGACCTTTTCAGCCAGTATGATGTCAACAAGCATGATTGGTTGGGATGTAAGCAATCTCTTGCTCGTTGGCTTAAATCCACCATTTGTCTGGCTTATTTTAAGGTGGTTAGACTGGTGCCAGTGGATTTGAAAGCTCATTCAACCAGGTTTATGGGTGCTTTGTGGCGGTGTGTCATTGTGCCTCGGCCAAACAATTATGCTAGGCTGCTACGTGGTCGACTGTGCACACCTTTTCCAAATTCTAGAAGTTGCAGTGCATTCATCTTAGTTCGCTAGCTTTGGATGCAAGGTTTTACACACAGCTATTTCAGAGCAATTCCTCCCATTGGGGCAGCTTTGGAATGTCCATATTGTCGCGGTGTTCCCCACTGGCAGGAGAGAGAAAAGAGGAATTGTTACCGTATTTACTTTTTCAATGTTTCTTGTTACTCCTAGTTAGCCCTCTCTTCTGGGCTTTGTGATACAAAAGCTGAGGATGGGCCCATATGGAAGGGGCATAGCAGGGGAGGAGCTATGTACTCAAATAGTTTGTTTTAAAATGCATTTCTTGTTCCACCTACTATACCTCACTTTCGCAGTGTTCCCCAATGGAGTCAGAGAAATGGATTTTACGGTAAGTAAATCCTCATCTTTTATTTATCTGGTCTCACAAAGGCCTGCAGTGCCATATAAGACATTTACAGTAGTAAACAATAAACAGACACCGATGATCCATAACACATTACATAAAACATGAAAAGCAAAAGAACACAAAGACCAGACATTCTCGTTAAAACAAGTTACACACAAATAACTTGGTAATAAAGATCATGTTATTAACTGGACAGCGAGTGAGAGTGATGGTCATGTCCAATATGAAGTAGACCTGGGGGTATATTTACTAAACTGCGGGTTTGAAAAAGTGGAGATGTTGCCTATAGCAACCAATCAGATTATAACTCATTGTCTAGAATGCATTAAATAAATGAAAGCTAGAATATGATTGGTTGCTATGGGCAATATCTCCACTTTTTCAAACCCGCAGTTTAGTAAATATACCCCCTGGTCTCAAGAAGAGAGAGCTAGGGAACAGGCCTGGAAGTACAGATGGTGATGGAATAGTAGAAGGAGAACACGAGGAGTGAGGGCCATGCTCGTGAGAGCTTACATCCTAAAGGGCAAAACAAAAGATTAAAGCTCCTCTTCTCCGTAAACCGTCAACTCCACCCTTCATGCATGCATGCATACTGCCAATTGATGGTGCATTACCCTTTCACTTCATTGTTCGACACAGGAGAGATCTATAACTTTTCTTAATGCAAAAATACCAGCTTTCAGAGTGCTTATCTTACAACTCCAAGTGTCCTCTGGAGAATTTTTAAAAGTGTACTTTCTCTCATGTTATTGGGGGACACTGCGACAATTAGGTATAGTAGATGGACCTGACGGCACTTTAAATCTGAAAGTTTGGAGAGGATAGCTCCTCCCCTACAATGCCTCTATGACCCTCCTAGATGGAACCATACTCTGCCTTTTGTAAGTGCCCTTTGGAGTAGAGCCCTTGATCTGGATTTTTGTACTTTAATTTCGTTTTATTCAGTTGTTTGGTGGTTTTTTGGTAGAGAGTTCTAGGATGTCTCCCAGGAAGAGAATAGCCTGCAGGCTTCTTCCACTCTGGGTCCTCAAGTCGAGATGAGTAGCCTCTGGGCTTCCCTCACCTCCAACATGTGGCAGATGTTTCCTGCTCTTAGCCTTCAGGAGATTGCTGGCGACTGCCCAGGTATGCTGTGTGAGTGGCACTGGGGCAGCTGTGTCTGCAGGTTAGGTCCTCTTTAGCAACAAGCAGTCCTTCAGGTGAAGGGAACGCCTCAGCCAGGGGACGGAAGCCACAGCAGATCTTCTTTCAAATGGGAAGGGGGGTACAGCTGAGGCTGTACTTACTCAGGAGCGACTGGAGAACTCAGGGGGGCATGATAAGACTTCCTATTCCTCATTGGTGGTGAGTAGGAAGGGAGGGCTTTCTTCACCTACCCATTGGCAGGCTTCCTCAGCATAGAAACCATTTTCTATCCAGCCTGTTGTCTCTCCTGCTGTGCTCCTCTTGCTGGTGCTGTTTTTCACACTATATAGGATTTATACTAGTCATTTAGTTTGTTGATTTCATACTCCTTCCTACTTTAGTGTTGTGTAGTGTGAGTGAGCCCACCTTTATATCTAATATAGGTGTCAGTGATTAAGTCTGTCTGTATTATTCTTCAGCTTTCAGTGTTAACTGAAAATACTGATTTCTGTCCTTTCTTTGGTAATTCTTGTGTGTTAACTTTACCACTCTGGCTAAGAAAAGGACTTTCAAGACTAAAGAGTCCACTGGAAAGTCTGTGTTGCATTATACTTGTACAAAATGTAATTCTAAATTGTTTTGTGGACAGTGGACCCGGATGTTCTGTGTGCAACGTGTGAGGTGGACTTCCGTGATAAATAGTTGCCAGAAACTCATGGTAGAATCCGCTTGGTTTAAGTCTCTGATGAAGTCCATTGCTGAACTCACTCAGGTAATGTCTTGCAGAGAGGTAGGTGACTCTTCTCTTTTAGTTCGCCACACATTCCGCCTTAACAGCCACTACTGTCCACTAGTAGGGTGTCCCAGGCTAAGGATTGTTTGGCATTGTCTCTTGCTGAGCCCAACTTGTCTTGCTAGGGCCTCTACCTCATTGGAATGCCTCATTAGAGCCACCCATAGGTTGATGATTAAACATCTTGTTGCAGAGACGGTTCAGACAATTGTCTTTAATTCTGACCTTTTCTCCAAAGAAGACGGCGAGTTGCTTCAGGAATCTGAAAGGGGAGGACTCTTATGGCGTTGAAGATTCCTCTACTTCACTTAGGGCAGATGACTTAGTTTTGGGAGTTTGGAAAACTTTATAGTTTGCGGATCCTGAGTTCCAGATGTTGGCTTCTCCTTTTTTAAATGGCAGAATAATCATGTCTCCTGTTTCCTTCCATCTCTTCAGCTTTTAGAGTAAGTTTCAGAGGTTAGACGTTGTCTTATTCCCACCCTCTTCAAAATGGTATGTGTGACTGGATATAAATTTATTTAAAGGAAATAGCGCAGGACAATTATTTATATAATTGCAAATGTACTTATTTTTTATATTTGTGTGTATTTTAGGTAAAGGAAATATTGTTTTGTTTTAACTTTGCTAGAGGAAATGCATTATTTCTGAGGTATATATCTGATACAATAAGCATTTGTTGAGGAAGTCTTTTTTGTGTATTTTGGTGTAGGGAAATGACTTGTTTGGGGTTTTGTAACTTTTCTTTGGGAATTTTCAAATGGAGGAAATGTGTATCCTGCAACAGTCTGAAGAAAGGACCCGTGTTAATCTCATGTTAATTAGACCTTTTGATGTGTGATGTCCAAACACACCTGGAGGCACAGGAAGGTTTAATTAGACTTGCTGTTAGATTTCCTCTGTGTCTAAAACAAGATGCAGGAAATCACAGCACGTTTTAGAATATTACAGATAAGTGTAAATATTGTTAGCTTTGCAATGCATGTAAATCCATGTTTGGGTAAACATATTGCATCCTTATACTAAAAATAGCGCAGACCTCAGGGGGCTAGCTTACCCTGTGAGACTGTGTCCAAATCTTTTTTAAAAAAACAATGTTTTGTATTGAAAATTGTTCTTTGTTTCATCTGACCTGCTAATTGGTACCTTCAACCAATGGGAGCAAATAAACATCACTTGCTTCAAAGACCTGCTTAGAAACTTCTCTATACCTGTGACCTACAGATTAGACCCAACTCAAATCCGTTCCCGGCTGTTCTGAGGTTTGGACCCAGCTTTCGGTACCAGTGCTCTGCCCGCTACCCAGCAGCTCTGGCCAGTGTGATAGGTCAGGGGAGATCCATCCACAACAACCCTGACCCATAGCAAGAGGTGATTGGTACCAGCCCAGGTACACCAGTAACGCGGTACACTAGCAGTGTCAGTTACCCAGAAAATACCCGGTACTAGATGTCGGTAAGGAGTCCAGTGATGGCAGCATTTATAAGCCTCTCCTACTGCAGTAAGAGGGCGTATTTGGGATAACGAAAGGGAACGGTGGCAAAGTAAACCCAGCCGGTTCCCAGCAACAACAGACAGGGTGTCATAGGTACATCCTGTCACAAGTACCATGACCTTTTGTCTTGCTGACAACTCGCTATCGTGGCCATGGGCATCGTACCATTCTTTTCATCTGGTCTGGGCCAGTTTTAAATGCTCCTGCACCAAGCACATCACCCTCCTCACCCTATCTCGCATTTCCTACACATATCTTAATACCAGCTGTTCCTTGGTCTGAAACGTCCCTTCCCAGCTTTCGCTTACCATATCTAAGGATCCATGTTTTTTCTGGCCATACAGCAGTTTGAACAGGGAGTATCCGATGGACTCCTGGGGCACCTCCCGATATGCACACAGGAGTTGCTGCAAGGCCTTTTCCTAATGTATCACTTCAGACTGCACATATACACTTAGTAGGTGTTTTAAGGTGCCATTAAACCTCTTACACAGGCCATTGGTCTGCGGGTGGTAAGGGGGTAATCCGGAGGGGCCTAATACCCCATTTTTCCCCACAGGGTCTGGACAAGATCCCCTTGGAACTTTGTTCCTTGATCCGTGACTACCTCCTGAGTGTATCCAACCTGCCTGAAGATGTAGCCCAGGCATCTATGGATGACAGCGCCACCGTCTCAGGGTACCAGGTGGCAAAATCCACCAAGTTCAAGATAAACTTATTTCCAGTGTGACTGTGAATCTCTAATGGGCCTACCATTTCTATGGCTACCCGGGCAAAGGGTTCTTTGATGGCGGGGAGGGGTTGCAGCAGAGCTTTTCTGGGGCCTCTCCCTATCCTTTGACATGTATCACAAGAGGCTTTATACTGTTTTACTTATTTGGAGACTCTGGGCCAGAAGAAGTTCCTTAGCATGCGGGCCAAAGTTTTGTGAGGGCTAAAATGAACCTCAGCAGGGATATCATGGGCGAGAGCTAGTAACTCTGCCCTGTAGGGTTGTGGTACCAATTGCCTAACCGCCGTCTCTGGATCCTGATCTCCCGTAGACAGGACCACCCTGTATAACAAGCCCTTGTCCCTTACAATCTTACTTCCTGTGACTCCCTCTGCCTCAGTGTTAGCTTCTTAGTTTAGCTAGGGAAGGGTCTGTCCGTTGGGCATTTATAAGCTCTACTCTGTCCATCTCCCCCAACTTTTATTCTGGGACAGCAATTTATATGTCAGTTACTCATCAAGGGTGCTGTCAACTGGTCACTGGCTCTTGATATTGGGGGTTGTCCCTGGGTCCATTTTGGAAGAGAGGCTGTAACCGGATGTTCCTACTCTGACTCCAGGATACCACTTGGACAAAAAGGGTAATGAGTCCTTGGCCCAAATCGTTGCCCAAAATCACCTTTGCGGACAGTCCCTTTAAAAAACCCCACCTCCAAATGTCTATGTCCTGCCCCCCCAGTCCAGATGTACCCAGGCCACCTGGATATCGATTCACTAGTTCCCCATAATAGCAATCCTAACATGCTGCCAGTCAGTAAGCTGGGACCTGAGGATCACATCTGGTTCCACCAGCGTAAGGGAGGCTCCAGAATCTCTTAACCCTTGCACCTTGCAGTCCCCCACCCACACATCTTGGAGGTGACTTGCATGTTGCTGGGGCTGTTTTTTTTCATTCCCTAAAACCAAGATTACCACGTAGACCCCATCCTCTGCCTTTGGCACATCAGGATGAGGTTGTGCTGATTCCACGTTCACTTGTTAGTTCTCCTGAATGTATTGGACCACCGACACAGGCACCAGGATATTGCCCTCTGAATCAGGGACACTCCTCCTTCAGGTGACCCACTTGGTTGCAATGACAGCACTGCCAGGGGACCTGTTCTCATGCCCTGGATCTCGTTGGCTCCACCATTGGGATTCTCCTGATATTTTCTCAGTTAAAGGGGAGCCTCTCCTGCACACGCTCTGTTGGATTCGGTTGAGACCCTCCCCCAGCAGGCACATAGCTGGGTACACTTGGGGCTCTCCATCTGGGTCGAATGGCCACATAATGATCAGCCAGCTGACCTGCCTCATCAGAAGTCTCAGGTTTTTGGTCAGCCAGCCATTCCCAGATCTCTGGAGCCATTTTTAAAGTCAGCTGCTACGGAAGGATTAAATTCTGTACCTGCTTCACCGAAATTGTCCACTTGCTGCATGCCCTCCTCAGCTGGCTGGCAAACTCTGTGTCCGATTGTTACCAACTTTTGTTCAGGGCACGAAATTTGTACCTGTAAGTTTCCGCAGTACCCTTGAATGTGCACAACAGTGCTTTCTTCACTGACTCATAGTCCCCGCAAACCTGGGGTGTTAATGCCTGTTGGCAATCCAGCACTTTTCCAGTCAGGCTCAGTCCCAAGTACCAGGACCATTTCTCTTTCTCGACCTCATGGACATGCATCAGGTTCTCAAAGCAGATGGGTGCCAATCTCCTCTCATTTTCACAAAAGGTTTGGACCCCACTATATCCCAGTTGGGGCCCTCTCCAGGTTTCCTTATGGCTTATCACCTGCAGTCCCCTGGGCACTCCAATTAAGACCCCCAACACAATCTGTTTGATTCCTGCTCTTTCCTGTGAAGTCGCTCTTTCTCCCAGCACTCACAACCAATTCTGTGGTACTGCTGGGGTGGCGTCGGGCACTCCAGGTGTAGTGACTGGGGTTAGCCCCTTTGGGGATGGTCAGCGATTCCTCCTCTCCTGACTTTCATCTAGTCTGGGTGGACTTTCTCCCACTCCATTAATCGGACCACCAGCACCTCTCAGATTTCAGAGTCCTCATAGGTGATCCTGTACCTCCTGAAAAATCCCTGCAGGCGTTGTTTTTTTCCCACTCTGATAAGTTTTCTCTTGCTCAGTGAGCCTGCTCAGGTCTGCCTCCATGGCCATCTCTGCGGGATCTCCTACTAGTTCCCATTGATACTGGTGCTGACCCTCTGTTGCCTCTTGTCCTTACAGAGCATGACCGTATCAGAATACTAGTCCCTGCACTGTACCCAATGTCGAGAGTGTGTGATCCCACTGTCTGCCACCAAATGTGAGGATTTTAGAACCAAAATACACTAGGTTACCCGGCTCCCCTTAGGTTCAGATATCACACTGTAAAGAAGAACAAAAGATACATTGCTATCTGTAATTTTCTCACAGTGAGACAACAGAATATAAAACTGCACACTTTAAACAATAGATCAGCGAATCACAATTGCCAATAGTCTTAGCAAGGTTCCCCACCAACCTTAGCCATGCAAAAGTTGCACAGGCAAAAGAGTCTGTCAACAGAAGGTCCAGGGAGTCTTGGTATCATGCTGTTCCTGAACGTTTGGCGAACTCTCTACCAGCGTAGTGGGGCTCCAGGTATCTGTCTCCCCACTACTGTGGGTGCATCAATTTACCCAGAACCTAGCGAGTATCTCCCAATGGAATGAGGTGACGACAGGTCCCAAGATGAAGCAACTGCCGGCTTCCCCAGGTACAGGACAGCAAGATCACTGTGTTTGCTAGTAGAGAACAGAAACTCAACACCAGTCAGCCCCACACCTTCCAGGAATCAATCCTCAGAGTGAATACCATCCCTCCTCTTGGAGTGGCTCCTTGTATCCATAGTCAAATTTCAACAGTGTTTTCCCCTGGTCTCCTTCGTAAACTTTGGTGGGTGTTGGGCCGGGGGTTGGAGTGGGAATGGAGATAAGCTGACCTTCCACAGTGGCTCCCCTACTGTGTTCCTGCCACAATGACTGGGCCAGTCCTGTAGAAGACAATTGGTAATACGTAGCTTTCCCCACCTCCAGATCTTGGATAACACACAGCCCATCCTGAAATTTAACCTCTTCCACGCTTTTGTTATGTCAATAAATGTATCTGAAGGTGGACAGCAGCTTTAACCTGAAAGACATATACCCCAAATATAGGGTTACTATAGAACAAAACTTACTTTTTATTTTCCCCTGGAGTATATATATTTTTGTACTACTAGGGGTGTAACTAAAAATGTCTTGGGACCCCTACCATCATAAATTCATACCAACCACAATGTATTCGCTATCACTAGTCGACATTAGTCTGAATATATATATATATATATATATCATTGTATCATCATTAGTTTCCAAATCACATAATTGTCAACTAGCAGATCCTAGCAGGGGCCAGCTGCTTGTGGCGGCACACTATGTACGTGTGCTTTGCGGCCAAGAGACAAGCAGATGATCCTTCCCAGATGCTGCATTTATGTTTTAAACACAGCATTCTGTACCTGCCTCTCAACCACCAGGCACATGTAGTTTGTGTGCAGCTGCAAGCAGCCCATTCCTGCTAGGACGGAAGGTGGGTCGGGCCCATCATTCAAAGTTTTGCGAAAAGTCTAGGGGGTAATTGTATGAACCTCCGGATTCTTCAACTCCGGCGAGTTCAGCATCTTCAGCGCTTAAATTTAAAGCGGCACTGCCTTGTAAAGGGAGACTTCCGGAGTTGAACAATCCGGAGGTTCATACATTTACCCCTAGATCTGCCCCTGTAACTGCCTGGAGGAGTTGTTATGAGTTAATATTCGATTTGTACTTTAAGGTAATTTTTTTTCCTGTGGGAAAGGGCCCCGCTGTTGGGTCCCATAGCAGTCACATGGACTGAGGAGAAGTTGTGGACCTAGCAGTTATTGAAGTGCAGAGTTTCATTTAGTGGTTTTCACCAGGGACCGTAGCCAGAAGGTGATGGACTTTACAGCGAGACACTCTCAGGTCACGGCCTGTAGCTGCACCCCACTATTAAACTGTTGATGCTGGACAGATCTGGGCACAAGGTACAGACAGGGTTGAAGACTGGCCAGAGTCTAATGGGCACAAGCCCACTGGATTCAGTTAATTAATAAATTAATGGTGAGGATAGCAAAATACAATTTACTATGAAAAGTGTTCCAGAAAATGAAAAATATAACACAGCATACAATTAACTTATAGACCCTTGATATATCATCATTTATTTATATAGCGACACTAATTCCACAGTGCTGTACAGTGAACTCCCTCACATCGAACACAGCCGCTCACTGAAGAGATTGGAAAGTTGAAAACATATTGTAAGGGCAAATGCAGCCCAGAATACAAGTCAATGTCAGAGTGCAAAAGAAGAAACAGCAAAACTGAAGAAGAAAAGGAAAATCTGCAGAAAGAACTTGATGTCAAAGATATACAAGAGACAATTAAAACCATAATCCAGATTAAAAATATTGGAAAGCGATACAAGGCTCAGTATGAGGAGATAAAGACTCAGCATGATGAGCTGGGTTCTGAGACCTTCTCAGCTCAGACAGCACAGTCAAAAGAGAGAACCTCTCAAAAAGAAGTGCATGAGTTAAGAGATTCTCGTACCCAGGCTGAAACGGAGATATCAGCACAGGAAAGCCAACAAAAGTCTATAGATAAAAAAAAGAAAACTATATTGAATCTCGATAGATTATAATAATAGATAATTCTGTTAGAGTTGTCCAAAGTGGAAAAAGACCTTCAGTACAAGACTAAATCTATTCAAGACAATGTAAAGCAGGTGAAAGCGGTTCAAGGCACAAGAATCCAAGAAGTAATAATGTTGTCCAAAAGCTGGCGCAGACCGTGAATATTACCAACCTGCCTCTGAAGTAGCTGAAGAGGCCGAAAAGTCAACCGCATCAGGAAGCAGAGTCCCTGTCCTCATCTATTGCTCCGCTGAAAGTGGTGCAGACCAAGTATGTGGCAGCAGAGGAACTGAAGAGTACACCCCACCAGTCCCTAGTTCCACAACGGCACTCTTCAGTGGATTCTGGTAAGACTGTTCCAGGGAAAAAAGGTGCTGGGCAGTGGAATGAACTGAAACATACGGAGACTGTAGGCTCACAACTTGTAGATTGGCCAGTTATGCCAGGAAGGTTCCTGCCTTGTATGAGCTGTGATAAATATATGGTCAGATATTTTAGATGTGATGACCTTTAAATCATGCAATGTGATAATGCTTATGTAAATTGCAGAGTATCTTTATGTACCCAGTTAGCCTGTGCTGCAGACTGCCAGATGGGCCCAGACAAACAAATGTGTAAAGTTTCTTTAGAAAGCAGTTGGGGTAACCTGTATACATGGGTATACTCGGCATTATGTTACCGCTGAAGTGAACATAGAAAGTGGTCACGTGGTAGTCACTATGGGATTATTTCCTGATTTTGGATTTGATGCAATATTAGGGAAAGATTTTTCCCGATTCTGGAAATTAAGGGAAACCCAGTTGGCTACACAAGTAAATAACCCAGACCCACTTGATAATGTTACCAATACAGTAGGAGTGTTCCACGAGTCTGAGGGGTTCTCTTTTTCAAGCGTAATTGGAGAGTTAGAAAATAACAAGGGCTGCAGTGGAGCGCAGGATGATGTACCTCCCACTAAACTAGGAAATGTTGTGGAACCTGGTGACCGTATACCTGAATTTGTAGTGAGCCTGAGAGAATGAGAAAATTATTAATGGGGAGCTAGTAGATCCTGGTGAAAGGTTGTCCTATCCTTACATGGTAATAAACCAGGGGTTGTTGTATCAGATGTTCAAAAAAGGAAAAGACATTTTGGAATGGTTGATAGTTTCTAAACTGTATAGAAGAGCGGTGTTAGACTGGGCTTATGGTTTCATAACTGCCAAGCATCTAGGGGTAGGAAAAACCTCAGATAGCATTTTACAGCAGTTTTTCTGCCCAGGGGTTTGAAAAGATGTATCTGATTATTGTGCATCCTGCCCCGAGTGTCAGTGCCATGTTTCCAGGTCTCATCATGCCTTATCTGTGTGGAGTTTGTATGTTCTCCCCGTGTTTATGTGGGTTTCTTCCGGGTGCTCTGGTCTCCTCCCACACTCCAAAAACATACTAGTAGGTTAATTGGCTGGTATTAAATTTAGTCTCTCTTGGTCTGTTTGGGTGTATGTTAGGAAATTTAGACTTTAATCTCCAATCGGGCAGGGACTGATGTGTGTACAGTGCTGCAAAATTAGTGGTGCTATATAAATAGCTGATGATAATGATGATTATAAAAGTCCGCTTGTGCAACTACCCTTTGTTAAGGCATACCGGCTAGTGAAAAGAGAGCCAGAACGGACCTACCATGAGAGGATTATGAAGCAGTGGAAAGATAGTGTAGCTCTAGCAGCTACCCCAATCTCTCCAGTAACCGCTATTCCTTTGGGTCTGAAAGGAACCGTAGCTAATACCCTCGCACCCAGGCCACAGCATGAGTTGGTGAGAAATAGAGGTATGTTTAGGAATTACAAGAAGCATTGAGAAAGTGCTGAATGCCAGAGGTATATGTCCCAGGCTTTCTGCATTGTGTACAATAAAACACCAGGTCGAATGTTTCTGCGTGTAGGAAAAGCTTCCCAAAGTGTGTTTCCCAGCTGTAGGAAAATATGGTAACACTCCCTGGTGTTATGAATGGAGAGGGCAGGCTCTGTTCATCTGGCCTACTACGGATCTCCTGGGCCTCCAACCTAAGTGTAGGCTGATTTGCAACTGCACCTGTGTGTGGGTGTTTAAAAAGCAGTCAGGCTGGACATGCAAGGCTAGATTTACTAAACTGCGAGTTTGAAAAAAATGGAGATGTTGCCTATAGCAACCAATCAGATTCTAGCTATCATTTATTTAGTGCACTCTACAAAATGACAACTAGAATCTGATTGGTTGCTATAGGCAACATCTCCACCTTTTCAATCCCACAGTTTAGTAAATATACCCCGCAGTCTCTAAGACCTAGGAGGAGGTTTGATGCCTCCTGAGAGACTCTGCAAACGATTAGCAATTAATTCTGTTTTGTATGTGTGTGGGACACAAGGTTCTTCACAGCAGAGAGGGTCTTCCTGTGTGTTTAGTTAGTGCCAGACAGGCAAGGTGTTTATTTTGACACTATTTATGACTTCTTTGCTGCTGTTTGCTACCATCTACCCCAGGAGATGGCACTTGTTCCCCTAATATAAATTATATTCTAAATCGGGCCTGTGCATTGATTTCCTTGGTTTCCAGAATAGGTAAAATGGGGGTGTAGTGTGGTCTAAAAGTGAGTGATGGTTAGCTTACATGCCATACAGGTCGACATTTATTAAACTGGTCCAACCAATCAGACATTTGCTTTCATTTTGTACACTTTAATAGAAAAAAATTCAAACTGTAATTTGTTGCTATGGGGGAATTCAATTGGTCACATTACTGTAAAGCGGTCTGCACACTATTACCTTTATTACGGTAATAGTGCACTTAAAAACTGTTATTGCGGTAATTTCAGCGCCGGCTTTTTGCTCGCAGCCTGGTTAAATTTACCGTAATAACGGTAATAGGTTTAACGCTGCGGTACTTCGGAGGGAATTGAATTCCCCCCTATGTGTTTCAATACCTATCTTTGCAGTTAATTCTTAGGGGCCAATTCAATTCTACGGCGAGAAGCGCGGCGTTAACAATATTACCATTAATACGGTAATTTTAACCTGGATTTCATCTCGCAGCTCAGGGAGCCGTGAGTAAAAATCCAGCGTTGAAGTTACCGTATTATGCGCAGTTTTACTGTAATAACGGTAATACTGCTAACGCCACGTTATTCGTGGCAGGATTGAATCAGCCCCTTAGTGTTATCTCTTTTTCTATATGGTTGCAAAACTACACAGAGCTTATGTATACAATTTTGTACTACTAGATATACAATGTAAACAGAGTAGCCAAGATTTTGAAGTAATTGCCATATATACTTTACTACTGCATCTCAGCATGATCTGCTGCCTTGATAGACCTTACTACACATCAATTCCATAATAACGTTTATTGAATTTGGCTATGTTTTGTTTTGGTATTTCATTAAACCTCTTTAACAAGTAGTAACATATAAAACCCATGAAAATTGCATATGATAAGAACAGGAATTATACCGTGAATTCAGAAAATAAAATGGATGTGTCCAGGGATCCTCAAAACTTGGCACTGCCCCTAAACTGAGAACAGTTGGGAACTACTATGTAAATAATGATACACCTAAATGTAATTTGAGGTGTTGGACACAAGTCATCGATCGGTATCTGATCACCATGTTGCTCTAAAATGAGATTTACCAACAATGACTGCTGCCTTACTAGCTCCCTGCTCTGTTTCCATGACAACACCACATCACCACGCCCACCTCTGCAGTTTCTCCAAAATCTATACCACACCCCTCGCATCTGATTGGCGTCTGTGTTTTCACTTCCTTCCGATTGGCTGACGCCTTTCTCTTTTCCTTTGTACCATTAGCAACCCCGTCCCTCTCCCCTGGTGCTGCAGTTTCCTCCTGCAGTGGGTCCATTAACATAGGACTTGCTGCTGTTTACAGACACGCCCAGTGTGGGCGTGGCATCTCGCTCGATGTTCTCAGCCGGTGATTGAGTCCGCCTGTTAAGGTAAAATGGCGGCTGGTGGTATTAGGTGCTGAGGAGACCGGACAGAAGAGGCAGACGGGGGGTAATGTTGGGTATGAACAATGAAATTCCTATCTGCTTGACTCACATGCCGATAGCACGTTGTGTACAATTATATTGATTGCTTCTGGGACAGAAAGCTGTATATGCCAGTAATGAATGTTGCACTTCTGCAGGAGTGTGTATTGTGCAATGCACCAGCATTTAGGTGTTACTCCTCCACTGATTGCGTACTAGATAGCCTAGTATGTCATTTATCCTATGACGAGCGAAACATGCATTTGTGTACATTATGGTAAGTGTGGGTAGCCTGTGTCTCTCCAGCTATTGGGGGAACTACAAGTCCCAGCATGTGGCATGCTGGGATTTGTAGTACTGCAGCAGTGGGGGGGAAGCACCAGTTGCCAACTTATGCAGTATGTACATTTAGATCTTCATTATTTAAATTACTGCCTATAGTCACAAACTGATTGTGCAATAAATGTAAATATCAGTGGTTTCCAGTACTGCCCATTGCCTGTCTGTCTCAGCACAAGAAAATATGGCTTTAATATGAATGCAATATCTGTTGTCGGCTCATGTTTTACATTTCAGTTGTGAAGGTGCCACTTCTGTGGATCACATGTGATCAATATATACCCTTTGTTTCCTTGTGTTATAGATAAGGGGGAGTGGTCGTCTTTTTTCTGCCTGGTCAGGCATCATCATCCCCCAAGTACTGGTTGCAAATGAGAATGGACGACATGTCTCTGTCTGGCCTGGATAACAGTAAACTAGAGGTGAGGAGGTGTAATAAAGATGTACCCAGAAACGTCACACTTGTTCAAATGATCATCTTTTGCGGGACTATGCTGCATTGCCAGTTGATAACTACTTCATGATTTAATAATATATAGCTCATGTTAATATAACAATAGTTATGTTTTAATATAAATTTATTTAATTTGTTGGCAATAAAAAAAATGTGATATAAAATACATTAATATAGGAAAAATCCAGTTTCCCAAATATATTAGATAAAACTACACTAGGTGAGACCTTAGGTATTCAGCAAAATATCATCCTCAGAGTTTCATCTTGCATGTTTCTAAACTGTATTAGCAAAATTATATAATATAATATCCAAAAACATACTGGTAGGTTAATTGGCTGCTATCAAAATTGACCCTAGTCTCTCTCTGTCTGTCTCCCTGTCTGTCTGTGTGTGTGTGAGAGAGTGTGTGTCAATATTAGGGAATTTAGACTGTAAGCTCCAATGGGGCAGGGGCTGATCTGAATGAGTTCTCTGTACAGCGCTGCGCAATTAGTGTCGCTATATAAATAGATGATGAGGATAATATATTTTAATTGGATGTTATTGGTCACAACCTCCTTTGCAAAGTGCTCCAGTTTTCATAAGTATTGCCCAATATAATTAAGCATTTCAATAGAAACTGTCCCCTTTGACTAAATGTGTTTTTTGGGGGGGTTTTGCATAGTGTCGTGTGGAAGTTTCAAAAAAATAACCTTTTTCGGTGTTCCTCCCACTTTGAAAGAGAACATAGATAAACCTTGTTCCCTTTATGTAAATGCAGTGATTCAGCTTGGGAGTGATGCCGCATTCTGCTGTATCTGTTGGCTTCCTTCCTAATATCACAGCTCCCCTGCACATGAATTGAATAAAGTAAACCGTCTGGGAGCGAGGATAGACCAGTATGTAGCATGACATTCAAGCCGAGTCACCGCTTGTGTGTTATGAGGTGCCCTCTTCTGTACTTTCTGCCGAGCAGACTGCTTGTGTAGCACAGGGCACTATGTAATAAATGCATTTAGTCAAAGTGACAGGTTCCCTTTAAAGAAGGTAATGACCATAATCTAATGGAGTCTAAAATGTGGAAAAGAAGCCTGGAAGTGCAAAGCTTTTTCTGAGCCAGACTATTACTACAGAACTATCGTGCATCAAACACTGGCATAATGACAAGGCGGCACCAGAGAGCAGAGAATCAGTGTGGCTATTGAGTCCAAATATTATACACAGGATTTGTCATAAAAAAGGAGAAGAAATTACCTTATTGTTACCTTATTATTACACTTATTGTTGCTAAATTAGATGTGCTATATCTATGTCTAGACTCTGGTTAACGACCACTATGTTGCCAGAGTTAATGTTCCCTGTCGGCATGTGTAGCTTTGTACAAGGGCATTTATTTTCTCATTCATTCTAGCGGGCAGTGAAAGCAGTACAATTGTTGCATTTTGACACAGGGTTCAAAAGATACAATATTAAACTTTGTTTTTGATACAGAAAATATTTATTACAGAATTACATCCACAAGATTTAGCGACCAGTACTGCAAATACATGAAGTAGTCGTTTTGAATTTAAACACACTCAATCTATTAAAAGTGGTTACACGAAGTATACAGTGGGGGGTGTTTTTTGTTTTTTCATCCTGCCATTCTGCTGTTATCGGTATTCCTCCTTTACTAGTATTCTGTATTACCAACTACTGTAATTCATAGTGTACCAGAGCTATTATTTTCATTTTACTTATTGATATACTGCACACACAATTATCATCATTTATGCCCTGATGCATGCCTGATATATAGTGTACCATAAAATGTATCACACAGCTTCCATCTAGAATGCAACTCGTTATTCTTACTCTATATTCATACTGTGACTTCTCTGCAGTATTTTATGCCATTTCCTCCTACCCATCCTAGCTGTTGTCAGATACTGGCATCTAGCCATCTAATTTGTTTCTATAGGTTACAGCTCTTCATATCCTACAGTGTTTGTCTTGTTTTGACTCTAGAAATTCTTTTTCGTAGGCCATTTCTCATGACATTTACACTGATCTGGTAGAGGACACGTGTTTGGGGTTGAGTTTCGAGGTCCACCGAGCTGTTAAGTGTGGATATTTTCTGCTGGATGAGACAGACCCAGAAAGTATGAAAGATTTTGGTATGTAACCTTTCATTTGTGTGAATATTGTTATTATATCTCTTCTCTACAAAATAATAAACAGCTGGGGAAGCATGGGATTTCATTTATTCGGTGAAAAGATTACTGTTTAGTACAATAACATTCCTCTCTGAACCAGGAGAGGGGCTGCATTGTTGTATGGCCATAGCTTACGTATGAAGCACTGTCTCCCCTTCTCAGGCCCACTTTTCTCCCAACCAATAAGAAGCACTATAAGGCTGACATATATGCAAGAGGCTGGTGTTAGAGATGCAGCTCTTCCGGTCTGACAATTAGAGGCTGGTGACTGGAGCTTGAGACACTGTCTTCCCTCGCTTCTTAATTCTCAGGAGACCAGAGATAGCAGAGGGGCAATGGTGCTGTTCACCTATGATGTTTAGTGTATTGGGTATACTACAATTCAGACATGGGGAATATATTTTATTTTAGATCTCCTATTAAATCTCGGTATTATTATTATTATTATTTTTTATTTATAAGGCGCCACTAGGTATCCGTAGCGCCGTACAGGGACAGACAGAAACACGATACAGGGAGAGACAGCACGGAACAGTTAACAAAAAGCACAGTAACTCGGAAGCTCAATGTACAGCTAGATGAGATGTGAGAGGCCCCAGCGGTGTAGCTAGAGGGGCAGAAGGGCAGGAGGACCTCACGGAGGAGACAAGGAGCTGGAGAGCAGAGTTAAGGTGGTGGAGAACAGGAGGAGAGGAGGCCCTGCTCGAAGGAGCGTACAATCTAAGGGGAGGGTAGGACGGACAGAGTCTTTTCAAAAATAATGGCCATCCTGTGCCAAGTCCACATTAACACTGCGTGAGGAGTGGAGAAGAACATTGAAAATGGTTATATATAGAAGCAAATAATGTATTTCCAAGCTGGCTGTAAGGGACTGACGGGTATATTTACTAAACTGTGGGTTTGAAAAAGTGGAGATGTTGCCTATAGCAACCAATCAGATTCTAGCTGTCATTTTGTAGAATGTACTAAATAAATAACTAGAATCTGGTTGCTATAGGCAACATCTCCACTTTTTCAAACCCGCAGTTTAGTAAATATACCCCTGAGTCTTGCTGGTTTTCACAATGAATTATTATATTACTATAAAGTCAATTCTAAGATGTTATTTAATGTACTGTATTTTTCAGACATATGTAGCTATTAAAAATGTAGTACTGTGCTATATCATGGCCTCTATCATTTTTTTGCTGTCTCCACCTTTGCCAACTTCTCATTTGTTTTGTCAGAATCAGCAATTGGCATTTAATGTTAGGGACAGGATGTAGAATGCACAATATAAAATATATACACTTCTAAGGTGTCCTAGAACAGTGTTTTCTTTCTCTATTCACTTTGTATTCTTGTTACACCCTGAATACCATTTCCCCCTAATATATCTCCTTATAATATTTAGCCTTTCCTTTGTATAATACAGTTGTCATTGTCTTGTTTCCATTTTGCAGAAATCATAGACCAGCCAGGGGTGGATATCTTTGGTCAGGTCTATAACCAGTGGAAGAGCAAAGAGTGTGTGTGTCCCAATTGCAATCGCAGTATAGCAGCCTCCCGCTTTGCCCCCCACCTAGAGAAATGTTTGGGCATGGGCAGGAACAGCAGCCGCATCGCAAATCGGAGGTAAATGAGGGGGGGGGGGGGGGGGGGAAGAAAAAGTTACAAATGCTCTTCTTTTTTTTTAATTTAAAATAATACACTTTAAAACAAACAAAAAAATAAAAATAGCTCCCCTCTCGCCCACTGCCCTCAGCTACAAGAGGAAAAGTAGCTTACAATCAGGAAGGTTGTCTGCTTGTTGTATCCACCCCCTTCTTGTTACAAATGGTATTAGATTTGCATTTCAAAAGGAATAGTGTGAAGTTAATACCTGATTCCAAACATCTTCAGTCCCATGGGTCATTTGATCGTCCGTTATGTTTCACCTAAAATAACCAGAGATTAAAATTTCTGATTGGTTTTCAGAATTGCGAGCAGCAACAACATGAACAAGTCAGAAAGCGACCAGGAAGACAATGACGATGTCAATGATAATGACTGGTCATACGGATCGGAGAAGAAAGGTGCGTTTAGTCAGTCTGGAGGTAACTAACCAGTGCTGTGTTATAATAATATGCTAGTTTTCTGTCATTATTTCAGTGGTCTGTTCAGAACATTATTGACATGATTTTTTTTTCCCTCCTCTCTGCTTTTTTCCTCTTTTGTTCCTTACTTATTCTTTAATTTTCCCACACAATCCGAATTTTATTTTCTTCCTGTTTTGTACCTGTATTGCCTGCACATCTGCTTGTTCGGGTTTTTTTTGTTCTTTTTCACTTTCATTCTTTATACCTGCCCAACCACCTCCATTTTTAGCAAAGAAGAGAAAATCAGAAAAGGTAAGATGATTTTAAACTTCTGCTACACATTATGTTAAGACAATGTTTCGTCAGAATACAGTGCTTGTGTAGGAAGACAATTCTTAGTTTCCATATTCATTCCTGGTTTTCTTTTTGTTTTGTTGTTTCATCTTCTACTTCTGAGGTGGAATCTCTTTGTGATGACATAAAAATAGGTTTCTCATCTTAAAAGTAGAGGACCGGTAACCTGATACCCCCAGCTGTAGTTGGCTTAAAGCCCAGCATGCTCAGATAAGAAAATTTGGTACAACACCTGAAGGGCGCTGAATGCTTTAACCAGTCTTCTTTTCACTGGTCTCTTCTGCTTTGTCTTTTTGATAAGATTTTCTCAATGCTTTTCCTTTTTCTGTTCAACTTTGTTTTTTTTTGTTTGTTTTATGTATTCAATGATTTTATTTCCTTTCAGAACCCAAACTCTCCACGGAGATCCAAGTCCATAAAACACAAAAATGGTAAGTAATATGTTTATAGCAGGCTTCGATGACCTGCGACTCCAGCTGTTGTTGACCTCAATGTTCCAGCATGCCTTCTGGTCCAGTGTATGGTGACACACTGTAAAAGGTCACTACAGCTGGAGAGCCACAAGTTAACTAAGCCTGGTCTGCGGAGAGGTGAGTGAATGTCGGGCGTGTTGTACAGACCCTGGGAGTCCGTTTGAAACATGGTGTAAATGTACATTTGCGCATAGCAACCAGTGCTGCACTAGACCAATAAAGTGTGGTTGCCGTTGGCTACTGCCCATTTGCACCATATTAGGGCATTTCCTTCTCCATTTATATCACTTGTGTAGGCCTAGTCTACCTGTGGCTATCCTCTGGCAAAGCCTGCTGGTGGTGTAGTTTCACAACACCTGGAGAGTCAGGTTGGCCAGGCCTGCACTAGTGTACAGGGTAATGGATAAAAATTAACTGACAGTGACTCCTATTTATTCATGAATATCTTCCTTTTTTTAGGAGACCTCTCCGTTAACACAGACCCATTTAAGGTACAGTTCTAGTCTCTGTGTATTCATTTACAGTTCCTAGAAGCCAAGGAGAAGTTTGGCTATTGATAATAGAATTGACAATAATAATGAGGGCAATCTGTCTCATGTTTCGGTGATGGGCTGCAATTTTCTTGAATTTTGGTTCAGCCCAAAAAATGATCACCTGAAGTGTGTGAAGGTAACAGATTCACTTTACATTTTCTTGGCGTTCAGGCTGGTGGTGTTTCCATCTAAGGCTCCCTGTGGTACTATGATGATCTTTCTTTACAATTCCTTCACAAGTATAGCAAATATTGTGCAGACAGTGTAGTTAAAAGCCAATTTACAGGTGGTTCAGCTGCTAGTTAGCATCTATTTTGTATAGAGCAAAACGTGTTCTGTAGCATTACAATAAGGCAAGATTACATACAAGAGATGTGAACGACCTCGCTCAATTAATGTAGGGGCTCAGAGATAATCTGTGTTCTTAGGAATATTGGCTCAGCCCACAGCAACACAGCTTTACCAGATACCCAAAGCAGCTATTTTGTTTGAGCCACATTTATATATCTAATTCAGGAATATCAAGGGACAGTCTAGTAAGCCTAGTAGTGTAATAAATGATTTCGCTATGACAGTTTTTGCAGCAATGTACATTCTGCTGTAAGAAGCAGATTGGCTAATTTTCTTATTTTGAGGGTCTCTGTTAATAAAAAAAAAAAAATAGAAATATATAATTTGGCCACTTGCTGCACATGTATTTACTCCCTAATTAGTGGATCCTACAGAAAGCTAAAGATTATATTATTGCACATAAAAAAAATACATAAATGTTGAAGTATCGCCTACTCTGGAGAAAACAACTAAAACAAAATACTGATGTCTTTTATATTGGCTGACATAACCAAATTAGTAATAAATGAAATGTATATGGTATCACTAAAAGTGAATAATTTTGCGTGAAAGTAATTTAGGAAAGGATCATGAAAATATTTTTTAAAACCTATATATAAAATGTTCTTGGGTAGTCTGAAAAAATAAATAAACATGTTGTATGCCTGAACTTCATTTCCATATAGAAGTCTTTTTGACACCATGATTTTCCATATCTGTTTGACTGCTGGGCACCTCACCAGATTACTCTGTGCTGTTGGTGTACAGAGTTCCTTCTGTTATCTAACTCTGTAGCTTCCAAGTTACCTCTGTTCCCCTCCTCACATCATGACATGGACCCTCTCTAACAAATAAGAAAATGGTCACTACCTCCTACACGATCAGCATATATAATGTTGCTGTGACCATTCTGATGATCTGATTGGTCACAGGGTAGTTCTATATTTGCCCCCTTCAAAACAGGATATGCAGGAGATGAACATTTAATATAATAGTATCACCTGACCCTAGTCAAATGCAGCTTAAAATGTTACCCCTGGTGACAACATAATGCAAACATTGGTCTGATCAGGGAGGGGTGAAAATGTTGTCTTCTAGATGTTGTGCTTGGAATCATGTCTTCGAATTTTGGATGATTTTAATTATATGTTGTGTAACATTCATGATATTTATTGCTTTTGGATTTGTACGCACTTCTGTAGGATGTTTTCTCTAACCGGATTACATTTGTGACAACCTATAAGAAACTACTGAACCGCCCAAGTTAATGTAGTCTTACTTTTTTAAATGTCTGTTATGTTAGTAGGTAAACTGAACACGTGCACAGCATTGAATACTGTATTGTAGTGATGTTAATTTACATGATCTATAAATATACCGCTTGTCATCTCCCTTTGCAGTACAATAGCAGTACAGGAATTAGTTATGAAAATCTTGGTCCAGAAGAACTACATACACTGCTAACCACGGTAAGGATATCAGCCCCTCTAACCCACTTGCCAGCATATGTGAATCTGCATTAATGCATATTTTATTAATACTTGGGGTATTTTTTATCATAGAACAAAGCTGAATTACTGGGTACATTTAAAAAACATTCTCTCAGCAGTGAATTATTGTATCATTGAGGCTGCTATGATTTTCATCAGTAAGGCCTAATTTTTCTATGTATTTTGAGGTTGAATGTTTCTAGGCAATAAATGCTATAGTGATCTGCATCTGTTGTGCATTATGTCATTTTCTATGCAATTATATGGTATCCTCTTCAGTACACTCATGTGACAGGACTAAAAGAAAAGAAAATGCAGGAATAATAGCGGTCTCTGATGGGGGGGATCCCACTGACTGCTTATCATGTCTGATGCAAACTTAGTTTCACTTCACTTTAATTCCAAATTAACAGTAGGCGCTGGACATGGCACGTTAGATGGCACAGTACTGCCAAACCGATTTTATAAATAGACTCCATAGGGAAACGTGTAATGTTCTGTCCCATAGCTAGGCAATTCCCAGTAATATTGACATAGTTTTGGTTGTGGTATGAGTTACAAGCTCTTGCATGGGAATCATGATTCCACCTTTACACAATACTACTTTGAGCCTAGTTTGTGGTCTGGAGCTGCGAGTGCGATCATGTCTGGCTTTGGTTCATGAATCATATGAAAACAAGTGTGTTACTGAAACCAACATATGTGAGTTTATATGCAGGCTATTTGTCAGGTGCTTGACCTAAAAAGAGACCTAAGCCATGTTGATTTGTCCAACATTAATTACTAGTAACAATCTTCAGTTTCGGCATAGGATCTTATTCAAAATGTAATTGCAATGAAGTCCTACTTACATTTAATGCTTTTAATATCTGGAGATATTTACACAGACAGCTTTAGGTTCAGCTGCAGAGACAGCCAGGCACTCTTCCCTATATGTTACCCCATTATACAGCAAGTCATTTTTCTTTGTGATTTGCTTTCTCCTAGCAATGTGGTGTAATATCGGAACATACAAAGAAGATGTGCACCAGGTCAGTATTGTCTATTACCATGTCCTGAATTTGTATAAATCCAACAGAATTCTTCTTTCCTGTAGTTGTCAAACTAGAAATGAAAAATTTGACAAAAAATATAACGACTGCGGTAATTATTAAATTACTTTCATCTGGAGGGATCAACACACAATCAGCCAATTAGAAGACATTATGTATCTACAGCATGTATCTATATACCAGTCCTCTTGTACCCACAAAAGCTATTCCTCCTAAGAAGCGTATCTGAGGATGGGTACAGGTTTACACAAGGTTGCAGGGGACTTGCTAAACCTACGTGTACACAGCTTTGCTTTACTCAACGTATAATTGCCCACCCTTGTTCTGGTGCTCTAGACGTAAGGGAGTAGTGATGTATACTAATGTGGGGAAACAATCCTATTCAGCAGACTAAAAAGTCAGTTTGATAATATACATGTAATTAAACAGTCAGTTCAATATTGATTCTCATGACTAGATACATTTTTAAACAGATATGTTTTTATGCTGAAATAAATAGCAGGGTAATGATGTGGAGAGGCATTGGTATGGCAGTGCAGTTCACTGGAATAACCTGTCCTTTGCAGTATGAAATGCATGTTGTTGTTTTTTTGTGTTTGGCTAAATCGTTTGTTTTGCTATTTAACCTTGCAGGTCGCTACGTTGTCCTCAACACACCGATGACCAGCGTAGATCTGTCAGGGTTTACCTCCTAGGCTCCTCTGCGTAAGTTCTTGCTTATATATGGTTACATACTTTAGAAGCCCATAATTGAAGCTTAAAATGTAACAGTCAGAGACTGACCAGAGGTGTTGCTGAATGGAACAGGGACATGCTTCATTTTAACCACACTGGTTCAACCATACAGCATTAGTAGGGCTGACCCCAGCACTATTCCTCAACTTGGGGGGAAAAAATCTTGAGCTTAGACACTGACTGGTGTATGGTTGTCTCACAGGCCGCTGTAGGCAGGCGCTAATGTCCATGACCGCATTACTGACACTGCTCTCCCTCCTTACACAGCTCTCTCCCGGAAGCTGATGGCAGTACAGATAATGACAGTTTTGATGTGGTAGAGGGACAGGCACTAATGAGTCGACTGCCATGGGATGGATCATCTGATATCTCTCCATCCGACTCTGCCTCCTCCAAAGCCAGTAAGTTATTTATGGTGGAAGGGATTGTGCATGCGTTATAAGATCTAGGCCTATCTGCAACATAACACCCGTCATAACAATGTGCTATTAACTATATTGTGTTTAATCAAGTCTTAAGCCAGACTTATCGCTGGTTATATATAGTACCAATTTTATTTTGTTCATGGGCATTGCTCCAAATATAACTTCAGACATTTAGTGCCGGGTATAAAGTGTACCCTTTGTCTAGATGCTGTGAAGGCAGCCAGTCTGTGGGCTTATACCTCAATGACGTCACTAGTTTATAGTAAATTGGCTGCGTTCTCATGAGCATTGCCTCAGTTCATAAAATGCACTCATTGGATTTGATGTAGAGTTGACTTAACGCCAGTGTGCATGGTATAAATTGCCTGAATGCATCAGGCCCATTAAGGCAAGGCAGGCCGACTACTCGGCCCTATACTACACAGAGAAGTGCTAACAAAGGCGAGAGACCGGTGGATAGTCTGTGTTGTCACAAGCCAGTATCAAACGGCTGCTGTGTAAATAGCATGACCCACAAGTCTATTCTCATGAATTGGATGGTTTAATTTGAACATAAATGGATGAACTCCTGTTTTAAGAAAAAATAATATTTGTGAAAAATCATTGTATTTTGTGTTATCTGATCCCTAGGTACAAATAACTCAGATACTCGGAAACCCAAGAAGAAAAAGCCAAGTCACATTAACTTGGGCAGCGCAGGGGGTGCCAACAAAAAGAAGAAACCCAAAGCCCCTGCCCCACTGACACCAGGAATGTACAGTGAACTCAACTGAGAGGAAGGATGTTGTGTCATGGACCGTATATCTGTGGGCCATTCTATACATGGGCTGTTACCTCTGCCTGCTTAGCCCACTGGCTGCAAATGGTTAATACCAGCCTCGCCCCTCTTCCCCAATAGTAAACCCTCTACTGTGAAAAAACATGTCCTGTAAGACCGTGTACTCCTTTCCACCAAGTCCATTGATGGCATCTCTGCGTGCTGCCATGTTTTCTATGCTGCACTGTGCTGCCTGGCTACCAGTGATGTCATGTGTGGTCCTCAGAACTTGGTGATGGTAGGAGTTTGGAAAAAGGGTTGAGGGGAGGGGGTTTCAAAAACAATGTGACTTTAATTGGAGTCCTTTTATTGCGACTAAAAGCCTTTAGTCATGAAGTGTTAGACTTCTGCTGCTGAGTCATATAGTGACATGGGGCTTTTTCAATGGATAATTGGACTCTACTATAACGGGACCCTGCCCTCCCTGTGCTGTAACTCTCATCTCTGGAACTTTCTGGAATGCGAGACTATAAACTTGAAGACTTGCAAAAAACCACGTATGACCTCATCACTTCTGGCACAAAGTGTTCTGCTGTGGGGCCCCAACACAGCTGAGGGGCGCCATAGTGTTTCTGCCACTGGCAGGTGAAAGGTTAATGGATATCTTGCACGTATTAAAAATTCACACTAAGTATTTCATTGCAAGCAGGTTTGTAAATGTGTATAGTGGCAGCATTAGTCACATTGACATGTTTATGTTGATAAAGAGCCACTTATAATGGCAAAGTGACTTCACAATGGTAACAGATTGATTTCTTGGTTAAAAGCAACATCTTTTTTTGCTTTGATAAAGTCATTTGAAATTGTTTCCATTGGCTATGGAAAAGGATACAACTGATGGTAGATGCACAGGAAGACAATACATGTTGAAACATAGGGTGGCACAGTGACAATGTGGATAGTATTGGTGCTCAATTCCAAGCAGGGCACGATCTGTGGGATTTGTATGCTCTCCCAGTGTTTGCATAGGGTTCCACCCACAGTTCAAGAAAAACATACTGGCAGGTTAACTGGCTGCTTACAAAATGGAGGTGTGTGTGTTCATGTGGTAGGGAATTTCGACTAAGCTCTAATGAGTCAGGGATTGATGTGAATGATTAAATCTCTGTAAAGTGCTGCGTAATATGACAGATACATTATCTCTCCCCCTGTGCTGTGAGCAGACGCATCTGATTGTCACTGGCACCTGAACTTGCTGGCTCGGAAATCATCAACATTTATATAGCGCCAGCAAATTCCGTAGCGCTTTACAATTGAAAACAAACGGTAATAAAACAATACTGGGTAATACATACAGACATAGAGATAAGAGGGCCTTCCTTGCAAGCTTACAATCTATAGGACAATGGGAGTTTGATACACAAGTGTAAGTGCTACATCATCTTGCATATTGGTCCAGCTAGAATGCAAAGGTAAAAAGTAATGAGTGGGCCATATGATCACTCTCACAGCAATGTTGGTCAAATGATTGTTTTCTTCTGTTAGCTGTGTAGAGAGTGGTAATAGGGTAACCTAGGGAGATTGAGAAAGTGTTTGAGGAATAGTGGATAAGGCTCTGAGTAGGGGAGCTTAATAGGGCCCTGGACAATATTATAAACAGCTTCATGTTGGAGATGGGGCAACATTGATTCTTTGGTTATGTTCTAGGCATGGTCATAATGCAAGAGGCATCGCTATTGCTTTATGCAATGCTAAGCCCTGTTTCCCTTCACATACACTGGCAATGGGAACGCACTGGGGTTGGGTAATAACAAATTTTCCCCCATGATCATGATGTTCAGAAATTTATCACAATAAATATCCAATGGGCATTTACACACTACAGAGAGCGCTCTAGTGATGGATGTACAGACATTCATGGCTTTATACTGATGTAAAACACTTACACTTTGACACATTTGCGAGTTAGTGTTTCTGTAGTGGTGAATGCTGGGAGTGTAGGTCAGTAATGGTGCATGCTGGGAGGTGTACTAATATTGTTTACGGAAGAAATACTGTTGTTTGGTTTTCAGAATATATATATGTCTTTCTATCTCATATATATATATGTCCCTCTATCTTGAACATTATGAATCTATACTCCTGCAGATTTTCTGACATTATGTGAATAATTGCCCTCAGATAAACCATATTTTAGCTAGTTACCTGAGTGAACTGCTGGCTAGATATTAAATCTGAGTTGCCATTGAGGCATTTTCTGCAGCCGCTGATGGGGTACAACGAACGTCATCTACAGGAAGCACCACAAGACTTCATCACAGAGACATGTGGAAAATCGTGAACTACCTACGCTGTGAAGTTTGATCAGTCTGGGGGTGTTCCTTTATGTTTGTTGATGGTGGGTTCACTCTTCCACCATATCTTTGGTGTCTAGTAAAGGAGACAGCAGAGGGCTGCTCTTTTCACGGAGTTAAGGTGACTGCTTGCGCTGGTTACTCCTACTGAATATGTCATCCCCTGGGACTACTGCTCACATGGAGCAGACCTCTCCCCCTCTATCAAAGATTTAAAGGTAAGAGATGGAGTAGGGGGCTGTCAAAGAAGTATGGGCCAGAGTGACACCTATTACACTGTGGTCACTTACTTTTCATTAGTGCACCATTACTATGATTGAAAGGAGGACAGTTGGCAGACAGTGATGTTCTCGCCGACCTATTCTTGCAGCTTTCACTATCTGCTGCTGGTGGCTTAGGCTGCATTTCTGGATCCTAAGATGTTGAGCCAATGTTTACAAAAAGAATCAGTAGATAAAATATGGAAGTGAAGCAATGAGTGAACACTCTAGGCCTTCATCCTCCCCAACATTAATAACATGTTTCTCTTTCACCCTATCTGGGGGACACTGTTACCATGGGTTGTATGAGGGGAGCGTGGAGTTGGCACTTAACTAGTTAACTATTTAATGTATCAATGCTGACAGACCTCTCCCCTCTGCAACCCCCTGTAGCGCCTCAGTTTAGTTTAAGTGCCCAAGGGAGGTGGGCTTACGTTTTAGGCTAGCATAGCTGCTAACTTTTATTTATTCTTTTATTTTTTTAGAAATAGTTTGTTTTGTTTTTTTTTTGCTATCTTATCTGAGGAGTGTGCTCTACAGAGAGAGAGAACATGCGCCTATTAGGCAGTCGCACTACACTGTCTTGTGAGAGCTGTATGGCTCTCATTGACAGCGCCTGCAGTGTTTTAGTACTGACAGGCGGCTTAATGAAGTCACACTGACAGCCTCCCGACAAACCGGCGTTGTTTTAAGAGGCATAGAGCGCCAGTTCTCAGAGCGATGGCGGCCGCCATCTTGCTGGATATTACCAAGTTCCCCCCTCAGAGAAAGCAGGGGGGAATCTTGTTTTAGCTGCATAAACTTCAGCAGGAGGAGAACGGATGATACATTTTTCGGTGGGCTGTTTAAAATAGAAACAAAACAGCCACTGATTCCAGAAACAGAGGAAGGAAACCTTGGGGAGGCGGAGCTAAGGTATATAGAGCTCCCCCACCTCTACTGGCATGCTTGGACTCTCCCATATGAGTTTGCCTGGAAAGACGACAGACTCTCCTCTGTCTGATATCTGGGATACTGCTGACTGACTCCTCTCCTGCATATCTGTTTTAGCTGGAAGGCTAAGTACCAATATTATATACCTTTATACTTAGGATTGGATATAATTCTTAATGTGTTGCAAGTAGATTAAAATATATTGTATTCTACTTACTCAACTTATATCTTTTTCATATTTCTTGTTACCAGATACAACTCTCGCTGCCATAGCTTAGTGTGTATACTTGTAATTATTTCAAGCCTATATCTTGTGT
The DNA here is from genome assembly GCF_038048845.1 of Mixophyes fleayi. Lineage (NCBI taxonomy): Eukaryota > Metazoa > Chordata > Amphibia > Anura > Limnodynastidae > Mixophyes > Mixophyes fleayi. The sequence goes on along the minus strand of NC_134407.1, from coordinate 173,150,584 downwards.
GATTGAATTTCTATAGCTTCAGTGTGTTTTTCCCTTTAAAAATATGCCTGATAATGGGAAAGCACCACTTACAAAATATTTTGCTAGTTCAAAGTGTAAAGTTAAATTGCCAAAAGGACCCGGGGACACTTTGTACTGATTGTGGCGTAGGGTCACACACTGCGCAGGCCCAGACTAATGTACTACCACTACCGGAGGAACCGGCATAGGCATCTTCTCTGGTGTAGTTGGTTACTACACTGGTCCAACTGCTTACTAAGCCTACCGGACTAACCGGTTTCTGCTGTTCTTCCGTCGCTTCAGTAGAAACTTCTCTCCCTGTGACAGTAGAGATTCTAGTGACCACCGGGACATCTGAAGTGGCTTTGGCGGGTCCATTATCCTCTTGCTAAACCAGGCCCGTCCTCTGGATAACCAGCTTGGTCCTCATCCTTGGTCAGAGGCCTAGATAGATTAAACCGGTTTCTAGACGCACCAGGACCTATTCTGTCTAGAAATAAGAGGCTTCAGTTTGCAAATCCTCTCCTATCCCTCTCTGTTTCTGAGAGATCATCAGAAGAGACGGGTGAGCCTATTATTGACTCAGATTTTGTGCAGGTCACAGACCTGGAGGAATCTGCTAGATATCAGGCTATTGACGGATCTGGGCTTGGCAGTCAGACAAGCCCTGGACCTTATGGATTTGGATGAACCCAAATCCAAATGAGAAGACGAGCTATCCGTTTTCCACCGTCAGTGGAATTAACAGACATCGCAGAAGCTGCTTGGAAGCAGCCGGACTGGAAGTTTACTATTCCAAAGAGATTCCTTGCCTTATACCCGTTACAAGCCACGGCGGTACTCGCAGCTGCCGCAACTCGTCTCCTGGGCTCCCCTGCGTCCCGGCTGTCACCTTGACGACCGGGATGTCACTTCCGGCCTTGCCAAGGCAGCGGTCGGACGCTTTCTCCTGAGCGCCGCTTCCCGGCAATGAAAGAAAGCTGGGCATGTGCGCAAAGCCTCCCAACTAGCCTGCAGGCTAAATAATGAGTATTAATTAAACATATGCAGGGGGCTGTGGATACTTCAGAGCCAGGCTCTGGCTGCTTTTAGTATTTAAGGCAGGGAGGGCTTAGCCTCCCTGATGGTTATAGCTTCCAGTTTTCTACCTGCTCCTGTGCTGTTGGTGTATACCTTTTTGGATTGTCTTTGCCGTGTATGACCCCTGCCTGTACCTTGGATTTTCCTCTTTGCCTGTGACCCTGATTCATTTTGCCTGTGCCTTGGACGCCGCTATATTGCTCGTGACCCTGACCTTTGGCGTGTTTCCCGACTATTCCTGTTTGCAAGTGACCCCTTGACCTTGGATTTTGTTTGACCATCTGCTGCCATCTACGCTGCCTCCTGCTACGGTTTTGTATCACAAACTCACACTACATCTGGAAATAAGTCCTGGGGGCATCTGAGTACCGGTGAGCGTATAAAGCTCTATGGGAAAGGCGGCTGCTAAAGGTGCAGACCTCCGCCAACTAGTTCTGTGAGTTTGTGTGCTGACTGTCAGCGTAACACCAAAGGTTGACACTCTGGTAGCTCGCTTAGCTTGTCACACTACACTTTCGGTGCCAGGAACAGCGGACCTGCAAGATGCCACAGACAGCAAGGTTGAGGGTCATTTAAAATCAATCTATGTAGCGGCAGGCACTTCTTTCAGACCCATGTTTTTATCGGCGTGGGTTGCTAGAGCGATGGAAGCATGGGCCAAACAGTTGGCCAAGGGACTGCAGGACTCAGACTTCCTTTCCCTTGCTCTGCATCTAAAGGAGGCATCTGGATACTTATGAGGCGGCCCAAAATGCAGCCTCTAGTTCGTCCTTCATATTGACTTCGGCGGTGGCAGCTAGAAGGACCCTGTAGTTGACGTCCTGGGACGCAGATACAGAATATAAGAAATTGCTTGAAACATTCTCGGGATCATGACGAGAGGGTACATGTTAGACCTGTCAGGTCCACCCCCTCCTCGGTTGTTTGCAACATCTTTGCCCCGCGATCCAGAAAGGAAACGGGCAATGCGGCTCTGTGTCGCTTCTCTTCTTTCTGCAGGAGTCATTTGCACGGTACCAGACAACCAGAAAAGACAAGGGTTCTATTCAAACCTGTTTCTGGTCCTGAAGCAGGATGGCTCATTGCGACCCATTTTTAAAAATGTTAAATCTACACCTAAGGGTGGACAGATTTCGCATGGAGTCCCTCCAATCAGTAATCAATGGATTGGAGGCAGACACATTTTTAACATCAATTCATAAGACGCTTACCTTCAGTCACTTCTCAGATTTACGGTGTGATTGGCCCACTACCAATTCCTGGCACTCTCCTTCGGCCTTTTCAAAACGCCCAGAGTGTTCACAAAAATCATGTCTGTAATGGCGGCATGTCTTCGGTACAGAGGGGTCAAAATAATACCATATTTAGATGACCTCATCAATGACACATCAGAGAATCTGTTACAACAGCACCTGACTCTTACCATCAACTTGTTAATAAACCTGCACAAATTACAATGGATTCCCTGCCAGAGGATGACCTTTCTGGGACTCATCATGGACACCAGAGAATAAAAGGTGTTTTCTCCTGGAGGACAAGGCCAGGTTGTTGCAGGAAGTAACTACATGGGTCCTGGCTACTCCCAGTCCAACCATTCACTTCTGCATGCATCTCCTAGGGAAGATGGTGTCGTCCTTTGAGACAATTCCATACGGTCGATTCCATTCCCGCTGCTTCCAGTGGGATCTCCTAACAAAGTGGTCAGGTTCCCATCTGCAGTAGGAACGCAAGAGGATCCACTTGTCTTCCAAAGCGAGGGTTTCTCTTCAGTGGTGGTTGATCCAGGATCACCTGGCGGTAGGCACTCTTTTGCACCATGGTCCAGGGATCATAGTGACCACAGACGCCAGCCTGAGGGGGTGGGGGACTGTGGTCCTTCACTTGCGACTTCAAGGCCTTTGGTTGACTCAGGAGTCTTCTCTATCTATCAACATTCTGGAGTTAAAGGCCATGCTAATGGCTCTTCGGGGCGCCCAGACCTTGCTTTAGAATTTCCGGTCAAGTTACAATCCGACAATGCCATGGCAGTGGCTTATGTCAACAGACAGGGTGGAACCAGAAGTGAAGGAGCAATGGCAGCACAGATTTTGGCCTGGGCAAAACAAAATGTTCCCTCAATCTCAACAGTGTTCATCCCGGGCATCCGTCACTCCCCCGTCATGCGGTAATGCTGGGGGAGTGGTCACTCCATCCGGAGGTCTTCCAGTAGCTGATCCTAAGATGGGGTCTCCTGGACCTCATGGCGTCGAGGCACAACAGGAAGGCCCCAAGATTCTGTGCAAGGGACAACCTGGCGGTAGCCGCCAGCGCCATGACAATGCCATGGGACTGCCGGATGGGATATGTTTCTCCCCCCTATATCCATGATTCACCGCGTCCTCAGACAAGGGGGACTCCCAGTGATATTGGTGGCTTCCGCCTGGGCGAGGAGAGTATGGTATGCAGACATCTTCATGGCAGTAAGTCAAGGGGTGCGTCTACCACTGTGAGACAACCTCCTTGTCCAGGGCCCATTCAGACATCAGGACTTACCTCGGCTGACTTTAACAACATTACTGTTGAAGCCAGCCTTTGGCGGTCAAGAGGATTCTCTCCTAGAGTCGTGAACACACTCTTACGAGCTCATAAGCCTTTCAGGTCTTATCTACCACCGCATCTGGCGCACTTGTATCAGATGGTGCAAGAATTGACCGTGCCATACATCGGTTTTTCGTCTACCCTGTTCCTGGCATTCCTCCAGGATGCAACATTTTTTCCCCCAGCACACTGCTTTAGCCAGCAACAGATCTGCCATTTCTACTGTAGATAAAAATGCAAAAGTCTTTGTTGCACACATTTGCAAATGTATGTTTAAGCCATCCGCCACGCCAAGGCGCTTTTGCTAATAGGATGGTCCTACTCTAAACAATGAGAGTCCCATATATTTGGGCCATACATATGTGTTTTTAAATTGAGAGCCAACTTACCAAAGATGTACCCCAGAAGCCTCCAAACAGCAATTCAGTGCCAGTACCCCCTCTCAGCTACTGACACCAACATGTCTCTCAGACAAATACAAAAGTGGAAGCTGCTCAAATCAATTTATAGGCCATAACAGGTGCTTAAAAGGGTGGGGTTATCCTGCAAGGAACATATACACAACATTTTTCCCCCAGCACACTGCTTTAGCCAGCAACAGATCTGCCATTTCTACTGTAAAAAAAAAAAAATGTTGTGTGTATGTTCCTTGCAGGATAACCCCACCCTTTCAAGCACCTGTTATGGCCTATAAATTGATTTGAGCAGCTTCCACTTTTGTATTCCTCCAGGATGGCCTGGATGTAGGTCTCCGTTTAGGTTCTTTAAAAGGTTCAAATATCCGCCCTTTCGGTTTTCTTTCACCTTCGAATGGCGGGCATGCCAGAAATTAGGACGTTTCTGCAGGGAGAATTGCATATCTAATCGCCTTATGTCCTGCCTACGGCACCATGGGATCTAAACCTTGTACTTGCTATGCTTAAGGGGCCTCCTTTTGAACAGTTAGATTCAGAAGATTTAAGGTTCTTAACGTGGAAAGTAGCGTACCTTTTGGCGATTGCATCAGCTCACAGTGTCAGAGTGTCCGAAAGGAGCCCTTTCTTGTCTTGGGCCATGTTTGGTTTTTCACGATGACAGAACAGTTCTACGGACAATGCCTTTGTTTGTTCCAAAGTTGGTTTCGGCATTTCACATGAACCAAGAGATTGTGGTTCTAGTGTTTAAGGCAGGGACATCGTCTTCCGGACTAAATTCGATGGAGTGTTTGGATGTGGTCAGGGCTCCTCGAATTTATGCAAGGAGGAACCTCTCACATTCGGCGTACGGATTCTTTATCCTTTTTGATTCATATAAACCAGGATGGCCAGCCTCAAAACAATCCATTGCAAGATGGATTACTGCTACCATTAGGCAGGCTTATGTATCCAGGGATACGACTGTTAATTAAAATGAAGGATAGTAGTGGACATAGGGTAAAAATAGGACGCCAATATTGGGTCTGGGGAGATTTTCACAATTGAAACAGATTGGCAGTTGCTTACTCTGGATCAATTTCAAATATAAGTGAGGGATCGCAGGAGATCCAAAATAGGTTGAACTTGATGGACTGATGACTTTTTTTTCAACCTCATCAACTATGTTACTATGTCATTGCTAACCGACCTGTGCCAGGTCGACTTACTGCCCATGCCACCCGTTTAGTGGGGGCATCTTGGGCAGTGAGAAATGAGGCCTCAGCGGACCAGCTTTGCAGAGCAGCCACCTGGTCCTCGATCCATACTTTCACAAAATCTATCAATTTCATGTCTTTGAGTCTACAGACGCTAATTTTGGCCATACTGCTCTACATACCGGGCAGTCAGAGCAGTCTCATCCTTAGGGAGGATGCTTTAGAATCTCCCCATGGTAGCAGTGTCCCCCAGATAGGATGAAAGAGAAAAGAGGATTTTTATACTTACGATAAATCTGATTCTATCTGGGGGACACTGCGTTCCCTCCCTTCTGCTGTATGTTTTTGGTTGCTTGGCCTATCTTCCTTGGGGCTTTATAATTTAAACTGAGGAGCAACAGGGGGTTGCAGAGGGGAGGGGTCTGTCAGCATTGATACATTAAACAAGTTAACTAGTTTAGTGCCAACTCCATGCTCCCCTCATACAACCCATGGTAGCAGTGTCCTCAGTGCAAGTGTAACTCTACAATTGCAAATGAGTGCCGTTTACAAATCTTGTATGTATTCTTAATCCCTCCGTTTGATCGCTGCCAAGGAGTATTCAGTCATATTTAGCAAAATCACTTGCTGATACTTGTTAGTATTTATACCCAAAATATAAGGTCTCTATAATCATCTGGACTCCTAAATGTGACAGGGAGTGATTTACTGACTGCCTCCTAACCATGCCAGTCTCACTGGAGGGAATCATTAGTTCACGGAATTAACTCAGTAAGTTAGTAAGTTATATGTGCTAACTGTCATTGCAATGTAAGGAATCTATATCTCTAGACTGGAAGTGACAGGGAGTAAATTGCTAACTGCCTCCTAATTAACCGATCTCACTAGGGGTAGGGGAACATTAGTTCAGAAAATAAACTTGGCACATAGACAACAAGCAGTAAGCAATTAGTGTATTAACCGCGGACCAAAGGAACTAATCTGTTCACATATCAAAACCTCATGTTTTGACTGAGATTCTGAGGTGTAGGCAGTGTAAACACCAACACGTGTTTTCCTGACCGCTTTATCTAGGCAAAAAGAGTTTGTTGGGGTACATTTTGCTGGAGACCATCAGATATGACTCAGTCAGTAATGGATACACACTGTAAGATAATAGTTAATTCACCTGAAACTGATGTTGTGGGGAAAGGTCTATTTAAGAACTTCGACAGAATGAAGAAATCCTATGTTCTCCTGTTCATTTCTTCTCCTTTATTCAATGACATTTTCACCATTCATCTTGTGACAGACTGGTTTGGCCATACAGTATACATTTTACTACTTTAGTGCTAGTCAGACGTGTGTGTGTTTGTTAGTTTGTTTTTTTTGCGAGATTGTGCACATTGCCGGACAATATGGTATCAAATCCTGTGGGATACAAAGGCAGAGATTTGAGTAAAAAGATTGAGACGATGGGTCTCCGAACTGCTATGAAGACGCTAAATTGAATCTACCTCTTGTATTTTATTAAATTGTATTAAAAATCATCTAAAATTAATTTAAACCTATCAAATTCAATAAAGCTTCATATATTTTCCATGCGCAAACTTCTACATTTACACTTTGTATATTCCAAGTGAATGAATTTGACCTGTACACAGACCCACACATGCATACATTAGGCCTGATTCATTAAGGAAAGTAAGGCAAAATATTTTTTACGTTTTTTTTCTCCTGGACAAAATCATGTTACTATGCAAGGGGTGCAAACTAGTATATTATTTGGCACATAAGTTAAATACTGGCAGTTTTTTTTCAAATACTTGATAGCTTTATTTTTAGACTGAAATTTAAAGTTGATCTAGGACATGCTCTATCCAACTATAAATCTGTCCCTACATTTTAAATTTACCTCCCCCTCCACTGCCAAGGTGCAAAGTTACTCATTTTTGCTTTACTTTCCTTAATGAATTAGGCCCATTGTGTTCACTTTGTGTCAATTACAACAGCTCATCATTCAGAAATTGTGAAGATACCAGGTTTTCTGTCCCAATTCTACCCACTTCACGCTTGCTGACCACCCAGGCGGGCCTTATTATGTTAGGGAAGCCTATCAAGTACCTTCTCGGGTTTATATAGTCCCTCAGGCATATGCAGTTGGAAAAGTACAACAGTACATTTATTGTAATAAAAACAATCACTAGAATATTACATACACACAGTAAATAAATGCCAGGCAGCTTCACCACATTATCTGTCCCTTACACCACTAGCTTAAGGAGTTACAGTCACCTGGCTGTCCAGACTTTATGACCAATGGATCTGCCGATGTATTTCACTGGCAGAGAATGGCAACTCAGCACTAGATCTTGCACCTTCCAGGAATCAAATCACAGAATGACTCGGCTGGTTAAGGTGTTACGAAACTCATTTTACCACAGAAGTGTTGACACTCTGTAAAAATACCATATTTACCATTCTACTGGGATGCTTCTTAAGTACATAGAACATTTTGATGTGGGGAAGCATTATGACATGTTAATGAGTGTACTCACAATACTCTGTTCATACTTTAACTTATTTTGTTTAATGGCCAATTGTACAAGTCCTATTTATATATGCTGTTTCTAATCAGCAGTTGGCTTAGGCTGGGTACACACTACTGTGTTTTCAGACGATTATCAGGCCATTCAGACAATATATGACTGATTGGCCTGATATCACAGTAGTGTGTACCCTGGAACGATGAATAATCACTGATCAAGATTTTCAAACTGAACTGAAAATCTTGTTCAACTATGGAACTATGTCGTTCCAGTTCTGCAGTGTGTATGCACTCTGCAGAATTGGAATGACAATTTAGCCTAAAGCAGTATGTAGCAGCACTTGCCTGTTACTGGAGGTGTCTGGTGGCCCGCTCATCTCCCTTTGTATCCTGCAGATGCAACTGTTCATAACATATTCCAGGCTGGTGGTGACAGGCAGCGGGTGATTCCTCATCTCTGGAACGGGTCGGTGAAAACTTGAATGCACTGCAAAATACAGTCCTCTCTTAGACCAGCTTGAGTAACACCTACATTCTACATGGGGCTTGTGCAAATACCAGAGACCAGGCGGGAGAACATCTGATGGAGATTGATCAGATGCCATCCAGGACTGATGGAATATGCAGTGGAATTTTACTCTGTGTCCTTACATAGAGTGAATGGGTTTGGATTGTGTGACGTGATCCTCTCCATAAAACAACGCACACTAAAAAGTTCAAGATATAGTCCAAATATTTGACTTTCTAAAAAAAAAACAGCCAAATTGTACTATTAAAATTTCACACATTGAAAAAAAAAAATTTGGATAATGGTTCTACTTTTAAACGTAATCTCCAACACATGGCTCGTTGTAGATGCATGAGGTAGAGGCAGAGTTCAACCTCAGGTGTGGATGGTTCTAACTAGGGTTGTGAGGTTTAAAACAAGACTTGTAGGGAACTTTCCGAAGGCAGGAGCAGGACGAAGATTCTGTAACTCATAACAACTGGATGTTTCATTTCATTCTCTAGACCGTGCTAGAAAAATAGCAGACTCTGTTTGCTATGGGTTAAGGTACTTCATTCCTCAGTACCAATTTTTACAGATGTCTCCTATAATATAAACATGCTCCATTGCATTTACATCCGGTGTATACTTGCATAGCAATAACAGAAAAACATATCTGAATTGGCCAGTGGCCAGTTATAAGTGGCTGACATTGTAACCCCAGCTACAAGTAATCTGAGCTCTTTCATTCTCCAATTACGCTGCTCTTATTACAGGGCATATGCAGGAGCAGGTTCTACAGATCGAGCCATGAAGTGTGTGAAGAGAAACGTGAATGTTGACAGATCCACTTAAATACATGCACAATAATATAGAATGGTGTTTAGTGCAAAAATGGATGTTGTATCCCATAGCAACCAATTTCTTTTGCATTACTATGTTACACTGCTCGAGAGAAATGACAAACTAGTTAGTTGCTATGGGTTACAGTATATTGAACCAATTTTAAAAAATAAAACTTAATGGGGGGAATTTAATTGGCTGCATTACTGTCAAAAGTAACGTGTCCGGCGCACCATTACCGCTAATGCCGTAATTTAACCTGAATTTCTGCTCGCGGTCCAGCGTTGATATGACTGAACTAATGGTAATAATGCTCACTATTACCGTTACTACGGTAATAGTGTGCATTATTACCGTTAGTTCAGTCATATCAACGCAGTAACGGTAATAGTGCGCAGGACGCGTTGCTTTCAGCAGTAACGCGGCCAATTGAATTCCCCCCAATGTATGTTCCAACAGTTACAAAATACCAGAAATGAGCACCTTTTACACACCCAAGCTATGACTGCACTAAACCTGTGATACAGGAATTAGCAGGTGCAATGCTGTGCATTGTATGAGATGCTAAGCTAAATGCCCACAGATGGTTTTAGTCCGCTTGTGTTGGGTCTTAGTTTCCTTCAAGTAGCTAGAAAAGAGGACACTTGATTGTCTTAAGACCATGACATAAAAAGTGTCTGTCTACCCCTAGCGTAAAGCCTGAACCATTTGTCTGTCACTTGTGTTGTACAGTGGAATGTATCGCCATTAGTGAAGCCTAGACATAGATGTGATAACCTCAATAACTAGTTTTTCAAGGTTTGTGGGACCGATCACATAATCTATCGGAATACAAGCTTGCAAGTAATTATGTATAAATTGTCTCAAAGTGCAAGTCATAAATCATGTATGCTAAATAGACTGGATGAGAGACATAGTCGCTCATTTAGTGTGTTAGATGCCCCCTAACCACTGGCACCCTAGGCAACTGCCTGTGTTTGTCTAATGGTAATGCCAGCCCTGAATGTATGAATACAAAAAAAAAAGGAAACAAAAGGCAGCACAACTGAAATTCAAATAATTATATTGTGTTGAAAAAAAGGATCTGAGTTTACATTACAGCGGAGAGCACATGGTGACAGACTTGTCAGTGCACAAGCCCTGTCTTCAAAGAGTGCACTGACATGTCTGTCATCATTTCCTTTCTGCAATGTAATCTCAGATCCTTTCATTTTCAACAAAATATAATTCTTTGCATTTCAATTTCATTGTGTGCTGCCTTTTGTATGCGGCCTGCCTTGAATATAATTGCATGCTTCAAGGAAAGCTTGTCATTATTTCCTATTTTGTTCACAATTAAAGATATTCACTTAAACTCATTTTTGTTATACTTACAAAAGTACTGCCTCAGGAATTTTTCTGCTGACTCGTTACCACCCTCTGCTGGGCGCTGCACAAATTAGTAGCTTTCTAAGAGGATAAGCCTTCGAATGGAGGTCTAGTGACCCCATTGTTAAAATAACGCCAATCGTGTGGGGGTTAAAACCTACATGAATTCAACCATTTTGTTTTTGTCTTTGAGAGGACATGAACTGTTTACTTTTGGTCTTTTTTTTAATTATTAGTATTATTTTATTATGGGCAGCACGGTGACTTAGAGGTTAGCACTTCTGCCTCACAGCGCTGCGGCATTAGTGGTGCTATATGAATAGATGATGATGATTAGAGAAAACCAGACACAAATCATTAAAACACTCATTGCCATGATACATCCCATAGTTGCATTTACTTTTCTTGAGGTTCTCAAACTATTTATCTTGAAATGATTTAATGAGTAATAACTGAATAGCAGGAAAAAAACCCTAGTGACATCATTATGGATGTCCCACCACAATGGATCACCCCGGTGTTTTTGCACAGTACAAACCATTTTGAACACTGTTTCTTTTTACAGATCATGAAGCCAGGAAAAAAACAGAGTATTTCCTGTACAGCACCAGTTAATAATGAATAATTGATATTGGAGTGAGATGGTAAGGAAGATAGTTGCATGTGAGTATAGGCTTTTTTATTTTTTATATTTTATTATTAGTATTTTACTTTTACTATTTTTTATGTTTTATTATATTTTAACTTATGGCACCAGATTGATATGTTGCCCTCTTCCCCTCACGAGGGAAGTGATAGATGACTCTTCTTCCACTCAGCAAAAATTGATCTCTATTAAAAGTGCCCTGCTATGGCCAAGCCCCTGCATTGATGTCACTGGTTTCCATGGCAACAGCAGAAGTGAAGGTTCTGGGAAACACAGTTCTCGGGGCTGCCAGTGTCAGCATATTCCATAGCTGCTATCATACTTATTTATGTCCTGGCAGAATCCACTGTATTCTGTCATCAGCATGCAGATCGGTGTTCAGCATGCTGTCACCATGAACTTGTTAAAGGGATGTTTGTGTCATACAATTTTAAGACATCTAAATGTAATAGTTATCTTTTAGGACATCCAGTAATCAAGCTAGGTTTTTTCTTCTCTACGCCCTATACCAGTGGTGGCGAACCTATGGCACGCGTGCCAGAGCTGGCACTCAGAACCCTCTATTGTGGCAGTACCTCTATTCATCAGAGATGATGCTATTTTGCCTTCCTTGTGTGTATTAGGGCTTAACCTGCTCATTAATTATTCCCTTGCACCTGGGTGTGTCCCTTTCTTATACCTGTCACTCCCAGCACATATTGCTGGTTATTGTTGTTACATTGTTCTTGCTTCCTACTGCTGTGCTTCTGGTTTTCTTGCTGCTTGGGATCTCTCCATACCTCATACTTACCTGCATCAGCCGTGTACCTGGTATTTACTGCAAGCTCATTATACCTCCTGCTTACCTGCATCAGCTGTGTACCTGGTATTTACTGCAAGCTCATTATTACTCCTTCTGTTTTGTACTCTTCAGCAAATAAACATTGTGTGTTTTTCACCATATTCGTGTCTCCTTGGCTGTATTCCTGCATTGAATCGTGACAATCAGATTACTATTAATATTATCGGTAAATATTATTTTTTCTTGAATTTATGTGTATTATTTGTGCAAATAATTTCTCTCCTGACAAATACTTATTACATTATTTGGACCCAGCTACTTAAAAAATGGTACTGTTCGGTAATTATTTTGGCTTAAGGGTGCCTTGAAAAATTTATTGAGACCCTAAGGGTGCCTCGAACTGAGAAAGTTTGGGAACCAGTGGGTTATGGATTGGTTCTGTCATAGATAGTGATTGCTGAACATTGCATGAATGACATCCACACTTATTGACATCTGTTCTGTGCGTCCACTAAACTAAAGGTTACATTGTCATTGCATAGCAGCAGGTTGCGTTTACCTGACATCACATGACCCGTGTAATGCTAGTTGTGCTGGGATAGGTTGGTGTGCAGGGCTCAGTTCTCTATGGCCTGTGTGTGCTATATGAGAGGACAGGACAGACATGGCACTCATTGTACTGGGATTGTCAGGTGGAAGTTTGTATTGGCTGCTGTCCATAGGAACCAACCTGGGCTTCTGTTAATGGGAAAATGAGAGCTTATATGGATGATCAAGGTCTGCACGCCTCCTGTGTATGTAAAATGTGCGCTACACCTCCAGTCCATCTTATTTGTGCAAATTCCCCAAGAAGTAGGTCCAATGCATGTACAGCGGAGGTGAATCAAAGGTAGGAGATGCACTCGGATGCCTTTTTCAGAGCAGGCCAAAAGCTGGTGGTCAGTGGAACATTGCCCCCTTGCGCTGGTGGTCAGCAAATTCAAAAGGAACCACAGCTGAGAATCACTGCCGTAGATTGTTGATTCAGGGAATATCCATTTCTTTACTGTTAACTAATAGTGTTAGCTATTTCTGGTATAGGCATAGATTTGTATTGGGTGCTTCATTTTATTCTTAATTTTGTGTTTTTATAGACTCCAAGGGCTAGATTTACGAAGCTGCAGGTTTGAAAAAGCGGGGATGTTGCCTATAGCAACTAATCAGATTCTAGCTGTCATTTTGTAGAAAGTACGAAATAAATGAAAGCTAGAATCTGATTGGTTGTGTCACGGGCACTAGGAGTCTTTACCCAGGGATCACCAGGTGATAGGCTTACCAGAGCAGTGTAGATGGTAATATGGTACTCTGGTAGCAGGGTGATCACGGAACAGGAAATAGCAGATGATGGAGATGCTCAGGAAAGTCTATGACTAGCAGCACTGGTCATATGGATGTAGTAATACACGAGGAACTGTATGGACAAAGGACACGTGAAGGTAGTCAGTGGTCTGCGGTAGCAAGTTGTACCACTGCTATAGTGAGGAGGAATGTCCAACAGAAACGAGGAGGTGATGAGAGTCAGCGGTCTGCGGATAGCAAGTTGTACCGCTGTCTGAGTGAAGGAATGGAATCCAAGTGGAGGTATCCGGGGAGTCAGTGGTCTGCGTTAGCAAGTTGTACCACTGTTATGTGAGAGGATACTGGAACAGGTGACACAGGAAACAGGGATCAGTGGTCTGCCTCTAGCAAGTTGTACCACTGAATATATATGTGAGGAGGAGCACGGGGAGAGACTGCAATACAGGGGATACACGGGCACCTTAAACTTGATCCACAATAACATGCACAATATATGAATGACTGAACAGCACTGCAATAATAGAAAGTCACTTGAAGTAATCCGGCACAAGATAACACAGTCAATGATGGCAATAGTCTCAGCGGATAGTAAACTCCAGAGGAGAACAAACTCAGTCCAGCAAGATATGCAATACACCAGCACAGTCAATGAGAAGTATGCATACCGTGGTTCAGAAGCAGGCTGTCAGACAGGAGTGCAGAGATACCTGAACGGCTGGAGGCCGGCAGGGTGCGAAGTCCCTGGAGGGGTGAAGCGGTAATCAAGTAGGTGCAGCGCACAGGTAGGTAGACCAGCAGGGGAACAAATACTCAGGAAGCAGTAGTATGTAGGACTGGACTCCTGGAGGACCCTGAAGAGTAGCGATGATCTAGATGAGATGAAAACAGTGAGGCGCAGATCCGATGCAGACTGGCGAGTAGAGACCAGCGGGAACACGGAGAAGCACGGAGAGTGGATCAGCTGTTGTAGGACGAGTAGAACTGAGGAGTAGCAGCAGCAGGACTCTGCAGGTACACGGAGGTAGCGGATAGCAACCAGCAGGTGCAGCCACGATGAAACACGGGAGAGCAGAGCTGAGCTGGAACTGTTGAGCACGGAGAGTAGCGGATAGGAATCAGTTGTAGCAGTCTCGAGGAAACACGGGAGAGATGAGATGAGCTGAAGACTGAAGCGCACGGAGGCAGCGGATAGGAATCAGCTAACAGTCACGATGATACATAGCAGAGTTGAAGTGGCTTGAAGACTGTAGTGCCCGGAGGCAGCGGATAGGAATCAGCTAACAGTCACGATGATACACAGGAGGGTTGAAGTGGTGTGGAAACCACAGGAGTAGAAGTGGTCTGGAAACCACAGGGGTAGAAGTGGTTTGGAAACCACAGGAATCAGCAGCGCTGAATACACGAGGAAACACAGGAACACCTTCAGAGGCTCATGGGGAATGAGACTCCAAGATCAGGCAACGTGGTATTGACCACAGGTGCTTAATATAGGGAGTGTTGCCTGATCTGCCAATTAAGTTAAAGGGACAGGTACTGAAGGGTTTGAAAGGGCTGCGCATGCGCAGACCCTCAGGATGGAGGACGACCACGGTTCCTAAATGTACGGGAAGAAGCACTCACCGTCCGGTGAGTGACAGGTTGCTTTAGGCAACATCCCCACTTTTTCAAACCCGCAGCTTAGTATATCTAGCCCCAAGTCTTGAACAACCAAAAATGAGTACAGCAAAAACAGATAGGGGAAGATCATTCCTAGAGGCCTGGACAGAGTTATTTGCAGTGATTGAACGCAATGGGAAAGCGTTATGTATTCTGTGTAATGAAAGTGTTGTGTGTCGCACATCAAGTGTCAGACGGCACTTTGACACCAACCACAAAAGTGTTGCCAAACTTGGTGAAACTGAAAGAAAAGAGTTTCTTTAAGGGGAATTGAGGAAATATCATTCCCAGTATCTTAGTTTTTGCAACTTTCTTTCTAGAACAAATCATCTGACAGCTGCTAGTTTTCAAATTTCACCGTACATAGCAAAACATGGTAAGCCCCTCTCTGATGGGGATATTATCAAAACGGCCATGTTGTCTGGTAGTAATTCCTTTTTTTATTATTTCCCAAACAAGGATAAAATTATCCAATGCATCTCTGAGATGCCAATTAGCAGAAATACTGTTAAAGATTGAGTCCAGCGTATGGTAAGTGATGTTAGTCAGCAGCTCACCACTGACTTACAAAAGGCAGCCTGTTACTCCATGTACTTGGATGAAAGCACAGCTATAAATAATCATGCAAGGTTAGCAGTAATTTTGCGTTATGCTGTTGGTGGCATCATGCGAGAGGAGCTGGAGAAACTGGTGTCTTTGCCTGAAAGAGTGCGATATCGTAATGAACTGTGCCACACTATCTACATGTTTGGAAAATACACCCTTTTTTTTTTTTTTAACAGGTTATATTTTTATTTTATAATGCCAGATAATGTAAATGATAATTTATTTTCTATTTTTTGTTTTAACTATAGGGGGTTAGAAGTTTTTTTTTCAACTTTCTGTAAGATTCCTTTCATGTTGAATGGATTAAGTCATTTACAGGATATATTCTGAAATGCAGGAAGGAAAATACTATTAACAGAAGTTGGCTCTTGTGCTGTAAGGATAATAGAACATGACAATTGTTTTGGGTGGATAGAAATAGGTCATTGTAATTGCTATTATTATCCATATATTTTTGAATTATTTTTTTTTAAACTCTTTATTTAAAGAGGAAACAACAGGAAAAATATAACATAGTGAACATAAGCGTATTAATATACAAGGTGTCTCCTCTGTGTTTTATACATTTATATTGGTGGGGTGGGGGGCGGGGGGGGGGAAGAGGGAGGAAGGATGGGAGGTAGAAAGGCACAAATACTAACAATATTGCTAATAAGTAGGCATGGAACATTGCTAGGAAAAGTAAACCACACGATTAAATTGGCGAAAAATTAACAGACATACGTTACTCACCAGCAGCGCGCCGTATCCAACCTAGGGGATCCGGAGGCGGCCCAGGAGCTATATTCCAACTGTGGTATGGGGAGCTGTACTGGATAGACAGCTGCGGCTTTTTAGTGAGTACCACGGGGCCCACACCTTATCAAAATTTATCATGAAGGTAGCACGTTATACTCTCCATGCTTGCGACATGCCATATGTAGGACCGTAATTCCTGCATAGAGGGAGCCCTAGGGTCTTTCCAATGCTTTGCTATTAGGGATTTAACAGCTGCCAAGATGTGGGAGATAAGCTTATTAGAAGGCGCGCTCTCATCAGTTATAGGGCGAGAGAGAAGGAATGACCAGGGGTCCTTATTTATCTGTTATTCTGACACAGAGTTTATAAGTGTAAGCACCATGTTCCAGAAAGGAACTATACGAGGGCAGGTCCACCATATATGTAGCATCGTACCTCTCTGGCCACATTCCCGCCAGCAGCTCGGAGTGGCCTTCGATACAACTTGTCAGGAGTATAGTACCACCTATAGTACACTTTATAGGCTGTTTCCTTAATTAATGTAGAGATCGAGCTCTAGGCAATGCCCTCCCTTATCTCCTCCCAGCATGAGTCATCGTCATCTTGAGGAGGTCCCAGGTCATTTTCCCATTCCCGCTCATGTCGGCCTGGGGTATCAAAGGTATATTTTATGAGCCAATTATAGATCCGAGAGATCATCCCTTTAGTGAGAGGGGAATGTAGACACATATACTCAAAGGAAGTAAGGGTCCGGAGAACATCCTGGGGGGGCAAAGACATAGCAAAGTGTCGGACCTGGAGGTACTCAAAAAAAAAAAGCGGGCGAAATGGTTCAAAACTGTGGTGAAGCTCCGACAAGTTGGGATGACTGCCAGGTCCGAGACAAAGGTCCAACAAAGTGGGTCTCCAGGTCCACCCACGCTATAGACTGGTAAGGGGCATAGGTTACCATCACCTGGGTCAGATGTGATGCCAAATAACAAAATTTAATATCTGGAAAGCCTCTGCCTGTCCGAGCCCTGGGCTTTTTGAGCACTGCTACCGAGATTCTAGGGGGCTTGGCACGCCATATAAACTTTAGGAAGGAGGAATGCAAATCTCTAAATACAGAGTCAGGAACCCTCACCGGAAGAGTCTGAAAAAGATATAGAAGTTTAGGGATCAAGTTCATCTTGATAGCGATAATCCTCCCCAGCCATAATATGATAATGCTCTTCCACGTGCCCAGGTCCTGTTTGATTTTAGTCAGAACGGGGGGACGTTTTCCTGATATAATCTATCATAAGTTGAGGTGATATAAATTCCAAGATACTTGATCTTATTCGCCTGCCAGCGTAGTGCGAAATTGGGCTGTAAACTGGTCCCAAGGGAAGGGGAAGCATGAAGGAGCATGGCCTCTGATTTAACAAAATTAATTTTGTAGTCTGAAAGGAGGCCATATTCATCCATAAGTTTATATAAGGCGGGTAGAGACTCCTGAGGGTTTGTCAGAGAAAGAAGTATGTCATCAGCAAAGAGAGAAACCTTGAATTCCCGCTGCCCCACTGTCACACCTGAGATCATTGCCGTCTGTCTGATCATTGCCGCCATGGGTTCTATCACTAGAGCAAAGATTAAGGGCGATAGGGGGCAGCCCTGTCTTGTCCCATTGGAGAGGGAGAGAGGATCAGATAAAGAGCCGTTAACCAGGACCCTAGCTGAGGGAGAGTCATAGATGGCAGATACCTCGGTCAGAAATTCAGCCGAGAAGCCATACGCCTTCAGGGCAAGGGTCATAAAATCCCAAGAAATTCGATCGAATGCCTTCTTGGCATCCAGAGAAAGCATTATGGCCAGAACATGTCTTTGGTTAATAATTTGAACAAGGTCTATCACTCGGCGAGTATAATCCCTAGCCTGGTGACCCGGAATGAAGCCCACCTGGTCATAGTGGATTAAATCCGGAAGGACTCCATTCAGGCGGGTGGCCAGGATCTTAGCATATATCTTAATGTCGACATTAAGAAGGGAGATGGGACGGTAGCTTGCACAGGCGCTAGGGTCCTTCCCCTCCTTATGTATGACTACAATACGCGCCTCTAACATCGATTTAGGGAAGGAGTCTCCATGCAAGACAGCATTGAACAGGGAACAGAGGTGGGGAACCAAAGTCTGTGAAAATCTTTTATAGTAGGCTGCGGTGAAACCATCAGGCCCCGGGGCCTTGGAGGTCTTTTGGGCCTTGAGAACTGCCAATATTACCTCCGATGTAATCTCCTCATTCAGTTGTTGAGTTAGGCTACTTGAAAGGGTAGGGAGGTTCACACTTCTCAAAAAAGTTGCTATAGTATCCGCAGGGAGAGCGCTCCCGGGATTCAGAGCATACAAATTATACAATGTAGAATAAAATTTCTGAAACTCGCGTCCTATCTGGTCAGGACTGTAAATGGGAGAGCCAGAAGGAGACTTCAGGGCCATAACGTTGTTTTGAGATATCTGAGCCCTCAGAGGGGTGGCTAATATTCTGTCAGCTTTATCTTCCTTTTCGTAGAACATCTGCCTCAGCCGTTTCAGAGCCGAGGCAGTGGACTCAGAGAGAAGGAGTTTCAAGTCAGATCTCACCTTTAGAAGTTTGGTCAGTACATCTTCATCGGGGGATAGTTTATGCTATCTCTCCAGAGTCTGGAGTGGAATAGTTAATGACGCACGTTTGGAGATAGCATGGCCTCATGCCGTAAGAAGTTGGCTAACAAGATGGCCTCGCACTACTGCCTTATTGGCTTTCCAGAGGGTCATGGGGGAAGTATCGGGGAGGTCATTAAAGAGAAAATACTCCTCAAGAAGGGTCTGGAGCTCTAAGGTAAGTGGCTGATCATGTAGAATGGAGTCATTAATACGGCATGTAGCGGGGCGAGGGCGGGATACTATGTCTGAAAGATCGGCTGATATAGGAGAGTGGTCAGACCAAACCATCGGATGTATATGGGCCGCCCTGAGCTTCAGTGACAGATCGTGGCTGAGGAAGACCATATCTATTAGCGAGTAAGTGCCATGAACCGAGGAGTAAAATGTATAGTCTCGGGATGAGGGTTCCCTAAGGCTCCAGGAGTCAAAGAGGAGATGATGGGAAAAGCGAAAATACACCTTTTTATATGTTCACATAGTCCAGTGGTTCCCAAACTTTCTCAGTTTGAGGCACCTTTAGGGTGTCCATAATTTGTCCAAGGCACCACTAAGCCAAAATAATTACCAGGTAGTCCCGTTTTTTAAGTAGTTGATATGTAATAACGTAAGAAGTATTTAGGCCCCTTCACCATACCACTGCACCCCTTCACCATATCTCATGTGCCCCTTCAAAATATCACCCTGCGCCCCTTGCCTTACCTTTTATTTGCTATTATTTCTTTTGTCTTCTCCTCAGTCTTTTATCTTCAGGCTCCCCACTGCCTCTTCACTGAAAATGTTGGTGTTGGGCATGGTGACATCAATCCCGACGTTCAGGGAGAATATAGGGGTAGATGAAGGAGAGGAGGGCACCTGGGTACTGTAAATGATTTTTGTTTTTTTCGCCCAGGTGGCAGACTAACGGAGGGTGGCAGGCAGAAGGGAACACTTGGCGTGCCCCCCGCCCCTTGCCTCACCACTAGCCCTGTTGGTGTATGCCATTTTTACCAGTGTGTTAAAGACATACAACTGACTTATCACCCACATACCACTGAGGATAACTAGGCTTACCTACTTCAAAAGCTTGAATTTGAATATATGGAGACATTTGTTGTAACCTAGATAGTATGTGTCCTGTACATCTGGGTGTCCATGCACCCAGCTTCAAAGTGAAAATGGATATTTTGGAGATATTAATTATTGTCCCAAATAACGTCACATTTTTGTTTAAATATATGTCTACATCTCTGCTCTGTTCATTGAAAATAAAATTGTTTTTTTAAAAATGCTCTGAAGAAAGAATATTTAATTTCTAAAAAGTTCCTGTTTCTCTCCCTCCCCTCTGCCAGAGTCACCCATTCAGCTTTTCCACCACACCTCTTCTAGTGAGGTCACAAGAAGGGGGCACAAGGTGTGAAAGAAATCTGTTTAAACATGAGCATGATATGAGAAAATTGTTCAGTTTCTGGGGATCAATGTAGCATTGAGGATTTGTTCCATATCGTTCTGCTTGCTTCTGCCTCAGAGATCAAGAAATAAAGTTAGTTTTTTTCTGTTTCTGCATTTTTCGTTTTATTTTAAGAAACTTGTTTGCATAATTACTTTACTGTTTATCATTTTATTATATATTTTATACCTTAAGCATTTTGACCTTTTCATCATATTAAGAACATTCTGTTTTTGTCTTCTTATGCTATTCCTGTGCTAGATAGCTTGGTTTTTATAGCACTATATAACTGAAATACCAGGGTTTGTTTGGTTTACGATAGCTCTGGTTAATTTAAGTTTTGATTGTAGTGGTATATGTCAGTAAGTAACCAAAGAACTTCCCCAAAGTGTTAGCTTTGGAATAAACCCTTGGTGGTGTCAGTATGGAGTGCGAGGTACAACTAGAGGGGATTTTAATATTTTTAATGTAGACCAGGTCGTTGTGTTGTGATTAACTCATTGTCACACACATCACACATGCTCAGGTGAGTGCTGTATCTGGCATAGTGTTTACCTCATATTTCACAAACGACACTGTAATGTGATAGCCAAGTTAATGATTACTGACACAGAGCAGTAAGGACTGATGAAGCGAAGGAATTAAAGTTATTTGCAGTAATAAGAAATGTATAAAGTGGATAATAAGAGGGGAGCTGTTACAATGGGATAAATCAAATGGATAAAGAAGAAACATTGGGGAAAGGTCACACAGAAGAGAATGGGTTTTGTGAACATAAAGAAAAACAGTATACAACTCTCATTACCCCAGTTCTCTTGCAGTGAACAGTAGGTGTCCTACATCCCAGAATTGTGAGATCTGTCACTAGCTGAATGGTTCTTGCATAGTGATTATTCAGAAATACAGGGGATTACTGCCTCGGAAGGAGAACATTCCGTCCAGAAACCAGGAGTGTGACAGGCAGCATATTGGTATTTACTGAAGAAATAGACCACATACTAAATTTGTAAAAATTAAGTCCTCTCAAAATAAGTGAAATACTATTTGTCCAAAGTTACCAAGATTTGATTGAAACTAAATATAAACAAAAATCATGTACAATCGTAGACTTAATTGGTCAAAATACTATAACTTGTCTTACCATGTCCTGGCCGTGACCCTGATCACTATCAGGATTTGTGTCCATATACATTGCAGGCAGCTATTGTGTAGGCTATACTGAATACTGGTTCAAAAGCACACTGGATAGGTATAGATAATATAATCTTTCACCACATGGGAGAGGAGGCTTTATCCTGTCTTGTACCTTAGTATTTTATGTCCTGCCTGGTGAATTAAAAAAAAACCAAACTCTGGACCAGGTACCAGTTATCTGCACTATCCCAACAGGAAATACACAATAACTCCAGGATACAAAAGCACAAAGCTTCCTTTGTAACAGACTCTACTAAAAACTTTTTAAACAAAAACTTTGTTATAACTAATGTTTTCTATCAGTTATAATCTGGTTGAAAAGATATAAACCTTTTTAGAAGTAACTTGTAACAATTTTGTATTTATTTATTCCTTTGTGAGCTTCATAAACAAATTCACAAAAGAAGAGAAAATGGATATTCGTACTGGAGACACTCGGAGCCTGAGTCATTAAGGCAGGCATAATGATGCGCATTGTGTATATGTTTTAAACCGCACGCAAATCGGATCTGCATACACCCGAAGACAACCAGGAATGGATATAAAGATACGTGTGGTGTTGATTACCAGTGTAGGTTTACTCTGATCTACTAGACAAGACACTGCAGGATATGTACAATACCTATGTGCAATATAAAATCTTAAAAGAACTGACAGAAAAAAAAATAATATTCATCTATTAATGTTACCTGTCAATAATAGTCATTTATGATTATATAAATGGAAATTTCAAAAAAATATATTTTATTTTCCCTTGGAAAAACATCTATTAGGCTGTCCTTAATGTCAACTGTACATAAAATACAATTTCTACAGTTGCTGATTGCAAAATACATTTTCACATACATACGCCGCCATCAGCACTAGTATATGGAACTTAAACTAGCCCCCCGGTTGGAGTAAGAGATACATCGGAAAACCAGTGTACTTCTGTGTACTGCACAGGAACATCCTTATTGTATATTACCTACGTGCATCCACCCATTCCCCACCCTGTTCCCTCCCCTAAATCGTAGGCTGTAGTAAGTGTCGTTGCGCTGGAAGTTGACTTGAACGTGGCTGTGGCTGTTGCGTATCATACGGCTCTGAGCATGCGCAGCCTGATTTTTAGGCACAATACTCAGAAAACCGGCACATACATTCAGGCCCTCAGACTCTAAATCAACACCAATCAAAAAATGAAAAGTCCTATACTTAATGGACTCATTAAGTATATCATACACAATCAGGCCCGCCAAGAGGAATTTGGGGCCCCGGTACAGCAACTTTAAGCGCCTCCCTCCACACATGGTAGGAAAAGGGATGTGTGAAGCCACGCAGTGGCGCTGCTGTCAGAGTGGGCGTGGTCACATAGTGATGGGGGCATGGCCAACTTGGGGTGTGGCTGCGCCTCTTTAGACATGACATATTATGTATTAAAATATTGTTGCTCTCACCTACCTGTTATTGCAGCTTTCACAACCTGGTATTGGATTCTTGTATGGATCCTGGAAACTTGGGACCTGTCTGTAAAATGTATGGGTACATGAAATATGGAAAGCAGAGCAATAAATGAATAAAGAAAATATAAAGAATAAGGAGAGCACCCTTGTGTCTGCCACACAATACAGAGGGCACCCTTGTGTCTGCCACACAATACAGAGGGCACTCTTGTGTCCGCCACACAATACAGAGGGCACCCTTGTGTCTGCCACACAATACAGAGGGCACCCTTGTGTCCGCCACACAATACAGAGGGCACCCTTGTGTCCGCCACACAATACAGAGGGCACCCTTGTGTCCGCCACACAATACAGAGGGCACCCTTGTGCCCACCACACAATACAGAGGGCACCCTTGTGTCCGCCACACAATACAGAGGGAAATCTTGTGTAGGCCACACAATACAGAGGGCAATCTTGTGTAGGCCACACAATACAGAGGGCAATCTTGTGACCACCAACTCAAGTACTTAAAACCAGATTCAGATAAAATTGCGGCAATAGATCATGAGATTACATGAAAAAAAATAATTTGGCATGTTGCAGGTATATTACTTTTTGTAAAGAAAATCTCTGACTTTCAACAGCGATCTCAGCAGCATTGTCATATATACAGATGTACAATGCCCTATATACACGCAATGTCAGTCATATAACATCGCCACCCCCTGGCCCCTTGCACTAACCTGCTAACATCTGTTGGGAGACATTCTCTGCAGATGCTAATAGCTCTGCAATAACAGGCAGCCTGATATGTTGCCTAGCTGCCTGTCTGCATCAGATCACTAACAGGCCCGGCCAGGTGAGCTCAGCCCCCTCCTCTATATGCTGGAGCGGGTGAGCGATTGTGTTGAAGGCTGCAGAAAGGTCCAAGTGGATGAGAAGGGAGTAGTGGTCTTTGGATTTGGCAGATAAATGGTCATTAGTGACTTTAGCTAGGGCAGTTTCTGTGGAGTGGAGGGGGCGGAATCTAGATTGGAGAGGGTCGATGAGGGAGTTGTAGGAGAGGTGGTTAATAAGATGGCTGTCCACTAGCTGTTCAATTAGTTTGGAGGCGAAGGGGAGGAGAACGATAGGGTGGTAATTGGATAGGGTGGTGGGATCAAAATTTGTTGTTTTTTTTTGTTTTTTTTGAATAGACAAGACTATAGCATTTTGAAAGAGGAAGAGAAAATTCCAGATAAGATAAATTAAAGAGGTGGGCAAGGTGGGAGCATGCAATGGGAGAGAGGGATCTGAGGATGTGGGAGGGGATGGGTGAATACATTTGAAATCCTAACATATAGGGACTGATTCATTAAGGAGTGTAAATGCTAATACATGCCAAATTTTGCGTAAAATCCCTCTGCACATGCCCAGAACAAAAGCATACGCCAGAGAACGTAACAATGTCCAATTATTCTTTGAGCGCAAAGGACCCTTACTACAGCCTACGATTTCATGGGTGGAACGGGAAGTGTAATGGGCATATGCATGTAGCCAATGTACAGTAAGCTCAAGCAGCAGCGACCGATTCAAGCTTTGGGTATCTCAAAGGTATGTGTTTTCCATTTGACGATTACTAGTGATGATGACCAGCTATCAAGCTAGAATGTGTTTTCAAGAAGAAGCAACTGTAAATATGCATTTTATGTACAGTAAACTTTAATGATATCCTAATGTATTTTATAGGAGAAAAAAAATAAAAATAAACAAAATGTTACAAGCCGCGGCGATGTCAATAGCCGCTGCGGCTCGCTTTCTGCACTGCCTGGCGTCCCGGTCATCTCCTTGACGACCGGGGCGTCACTTCCGGTCAGACTTTTGCTAGGGCAACCGCCGGACGGCAAGCCTCCCAGAGCAGCAGTAAATTTAAACAGCCTGTGGGCTAATTAACTTTTGTATTTTTCAATTAGGCAGTGCTTGAGGCTGGTTTCAGGGGCTTAACCTCCCTGCCGCTTATAGCAGTCCAGTCCTGTGCTGTGCCGACCTGCTCTTCGATATCTATTTGCCTGATCTGCAGTTGTGACTTTTGCCTGTACCTTGGACCCTGCCTGTTTGCCTGTGACCCTGACCTTTTGGCCTTTATTCTGGACTTCACTGTTTTGCTACAGACCTCCTCTGACCACCCACTCCAGTCTAGGCTCGCGCCCCCGGCTCCATCTGTGCTGCGGACATCTTGGATGAGCTTTTACTACTCTGAGCCTATGTCCTGGGGGCATCTGAGTACCTGTGAGCACATAAAGCTCTACGGGAACAGCGGCTGCTAAAGGTAAAGATCTCTACCCTCCTCTTCTAGTACCATCCCGGTGGTCGTAGGCCCTAACATTATAACCGGCCAGTGAAATTACTGGAGAGGATTCTTCATGGATAAAAACAGGACGAACCCCTCTCCAGCCCAAACCCTGTCCCAGATGGTCCAAGGACTATCGCACTGTTTATCCGCACAAGAGGAAGCCTCTAGGACTTTGCAAGCCCAGCAAGGTCCCCTGGCACCTGCTCTACAACCTAAATTGAACCTGCCAGACATTTCCTCCCGGCACAGAGCTTTATTCCACAATTTTAAAGAAAGTTGTAAGCTCGGCATTATTATATCCCTTCTTCAAGGTGACCCCCAGTCCTGGGCGTTCAGTCTGGTTCCTGCAAGTTCTTCCTTACAGTCCGTTGTTGCATTTTATAATGCTTTAGGCCTGCTCTATGACAACCCAGATCGGGTGGCTTCAGCCGAGGCTCACCTTAGGGCCTTAAAACAGGGTTGGCACTCTGCTGAGGAATACTGTGCCAAGTTCAGGCGATGGTCTACCGACAGCGAATGGAACGATCCTGCTTTACCCAGTCAACTTCGCTTAGGATTGTCGGAACAGACCAAAGATGCTTTGGTACAGTACCCTTCTCAGACATCCTCTGAGAGTCTTATGCAGCTCGCCATCAAAATTGATAGACGGATCAAAGAGAGAAAGGTGGAGAAAGAGGCACCGTCTTGCTCATCATCTGCTTTTGTTTCTGCGTCCTTGAATACGGAAGAACCAATGCAATTAGGATTCTGCGGTCTCTCTGCAGGAGAAAAAAATAGAAGCCGGACACAAGGTCTGTGCCTTTACTAAAGGGCATTTTTCTCATTCCTGCCCTAATAAGTTGGGAAAAGAGTTGGCCTAGGAAATAAAGGAGGTTCACCTAGGTCTGCAGATGATCTCCTCTAAAAATGCAGTTTTGGTTCCCGCGCACTTCACTAATGGTGCTCATTCCTTTGATATCTCAGCCTTCATTGATAGTGGTGCCACTGGAAATTTTCTGGACATTGAATTCGCCAAGTCTTCTGTAATCCCCTTCAAGAGTATCAGTATGGTTTTACTGTATGTGGTCTACATGGATGGTCACTCACAGGCAGCAAGGTCTTGTATGAAACGCCCCCGTTACGCCTGACAATTGGAACCCTTCATTCAGAAACTCTGTCCTTCTACTCTATTAATTGCCCATCTGTACCAGGTTCTATGAGCAGCTCACCCCTGTAAGAAGTTGCTTCTTGAATATTTCTAATTATACAGAAAGAGACCCTCACTTTCCCTGAATACATTGTTCCACAGGCACATTTACTTTATTTTAAGCAATTAGTTTTATAATATTTTGCTAGTATATTTAATGAGGACAATCATAAAATTGTGTATGACCAATAATAATAAAGTATAGTACTTTTGATTTAGTGACTGGTGTTGATTTATAGTCAGAGGGCCTGATTCATTAACAAATGTTTGTGTTTTAAAAAAAAACCACACGTACATCAGGTATACGCACGTCTGTATTCAACAAGGAGCGGATGTAAAGATATGTTCGTTGATGAATACAGGTCTGGGTACGCTCCGATCTAACACACAATACACTGCAGGATACATCCAATATATATGTGAACTATAAAGTCACAAAAGAATGCACATAAAATACATTTATTAGGATGTTATGAACATCTACTGAATATAAAATGTACTTTTAGAGTTGCTCCTGAGTGCAAACACATGTAGTTGCATACGCTAGTAATCTGCACTTACACAAGATCTGTAGCTGGTGCAAGTGATACGACTGAAAAACACGTACCTTTGAGATGCCCAAAGCTTGAGTCTGTATATTGACTACGTGCATACACCTAGTCCCCTACCTGTTCCGCCCATGAAATCGTACGGTATAGTAAGGGTCCTTTGTGCTTCACGATGAATTGGACGTTCTCTGGCTATGGATTCAGGGCATATGCAGTGAAATTTTATGCAAAATACGACATGTATAGATATATAGGTATTTACATTCCTTAATGATTCAGGCCCAGAGTGTCTCCAATACAAATATCCTTTTTCTCTTCTTTTGTGAATGTTACATATATTCAGGAGAGCAGCCTGAGATACATGTATGATATGGTAATTTACTGTGGGCTAAGACCCTATTCTAGTGCGGGTATACTTTTGATTTTCATATAATCATCATAAGTTGCTATATTCACATCAAAACCTCACATTGGAGGATATTGGTTGGACATCTGACACAGTGTAAACCAAATATATTATAGTACCCATTAACATTAGGGCTCTACTGGGTTAAATGAAAGTCTACATTAGTATCTCTCTGACCCAAACACAAATTATAACTAGGTTAATAACAGACACCAAGGGGTAAATGTATCAAGCTGAGAGTTTTCCGGTGGGTTTGAAAAACCAATCAGATTCTAGCTCATTTATTTAGTACATTCTAAAAAAATGACAGCTAGAATCTGATTTGTTGCTATATGTGTGTGGTCATCTTCCGTCTGTATTAATAGGTTCCTGTGCCGAATGACTAGATCTCATCCATTATGGCTACCCGTTTGTGAGTGGAAAACTGGTGCAAAGGCTGTTTTGTCACATCATGCTTCTATTTCGCGCCACTACACTGGTCAATCAGGATAAGCACATGGACTAGCACATAAATATAGTCACTGTGGGTGTGAAAAGTGTTCCTTCTTCTGATGTGAGGAGACGCAGATTAAGGAATTCTGTACTAGATGCATGCTGGGGGGAGTCAATTGTCCCCGAAGTACCGCAGCGCTAAAACTATTACCGTTATTACAGTAATAGTGCACGTAATCACCGTTATTACGGTAGTTCCAACACCGGCTGCGAGCAGGAAGCCGGGTTAATATTACCGTAACAATGGTAATATCCATAACGCGGCAGTTCTTCGGGGGAGAATTGAAATCCCCCCTAGGAATGGGAATGCCGAAAGAAGCCTGCCCATCCCTCTCCCAGGGGTAAGTTTACTAAACTGCGGGTTCAAAAAAGTGGAGATGCTGCCTATAGCAACCAATCAGATTCCAGCTGTCATTTTGTAGAATGTACTAAATAACTAGAATCTGATTGGTTGCTATAGGCAACATCTCCACTTCTTCAAACCTACAGTTTAGTAATTATACCCCCCGGAGCCCAATAGACACAAGGTGGGGAATTCAATTGGCCGCTACTTGAAAAAGTAACACGGCCTGAGCACTATTACCGTTATTATGGTAATAGTGCAAGCAAATATCGCTATTACGGTAGTTTTAACGGCGGCTTTTTGCTCGCAGCTCAAAAAGCCGGGTTAAACTCACCGTAATAACAGTAATGGCTTTAACACGGCAGTACTTCGGGGGGATTGAATTTCCCCCAAGGACAGACTTTCCCGTTTCGAGCACACAGTGCTGTAAGCTTCTGGCTGCAGGTCCATAGATGCAGGTTAGATTATCAGGGTTCTAAAAATAAAATTAACTTCCGCTAACTTAAATGGATTTTATCCAATGTGTCATAAGCTTTTACATGTGTAACACAACAATTCATTGGAGTGAATTCTCATTTCATTAAATGTTATATTGATGAAAATAAGGCTCGCGACCCTCAATTGCAGTTCATCAAGAAGCAAAATTATTTTATTCATTCATATATTAACCCTGTAAATCTGCTTTTATTATAGATTGGAGATATCAAACTTGTCCCCATTCCTCCATCTCCCTATATAGTAATTAATGGTGGGTAGGGAGCAGAGGTGACACATCCTATTGCAGACGAGTTCTCCTATCTTCTTTCTTTAAAAGTCCATAATGCAACCACTATGGAAACATCTACCGCTTACCATTTGCACTCCATCAACATTACAGAACAGAGGAATTATTATAAGACTGGACAATGGATTTAAGGAATCCCGTCTGTGATACAAAGTTTTGGGATCTCTGATTCAACTGCCCCGAGTCCGCACCCCAGCCGTCACTCTACTAGGTGGGTAACCACAGGACAATTGTTTAGGTCCGACAGGGTTTGGTTCATCTCTGATGAAGACATGGTATGCACAAAGGAAGTTATTCTT
The DNA here is from genome assembly GCF_038048845.1 of Mixophyes fleayi. NCBI lineage: Eukaryota > Metazoa > Chordata > Amphibia > Anura > Limnodynastidae > Mixophyes > Mixophyes fleayi. The sequence continues at coordinate 173,121,230 of NC_134407.1, read as the reverse complement.
GTTAAACAGTTTTCAAATACTACACTCAATAACACCAACCATTGAATGGCTTTGTGGGGTTAAACCCCAAAATCCAAATCATCGGGGAACAATCTCCTCAAACTGACCTCCCATATTTATAGGTGCAAGTACTAATAAAATAACGCTTGTGTGGGTTCATAAAATAGTGCATCACAACATGCACACAATTCTCAAAATCTAGGATCTGGTCAACGTTATACCATGCATCATCATATTGTCTGTATTTGGTACAAGACACGGAAATTAACACAAGATCTATATAAAAAATATTGGGTGTCAATTAGAGATATAAAAAAAAGAAAACAACTATGCACCTGGACAAACCATGTTATAACTAAAAATTAGAGATGAGGCAAGACACGATCCCCTCCAAACTCTAAATCCGTCTACACATTTGAAATTTGCTCCCTCTGCAATGCAACATGGTTTTGCCAAGGTGCAAACTTGTTTTTTTGAGTTTTTATTTTCTATCTTTCTTCAAACTTAAATGAGGTCCAATGCGTCTAGATGGAAGGAGTATATATTAAGTTATAAATGTGCCTCTTAGGATGGTGGGAGGAGTAGATTGTTTACCATCCATAAAATATCATGGTACCACCATAACATCACCCCTTGAGAATCCTTGTTTCAAATAGTGTATGAAGCTGCCTCACCTGGAGACTATGTACTCGCTGGTCGCTCTGCTCCAGCCTTATACATAGCTTAATTCTCTTGGTGCCACTGCCTTATATACACAAAACCTTTCTTTCTGTTTCCTCAATGACATACTGATGACCTCAATGCCAGCATTGTGTCATGAAGGTTACCAGGTGATTCTTTATGACATAATATGCACCTGTTAAACAAGGCTACTAGGGAATAAACTGGGGCACCATGACAATAAGCATATCTGATACCGCACAGTAATTTCTACCCCATAAAATCATAATCAAGGTTAATCCCAGCCTCAATACCAAGGAATTCATGGGATTAAGACTGATTAAGGTATTGGTGAACTGATGCAGAATACAAATCAGCTTTGTTGTTTCATCTCATAGAGTAATGCTATACAATAGTTCAATGTTCTTGTACCCATCTTCCCCAAGTCTTTTTTTTTTTCCCCCTTATCGTCCATACATGCCAAAGACCAAGAAACTGAAGAACACAGTAACCCCTACCAGGGAGACAGTGGCAGGAGCAGTGAAAAACTGGCGGTAGTTGATCCGGAAATACCAGATCAGTGCCAACATGACCACAAAGACTGGAATCATCAGGTTCCCGATAGGTGGCGTGAGGCCAGTGTTCTCTTGGGAAGTCCCTCCAGATTCAGCTCCTACTGGGGAGGTCGGGACGGTGGCCTGAGAGCGGTGGCAGTGGATGACACAGTTATCTACGATATGGAGGGAACGCAAGGTCTGAGAAGAGTCATGAAGAAGCTGTCCCTGGTAGATGAGCTTCATCTGGGGTTCTTGACCTGGGAAGTATTTACTGATGGAAGGAGGAGAGAAATGAGAAAAATAAGACTATAAACCGTGTGAGCAATGTTGGTTCAAAGACGTACAAACAAGAAAATACAAAATACTATTTAGAATTCTATTCCTTTTCTTAACTCCTCACTGTCCTTTGAAGACAAAAAAAAAATGCTACAGTCATAACATATTCAGTAAAATAGTACTAGTGTTTGCTATATTTGTGTACTTATAAGTTGGATGTATGAACGATTTATACAGAAGCGTTTATGACATCACAATTTTCTTGCATCAGATTGAGTTTCAGTCTGTTGTCTACTGCGTACTTCCATTCCCCTCCCATCATGTCAATGTCCTTGTCACTTGCAGCCCTCTGCTCACTAACAATCAGAGTAAGTAAAATATAGTTCACCTGTACTCACACTTAGCCAGTCTATGCCCAACATATGACTACACAAGCTTCTGCTCACATTACACCAGTAACCCCATGTAGTGAACAGGGATGAATTAGTCAATTAGTTATAAGGATTAACAAATAACATAACTGTGGGGAATAAAGCATGATCCTAATTGCATTGTAAATGTTGTACATCAAATGAATCCATTTATAACTTGTTTCCTTGCAAGTTAAATGCAGATGACTTTAAAGCTGAGCCCTGCTCTTACAGGGTTAATGAACTAACTCAATGTGGCCCTGCAGACCCAAGAGTTACAAGAGAACACCGACACCGTTGTCAGCTTTAAAGGCCCCATAGGGTGAACTGGTTTTTGGCACCTAAAGAACCGTTAGAGAGACTTTAGGGAGCCGTTCACAGCTTGTGGTCTTACACAAGGATGATGACTTGCAATCTATAATATAAATGTCTAGTGGCGTGTGTTAGTCTGTCTGTGTGGAAAAAATAAAACCAAGCTGCAGCGCCACCTGCTGGGCGGAGTTATACACTGACCTACTAAATTCTTAGTGTGTGTGGAAAAAAAAATTCAGAAAGGGCTGAAATTTGGTATACTAAGATGTTTTTAATTTGTTAATTGTTAAAAGTGTTTATAAAGACTTAAAAAATATATATATATATTTCTTGAAGGAGAAGTGACAGTTGGGAGTGGTTGGTTGTTGCCGGGGGTGACAGTGGAGAGTGGTTGGTGGTTGCCGGGGGTGACAGTGGGGAGTGGTTGGTGGTTGAGGCCTGGGCTATGGCCCAAATGCATGACAAGAACCTTTTTAACACCTTAAGTAGCTTGATTTGACTAGAATGCATGAGTATCATGCACGGGTTAACTTGTATTTTATATAAGCAAAAATAATTCCATTTCCAAAATACACTTACATTTAATATAATTAGTGATCAGCCACACATTCATAAATAGTATGATGAAGGGCAGCTTACATATCAAACAAAGTCAGCGGAGTTACTGACAGGAGTAGATCCACAGGGTTAACAGTAACACTGAATACTGTGGGCCTAATAGAGTTGGATGGAACTTCAACCGCTGGAGGCAAAAATCCATCTCCTTATAATGCGGAACAAATCACATTTTTGAGTTCTATGTGACCTGCAATTAGGCGGATCGGTGGCATGTAACTGCAAGTTTTGCACAGTAGGGGAGAACACCCAGAACTGTAGCACACCCCCTGGAGATGGGGTCTATTCAAAGTAGGCCACCTCTCAAGATTTGCTCCTCAGGAGGTGTATCCATTGCGGCTCCCAATGCCTAGTGCAGTGGTTCCCAAACTTTTGCAGTTCACGGCACCCTTAGAGTCTCCAAATTTTTTCAAGGCACCCCTCCAATATAATTATTGAGCAGTCCTGTTTTAGAAGTAGTTGGGTCAAAAAATTGTAATAAGTATTTAGGTCAGGACAGAAATACTTATTTAGTTGTATGTAAAAATACCCCCTCTGCATCCAGACACTCTGTCCCCCCCCTGCATCCAGACACTCTGCCCCCCCCCCCTGCATCCAGACACTCCGTCCCCCCCCCTGCATCCAGACACTCCGTCCCCCCCCCCTGCATCCAGACACTCGTCCCCCCCCCTGCATCCAGACACTCTGCCCCCCCCCTGCATCCAGACACTCTGCCCCCCCCCTGCATCCAGAAACTCTGCCCTCTCTCACACTGCTCCCTGTGCCCTCTGTCGCCCCTCCGTCACGCTGTCCCCCTCCTCTGCCCTCTGCCCCTGCTGTCCCCCTCCTCTGCCCCGCTGTCACCCTCCTCTGCCCCTGCTGTCACCCTCCTCTGCCCCTGCTGTCACCCTCCTCTGCCCCCGCTGTCACCCTCCTCTGCCCCCGCTGCCACGATCCTTCTAACTCCTTTTCCGCGGGCCAGCCATATAAAAAAAAAAGAAAGAACACAGTAACTTACCAATCCGCCGGGTGCCGGGACCCAGCAGCCTCCTCTCTCCCGCAGCAGCTGTCACTGAATATCGACGTCAGTGACAGCTGCTGCGGGAGAGAGGAGTCTACTGGGTCCCGGCGGATTGGTAAGTTACTGTGTTCTTTCTTTTTTTTTATATGGCTGGCCCGCGGCACCCCAGTGACAGCGCCGCGGCACCCCTGGGAGCCGCGGCGCACAGTTTGGGAACCGCCGGCCTAGTGTAAAGATACGTGCTGATGATGACTTGCAGCAGCAAATATATTTACTAAACTAAAAAGAAACAATAAATAATAAAAAAAAAAAAAAGCCTCTCCACTGCTAAATTAAGTAACCATCATTGTACTGTAACCTGGTTGTGGACAAGGAGTGTGGGATCCCCCTGCAAAAACAGCCAGTATGGACTGGTCAGGCTATAACAGGGAGACTCTCAGAGTGGGGATCTCCTGTCATAGGATACCAGCCTGGTCTAGGAGAATCAGGCCTGCAAAAATAGTGCCCCACTCCACCATAAGTGATCAAATCGAAAAATCCCAAACCCTTATAGATTGAAGAGTACTTGTCCCTAGTGGATGAAAGGGGTATGGATAGAAAGAGGTCAATACACGAACGGCCAATCAGAGCAACTGATTGGCTGCAGCATATTGACTCTTAGAGGTTAATTAACACAGTTTCTGTACATTTTTGGTACTACATGCTCCTATGGGCTCTGGCTGCCAAAGTCCAGCAGCCACTGGCCTAGACTCTAGTAAAACTATGTTTTGCATTTATCCTCTTATTCAATGTATCTCAGGATTTTATTTGCCTTTTCAGCCTACACCTGACACTGTGTGCAGCTAATTAGCTTTCTGTCACCTAGTATTCCTAATTCCTTTTCCATCTCAGTTTTCCATTAAATGTGTACGTAACATAGTTATTACCATGACAAAGGTGTATAACTGTACAATTATCTACATTAAATTTCACCTGTCCAGTTTGCCACTTTGTCCAAATCTTTTTGTAGCAAGTGACTATCCTGCTCTGTGTTACTTAACGTCCATAACTTAGTATCATCAGTATAAGTGTCCACATTACTTTCTAGGCCATCTACAAGGTGATTAATAAAAGGACAGGGCCCAATATGGATTCTGGTGGAATGTCACTAACAGCCTTTTGCCCAGTCGGAATATGTCCCATTTCTAACTCCCCTTATTTTCTATCATTCACCCAATTCTACAGCCATGTACACAAGGTTTCATTAAGACCTAGTGCTTTTGTCTTATGTACCAGACTTTGTTATGTAGAACAGTATGGAACAATTTCACAAAATCCAAATATATCACATCATCTGCACAACCAGGATTTAGTTTGAACTTACCTCTTCGTAAAAACGAAGCACATGTAGTAGAGATGACAAGTCTTTCATGAATCCAAGCATATACTGTGTTAAATTATTTTCTACAATATATATTTCAGAATTGCATGCCTCAGAATGCCTTTACCCAGATCAGGCTCACAGGTCAAAAAGTCTTGGTTCACATTTTCAGGGCTTCCGCGAATTTTGTGTGGGGGTTGTCTATTTTTTTTTTTTTATTATTTTTAATATGCACTTCCGGAGGCAGTGCTGACATTGCCTTTTAAATGTAATGCTTTCTGTCAAACTGACGATCGACAGTAATACCTGTCGTCACAATGGCAAAATTGTAACTGTGGCGACATAATGAACACGTTACCATTCTGATTGTCGATAGTATGGTAAAACATTTTCATTGTTGACATATCATACCCAACGCCTTTTGTATTGATGCTTGAAATTCATTACGGAAATCAACATTTTAATTTTCTAGAGGATTTATCATTGAACTTAGATATACACCTTGCTATTGCTCCGGCAATTATGTTGATTCATAATTTAGAGATCCCATGCACATCATTAATAACAGTCTTCCCTTTGTGGCTGACAAAAAAGAAAAATAGACAGACAACTTATACAATCATTACATTTACTCTCATATCTCTAGACACTACATTTACACTGACCCCATTATACCACACTTCACTCTGTATACCATCTGTTTCCCGGACACAAACATCTCACACTATCACATATCCTATATCTCACACTATCACATATCCAACATTTTACACTTAATCACCTGAATCTTCCCTAAGAAGTTTACGGTTTTCCCCTTAAGCTGCTAGAAGACTATCATTTAACCCAACCCACCTACGATCTCTTACTTACACATGGTGCAGTGGGTAAGGACTCGAGGAGAATGCTAGTGTAAAACAGTGTGATGTAGGCAACAGTACACCTTACACTCCTTTCTGTCTAAGGATCTTTCATATCAGCAATACCAAATCTATGGGGGTTTGACTTTTTAGAACACATGCATATTTTTTATATAGCACTCACTGAGCTTCATTCATACTCTGGGCTGAACTTTTAAGACATGGTAGAAAAAAAAACAACTCTTCCTTGACTAGATGCCATGTGTCGTGTGCAGGCAGGTTGCCAGCAAGGGACAGACAGCAATGTGTGCACATTATTAATCCAGGCAAACCTACAACAACATCAAACTCCCCTGTGACAAAAAGACAGAGGTGTAGTACATGTTACCCAGAGCATCCAAAGCTTCTTTATTACCCTATGTCAACCCCATAAGGCACCAGTCCCAAACACACCTAATACAATAATGCACATATGGCAAACTAACCCTGCAGTACACAGATAAATATGTAATCACACTCAAACACCATAGATGCAGAGGGTGCAGCTACTATGGGTCCTGCAGCTGAGTGCAGCCCACATTCCCTGATAAAGCCCCATGTGTGTACATGCGTTTTCAGCATTGGGCAGTACATGGGGGCCCTTACAAACTTTTGCTATGGGGCCCACAAATGACTAGTTATGCCCCTGTCCATACTCTCCAACATGGTGAAAAGATTACAAGGCTTAAACTAATAAAGAAGCAAGGAAAATACAAAACTGAGCAGATCATAAAACAGTATAAATAAGACATAGCGTCCATAACTATAAACCAATGTGATAGACTTTTGCTTCACAAATAGGAGGAAAAATTATCTTTCTTTCTGGTTGAGACCCCAGTTCAGTATATTACTGCTCCCAACTGTAAAGTGCTACGGAATTTGCTGGCGCTAGATAAATAAATGTTGCTGATGTTATGTAATTTGCATGTAATAAACTAGAACATGTTGCAAAGGTAAATGTGCCCAGGTGGTGCCACCTCCCTTCTAGAAGTACGCTAGGCCTATTGCCAGACTTCACTTTCAAGATTTCCTTCTCACCTTTTCAGAGTTCCAATTGTGTCATCTGGCCTCACTAAAGCCACTTCTTCAGTTTCATTCAGAAACTTCAGCCTAACTGTGATCAGTCCTTCTTCTGGCTGTGTCTGCTCTTGACCTGTGCCAGCTTTATTCTTCCATTCATGATCTCTGCCTACGCTCTTCTGCGCTTTGGCTTCCTCTTCTACTGGAGAACTGTCCTGTCCTTCAGCATCCCCTGCTGCCAACTCTTCCACCTCTTCCCTTACAGGTGGCACAGGCTGGCTGCGCTTAGGCACTCCTTGAATATCCAGCATCCGGTCAAGGTTGGGAGTCTCACTGCCTGCACCCTGCTCGCCACCTTGGCCTTGTTCTCCTTCTTCTGGTTTCTCCACTTGTGGCTCCACAGTACCCTGTGGTTCTGGACTAGGGGGCACGGGGTTACTGAGCCCAAGGAGAGGTTCTCTACGTCCAGTGGGTATCAGGCTACCCAGAAGGGGATCACTGCCTTCAGCCACATAGGTTGACAGCCATGCCATAGAGAGTGCTAGAAATAAAATAAATAGGCCAACTGCCACAGTAACCTCATCGCCGAGACCCTCTATCATGGTGGGTGGGGGCGACTCCATGGCCTTTTCCTATGGAGGAAAAAAAAACAAAAAACCAGGCAATGAAGAAAGAGTGTTTTTACAATGTCCCATAATATATCATAATACACATAACAAAGGAGGAAATAAAAAAAATCTATTATTATTAACAACACCAACTCTCTCCATCTGTGCATGTTCATTAAAATATAAGAGATTATAAAGAATTTACCTGAAAAAACTATTCTAAATCAAGAATCTCATAAAATATATATATATATATATATATATATATATATATATATATATATATTATACACACACACACATAGCCAACCACCTCACCTAGCCCTTGTAGCTTTATGTATAAATATCCTGTCCTCAACAAACATTCACCATAGAGCTTCAAGTGGACATTGGCGAGTATCCAGACGGTGTATTTCACCATTAGCATTCTCAATACTAAAGACATTAGCTGATATCATAAAATGTTACTCAGACCTTGGACTTGTGATTCAACACTAAACTAACCATGACATTTTACCGCTAGTACGGAACTTTACCTGGCTCCTAAAGCACATTGTAATATACCGTGTTGTACTAGTATGCGGTAAACCTTGTACACAGATCCAACGTCTCTGTATAAAATATGCAACTTTTTCTTCTTATCCCATGTGGCCCATTGTCAACTGTAGCATAAAAACAAAGAGCGCTATGAAAACTATAAAATAATGTTATATTGTACTATACCCAAGATAACTACACCATGATGAACTCATTTCAGGCAGGTCTGTATGCAAACACATTAATATGTAACAACTATTTTCAAAAAAATTGTTGAAGTGTCTTTTGTCTACAAAATAACAAATGATTCTACAGGTATGTGCTATTTTAATAGAAATAAATACATGGACACCAGTCAATTGATGTGGGATGTGCCGACCCAAAAAGACAGATACCAATGCTGAAAAAAACCCATAAAACTTCACGTGGGGAAGGGGGTTTTGGTCCACACAATTCTATTTCCATCAATGCTTAGTAGTCCGCTCTCTGAAAGAAGGTCACAGCATTGGTGTAGACGGGCTTACACAACAGTTTGATCAATATGCGTACTAAGAAACCTGTGGTAATACCATGTGCAATAAGTTGCAATGTACAATCGAGTATAAAGAATAGGTTCCTTCTAGTGCAGTAAGTACATTCAAACTTAAGAGTTTTTCAACTAAGTGCATTAATATCGGTGTATTAATTGCAAATGAGAATAGGGCTATCTGTGGAAATATCTTTTGGTCCTCCACACTTCTTTGTGAGATGCTGTCTTAAATCAATTAATAATAAAAAAAAAACAACCATCATGTAGTATATTAATGTTACTTTTTACAGATGAAGGATTTTTTCCACATGTTTAAAATTTAATATTTTACCCTGTTTAGCTGGGGTTCTCTCAATGTTTCTAAGTGGAAGCACACAGTGCTTATTTACATGTGCATGAAATTATTACCAAACAGCAGGTATGATTTACTTTTTTCTTCTTTCTAGTGTTTAGAGCTCCTACACATATATACCACAGTATACTTAGTATGTTCTTGTATTATACAGGTTTCGAGTATGCACCTTTCAGCCTCTGCTATGATCTCAAACAGATGTTTACATATAAACTAGTAGGTCATTTGCAGGATACTATGACAGAGTACATGGTACACTATCCAAGTTATATTTAGCAAATGAGTATACCCATAACAGAATAACACCCTATAGCTGTAAAGATCACAGCCCTAGGACTGGTGTTAAGGGCCAAGCCGCACTACACAATAGGTTTACATAAAGACACCAGGACACTATTCTAAAAATTTAGATGTTACTGTAAGCTGACACCACCAAGATATCACATAATAAGATATACTGTATACAAACAAAAGACCATTCTGCACATGTGATATATAGACAACACTATTTAAGATGTTATGTAATACTGTACACAGATAGGAAACTTCTATGCAATATATAATGAAACTAACACTACCATAAAAGGTTATATAATACAATATGCTGTATACAGCTAGACTATTATACATTTCACACTGATTGGACGACTGATAAAGGATATGTAACACACTATAAAGTGATGGAAAAGTATTGTACACAAGCTATAGGAGAGAGACACACAATAATAGCAGTACACCCCGAAATAAGAGCACATTGGTTACTTGCCCACCCTGTATAGTACTCAGTGTCACCCTATATAGAATGGTACAGACTGTGGCCTGTGTAGGAGAGGGTCAGTGCCCGGTGTCTGCACTGCGGGTGTACACAGCACACACACAACCCTGGGACACACTCACACCGACACAAACACACAACCGGTACCGGAGGGCGGCGGGATACCGGCACCAATGTTGAGGTATGGATCATGTTACTCACCACCGGCCACCGCTGGGATCCTGTCAGCCCCAAATCGGGTCACCCAGGGCCCACCCGACACAGGAAGGTGTGGCGTCAACAAAACGAGACCTGGGAGGCGTGTCTGGGTTACGTCAACCGTCAGAGCCGGAAGCGTACAACATATACAGCTCTGCCCTTCCTGCCAGTACCTGGGCTTGTCTTTTCCCCACCTGTCCTATAGGAGAATAGAGTGAGGAGAGATATCAGTCCCCGCTGTGCCCTGCCTGCCAATACCTGGGCGTGTCTCTGCCCCACCTGTCCTATAGGAGAATAGAGTGAGGAGAGATATCAGTCCCCGCTGTGCCCTGCCTGCCAATACCTGGGCTTGTCTCTTCCCCACCTGTCCTATACGAGAATAGAGTGAGGAGAGATATCAGTCCCCGCTGTGCTCTGCCTGCCAATACCTGGGCGTGTCTCTGCCCCACCTGTCCTATAGGAGAATAGAGTGAGGAGAGATATCAGTCCCCGCTGTGCCCTGCCTGCCAATACCTGGCCCCACCTGTCCTATAGGAGAATAGAGTGAGGAGAGATATCAGTCCCCGCTGTGCCCTGCCTGCCAGTACCTGGGCTTGTCTCTTCCCCACCTGTCCTATAGGAGAATAGAGTGAGGAGATATATCAGTCCCCGCTGTGCCCTGCCTGCCAATACCTGGGCGTGTCTCTGCCCCACCTGTCCTATAGGAGAATAGAAGAATAGAGTGAGGAGAGATATCAGTCCCCGCTGTGCCCTGCCTGCCAATACCTGGGCTTGTCTCTTCCCCACCTGTCCTATACGAGAATAGAGTGAGGAGAGTTATCAGTCCCCGCTGTGCCCTGCCTGCCAATACCTGGGCGTGTCTCTGCCCCACCTGTCCTATAGGAGAATAGAGTGAGGAGAGATATCAGTCCCCGCTGTGCCCTGCCTGCCAGTACCTGGGCTTGTCTCTTCCCCACCTGTCCTATAGGAGAATAGAGTGAGGAGATATATCAGTCCCCGCTGTGCCCTGCCTGCCAATACCTGGGCGTGTCTCTGCCCCACCTGTCCTATAGGAGAATAGAGTGAGGAGAGATATCAGTCCCCGCTGTGCCCTGCCTGCCAATACCTGGGCTTGTCTCTTCCCCACCTGTCCTATACGAGAATAGAGTGAGGAGAGTTATCAGTCCCCGCTGTGCCCTGCCTGCCAATACCTGGGCGTGTCTCTGCCCCATCTGTCCTATAGGAGAATAGAGTGAGGAGAGATATCAGTCCCCGCTGTGCCCTGCCTGCCAGTACCTGGGCTTGTCTCTTCCCCACCTGTCCTATAGGAGAATAGAGTGAGGAGAGATATCAGTCCCCGCTGTGCCCTGCCTGCTAGTACCTAGGCGTGTCTCTGCCCCACCTGTCCTATAAGAGAATAGAGTGAGGAGAGATATCAGTCCCTGCTGTGCCCTGCCTGCCAGTACCTGGGCTTGTCTCTTCCCCACCTGTCCTATAGGAGAATAGAGTGAGGAGAGATATCAGTCCCCGCTGTGCCCTGCCTGCCAGTACCTGGGCTTGTCTCTGCCCCATAAGAGAATAGAGTGAGGAGAGATATCAGGCCTTGCTCTGGCTTTGAGGGTATGCTGGGACTTGTTGTTCCACAGCATCTGGAGAGCCACTTGTTTCCAAAACCTGATACACAAAAGCACAATTGCCAACCTGACTCCTGTTTCTGCTTTTCATACTGCGGTAACCTGAATTCAATAAACTTATCTGTATGGAGTTTGTCTGTTATCCCCGTGTTTACATGGGTTTCCTCCGGGTGCTCAAGTTTCCTCCCATACTCCAAAAACATACTAGTAGGTTAATTGGTTGTTATCAAATTGGCCCTAGTATGTCTGTGTGTGTGTGTGTGTATGTAGGGAATTTAGACTGTAAGCTCCAATGGGCCAGATACTGATGTGAGCGAGTTCTCTGTACAGTGCTGCGGAATTAGTGGTACTATATTAATAAATGATGATGATAGTAAAATATGTCTTTAAGTCCCGATAATGAACTCAACCCAGGTGATTGCAGTTTGAAAATAAAAAGTAACATTTATTAAAAAAAATTAATACAGGACTAATAAAGGTTAATTTTTAGTCTTAATATGGGAAAATGAACAATGGATCATAATCGGATATAACCTAATAATATAAAACCACAAAATATCTGTTTAGTGCAATACACATTCTAACTCTATACTCTAGCTTATGTTTACTGACCTTAGCTAAGTAGTAGCACCTCACTTAAGCTATACATTATTGTTATTATACATATATATATATATATATTATTATTATTGTTTATTTTTAAGGCGCCACAAGGTTTCCGCAGCGCCGTACATGGTACAAACAGTAGACTATACAGGGTAACACAGTACAGAACAATAAACACAAAGTACCAGTACTTCAGAAACTCCAGGCAGGCAGATACAGTAGAGACGGAGTGGAAGAACAGGTATGGAGACAGGATGGAAGATGGGCCCTGCTCATACGAGCTTACATCCTAAGGGAGGGTAAACAGAATCAGGTACATAAGGGAGCCAGTGAAGCAACGGGGAGAGAGAAAGGGGGCAGGGGAGAACCAGAAGAGGTGAGAGGTTAAGTGGATGGTTGGTAGGCCTTAAGGAACAGGTGAGTTTTAAGAGCCCGCTTGAAGGAGCACAGATTGGGTGAGAGACGAATGGAGCGAGGGAGGTCGTTCCAGTGAAGGGGGGCAGCACGGGAGATGTCTTGGATTCTAGAGTGGGAAGAGGTGATCAGAGTGGAGGAGAGGCGGCAATCATTGGCTGAGCGCAGGGAGCGGGCGGGAGTGTGAATGGAGAGGAGGTTAGAGATGTAAGGGGCAGTAGACTGAGAGAGAGCCTTGTAAGTGGTGGTGAAGAGTTTGAAAAGGATTCTGTAGGGGAAGGGGAGCCAGTGTAAGGAAAGACAGAGAGGGGAGGCAGAGGAGGAGCGGCGTGAAAGGAAGATGAGTCTCGCAGCCGCATTGAGTATAGAGCAGAGGGGGGCAAGGCGGGAGCAGGGGAGGCCAGTAAGGAGGAGGTTGCAGTAGTCGAGACGGGAGATGATGAGAGCATGGATGATAGTTTTGGTGGCATCTTGAGAGAGGAAGGGACGGATGCGGGCAATGTTACGGAGTTGGAAGCGACAGGCTTGGGCAAGGGATTGAATGTGGGGGGCAAAAGAGAGAGAGGAGTCGAGAGTGACACCTAGGCAGCGGAGTTGGGTGACAGAGGAGATAGTGGAGTTGTTAACAACGATAGAGAGGTCATGATGGGAAGGGAGCCTGGGTGGGGGAAAGACAATGAGTTCGGTTTTGGAGATGTTAATTTTAAGAAAGCGAGAGGACATCCAGGATGAGATGGCTGAGAGGCAGTCAGTTACACGAGAGAGGAGGGAGGAGGAAAGAAAAGGAGAAGAGATGTAGAGTTGAATATCATCAGCATATAGGTGATACTGAAGACCGAAAGAGGAGATGAGAGCCCTAAGGGAGGAAGTATAGAGCGAAAAGAGTAAAGGGCCAAGAACAGAGCCCTGAGGGACTCCAACAGGGAGAGGGGAGGGGGTGGAGGAAGAACCAGACGTGGATACGGAGGAGCGATTAGCAAGGTATGAGGTGAACCAGGCATGGACAGAGCCAGAGAGGCCGAGTGAAAGAAGAGTTTGCAGTAAGAGGGGGTGGTCCACGGTGTCGAAGGCCGCGGAGAGGTCAAGGAGGATGAGTATGGAGTAGTGACCCTTGGATTTGGCTGATAGGAGATCATCGGTAACTTTAGCCAGGGCTGTTTCAGTGGAGTGGAGGGGGCGGTAATATAATTACAAAGCTGCGAAAAACTTTGCTTTTTGCAAGTAATCTTAAAATCCTAATGGCATCTCAGGATGGTATTAGGCAGCCGATCATGGAGAGACCCCTAGACTTACCTTTATGCAGTCAGAGCCTTTTGCATACATTAAACTGCGTATGCGTAGAAAAACAACGTAAAGTAAGACGAACCATCACGTAGGACCATCATGTCTGTGCAAGGAGAAATGTGAAACCCCATTCTCTGTCACAGAGGTGGGGGACTTTCACATTGCATCACAAACAAGGTAAGGGTTGGTAAATACCTGCAATACAACATTTGCCTATATCAGTGAACATCATGTAAATAGACCTCAGTGTTGTTACATTCACAGTGAAGGATCTGGTGCTGTAGCTCTATCCTGTTTTTCTGCCTATATATGACTGAAATACCCCATATTGTTTACCCCTTCTTTATCCAGACCAGGATTCTTATTTATTTAGACATAAAACATGCGCTGCCTAGCCAATTAGGGAAGGATGCATAATTTTCCAACCTCTTGTGTACTACCAACTACTCTACTAAGTACTACTAATAAATTAATATTATTACTTTATTCATGTTCCTAATTTATTTTTCATTATATTTTTAGCAGTAATATAGTGCATTTGTAGATAACAGAAACTGTAATATATATTACAATCTTAATGAAAAATGAATCAATGAGTTGCAGAGCTTAGTTACCATTTTATTTAATTCCCAGTTGTGCATAAAAATAAAAAACTTTCCATGTAATTATACATTTTTGTATGATATCTCTTTGTTTGACCATAGGCCTGTATAGCATAATTGAACCTGCTTCCCTTATTGTGTTCTCCCTAGGCCCGGAGAGTAAGACGATTTTGGTGTCATGTTATGGACATCAAACAAAATTATTTTGAACTTCTCTTTTATGAGATTTCCTGTTGTTAAATAGTTACATAGCCTTGGTAACAGCAGCAAATGTTTCCCTTTGGATTTAAGAGTTTTATACATGTAAATTATATTTTTTAATAAGATTACATCAGGACCAACCTATTATAAACACTAGTAAGGCAGTTGCCAAATTGATCTCACAATGGGAATAAGATTCCTTCTGACTCCACAAACACAACGATTGTGCAATCTAAGCATCTAAAGAACTGATCACCACTGCCAGATAATTGAATATTCTGACTACCCATACAGTGAAGAACCCATTTCCAAGCTGATGGTGAAACTATTTCTTTTAGTCAAAGGGGATGTCTACTTAAAACTTGCAAAGTCCTGGTTATGAATGGATCATCAGACAAATCCTTTTTATTGACCTAGGCTGGACAAATCCCATGAGCCAGATTGCAAAAAGTTAGACGGCACCAGCATCTTTTGCTACCAATGGATTCCCATTGTTCCTGGCACCTTAAAGATCATCTTGGCTTCTGTATTATATATCTTTTTATTCACCCCTTACCTTGGGCATATTAAAATTATATCATCTCTGAAAATTCTTTTTTTTCCATCTAAGCAAGCCCAATTTGTATAATCGTTCTTTAAAAAGTAATCCCTCCATTACCTTACTTATTAACAATATTACCCATCTCTGAACCTTCTCCAGTTCTCCTACTGTCCCTCTTGTAGACATGTGTCCAAAACTGCACCCATATGAAAGATATGGTCGGATTGCCAAGTTATACAATGGTACATTCATACATATATTCAGGGGCGCACGCAGGCTGTTCTATACAGCAGCCGCGGCGCTGTCAAAGAAGCGCCCACGGCGGTGCTGTATACAATACAGCACTGCCCCGGACGCTTGTTTGACAGCGCCGCGGCTGCTGTATAGGACAGTGCTGCTATGGTGGCCACTTAGTTAGTGCATGGGGGGGGTTTCTGGAGACTCAGAAACACCCCCCTGCGTGAGCCACTGATATTTAATGTAACATTATAACAATAAGAAGTTAAATGTAATTCCATTTTAAGTCATGGTCAACAACCTATATATTTGTAGAAACTACAGACACTGACATTTTACAATGATCTACCTTTTTATAGCAGCAAAATGAAAGAGGTATTACCTTAAAAGTACTTTATTGGGCGTGGTCTGGAAGCCATCTTGGGAGGTTAGAATTCCGAGGAGCTCCGTCCCAACTCCTCATTTAAACAACTTAAAGAGGGAATATACCTTGCAAAAGGCGAGAACCAGCACATACCTTTGAGGCTGAAACATCCAGGCACGAGTGGGGCATATTAAAAATAAATAAAGCGGACCCTGAGCGGAGACATCTATGAATGCTCTGTAAGGCGGGCTGACCCCCAGAGCTGCGTCGCCGCGGGACCCGCACGGCAACGAAGAAGGTGACTCCCAGCAAATAAACCAACATCCTACCTGTGCCTGGGGATTCTCCAGCTCCTCCGGCGGGGGGACCGTGATCTGCGGCCTGTTTGTGCCCTTCTGTCCACGGCTGTGGTTTCCCTCAGAAGCGCAGGTGCCGCGACTTCCGGTTTTCGGAGACCAACTTCCGGTCGGCGGCAGGAGGTTAACGGAGGGTGCCGGCAGGAGAGCTCACCGGGTCTAGCAGGACTTCTGGGTTCCCTGGCAAGGCCCCCGCGAGAGGAGGTTTGAAAATTTTTTTTTGATAGAGCTTGCCCTGACTCCCGGCTTCGGAAGGGGACTCCTAGTCGGCGGCGGAGAGAAGGAGAAAAGCGGAGAGGTGCCGTCCTAGAGCCTCCCAGCAGCATACTCCCCCAGGTACCTAACATAGCACAAGGCAGGACCAGAGAAAGGCCTAATCAAGTATAAGGTGTGCCATCGCCCTGCTACAGAAACACCTGTTGAATAAGCTGCAGATCCATTTTGTATAGTGCCTACCTCCCTTGTGAATTAAAAAGTCAGTATCTGCTCCTCCAAGCGCTGAGTGGAGAACATCTAGCCACCAAAACTGCTCTCTAGTCCTGAGGGAGACAGATGCAGGGCTTATACTGATCCCTTTAAGTGTAAATTGCCCTAGATGCATCTATAGTATAATACAGTACCTTCAGGCTTCACAGAGACCGCTGCCCCCTAGTGGTCAGTTGCTTATACTGCCATCCCTGAATTTCTAAGCATATAGGTATCACACTGTCATAAACACCAGATTCTCAGTCCTTCCCTGCAAAGGCTGCTCTGGGCCGCTGATTCATTCATCCATTCCATATTCTACCTATTATTGGATTCCGGCTCGGGCATCCTGGGGTGCTCAATGACCCTTTAACCCCCTAAATGCTGACGGGGGGGGAAGTCTCTTCTACACTGCTTTTCAACTCCAGATTCATGTGAGCCCTCCTTCCTAAGTGGGTCCGTCCATTGTGATTTACTCTGCTAACCTGCCTGGACATACCGCCACTCCTGTTTAAAATTCCAGCCCTTTGGGTTTCTCCACAATGCCTAAGGGAGGTAAGAAACCTCATTCTAAAGGACTTCCTCAGTATTTCTCGAAGCAATCGACTTCAACTCCGCATCGGGAGAGAACAGATTCCCCTCACACCTCTGCTGAATCTGAATCAGATGAGGATGACACATCCCCGATAACCAGACGGGACTTTTTATCGCTAATCAAAGAAATGAAAGAGCTGAAGTCTTCCGTCCATTCAGAGGTGCAAACTGCTCTTCACTCACTACGTGCGGAGGTGGCTTCAATTGGTGCTCGCACAGACCAAGTTGAACAAAGATTGGAAACGGTGGTGTCCTCCCAGACAGGAATGGAGGAGGATATTGTACGCCTTCGTAGTGACCTGACATCTGTCCAGGAACATCAGGAAGATATGGATAATCGGGCTAGGCGGAATAATCTACGCCTGAAGGGCATTCCGGAAACGGTCGAATCTGCCCACCTGGACCAGTATCTGAAGAAGCTTTTCTCCCAATTGGCTCCTGAGGTCCCGGAGGACTACTTACTATTGGACAGAGCCCATAGGGCCCTAAAGCCCAGATCGACCGACCAGAACCAGCCTAGAGATGTCATTTTACGGCTCCACTTCTTTACCACCAAGGAGATGGTTTTGCGCGGAGCCAGAAAGTTGCACACCCTAACATTTGAGGGTCACAACATACAGATCTTTCAGGACTTGTCTCCGACCACTCTGGCCAGACGTCGGGAGCTCGCTCCAGTAACGCAAGTTCTACGAGACCACAATGTTCGTTATCGCTGGGGCTTCCCCTTCCGCCTGTTTCTTTGGCATCAGGAGCGACAGATTTCCGCCCGCACACTCCCTGAGGCTCGGGCTCTTCTACAACGCATAGGCCTTGCTCCCGAGCCCCCCCCCGGGTGCCTCTCAAACATCTACCTTTGGGCAACCAGGATACAAATCCGCGGCCCCAAAGAGTTCCCAGAGGCGAATGGTCCACAGTACAGAAATCTTCTACTCCTCGCAAGACCTCGTAATCTATCTCCCTGACTGTCTCTTAGGGATGAGAGACTCCCCATCCAAGGAAGGTCCATCTGGATCAGGGTTATTGAGAACCGTTCCGGATCGTATAGTGGCCACCCCTACTGGAGACTATCCGAGGAACTATGCCTACTCGGAGGCGAACCCTCCGAAATGTTCATATGTTGCCTAGTTTCTCACTGTACCGTTTATATGCTCTAGGTTTGCTGTTTTTTCTTTTCTTTTTTTTTTTCTTTCTCTTTTTTGTTTTTGCTCTCTCCGCTTACAGGTGGATCTCCATACCCATGGCCGTCTTGGAGCCACAGCGTAAAGCCGCTATGGACCCCCCTGGGAAGGGCTGTACCTCCTCTATGATCATTGACAGGCCTGTTTGTCTGATCTTAAGGTCTATTTGGACTTGTTATGTAATTGTTTTTCGTTTAACTGTGGGATTTTTTTTTACGTGTTCACATTGGTACATTTTCACATTTGTAAGCATCCGCCTGCTATCATTGTACCCTCCGATTTGACAATGTTACATAGTTAATGTATCTGCATTATGTGGCCCCATCTTACTGATTCACTCTAGTCTGTCACCTCCCCCTCCCCGCACCCACACATATGGACCCACTGGGTGGCAGATGCCCACCTCGCCCCCCCCCCCCCATCAGCCATTCACCTTTCGACCTCTCGATTGGTAAGTCCTAGCCACTTCCCCCATAGAGCTTGGTTGCTCTCAGCTGGTCCCCGGGTACCTAGGGTACCGCTCCTTCTGTCCCACCAGCATCCTGGACGGGCGTCCTGCACCACACCCGTCCTCCTACCCCCACTTTCCCGTCACACCTACAATGTTTCCCCAACCTCCCACCACACCTACAATGTCCCCCCAACCATGGTCGTCTTTGGTATCTATCCCTTCAGCAAATCAAAATTACAACTCACCACACATATTTTCACCTCCTGACTCTTCCCCTTTGACTTCCTCATGACACTCCGTTTGATTTCTTTCAATGTTAAAGGTCTTAATTCTCCCCAAAAAAGGGGCAAACTCTATGCTTCTTTACAGGCCCTTAAGGGCGACCTAGTATTCCTACAGGAGACCCATTTTATCAAACACTTGCACCCGGAACTTAAATCCAAAAGATTCCCCCTCTCTTATCATGCTTGTGACTCTGCCAAGAAGAGATGCGGGGTGGCAATCCTTTTCTCACGTAATATTGTCTTTGACCTCGCAGACTCACACAGAGATAAAGAAGGTAGATACCTTATCCTAGTCGGTAAATTGAACAACCTCCCGTGCACGCTAGTGAATATCTATGCCCCGAACCAAGATCAGCACAAATTCTTTAAACGCCTGGGAGCTACACTCTCTCAGGTTCGCAGGGGAGAATTGATAGTAGGAGGAGACTTTAATGCGGTCCTTACCCCCCACTTGGATAGATCTGCTCACTCAACTGCTCTTTCTGACGGGAGGGATAGGAGGAACTCTAGGGCCTTGCAGGATTTCATGAAACTGCACAATCTATACGATACTTGGAGAATCTCTGACCCCTTGGCCCGAGATTATTCTTTCTACTCCTCAGTCCATAACACCTATTCCCGAATCGACATGATCCTGCTCAGCCACGACTTGACCCTCAAACTCACTAATTCTATTATCCATTCAATTACATGGTCTGACCATGCCCCAATTTCGGCGGATCTCTCTTCCCTAGTTTCCCGGCCCTCCACTTTCTCCTGGAGACTCAACGAGTCCCTTCTCCATGACAAAAATACAGTAGCTCATATTAAATCCCTAATATCCGAATACTTTGAAACAAATGAATCTCCTGATATCTCACCCTCTTCTCTCTGGAATGCTCATAAGGCGGTCATTAGAGGACATCTAATGGCTTCGGCAGCAAATGCCAAAAGGGCTAGGGCAGCCGAGACCATGCGTCTCTCCACGGCCCTCCACCAGTTGGAGGAACAACATAAATCTAATCCTGACCCTGCTTTATTCAAACAATTGGCCTCTGTGAGGGGTGAACTTAACCTACTTCTCTCCCACCGAGTGGCCAACAAGCTGAAATGGCTGAATCAGCGTTTTTACGAAAGAGGTGATAAGGCGGACAAGCTCTTGGCCACTCGGCTGCGGACCAAAGTCTCGGCCCGTAATCTTATGGCTATTAGGGATCCCTCCGGAGCCCTGGTTTATGACCCAAAATTAATCCGCTCAGAATTCCAGAATTACTATTTAAAATTGTACAACCTCCCTCAACCCCCCAACACCTCGGCCCATCAGGAACAGGCAGAGCGTATAGATAAGTTTCTGGAGGATGCTCGCCTTCCGAAGCTTACTTCCCAGGCTGCAGATCGTCTTAGTGAACCCATCTCCTTGGAGGAGGTAGTGCAGGTTATTAAGGCTCAGAAAGCAGGAAAGGCACCTGGCCCTGACGGGTTTTCGGCAGCCTACTATAAGAAATTTGCTGCTCTTCTGGCCCCTCAACTCTCCACTCTTTTTAACTCTATTCTAAAAGGCAAACCCTGGCCTAAAGAATCTCTGGAAGCTCGGATAACCCTGATCCACAAGGAGGGCAAAGAAGTCCACAATTGTGCTAGTTATCGCCCAATATCCCTCCTTAATAACGACTTGAAACTATACGCCAAGATCCTGGCCAATCGCCTAAACACTGTACTCCCCGGGCTAGTTCACTATGATCAGGTGGGGTTTGTCCCTGGTAGGCAGGCCAGGGATAACACGAGGAGAACTATTGACCTCATTCATATACTTAACATTAGGAAAACTCCCTCCATCATCTTATCCTTGGATGCCGAAAAGGCCTTCGACAGGATCTCCTGGCAGTTCATGACTCATACCCTCAAGCATTTCGGTCTGTCTGGGGACTTCCTGTCGGGGGTCCAGGCCTTGTATTCTCACCCTTCTGCTAAGGTTATGGTCAATGGTTCTCCTTCTGATCCCGTCCCAATAAGCAATGGAACCCGCCAAGGATGCCCACTCTCCCCCTTAATTTTCGCTCTGGTCATTGAGCCTCTGGCAGCCACTATCCGAGCCTCCCCAGATATCAGAGGAGTGGTGACAGGGTCTCTGGAGAGTAAGCTTTCGCTGTTCGCTGACGATATACTCCTCACGCTCCAGCAGCCAAGAATATCTTTGCCCAACCTGTTCTGTCTCCTATCGAGGTATGGCGACCTATCCGGGTATAAAATCAATATAACAAAATCCGAAGCCCTATTTCTTAATGTACCCTCACGGGACTGCTATGATCTCACCTCCCATTTTCACTTTAGGTGGCAGAAGAAAAAATTAAAATACCTGGGAGTATATATAACCACCTCATATGAAACCCTATATCAGGAGAACTATCCAGCTCTCTTCCACAAACTCAAATCTGACATCTTCTCCTGGCGAACCCTAATCATTTCGTGGCTGGGCAGGATCATTGCGGTCAAAATGACTGTTCTCCCTCAACTTCTCTACCTTTTCCAGACACTACCTGTGAGAATACCCCTAACTGAAATTTACTCTATGCAGCAACACCTCTCCAAATTTGTCTGGCGGGGCAGGTCTCCCAGGCTTCGATTGGCACTACTCAAAAAACCTAAGGGCGGTGGAGGCAGGGGCTTCCCCGATCTCAAGGCCTACTACTGGGCAGCCCAGCTTAGCTCAATAGCTTCCTCATTTGCTCCTCCGGCATCTCATGCATGGGCAGACTTGGAGGCTGCCTATCTCTCCATTCCCGGCCTCTCAGGCCTCTGGGGAGTCCCTTCTGATACTCGGAAGGCCCTAACCAAACGTTTTCCAACTCTGGAGTTTGCGGCTCGGATCTGGGAGACCTGCAAGGGCCATCTCTCTATCTTTCCTAACCCTCTGCACATTGTACCCCTGTGGCATAACCCCACCTTCCCCCCGGGAATGTCCCGATCTTTCTCTCGGCTATGGACTAGGGCGGGATTCCGATTTGCGGGGAGCCTTCTTGAGCGAGGAAGGCCCATATCCTATGACGCCCTCTGCTCCAGAGTCCCTAACTTCCGCCCGCCGTTTTACCAATACCTGCAGGTTCGGCACTTCCTCCTGTCACTCCTGTCGGACAATTCACCTCACTCCCCCTCCCAATTTGAATCTCTCTGCCTCTCTTCCCCTCTACGAAGGGGTATGATCTCGTCCTTGTATAGTATTCTACTAGGGAAACTGATACCCTCCGGGAACGCACATGAGAGGGAGTGGGAGAGGGATCTGGGCCCTCCCCCCGGAGGAGGACTGCTGGGAGACCATCAGGTTGAATGTGGCTTCTAGTTCCATCTCCACATTAATTAAGGAAAATGCGTACAAAGTCTACTACAGGTGGTATCTCACACCTGACAGGCTCGCAAAAATGTACCAGTCAGCCTCTCCCGATTGCTGGAGAAATTGTGGCCATCAAGGCACCTTCATACATATTTGGTGGTCATGCCCGGTTATCTCCTCCTTCTGGGATAGGGTGTCGAAACTTCTTTCCTCCCTCCTCCAATGCCCTATCAGGAAGAACCCATGGTCCTTCCTACTCTGTTATCCTATACAAGACCTAGACACCCACTCCGCAAAACTTGCCTCGCATGTCCTGGCAGCCGCCAGATGTCTGATTGCTAAATTTTGGAAGCAAGCAAATCCCCCCCGCATCTCTTCTCTTAGATCTTATATATGGTTCATTGCCAACATGGAAAAAATCACGTCGCTGCTGCGAGACAAAGAAGACAAATTTCATCAAATTTGGGCCCCCTGGCTTTATGCCTAAAATCCCCGCAACTCTCTCTTCCTCCAAACAGTCTCTCCCTACACAACTCCAGATAACATCGACCCCCTTACTTCTTTAAAATACTCCCATGCAGATCTGACAGCGCCCCCTTCTGAAGGTGAACATGCTTTTCTTAAGTTTATCCTATGAGTCGACCATCTCCCCCCCCCTTACCTACCCTACTCCTCCTCCAATGCCTATTCCCTTTCCCTCCCGCCCCTTACCCATTACCACTTTGTTATATTACAATATATCTTACTGTTTTGTGAGTGACGTTGCTGGATATCTACTCTGCTTTGTGATTATTTCAATCAATATGTTTGTTGTCCAAAGTCTATGTCATTCATACTTTATTATGCAATAAAAATTTTGAGTTAAAAAAAAAAAAAGTACTTTATTGATTTGAACACACCCTCCTGAAACTTTTGTAGTATACATTGTTTGGTCTTGTTTACTTTATTCTCTCTGATTTCCCACCATTTGTTTAATCACTGTGGTTTATTTTCATTGAAAACATTTACTTATATGCCGTCTTTCTTTTAATACTCATTGTCACACTTCATTGTTTATTTTATATATTATATATCATGTATTCATTTTATTTTCACTTGCCACAGAAATGGTTAAAGGAACTATGTGAATATGGAGTCATTGTGGTCAGAAGCCATGACCTTTTATAGCAGTACTCCTCCACACAGTGACTGGAACAGGAGGTGCTCAGTAATCAGGTCAGCATAACATTCCCCTCCTCATTACCTTGTGTCACAGCACTCCTCACAGTGACTGTAGGAGTATTACGTGTATATGAAAGCCCCTCATTACCTTGGGTCGCAGCACTCCTCACAGTGACTGTAGGAGTATTCCCTGTATATGAAAGCCCCTCATTACCTTGGGTCGCAGCACTCCTCACAGTGACTGTAGGAGTATTCCCTGTATATGAAAGCCCCTCATTACCTTGGGTCGCAGCACCCTTCACAGTGACTGTAGGAGTATTCCCTGTATATGAAAGCCCCTCATTACCTTGGGTGGTAGAACTCCTCACTGTAAGGATCTCACAAAGCTGCAGCAATTATAGATTTTTTCATTTACTGCTTTCTCAAAACTAGACTCTTGATAAATGATCCTATACTTCTACTGTTGAGCTAAACAAGGATACAATTGCTTTGTTATTATTCCAAAGTTGCCAAGAACTCTACAAATTACCTTTTTATTATGTATGCATGTCACTGTTTCACTTCTGTACATGGCATTGTTCACACCTAACTCAATATAGCCCTGGTGTCGCATAAGTACATATACTATATAAAGTTTCCATGTTTAGTGGATAAAGCCCTCTGGATGTAGCAGGAGGTATCTTGTGAGTGCAGGTGGTAATCCTAGATGTGACATCTCTCTGTAACATTGGCCACTGTGTTGTTTCCTCACGGCACATCGAGCAAGGTGCTGAAGCCGGCGAGGTTGATTTACAACTTGCAGGACTGACTCATAAAAGCTGCGATGTTCCTATAAATAGAAAATAACACGTGTAAGTGCATAAGAAAGTTATTGTACACTAAATTATTTGCTGCAAGGGGTCTATGCCAAAATTGCATCTCAGTAGACCCCATCAATTTTCTTTTTTTCACCCTGCATTAGTTTAGCTGTGAATAGGGGTTTTGTTATTTTTACTAAACCCAGTAAATTTTTATTTTCACACCTTTCTTAAATAAATCTCTTTTTATTTATAATTCATTTTTAATGATAGTATTTTTTCACATTTTTTGCAATTGTATTAATTTGTTTTATGTATTTTTATATTTTTAAACCTTGTTTCATTTTAGCATCTTAACATACAGCACTGTAGATTTGGATATCATAGACATTCAAGTCTGTATTAGAGCATGTCAAATTTGTTCTGACACTAGGCACGCTGTAGCTATATGATCTAGGTCTTTATGAACCTATATCATCTCTCCCATGCAGGAGACACTAGTGATTCCACCCAGTGCTTCCTTCTTGTCACTGCAGTAAAATTGTTATGCAGGGGATAACAATCTCTAGGCGATCGCTTTGCTCTTGTGGAAATAGGGAATGGGTGTTCAGAAGAACATCTGGGGCTTGATTCATTAAGGAACTTAAATTAAGAAGTTTCTTATTTAAGTCTCCTGGACAAAACCATGTTACAATGCAAGGGGTGAAAATTAGTTTTCTGTTTTACACATAAGTTAAATACTGTCTGTTTTTTTCATGTAGCACACAAATATTTGATAGCTTTTTTGTACACTGAAATTCAAAGTTGATATTTGTGTGCTACATGAAAAAACAGTCAGTATTTAACTTATGTGCAAAACAGAAAACTAATTTGCACCCCTTGCATTGTAACATGGTTTTGTCCAGGAGACTTAAATAAGAAACTTATTAATTTCAGTTCCTTAATGAATCAGGCCCCTAGTGACTATTAACATGTGAGCTGGGTGCCACACAGCATCCGCAGTGCAGAACTTAGGAGACAGATTTTAACCTGAGACAGTGGGAAATGTGGGACAGGTGCTAATGTACACATAAATTCTACTACACTGGCAATGAAAGGGTTAAATTCATCTGCCACTGGAAAACACATTAAATGTCAGATACCAATGAATGTGGAGAGTAAGAATAATGAATTGATTAGGAGATAGACAGACGTTTTATTTCTTACCTCCCATATTTCAGTGGGCACAGCTTCTACCCAGAAATCTCCTGGTGGGATTCGATCGTATGAGTTAAGAAGGATCTCAAAGGTCAAGGGTGAAGCGGCACAGAAACGCCACATCTGGGGGCAGATAATTCATCTCAGTCTAATACACAAGTATAAATGTATCTGTTAGATAAAATCTGTATCATAGGACATTTCCTGTAAAAGTTACAAGGGGGAACAGGCTTGGGTACATTCCTAAGAAACCAGTCTTTTCTCTTAGTGCTGACAATTCTCTCCTGGACCTACCTAGGCTCTCCACAAAGGGACATAATAATTGCTGATGAAGTTAGCTGTGGGAGCCTCCCTGAATTAACCACTTGCAGTTTCTTATGAGATCCAGAGAGCTGGATTGGCACCTCAGTGGATGTAAGCTGACCTACCTGCAGAGTCACAGGTCTTGTAGTGGCCACAGTCGGTGCTTAGCGCACCCTGGAAGATTCATGCGCTAAAAGCAGGCCTTGCAGTAGAAGTTACCCGAGGGTGGCTACAGCTCTCTTAGGACACATGCATTGTAGTAATAAACAATAAATTAAATTTACACACTCCAGGGATCATATCTCTGTCTACTGCCAAGACGGTGGGATGGGATGGCTTAACCTTTATTTGAACATACCTAACAGAATGTATACAGTTCTACACTCTGTGGGAAATTAGGTACTTGTATGATAGTCTTAACCCCTCATTTCACCACATTCCTCAACACATTCCACATTCCTTTAAGTCCTTGTGTGTCAGGATGTTAGTTCTCTCAAGGTAGCGGGAAAATGGAAAGCAGGGGAGTCCAGTGGGACTGGCCAGCACTCGTCTACTGGCTTTCTGGCTGGTGTACGATCAGTAGTTGGGGCTCAACAAGTTCTCTCTCATTAAGGACCAATACCCCCTCAAGCCTTGGCTGTCAAGCAGCATAAAAAACACAGGAGTCCTGACAATAAACCATCTTTTACCTCAGGCTGTCCACTGGTTGAGCTGCCTGGTTATTCAATGCGGCATCTGCACACTGGATGGAGATCAGGTTGCCTCTCTCACTCTTCATCCTCACAGAATTTGACTTATCTCTGAGCTACTTCTGATGACAGCTATCAGATAGCTTCAACCCACCTCCCCCAATTGTTTACTCTGTTGCGAGCATTGGAAAATGCTGTTGCTCTGGCTGATTACTTGTGGCTGATGCAGTTTTGGGCCCCGCAGATTCTACCATCCTTTGGACAATGCTCAATGATAGAGTATTATTAACTTCCATGGGAGGGTTAATGAATATGCTCTTCTCCTGAACAGGTTTCTTGCTGGTCAGTTGCAGCAGTCCATGCACTGCAACCTCCTCTCCATTCTATTGACTGGAAAGCCTAGAGTTGGAGACTGGTGTTTTTGTGTCCCGATCTCTACTCACACTCTCCATCCCCACAGAATCCAGCTGGCAGTGGGCCCTCCACACTTATCTCCAGTTCTTTGTCATCCAAGTCTTCAAAAGGGAAATGGTTCATGCTACCCCAATTCCTCCGTCTTTTCTTTTGCTGCTTGGGTTGGGTGAAATAATGCAGGCATTTACCTCTACCCTGGAATTCCCTGGTTTGGGTGTCTAACTTACTGGCTTCCTAAATGAGTTTCTGCATCGACCCTGAAGCACTGGTCCTGTCACGGAGGACTAAAACGCTGTCTCTACGATCTTTTCCTGGCATAACTCAAATGACTCTTCCAGGCAATTCAGCTGCTCCAGGAGGTTAAAAGTGGAGCCAGGGACTAGCATCCACATCAGCTAAATGCATTCATCAGGCCCTCCGGGTCATGAATGAGGCACTGTATCAGCTCCCTACGTGCTAACTTATGGCAGGGGATATTATATAACTGCCATTCGACCATGTCTTCCTCTGGAAGAATTAGCTGGTTGTGAATTATTAGTGGGGGGGGGGGGGACCCAATCTTCTGTCAAGGTCACTGAAGGGACACCGGTCAATCAAGCAGCAACGATGCCTGCATAAGCTTTCCAAAGGATCCACTGACTTTATCACCAGCCACTTCTCCTATTGTTTTGATTCACTTACATTTTCCCTAGCGCCACTAAATTTCCATTTCGACCACTGTTTAATTCCCCCGCATATTAGTCGCAGTGATTAAATTGATAAAATCCAAATCACACACACACACACACACAGGCTGATACAATATATTGGGAAATAAACCATTTCCACAAATCTATACCTGGTGACAAAGCAATCTATAATATGGGTCTGTAAATTAGTATAAAGATTAAAGTACCAGTTCAGACTGGACATAGCCATATGACTCACACTTACCTTGACACTAGAGGGTGTTGAGCCATGATTCAGTAGTGTCTGTACCAGCTGGTGGGGCTGACACTCAGGGTAATCGCTGCACACCTGCAGAGCACAGTCCAGAGGGGTGAACCCTGCACTGTTCGTCACGTTAACAGATGCCCCATGGTCCAGAAGCTTTTGCACTAACCTCAGATGGCAGTTAGAACTGGCATTATGCAGGGGCCCATGACCTTTCTTCCCTGGTGTGTTAGGATCAGCTCCCAACTTCATGAGCATCTCTGCCACCCTCAAATACTGGCCAAAGTGCTGTGGGGAGTCAGAAGCTGCACATGCTGCATTGAGAGGCGTCTCTCCCTCACGGTTACGAGCACAAGGGTTGGCATCAAGGCTTAAGTATAGCGCCACATGTTCTTCCAGGCGGTGTACTGATGCCACGTGTAGTGGAGTGGCACGAGTGTAATGACAGGGCAGATTGACAATAGCACCGAATTCCAAAAGCAATTTCACACATCTGAAACATAGCAAGAAATGTAAGCTGGAACATTTTTGTGATATATTAAATAGATATATACAGCTTATTACCTACAGTATACTATTATTTCAGCCAGATATACAGTAGATATAATAAAGACACCAATTGTGCACCTCCGTACTTAAAATACAGAGTTGGGCAACATAATATTTTTCAGGGGCTTCACAAGTAGTCCATGCTACCATCCAGACGAACCTGCTAACAATCTTTTAATGCACTTTGCTCGCTCTCAGATATTATAATCTAATCATGTTGCCAGTTAATTTCTATGAGTAGAGACATGATCACTTTGTTTTACACTATGATAATTATACAGCAAGATTGACAGCAGAGCAGATATGTACTATTCACAAGCAGAATCAGTGATCGCCTCCACATGTCCCATTTGATCAAGGATACCTCTTCATACCATGCATTGTGCCCTTCAATGCAACAGCACAGCGCTGCAGTGTCTTAAAAGAATAATTACTCTCCACTTTTGTGGAGAGAAATCGCCTGTGCATCCACCGGTAAAGCAGGGAACACCCATGTAAGTAGCGCCATCTCCACCTCGTTCTCTCATTTAAATAATCTGGTCACCCAGCATGAATCTCAATTTGTATGTTGGTGCAAAAGAAAGCGCACTCACCTCTGGGATAGAACTGAAAGCCCAACGGAGTTCTACAGCAGAGCAGGGACCTAAGGAGCAGCAATTAGCCTATCAGGCAAGCGTATATCTAAATAATTCTACATATTAGTCTGTAGTAATTGTTCATGTTGTCATCAATAGTCCCAGCACAAAGCAGCACACATAGGGGATATATATAGTTTCACAAAAGAAAATGACCCAGTGATTATCATCATCAGCTATTTATATAGCGCCACTAATTCCGCAGTGCTGTACAGAGAACTCACTCACATCAGTCCCTGCCCCATTGGAGCTTACAGTCTAAATTCCCTAACACATACACAGGCAGACTAGGGTCAATTTAATAGCAGCCAATTAACCTACTAGTATGTTTTTGGATTGTGGGAGGAAACCCACGCAAACACGAGGAGAACATACAAACTCCACCACAGTGCATATGTTGTTAATGTTTCTTTTGACATATTAGTGTTCCTCATGCAAAAAAAAAATATTCTCCCTAATTCTAATATATGTAATAAATGCTACAAGAACTGCGTATTATACAAATATATCTTATATAGAAAGTTAGGAGACAATTTTGCCATTTGTAATATTTACACCTGGCCATTGTAGCTCTGCCCAAATGCAATAAATGTTTGGTGGACATATTGCATTACAGCTCAGTGACATACCAACTTCTTCCCAACTTTAAATCATGATGCAAATTAAACAATCCCACCCCTTCTGCAAAAATTACAAATATGAGTTTTATCCTAACTCTATAATTAGCCTAAAAACTCCTCCATTAAGTAAAGCTTCCAAAAATGCACATTATAGGTAGTTTCAGTAAATGAGTGATAAGATGATATAACTGTGCGGCTGTGGTGTGTAAAATCATAGCACTATGTTCCTATATCATGAAATATGGCACAATGTGAGGCATGCCAAAAGAGAAACAGCAATGTTAGCCTGAGGAAGCCGGGGATGGAAAGGCCAGAAGGGAATGTGATATCCAACAATACTTCCTTTGCGATTGCACAAGAAAATGACATATAACGAAATGTAAATTAACTATGGGCCGGATTTACAAGATAGAGAAAATACAGCTAGAGGCTATAATTTTAAACCATGGTGTGCTGTGTTTCAATGTAAGGCATACAAATACAAAAAGGTGTTTGTTTTCTTCTATGTTGAAGCACTACTAAAACGTGTAAATACTAACAAACATGTTCAGCTTAATGTGAATAATAAAAATAAAAGTGCTAACCACTTAGCACGGTGGCTAAGTGGTTAGCACTTCTGCCTCACAGCGCTGGGGTCATGAGTTCAATTCCCGACCATGGCCTTATCTGTGTGGAGTTTGTATGTTCTCCCTGTGTTTGCGTGGGTTTCCTCCGGGTGCTCCCGGTTTCCTCCCACATTCCAAAAACATACTGGTAGGTCAATTGGCTGCTATCAAAATTGACCCTAGTCTCTCTCTGTCTGTCTGTCTGTGTGTGTTAGGGAATTTAGACTGTAAGCTCCAATGGGGCAGGGACTGATGTAAATGAGTTCTCTGTACAGCACTGCGGAATCAGTGGCGCTATATAAATAAATGGTGATGCTGATGATGATGATGAAGGATACATCTGCCATTGTAAATGTTCAGCTTGTAACAACCTATTATATTATATCCTCATGTGTTAAAAAGACAATACATATATGCAACACATTCTGCGATGCATGCGTCTTTTACTTTTACTATTTATAAATCATACATGTGACTACATGGTTTCTAAGCAGAGGTGGATGGTGTCATATCTGCGGATGGTATCAGTTACAATACTGTCATTTTGTATATGTTGACATGTACAGCAGTAGCCACTTCTGTCCTGTTGTTGAGTAATTTAACAATTTTTATTTGCATTTTTTTTGTAAACATATTGTCTTGGTTTTTGCAAACTTCAAGCCACTGTGCATTCATTATTGGAAATTCAGACACTAGATTTCCATATTGTGCAAATTTCTAGGTATGATAACATTCTGCTCCTCTTGACATAAGACTAGGGGGTAAATGTATCAAGGTCTGATTTTTTTCAGCGTTTTAAAATCATGGCAAAATAGCGACAAATCGCGGGTGATAACCCGCAATTTTAGTCCCCAAATTGCCAGGTTTTCCCACGCTGTCGTGGGAAAATCCCTTATACTATAAATAGACCTCGCACAACAGCTAAGTTCATTGCGTATCGGAGATTCTACATTGTAGAAGCGGTTTGCGGCGTCTGTCATTTTATGGTAGTGAGACTTCCTGTCTGCCACATAGTACTCTGGGACCCCATACAGTAACAGGCTGCCACTGATCACTAATGCTTTTGATCACTCCAGTGCCCCTCCCCCCAAAAATTATTCAATATAGAGGTGTTGGTCGCGTTAGAACAATTTGATGTTGTTTTTTTTATTTAATTGTAGGTTATTTTTTTTTTAATTTATTGTTGATATATTTTCTAGTTTTCTACAAAATGTGATTGTATTTTTTTTTTAATGTTACATTAATATTTTTCATAAAGAATCGACATAAAACTGTACTAGATTGTCAGATGTATAGGGAAAATGTGTCATATGCATAACAAATATCTGGCAATGCAGTACAGTAAAATGTTTTGCATACAATGCATTTTCCCTTTTTACCTGACAATGTACTTCAGTAATATGCTTTGCATATGAAGCATTTTCCTTATATACCTGACAATGTAGTACAATACTATTTTAGGCATATGGCACATTTTGCCTATACATCTGACAATATAGTGCAGTAATATAGGGTAAATGAGTCATACGCATAACAGAATACTGTATTACATTGATAGATGTTTATGGAAAATGTATAATACTCATAACTAACTGCTGTGCAAAATTAAATGTATCTATATATGGAACTTAAAAATCAACCTTATATTTGCACCGCAGGCATCTATGCGCTGTATTGTAAGTGTGCAGATGCATCTTTCGTGCAACTCTAAATGTGGCCCACAGTGCATACCTGATTTCTATATAAAGGTTACTCTCATGTCACTCTCCCTTTGTAGAAGCCTCTGGGCCCCGTTTTCTTCAACAGTTTAAGAACAGTAACACAATCTTACATTAAGCCCATCTCTACCTAGTAATAGCAAACCAGTGATTCCACATAAACTCTGCAGTTTCAAACTTTATATATAGGTTGTAGCTACAGAATTACACTTGAATCCATTAGATTATTAAAACTGATATAGCAGGCCTGGTCAAACTGGCCTCCCGATGTTGTTAAACTACAAGTCCCAGCATGCCCTGTCAGCTATCGGCTGACTATCTACTAGCAAAGCATGCTGAGGCTTGTAGTTTTACAACACCTGGAGAGCCAGCGTTTTTTTTGGTTTTTTTTTAAAAAAAAAAAAAACATTCTCCTTATAGGCACAGCACTATCTAACAATAATCACTTACGCCAGTGTTTCCTTTGTGGTACAAAGGTGGAGGGGTGCTAGACCGTCTTCACTCTGTAGATTGGGGTCAGCTCCGCGGCTCAGTAACAGTTGGGTACACTCCACATGGTGGCCCTCGCAGGACTCATGTAGCGCTCCTCGGCCACCCACCGTAGAGTTGGGATTGGCTCCACGTGATATCAAGTGCCGCACACAGTCAGAGTACCCCCGACCAGCAGTAATACGCAGGGGGGTGGTGTGAGACTTTTTAGGCATTAATGACCAGAGACCTGAGAAAAACAAATAACGGTCTTCTGTAAATAGAATAATTAAAATTACCTTTTTTTTTTTTTTTTTTAAACATATTAGATGCTTTATACAAGTTTCTATAAATCGTCCGCTTAGTAATAGACCTATATCCTTCCCATAGGAGTTTGCAGGTACCTTCCAAGAGTCAGCCACATAAAAATATTCCATTCTAGTCAGCAGAGTAACTATATAACTAGAATCCTCTTTCCAAGATAATATTTTTAGCTTTATGGTGGCGAAATGATCTATTCTAGTGACACGGTCAAACCAACCAGTAAATAAAAGGCAGATGCATTGGCTATAACTAGGCTTGTGGACACAAACACAGCAAAGAATATAATAATTATATTTCTGAGTTTCCGTAGAAGTGTCTTCTGCTCCTTACCATTATCAACTTTTTCATTCTGTGTTAGATTAATTTAAGTCCATCAGAGCACAGATAATTATAAACTATAAGCCACGTAGCATTGTTATGCAGTGACAATGTGATTATACCATGTTTATGTGTGGTAGCTTAAAGCCTTAGATGCAGAATCTTTCACCCGGATGGAAAAAAAATGTTGTCCTATCACTTTCCAACCCACTCATAGATATACAGGAATGCTCTTTTTCTAGTCTTGCTATCTTCATTTACCCATTGTGGATGACCAGCATTTATTGTGCAGTTTCAACTTCGTCCCAACTCCTCTATAAAAGAACACAGTCTCCCCCATCTTACCTCCCAACCTGGTCACTTACATTTGTTCTATACCAACCTGTCCAGTCACCATCATCCACAGCTGCTCCAAATATACTCTCACCCTAATGGGCATTACAAACTGCCCCTACACCTGCGCTTGTCTTAGAAAAGTGGTCATTCCCATCTCTTATCTCCAAAGGCCAAAATAATCCATAGGTATTGGGCTTTGGATAGAATTGAAATTTTCTAAAGACCCACCAGCAGTTCATGATCCTGCCTGTCACTTCAAGGACAAGACTGGAAATGTGAAACAGGAAAAAACAATGACAATAACCAGAAAGCACCCCTTCCCAGGGTTCCTTACTCTGCCATGCACCATCTCCCTGTTTGAACCACTCCTTCTTGTATTGCACTACAAAACCGTATTTTGGCATGGCCTCACTTATCAAGGAACACTGGTCCTCCTAATAACTCCCGTCAGATGTGCAAAGTTGACACCATCATCTTGACCCAATATCCATTTCTCTGTAAAAACAATGCATTTGTGGAAATTATATTTGCACTGTTAAAGGTGTATGTCATGCACTTTCATTAGGGCTCTTATTGACTTTTTTAAACCGTGGTCAGAAGTGAAACTTGTTCTGGCAAAGATCTAGTAGTGGG
This sequence comes from Mixophyes fleayi, assembly GCF_038048845.1. NCBI lineage: Eukaryota > Metazoa > Chordata > Amphibia > Anura > Limnodynastidae > Mixophyes > Mixophyes fleayi. The sequence goes on along the minus strand of NC_134407.1, from coordinate 173,086,928 downwards.
TAAGTTATTAAAATTATTAGCAGGGTCAGAGAGGCATGCTCTTCCACATTTTATGGACATGCCCAAGGATAGTCTCCTTCTGGAACATGGTCCTCTCAATCATCAACTGACAAAGGACCCATGGACTTTTCTTCTCTCACGACCTCTGCCTGATAAGAGCGCATCATCTAATAAGTTGATTTCCTATATTCTCACTGCTACAAAATCTGATAGCTAATCATTGTTAGAACCCCGACTCTCCCTCTATGTAGGCCTTAAAAAACTATGTCTGGCATATCGCATGGAGAGCATCACCTATTACCTACATGACAAACCCCTACAAATTTGACCAAGTCTGGGATCCCTGGTATCTTCGGGAGAGCCGTAGCTGCCTCACCAATACTGCCTTGCCCCGCGTTCCGGACATGGCGAATTTACCAGTGATTTAACTAATGGACCACCTCTGGATCCTCTGAGTTGGGCCCTGCGCCTTCCAGGTAAAGACCACCATATTAAAGGTATGTGCCTCTCACACAGTTATGGGCACCCCTGCTTACATGTTTGCTGTTAGAAGTTCTTTAGTTCCATTGCCTGTCTCACCATTCCGCCTCCCCTCTACTGTCCCCCTACCCGACTCTTTCCTCTCACTCCCCTGTTCTTACTCCTTCCTCTCGCACAAGATAACAAAACTTTGAAGGGAAAGTTATCTGTGTTAATTTACAACTGTTTAATGTACTTGCATGTTCCTGCTTCCTTGTAAAATAAAGAGTTTAAAATAAAATATTAGCAGGTTTTCATCCATGTTTCGCCCACCTAATACTGATTGTTTGTATTACAATATATTAAAAACTGAAATTACCCTTAATTTCACAAGTGCCTTAGCCTTACCCTTGACTACATTTGAGCAACTTGCTGCTTATGTGTGGGGGTTCTCGTACCTGGCCTTCTATATTTAGCTGGATCAATAAAATGTGCCTGATGAAATTTCTTGTTACTCGTGATCAGGGATCGAAGGTCAAACAGGGTCAACAGTACATACTTTGATCATATACTCTTACTAACTACTAAATGTTGGTATTTTTTTACTGTAAGTTTATTTTTTTAAGTTTTTTTTTTACCTTGCTGTTACAATATATCTATGATATTTAATATTATTATTAATAATAATGTTGTTGATTATGTTATAGGCCTATCTTGTGACTGTTGGTGAATGGTAAGGTTTACGCCTTCTCTACTTTGCAGGAAAAATTGAAGCCCCTGGCCTCCAAATTCTGGCTTTGCATGCAAGCTAGACACTATCTGCAGACTGGGCCCACTTTAAAGGGGGCAATCAGAAGCCTGTCTAGCTTTGAGGACCTTTGCTGCGTCTCCCAGGACCCCAAACATACGATTTCTTGCAACTATAACATGCTTATTATTAATCTTCATACCTCTCTCCCAGGGTACACAGAATCCTGGGATCGGGAACTAGGGAAGACTAACTCCGATCAATATTGGACTAGAATATTTCAATACATTATGGACAGCTCCATTAGCCTCTTGGCACAATTTAAGGTTCTCTCTCGTTGGTACAAGTGTCTGTCACAACTGTATACGGTGTATCTAGGTGTCTCAGGCTCTTGCAGGACATGTGGCTCCCATGCAGGGTCTCCACTAAATATTTGGTAGAACTGCCCTGTCATGGCTCCCTTCTGGAGTAAGGTCTGGGATTATGCAGCAAAATCATGGGGTGCCCTGTGCTAGATAGCCCAGACTTCTGGCTATATAACCTTGAGACTGTCCCACTATAAGAAATCGCTGCTCAGAAATAATGCTGCCACAGCAGTGATCCCAGTGCACTGGAGGTCCACTGTTCCCTTGAGTACCAAGGAGTGGTTTAGATGGATTGATCTTTATATGCTCATGAATAATTATACCATGTCTAGCCGAGGTAAAGTCTCAGAATAAACAGCTCTATGGCTAAGATAGGTTGAATTCAAGGACTCCCCCACCTATGGCTCCCTTTGGGACACTGACGGACTACTTTAAGCCTCACCCCAATGTACAGGCTCTGCAAGCCTTTGTCACTCTTTATACTTCACTAGGATGTTTGAGACATCTCCTTAACCTATGCTTTACTGAGGAATTCCACAGCCCTGCTGTATCCCACCCTACTATCTCTCTACTTGTACCCCATTGTTTTGTTTCTTATGATCAGTAATGCTTGGAACCATGCAAACAGACTTGTCGGATGTTGAAATCGCACTATACTGGTTGCAATTTTTTCTGTCCTTGTTCCATAATAAAAAGAGATTACACCAAAAATAAATGAAAAAAATCTTCTGACAAAGCTCATATCAACATTTCCCTAGTTTACTTGCCCAATTTCCCCCTTAGTGCCTAGATATTTCCCATTTGCCTTGCAGCTGGCAATTCATCTGTCAATCCTGGTCAAGACAACAGCTGCTCAGCATGTTTAAGAATTCCCATTCTAGAATTTAACATTGCCGAACATAACAGACTCTCTCACCCATTTCCGGAGACCACTGTAGTTCTTCACTGACTGTCTCCACCACGATTTCTGCAGAGCCATCTTCTTTGAATATCCCCCTGATCCTTTCAATATCTCCTGTGTATAATGCATTATGGATGGCAGCATCCCTGCAGTATTGGTGCCTTCGGTTGGAAGGGGGGTTCAAAGGCCGGCTGTTAGGCAGGAGTCTGCGGCTGAGACACTGCCTGCTGACTGCCCTTCTCCGATCCTCATTCTCCAGCTGTTCTCTTTGCTGTTGCAGAGATCGTAGGGTGGCAGCTGAGAAAGGGAATGTCTCCCTAGACATTTTATAATGAGTTTTATCTTAACCTTATACTACTAGAATCGAGAGACTTGTTACACAGTGTCAGCAAGCAAGGGGAGCGATGTCCTATTTATAACACATGGGTTTCTACTGCTCCACATGGTAAACATATTTGTGCAGTGTCACGTTCCTGGATATAATTATGGGGTTGCTTGTCCTTAACATATCCCTCATCATGACATGCACCGTGTTGCTGCTACTGATCATGTAGCGAGACGGGACAGCATTCAGAGGTAGTTACTAATAAAGTTATATCTTGCTAGTAAGCTGTATTTTCTGTACTAAAACTTAATGGGCTTTAGTGTTGTGAGCAACATGTTTCAAACTTGTATCATGCCTAACCTTTGATAAACAAATTACATTAGGGTGTCAGCACCTATTGTAATCATTTTTGACTTTCCGATCTCCATGGGTGCTCACTTTTTATTAGTGCGTGAAAAAATAATTAAACACACATTTTTAAATAGTTGTCATGCCTAGAACAGAACGCCATTCCCTTGCATTGGTCTTACTGAGAGTATGTCAACGCCATAAAAACCACATGTACTAGCAGATCAGTGCCAATGGGCCTAATGCTGGCACTGGTGAGATCGTACTCTTCACAAAATATATTTTGAAACCTAAATCCAAATAATTTGCCCCAATGCTCTCAAACAAATAGAAAAAATCTCCACACCCCTTCTGAAATCCTGGTCAACCAATCGATCAGAGACTAGGGAAATGTTCCTGCCATTTCCTCTGCATCTGATTGGTTAGACGATTAGTCACAGCTCAATCCAAGGCCTATAAAAGACATTATGTACTAAATACTTATTCCCCTAAATGATCCGGAAGACAAAAGGAAAGAGGATAGGCGCAAAAAAAAAAAAAACCTGAAAACAAAACAAAATAAAAAGAAGTGGGTGAAAAGTATTCAAGAAAGACCCTCCAAAAATAAAATGAATAAATAAATAAAAAAGTGGTTTTTTTTTATTAGGAGTTGGGAATATTTCTTTTGCTCCATTGTGTAATGGGCAGGGGTCTTACAGATCTCTTACACTGGGGTGGTTGTGGCTATCACCCCTGGGGTCCTACTTGTTACTTTAGCCACCACTACCACAAGGGTGACTAGGAAGAGCTGAGCTTTTTGGTACTGCGTCTCTATTTAAAGCAACCAACCAGAGACCAAACAGCAAAAGAGCACAAGGGAGGGAATGCAGTGTCCCTTAGATGGAATCAGAGAAACGGATTTATCATAACTATAAAAATCATATTTTCTCTCTTTATCCTATATGGGGGACCTGCTACCATGGGGACGTTCTAAAGCAGCCCCCTAAAGGGAGGGACCACTCTGACAGCCCGGCACATAGAGCACTACTGTCAAAAGCAGCATCTGCTGACGCAAATAATTTTAATTGATAAAATTTGGTAAAGGTATTGACTGACAACCAAGCGGCTACCCTGCACAACTGGCTGAGGCTCCATTTCGCGCAGCCCAGGACGCCCACACTGAACGAGTAGAATGGGCTATAATACGATCTGGCAGAGGTTGATTAGCATTGACATAAGCCTGCTTAATAGTAGAAGTAAGCCACCTAGCAATCGATTGCTCAGAGGCCGGTCATCCTCATTTTGAGGAGTCAAACAAAATAAATAATGGATCCATGCGGCGAATCTTTGATGTCCTCCTGACAAATTCGTAGAGCCCTAACCACATCCAGAAACTCCATGGAACCTGTCCTTGAAAACTGCGGGCCACCCATGAATACGGGAACCACAATTTCTTGGTTCACATGGAAGCTGGAAACCACCTTTGGTAGGAAAGTGGGAACTGTTCTGAGAACCGCCCTATCATCGTGAAAGATAAGATATGGTTCACGACATGAGAGCACCCAATTTGGAAACTCTACCAGCCGATGCAATAGCTAGTAAAAATACAACCTTCATAGTCAATAACCGTAATTCTGCAGTGAACGGTTCAAAAGAGGGTCCTTGAAGCATATTAAGCACCAGGTTCAGATCCCAGGGTGCCGTTGGTGGAACATATGGAGGTTGGATATGCAGGACTCCTTGCAAAAAGGTCCCGACATCCGGAATGTCTGCCAAGCGCAGGTGAAAATACACCAAACAGGGCCGATATCTGTAGTTTCAATTAACCTAGACGAAGGCCCGCATACAGAAAAAGCAGCCGTGTGGCATGGCCGACTCTCACACCATAAAATGTAGGTTCTCCAGGTGCGGTAGTAAATAAGAGCAGAAACTGGTTTTCTAGCCTGAAGGAGGATGTTCACTATTCGTGGAAAGAAACCTCTGGACCTCCTCAGGTTGGCTTCAACAGCCATGACGTTAAATTGAGCCGAGGCAAGTCCTGATGTGATAATGGTCCTTGCTGAAGAAGGTCTTCTCGAAGACCTACCGTTAGCCACAGATATTATGCGTCGCCATGGCCAAGTGGAAGCCACTAGTATGATTGGGAGCTTCCCTTGCTTTATTCTTCGAAGGACGCAGGGAATAATAGGGATGGGAGGAAAAAGGTACCCCAACCTGAAGTCCAATGGCATCGTCATTACGTTGATGGCCACCACCAAAGGGTCTCTTGCTCTTGAGCAAAACTGTGGTACTTTCCTGTTGTGACGAGATGTCATTAATTACCGATGCGGGATTCCCCATCATAGGACCAGAAACGGGAAGACCTCCGGATGGAGCGATCACTCGCCCGGCAATAGCGCATGCGGGCTGAAAATAGCCTGTTTCGGATTCCGGGAATAAAACTTGCTGAGATAGCGGGAACGTGGATTTCAGCCCAGATCCAGATCTGAGCTGCCACCCTCATTGCTTCTGCGCTTCTGGTGCCCCCTTGTCTGCCATTGCATTGTTGGACTGCAGAAGGACTGGGTGCCCGTGAAGTATCGTCTGGCCTCTCTGTAAGGCCATTAGCATGGCATTTAGTTCCAGAATGATGATGGGCAGAGAAGTATCCCGAGCGGTCTAGAGTCCCTGGAGCTGTAAATGAAATACCACAGCCCCCCATCCTGTCAGGCTGGCGTCTGTGGTTACTAAGATCCAGGACCATGGGGCAAAGGACTTTCCTATTATTAGATTGTCCTGGCCTGTCCACCATCTGAGGGAAGCCTTCGCCTCTGGTGACAATCATATCAGTTGTCCCTCTAATTTCAGATGGGATCCTGACCATTTTCTTAACAGGTCCCATTGGTAGCAGCACTAGTGAAGAATGGTCTCGAAAGTAGATACCATCTTTCCTAATAGACGCATGCATAAGTGGACCGATGGTCTGCAACAAGTCATAACCCGAGCCGTTCGGTTCCTCAGGGTTGGATTTGTCCTCTGAAGAAAAATCTTTTTTTTTTTTGTATCCATGATTAGTCCCAGAAAGGTCATTTTCTGACAAGGAATCAAATGGGATTATTTTCGATTTATGAGGTATTTGTGCATCTCCAGGATCCTGATATTGAGGACCAGGTGCTGATTTAGCAGGTGAGCTGAGGAGACTTATGAGCAGATAGGGCGCTGCCTTGTAAAGTGAAGTTTCCCTTTACAAGGCAGCGCCACTTTAAATTTAAGCTGTCATCAAGCCGAACTCCCGCGAGTTGACAAAACCAGAGATTGATACATTTACCCCCTGGTGTTCTAGTCTCTTCTACATCCAGAATACCTAATGCTTGACGGACTGCTACCACCAGGTCGTCAGTACCTTGATATCTGGAAGATTCTTCTGGGTGACCTTTTATGACCTGTGCAGAATCAGAGTATTCTATCAGCTCAACCTCCTCTTCTGAAGATCTCTCCGAATCAGAGAGGGACAGAAGGGGGTTAGTTGATCAGTGTTGCTTACTTTTGGGTAAGGGTTTTGACGCATCCAAGAAACGGTTTAACCGATCCAAGTCCTCTAACTAGGGAAGCCGACCAAGCTGGTTTTCCTGTAGGAGGGTCTTATGGGGTGAGGACAGATAGAGTCCCAGCCTATCCCAAGTCCATGGACTCAGCAGTCCCCGTAGTCCTGCCTGTTGCGAGGGGGTCAATTGCTACGGAGGAAGAAGGAAGAACCGCAGCAACTGCTGAAATCTCTGCTGGTTTAGAGAGCAGGTTTACTAATGTCTCAACCCCGTGTTGGGGCATTTGCCCATGTTGGTGTTTCCGCTAGTGGCGGTGCGCTAACCCGAGCCTGCATAGCTAGGGTACCCCCACTGCAGTCAGAACCAAGCGCCCCCGGGTCCTGTAGTCTAATTGGTTACTTATCTTTACACTTGGAACACATAATATTTTACCCAAGGTGCCTTCACCTTTTTTAGGGGAACAGTATAACTGTAATAGAATGGAATACAGGCAATCACTCACAAGTAAACAGAGATACTAACTAGTCTATGACAGAGTTAAAAATTTGTATCCTTGTTAAGATTATGTGTTATGAAATTAGGATTCTATATTTTAATAAAAATGCTATTGCAACAACAATTTTGTTTCAATATACCCCTATCTATGTTATAAAGAGTATATAAGAAAAAGTGGTACTTAGCCTTCCAGTCAGGCTAAGATGTCTTTGGAGCAGGAGAGGTCTGTCCGCAGCTGTGTCCTGAGAAATGGCTGCTGCTCTTTTTCCCAGGCAGTTGTTTTGCGCCCTGGAACAGTTCAACTGCTTCAGCCTGAGGGACTGTCTTCTTAATACCCTCCGTGCTGCGCCTGTTCCCACCCCTCCTGATATTTTCTGCTGACAAAAGGTGATATGCTGCATCTATAAAATGCAGCAGTCGCTTTTAAATAGATTCCTGGTGCCATTTTTGTTGGTGGACAAGTGCCCCCCTTCTTTGCTGAGGAGGGGCTTGGTACATTCCAAAATGTCGGCCCCGGGCGTTCCGATTACCAGCGCTCTTTGCCGGTTTTGGCAGCACCGGTATAGCGGTCCTGTATCAGCGCGGCAGCGGCTATAAGCAGGACCACCTGCTATACCCCAGTGTCTCGCAGTGTCCCTCAATAGGGCGACAGTGAAACAAAGATTTATCTAATGAGCTTTTCATTACTAGGAGTAAGCAGGTTACATCCACTTTCGCTGCAAACTTTCACCATTAGCATAGAAAAGGATTCTTTATCCTGAGGTTTGTCAGACTGATGAATTCCTTATCAAGGGAGATGGTGCTAGCCAATTATTAACAAGTAGCTAACAATTGTAGTTTGAATGAGGCACATATTTATTGTTTTTGTTGGAAAATAAAATTACATATTATTCTAAAAATGGTGAAGGCAAAACCTGATCTTGGAACAGATGCAGTGTGAGGTTAATCAAAATCTTTCAAACTATTTCTATATTTTGAGTGGAAAAGTACTTTTTCTTCAGCTGTTCTTCTATATATCTCACTTGGTGTTATTTCAAAATTCAGCTATATTCAAGCTTTATATATTTATTTACTAGTACTTGGTGACTACAGAGATGCGTAGAAGCGTCACTGTCAAAACTGTAAAATTAATAATGCACACTGAGTGAAAATCAAGTCTTTAGTGCAAAATCTCCATCTCAGTGGTCAGGGTCCTCTGGAAGGTCACGTAACAGACAGTCAAGGTCATCTGCAGAGAAAGAGAACAATTAGTTTTGTAAATAGAGATCTTAAAATATTAACAGAAAATCAGCAGACAAGGCAATATTAGGTGCAGTTTGGGGGAAATGGTTGTTTGAGACACAGTGTTGATGGAAAAATCCATTGTTCGTTCACTCACCCATATCCCAGTCTCCAGCTGCTGCTGGATAGGAGATTTGTGGTTGTGGTATGCTTGACGACGGGCAATATGTTGCTGGTTGTGCTGTGCTTGATGATGGATGAGATGCTGCTGGTTGGTGGATCCTTGGCTGTGCTGTGCTTGATGATGGATGAAATGCTGCTGGTTGTTGGATCATTGGCTGTGCTGTGCTTGATAATGGATGAAATGCTGCTGGTTGTTGGATCATTGGTTGTGCTGTGCTTGATAATGGATGAAATGCTGCTGGTTGGTGGATCCTTGGTTGTGCTGTGCTTGATGATGGATGAAATGCTGCTGGTTGGTGGATCCTTGGCTGTGCTGTGCTTGATGATGGATGAGATGCTGCCGATTGGTGCATCCTTGGCTGTGCTGTGCTTGATGATGGATGAGATGCTGCTGGTTGGTGGATTCTCAGCTGTGCTGTGCTGGATGATGGATGAGATGCTGCTGGCTGGAAGGCACTGGGTGAGAGGTGATCGGCTGATTGGGCTTGATTGCTGTTTACATCTAACTCCACATGTGACAATGACACAGGTACCTGCATTGGACAAAGGTTTTAATTAAACTCAAATTAGTACAACTAACTAATGACAACATGATTAATCTCCATTTACTGACTACAAAAATATAAGTATATTATATCTAATTGTATTTTTTTAGTATAATTTTTCTGCTCACTATATTCTATATCATTTACCAATTGATAATAAACCAAATTATTAGTCATTTTCTGCATTTAAACAATAAAAAACGACATGTATTAATGCAGTTTTAAAAGACATCTATTGGCCTAAACCAGGATCCAGGCATTAGTGTAGACTTTATAGTGGCTGTCATGAAATTAATAAAACCCAAATGTACTCCATAATTTTAGTGGTGAATGCAGCTCAGACTATAGGCACATGAAAAGTGCATGTGTGTATGAGCCATTACACAAAGAATCTATGCAATTTATGTTTTATACGTGTCCTAGAGTATTAAAGTCCTATTAATGCTCACTGAAAAAGGTAATATTTAATGTAGATTTGGACTCTGAGATGAGTAGATTTATCTACACCTGTGATTTGTTTGATCTAGCATCTAGCAATATTAACAAATGCAGAAGACAAAATAAATAAAAGTGAAATGGAGAACAACAAAGACGTGCCATTTATCCACTCCCTTTTATTTTATTTCTTACCCTGGATGTCCCACCTTCCTCTACAAGGGGATAGATTTTTACTATGTTGCTTGGCGTCACATTGAGATAATGGTTGCGATGAGATGGCGAAAAAACCCCAACCTGTTAATTGAAGCAGAAATAAACGTACAAGTTATACATGTATAATGTAAGGTTTATGGCTTTAACAAGGGTCTATTATTATTATTAATCAATAATACATACCCAACTTTAGGATATAAGAGTATTAAAGGGACTTTGTCTGTGACCATATAAAGGCACACTCTTACAGTCTGAGGGGATTTGTTCTTATTTTTGACAGTTCATACTACACAGGCTATCCACTCAGTCCCATAAATGAGTAAGACAACAACAGCAACAAACAAAAAATAGTCACCAAGGCAATCGCAGGAAAAAAATCAAAACAAGATAAAATGGGTGGGAAAGGATGGTGCCCTTTAATGAATTACAAGAGAAATGGATTTAACTGCAAGTTAAAAAAAAATAAATCCTGTTTTCTCATGCGTTAGAGCAGGGTTGTCCAACCCGCGGCCCAGCACGCCTGTAAATGTGGCCCAGAAGGAGTTTTGGTTGTGACAAGGGTGCAGCGCTGTTAATGGAAAAAAAAAATCCTGCAAAGAAAAGAAAATACCTTGCGGTCACGTCAGCTGGTACTCTGGCTCCCTCCCTTGTCTCCCCCTCCGTGCGGTGCTCGCAGTGAATGTTGGGCGTGATGTCATCACGCCCAACATCCATTGCGGAGCGCAGCACAGAGGAGTCACCCGCGCGAGAAGAACAATCAGCAGCACAGAATTGGAGAAAAGAAGAGAAGAGGACAGGAGAACAAGCCGATTAAAAGGTAAGTTAAGGGGGATTTTTTTTATTATTTCAAGGGACGCTGACCAGTGAATAGAAGTCACCTGGTCCTGGAGCATCATGGACCTTATCTCCCTGCTACATGCTTCTACTTTTAATACTAATGGGGCATTATATATTATTCTCTTTGGCCCATTATAAGTGATTATCCCTTAACTAACATAGTGGTGTAATTAGAAAAACAGGTCACAATTTGGGGTCACAGTGGTGTATATGTCAGGTACCGCAGGCCTGGTCAGGGCACTCTGATATACAATGCCTGGCTTAAATGCACTTTATTGATATTGCATCGAAACAATACAAAAATTGATTATAGTATAATAACTAGAGAGGATTTTTTGAACAGGGCGATTGAAAGGTAAGTATAGGGGGATTTGAAAAAAAAGTGATATATATATATATATATATATATATATATATATATATATATATATATATATATATATATATAAATAATCACTTTTTTTCTTATATATATATATATATGTTAACCATGTTTTCTATGGTTTTTTTGGATGATCAGCTATCGTTATTGTTAGTGTATCTTATGTGCGGCCCAAACCAACTCGTTGTCTTCCAATGTGGCCCAGGGAAGCTAAAAGGTTGGACACCCCTGAGTTAGAGTATGGCGAACAGTTGCTATAAAAGGAATTCACCCCCTTGGACCCATTTACATGTTGTTGTGTTCCATCATGGCTCCATGTTGTATAATGCAAAATGAATTGTAAACAAAACACTGAAAAGCGATTGCATTAGTATTTACCAAACTGCAATATCCATGCTAGATTTCCTCTAAAATAGCCTACTTTCTTTACCAGTCACATTAATAGTTTATTGTGTGAGTGTGTCTCTATATTAGGGAATTTAGACTAAGCTCCAATGGGGCAGGGACTGATGTGTACGAGTTATCTGTACAGCGCTGCGGAATTAGTGGCGCTATATAAATAAATGATGACGATGATGATATTGGAGTCCACATGTGTGCGGCTTAGGTGTGTCTAATGATTACAGCATAAATACATCTGTCTCGGTGACCTCTCACAGGTAGTTAATGCATTTCCAACCAAAAACTTCAAAATTAAGACAAAAGAACATTATAAGCGGATTCGGGATAAGGCCCTCCAAGGCATTGAATATACCCCAAAGCACAGTAAAGTCCATCATACAAAAAAGAAGAAAATATGGAATAATTGTGAATAGGCATAGAACAGGCCATCCTCCAAAACTGAGTATCTGGTCAAGAACAGGTGTAGTAAGCTGTAGTAAGGGAGGCCAACAAGAGACCAATGTCAACTCAAAAGGCGCTACAGTCTTCCACGACAGAGATGGGAGTAAAATGTGCATCGGACAACAACAGCATGCACGCTCCATAAAACCGGGTTGTATGGGGAGACAAGAAGAAAGCCATTGTTGAAACAAATTCACATCAAAGCCCAGCTACTGTTTTCTCAATGGCATGTGTTAAACATGATCATGTGCAGGGTCTGATGAGACAAAAATGTAATTTTTCAGCTTCAATGCTAAACGCTATGCTTGGCGCCAACAAAATAGAGGGGAAATGGACGGAGCAAAGTACAGGGAAATCCTTGAGGAAAAACCTGCTGCAATCTACAAGAGCACTAGGACTTGGAAGAAGATTTAACTTCTAAGGCCATCAGTTACATCTGTGGGGACCTTGTGGAGAGATGTCAGAATTCTGATGTGGAACAGACATAATGGTTTATTCTTGTTTAAGGGTAAATTGGCTGTGCAACTAGGACAACTAAAATAAAGTAACCAAAGCAAGGGTCGTAAATGTTGCCTAGCAGGATTGGAGGGATGAGGATGATACAATGACACATATGCACACATAGGAATGTCACACCTGGAGAGTATGCAGGTGGAGCGGAGAAGGCAAACCCTCAGGAAAAAGTGTGTAATCCAATTTGAATGTGAAGTTCAGGTGAACGCAGGCCAAAGAAAGTAGAGTCTGTCCCCTAGGAATCAGTGTAAAGGCTGGAAACTAATACTGAAGTAAACGATACCCTAAAGTGAGCAGTAACGCTGAATAAGGCCGCAAGGAGCTTTATAAGGGCGGGAAGTTGTAAACTCACTCACCCAATGTTATAACTCTGTCTGTTTGTACCTAGCAGCAGTGCCTCATACCACCAGAGGTGCTGCTGTTCTGTTCCTGAACTCTTCTACGTGCCTGAAGGAGTTAATCGCCTTGCATTATGCCCGATTAGAACTGCACCTGTTGCACTGCTTTAAGCACCTGCCTCTAGCTGTGCTCTGTGCAGTTCATCCATTTGTTCCTGGCTGCTGCTAACCTGCTCCTGTGCTATTTGGTATATACCTGCTGGACTGAACTTCTGTGTATGACCCCTGCCTGTACTTTGGACCTTGCCTGCGACCCCGAATCATTTGCCTGTACCTTGGACCACGCTATTTTGCCTGTTGCCTTGACCTTTTGGACAGACTTCTGGACCTCGCTAATTTGCTTGATCTCTACCTGGCTATTTGGATTTGTTTGTCTGGTCACTGCTTTATCCCTGGACTCTGTCTGCTTTCCTGGACAGCCTTGTGCCTTCTGGACTGGGGTAAAACTTATAATACCTGTTCCTGCCATTTTACTATACAGTCTCCTTAGGAACCTGTTCTTATCAGTGGATCTGAGTATTCTTTGTTTGTGTATTTACCTGAATAAAGACACTTTGCTTTACACTTCTGTTGCTCTTCGTGAATACACTGGGATTCATAACACCCAAGTCTACTACAAGAATTAGGATGGGGAAGGGGTTAAGGATTAATTTTGGATAAAACATACACATCCTGTCATTTTCTGTGGCAGCAGCCAAGTGAATGCAACCTATTCAGAAAATATGGCATTTTATCACGGTATCTTCAAGTTTTCGAAATAGGTGTCATCTTCAGAGTTGTGATTAGCTGAAGCAGTTACCTAGAAAATAGGCAGGGAAAAAAAAAAAGCTGGAACTATCTTTACGGTTAATTCCTTTTCCTCAAAGTACTCCATGGCAGCCTAACAAGAGAGAAATCTACCCACTGTAGAGAGGTCAATCAAAAAATGTCCTCAGACAATATATGTAATTCAGCTCCTTCCCTTCCCAAGCGGTCTCTGAAACATATGCAACAACATTGGTGGGAATTTTGGGCTGTCATGAAGTATTTTGAGGAAAAGGAGATTTAATTCAAGAAAGGTTCCTTTCACCAAAAAAAACGTATAATTCCCCAACTCTCCTAGCAGAGGTCACTGCCACTAGGAACACTATTTTTAAAAGTTATCCATCTCAAAGATACTTCTTGTAGTGGCCCAAACGAGATCATCTGTCTGTGTATTGAGAACTAAATTGAGGACCCATGAGGCCATAAAAGCTCTAAATGAGGGAAGGATCCTCTTTACTGCTTGAAAAAATGTGCAATCAGTTCTTCCGAAGCCAATTTGGTATTCAAAAGAAGTTAAAAGAACCAGATCTCTAACAAGCACAGATCTGGAAGATGGATACCCTGTCAGAGTAAGATTCTCCTGGAATATTTGAACATTCTTCTAGTGATGAATTGGGAGAAATTTAAACAACCTAGGTGTTTCTTTAGTCACTTGTACTTTGAGCGTGGTTAAAGGCAGACCTTTAAGTCCATCCTGCAAGAAGTCGAAGATGTGCGAAATAGTCGCTGAAGTTGGATTCACACCAAGCTATAAACCTTTTCCATATCCTATAGTAAACTATAGAAAAAACTTTTTTTTCTTACTTAGAAGAGTATACTGATCACAGATTCTGAGACTTCTTTATCCCTGGAGAAACTTCCACTCAACCTCCAAGCCATTAAAGCTAAATGGTTTAAATGTTGATGCAAGACTGGACCCTGGTTTAGCAAGAGGTAGATGTCATGGCTTTTCTCTGAGCATTTCAAATTCTATTGGAAACTACGGACATCATGGTCAAACTAGGAGAACAGCTACTGCTTTCTCCTTCCTAAGTTTTTGATGAAGATGGAGGAAAGAAGTACGCTCATTGAAACATCCATTGAACTGCTAAAGAATCTATTTCTTCTGTTCCTTGAACTCTGTGTCAAGAAAGAAATCTGGGTACTTCAGCATTCAGATTAGTCACCATTATGTTAAATTGTGGAAGTCCGAATTTGTTTATTAGGGACTAGAAAACTTCCTGGTTTAGACTCCACTCGCCAGGATGGATCTGTCTGCGACTAAGGTAATTCCCTAGCATGTTTTGCTTGCCTGCTACATGTAATGTTGACAGTGCTTTTACAGTCTTTTCTGACCAAAGCATGAGTTTCTCCATTTCCAACACAACTGTTCTGCTTTTGGTTCCTCCATGACTATTTATGAAGGCCACTACGGTCTAGAAACATAACTTGTTATGCCGGAACAAAATGGCTCTTCATGTTGTTCATAAACCAACCATGCTCCTGCAGGAAAGTTAGCACCTGACTATTCTCTGAATCATCCACTACAAGGATATTGTGCAGAAGGCAGACTGATGAATCGAAAATGGTGTTCCATTATCCAAAATTGGAGGAGTTTTCGGTGTGTTGTCACAGCAACATGAAAGGAGACATCCTGAAGGTCTTCCAAGATGGCCTTGATAAGAGCAGTCACTGATTCCATACAAAAATGTCTGGCATGTACAAACTCAGTCTCCACCAAACCAAAAATATGCAAAAGGCCCCTGAAATTTTCTGGACAAGGAACGATCTGGAACAAAAGCCCCTGCCTTCTTGCTCTAGGGGAACCCTAATAAATTGCCATGATCCTCATTAAATCTTGCACTCTCTCTGTCTTGCTTGGATTTTTAGAGCAGACAAAGAAGTTTCCCTTGGGAAATTGATTGAAATCTCTTCTGTAGCCATTCTTTATCATGTCCAATACCCATCGATTTGTAATAGAGTGGTTTCAAACGTCTGAAAAATGTGAAATTCTGCCTCCCATGGATGTTATTATGGACTGTCATTGCCGAGATATTTTATTTGCTTTGCAATCCTTGGGTTTGAATGGCTGAAAGGACTGTCTAGCTACAGTAGGGAAATCTGGTATATTGCCTTCTGTGTCATTAACTCAGTGCTTTTTTAAACGGTTGACGAGATGAGGAATTTGATTTCTCACCAGATTATGTATGTATCATGGTATCTGTCTTTCCAAAAAGAAGAGCTCCTTCAAAAAGTAAGGTTATTCAGACTGTTCTTTGATTGGGCTACACAAGGATGCAACCAGAGAGCCAGTCTCCTTTCTACTGCTGCTGATACCATAGATCTTGCAGAAAAGACAATAGTGTCTAAGGAGGCCTCACATGGAAATCCTGCCTTTTTGCATAATTTCAACACTTTTCAGTAAACTTTGTCAGTTCACCTTTCCCTGGACATTTGGAGGTTTTCACCCCATAATCGTAATGCCCTGACTACAGATGCTATAGCATCTCCTGACTTTAATGTGGAGCCGGTTGAAACATTAATCTTTTTCAAAGAGCTCTCTGCTTTCCTGTCCATGGGATCACTTAATGGGCCACCGTCTTGCAGTGCAATTGTTGTTCTAGTAGATATGATGCCTTTACTCTTGGGATTGAGCTCTAATTTTGAGCTTCCTCATCTCCAAACACTCCCTGAAAACACTGCCTTCCCTTTTTTTTGTCCCCTCTTCCTGTGCCTCTCACTTATATGAAGTATACCATTTGATTTCTAGATTCCCCTTTACACTGACTCACCCCTATGTGTCCTCTGTTTGTCTGCCCTTTCCCTTCTAGTTTGTAAGCTCTCAGGAGCAGAGCCTCTTCCCTCCTGTCCTCCTCTTTTCAGTACCTATGCTTTCTGTACGCTACTTTTGTTTTGCACCTCCTTCCTGGGCTCTCTGCTCCTGGTCTCCACACCACCCTTGTCTTCACAACTCAATCATTGGCTCTGATCCTATTAGCTGTGACAACGGTCACGAGCAAAAGTTTCAGCTTTCGCTAAATATACTCCCTTGCATCTCACTGCCCTGTATTCATAGTGGTGTCGTGATCTGTAATGCTATGTGATTATTTTATTTCCTGTAATGCTGTGAACCGTTTTGTTCAATGCTCTCTGTACAGAGCTGCAGATCCTTTGTGGCGTCGCACAAACAGTGTAATAAGTCTTAATAATAATAATAATAATAATAAGTCTCTTAGCATTAGACTGATTGGGTCCATTATTTACAAATTAATTATTTCAAAACTTAGTGTACAGGAAAAATCCTACCTTGACCAACGTGCTTTACAAGTAGAGAGCTACGTTTCACTCATTCCCATAGATTTATATATTTGCTTGAGCAAATTTTCCACATTATCAAGACTAAAGAAACACCTAGGTTGTTTAAATTTCTCCCAATTCATCACTAGAAGAATGTTCTAATATTCCAGGAGAATACTACTCTGACAGAGTATCCATCTTCCAGATCTATGCTCGTTAGAGATCTGGTTCTTTTAACTTCTTGCATTGCATAAATATCCTCTTTCATAACAAATTGCTCTTTCATCCATGCAACAAGCTCCTTAAATACTTCAGGGGCCTCATGTTTCCTTTTGGTTTGAGAACTACAAAACAACACTCCTCCAGAATGTGCAGTAAATGGCTTATCTCAAGCTGCAAGTCCTGTGTTGTTGTGTTTTATTTTCTTTCTTGCTTTCCCCACAGGCTCTACAAAAGTGCTGCATGGGAACACTATTACTAACTAAATGTACAATAAAGCACAAAACACCCTAAATTAGTGGTTTACCTGAATTAGGTGTTCTGGGACTGAGGCTCAAGCTCCAACATGCAGACTAACCAGAGGCTGCTGAACACTGTTTCAGAAACTATACAGCACTTGCACCCGAACAAGGAAAGCTTACGTAGCTGTTCAGAGTTCCTTTTGCAGCTTCCAATCCATTTCTTGTTGCATAGCAATGACTTGGTGCATGCATATGCAGACAGCGCTATTGGCATGCAGTAGTGGAGGTTTCTGGGACGCTAAACTGACCCTTCAGCTTACCCCACAAGTGGTGCGTCAGTATAATCTATACCAGGTAAGCCCTGCACTACAGAACATAACAAACAACTATCTGACCTACCTAGCGGCAGGGAAAGACGGAGGAAGGGGAGAAAAACCAGACCCCATTTATATGTAATGCGTAATTCCTTTTATTTTTCAGTAGGCCAAACAGAAACAGGTCCTGTATAGACAGATAAACACAATTGATGGTACCTGCTGAAGGAGGAGGACATTACCAATCTTCAACTCACTCTCTCGCTCTTCTAATAACACATGATGAACGGTGCCTTGAATATCACCTAAAGAGGACAGAGCTATTACTATTTTATTTAGAATGACTGGAATACTCAAGGCATAGTACAATGAAGGTAAGGATATAGAATCTGTGTAAGAGGCAAGCACCAAGTCTAGGTGGGCACTGTATGAACAGACAGCCATTGGGTGTAAAACGGGGAAGGCAGTGCACCACTTTACCTGTTGGGTCTCTGAATACCGCGCTAGCATCTCCATTAGCTGGCGTCAGGCTCTTGAGAGCCACGGCCATTCGCGGGACTTTGTTCCTTGGAAGTTGCTTTAGAGCTGCCTGTAAATATTGAAGGACAGAAGGTGACAAGACATAATTAACCTTGTCTTAAGACATATTGTATAGGAGACACTACTGCTATTTTTACCTTGCGTAGAACCATGACCACACTGTATGTCCTCAGGAAGCAGGTGGGGTCATTTTCATCCAATGACAAATCTGCTTTCATAGTGGCCCAGGGACCTCTAATAAACTCTTCTGCCATTGGCTGCTGGGAGGACATTCCTTCCTACAAATAAAATAGTCTAATTCATTGAGGCCTGTGCCTAACTATTAGAAGGTTCTAACAGTGGGCAATTAAAAATGGAGTGAAGAATGGCCTGTGGATAGTTATAGAGAGACAAGAATATGAGAAGGAAGACAAGACTGGGAGGTTGAACACAGCAAAAATACACAAGCAGGGAAATTCCATGGTCTCTGAAAAAGAAATGTACCTTACTGAAGATCTTAGCTCGTGCCCCGTGATTTGGTGTGTGAGGATTGGACACCAGAATTTCATCCAGCCCTCTGCCACTGCTCTAGAAACAGATATAAACCAGAAATGTTTTAGTCACAACAAAATACTGCCTTTCTGAATGCCATCCAGTCATAAAACAAGAAGTTGTATTCCTGTCTGTATACCATTTACCAGCAGGTGGCAGAGTAGGTCACATTATCATAGTTTACTTTCCATGTCCCATAACATGCTGTCTGCCTCTTCACAGAGAGTCTGTATTCTGAATCCAATAGCTCTGTTTCATTTGTCACTATAAATATGCAGGCAGTCCAGATGTTTAAGCTTTCACTGTGTGAACATTGATCAATGAAATGAATTGTAACTAGAACAACTGGAGAAAAAAAAACTTCTTTTACAGGCCATGTAATTATTGTTAGTCTGTCTGAATAACTTTACAAAAACGTGGCTGTATAAAATACACACCAGAATTAATTCA
This sequence comes from Mixophyes fleayi, assembly GCF_038048845.1. Taxonomy (NCBI): domain Eukaryota; kingdom Metazoa; phylum Chordata; class Amphibia; order Anura; family Limnodynastidae; genus Mixophyes; species Mixophyes fleayi. The sequence goes on along the minus strand of NC_134407.1, from coordinate 173,067,835 downwards.
AAAGTCCTTACTTCATCTTAAAAAATGTTTGAAGTTTTTTTGGTCATCATAGAAGTTGCTCCCCAATCTATAGTATATGTTATTATATCAAAAGAAAGATGAAGGAGTTTATCTTTTAATTCAAGGCTTCCATGGGAAAGAAAAATATTTAATATTACATAGTCCTAATATACAAATACTTTATTACAATCTGGTGAAATGTTAAACAAATAATGTAGATTTTCTTGTTAATATTTTGTATTATAACTTATAATAAAAATAAATAAATAATGTGATAATTGTGTAAAAAAGATAAAAATAAAATGAAAAAAAATTAAAAGACGCATTACAGTGATTTACTATGTCAGGGGTTTTCCTTTATATATGGTCTTTAAGAAAAGTTTCTTTAAATCAATATTTGTTTATTTCTTTTTTTAACATTCAATCCCCATCTTTGTTGTAATATGTGGGTTTTAAACGCAGTTACATCATACATTTTTCAAGCATTGTATGTTCTAACACATACTATGGCTGTTTGTTGTAGTGTAGCCATTTCATATAATTGCTGCAGATTGTATTTAACTTGTTTCATATAATGTTGGCCCATGATAAAGTGGAACCATATATCTTATAATAGCAATGCATTATGCAGTATATAATGTATTGATCCTTGCCAGCTGACAATCGGAATTTATTGAAACACAACGTGTGTCAGTCATCAAATTTCTCTTTTATATTGCAATACTGAAGATATTCTTGTTACTATAGCAAAGATTCACTCTTCACAAACTGATCCTTGTCAACTGAAATTTGGGAATTAAGTGCACCTGCAGTGTATTACATGCATGACAGTGTATAGTAACTTCAAATTGCTTAGCTCAAAATATTCTGGTGTCTACAACATGTTATCTTTCAATCAATACAAGCAGATAGTCCAAACTTGTCTCGCCTGCACTGCACTGAAAATCACGTGAGTATCTCTAAGTTTTAACACGATCTGATAGGCAGTTTGACGAAGGTCTAGCTGCACTGCAATTAAATACTTTTTACTATTCTTGTGTTCCTAAACATTATTCCTTAATCCTGATCGACACACTGCCGACGCATAAAATTAAAATGAATAGGCTATTAATATTACTCAGCAAGTGCATTCTATTGTGCACTGCCCTTAGTTCAAGATAGGACCACCCATGTTAACATCGCAACGATGTCAGACCACCGTATGTTTCACTGATATGCTTCTTCCACGATATAAACCTCTATAAATTCTATCAACCAATTTATAAATGTAATAAACCAAATTCTGATAGACTGAATTCTTCTACCATAAACAGATAACTTATGAAACACATGACCCAAAGGTCCCATTTGCTCTGTACTTGAAATGTAAAAACAAGCTCCCAAATTGTCTGTAGGGTTATAGTCATAGTAGGGAACCTCTGACACTCAAAAGCTGTAGAACTACAATTCTTATAACGATGATGCCTACCCTCTTGGTTACACTAACAATGCATGTTATGCAGCCAGTTGCATGCTCTTGCTAAACACGCAGGTTTCTTTTGCGCGCAAGTTTATCGGTTTGTTAATGTCTTCCTGCAACTTCATTGCAAATCTATTTGCATATTGTCCCATGTTGAAATAGCTCAAGCTCTATATTTTATATCACCATAGGGTAGGGATAGGTTAAATAATGTAAAATGTTGTGCCAGTCACACAGGAGGCTGCCCACTGTGCGCTCCACCTGAGCTGCTGCCACTGCAACTTGAATAGCTGTAAAATATGGTTTACTGAACCCTATAGTGAATGTGCTGTCAGTAGAGAGAGCTTGGCTGACCAGGAACACAACTTATCAGTGTATATTCACAGAGCACTTATTAATGGCTTCAATAAACCATATTCTTTTACAGCCTTTCCAGCTACAGTTTAGGTGGAACGCACAGGAGGTACAACGCAAGTTCGACAGTGTACAAACCCTGAAAGAGAAACTCCAGCCATAGTTAAATTTGCAGTTTAATATCACCTCCATCCAACTACCAGAACACCGTGGCCCCCACAATTTACTGTTTAGAACACTACATTAAGTACAGGGAATTTTTTGACAACTGTAACCCTCATTAAATTATTTTCAGACAGGGAGTAACTGAAGACTTCCTAAGAGTGTCAGCTCTTGAAGTAAATCTTAGTGGTTGTAGAACTTTGGGTTTAATAAAGAGATATCATTTTGGGGAAATCTTAGTCCTTTTTAGACAGACTTGGTGATATTGTCTTGATTAACCCTTTCCACATCCACGTCACATAGGCCCAGATGGGTTGTCATGTACATGTATGGACACCTTCCTTGTCTCCTTTAAAAGATCCTGCTGATTTTACTGAATCCTACATTATCTTGTCCACCCCTTATGTATAAAAAAAAATAAAAAAAAGTTTTTTTCTAATTAAATTCCAAAAGCTTGATTATATTTAATTTTACACAACGAATGGAAGACATGTAAGGGGATGATAGTTTTCCATTAAAGTGGACCTGTCGCATACACACAGTGGAAGTAGCCATTCTGGAGCCTACCTGTATTCATATGAACACCTCATGTCTTAGTGATGTCTGTTCCTTGTGAATTAGTACAGGAGCTTGGGTTCAACCTACAAAATAGCTGCCTCCACACTGTGCATGCAATTTTAACAATCAAGGCAGGTATACAACTATCAAGCTGTGCATTTTAGATGTTGTGTCTACCTGGCTCCAGTCATACCATAGAGTTAACCCTGAGCCATAGACCTTAAAAATATCACCTGATCTGGCAGTAAGCCAGCTGGCCCAGGAAATCTCCTCTCTTTGGGTGATGGCGTCTCCCATGACATCTTTCTTGGAGTCTTATTAGCTGCTGTCATTAATTGTAAAAGGTGATTGGTTACAACTGGCGTCTGCAGAGTGCTGGGTGGGTGTGGGCGAGGAGACGACAGGGGAGTTCTTGGCAATGAGTGAGTTCTGTTGACTGGATTCTGCCATGTATTTGCTGTCCCTGATGCGCTGGCAGGAATATTGCCACGTGAATGAGTAGAAAGAGATGGGTAGGGGAGAGTTCCAACTCTCACAGGTGTAACAGGTTGTGTTTCAACAGTAGGCCTTAAGCAGGGCCTTTTGGCAGTGGGTTCTGATGAATGACAGGGTCCACTTCCCACATCACTTAGTTGGAAACTTGAGGCTGGAGGGGAGCTAGCATTACAATTGTAATACTGTGGCTGTGGGGGGATGCTCATTGAACACTGCCTGGTTTCCAGATCCTGGCAGAGGCTACTTCGAGATGGCCGCAATTGGAAGGAAGAGTTATTCGAGTCTGCGCTATTCTTTGCCGATGTCTGATTGGTTGGCCTCAACAGCAGCTGAGGTTTCGGAGCCTGGCATTGTCCTTCTGACACCTCTGCTTCCAACTCACTGAACACTGACAACAGTTCTTCATCATCAACATCCTGGACCAGAGAAGGAGCACTTGTTGCCTCTGTAGATTTCACATCTACCTGTACAATAGTTTCCAGCTGTGCTGGTGAGGGCTTTGTATCATGGGTGTAATTTCCTGGCTCCTCTGAGTCTTTAGTAGGGATTTTGGAGATAGGCCGGAGATGGGCAGTTGTGGGTTTAGGAAGGGGGAGACTGGGCTCTGTATCCTCCAGTACTGACAAAAAATCCTACAAAGGGAACAATTGCAAATGAGTTAACTGAATATGCATATTAAAGAATGATTCTACTCAGGATTCATGTAAAATCTGATTTCAAAATATGACTTACAGAGGTCCAGCAATCATGCTGTCCAGCTGGTCTCTAAATGTGTTTTGCATATGCCCACTGTTGTCATCTTGCTCCACTAGTAGCATAGTGTTGGACAACACATTGCCTATCTGAAAACTGACCAGATCGGCAGTAGCGAGGAGACTTTTCTCTCTCTCCTGCTGACCTGACCCTTTGCCAGACAGACAGTATGTTGACTACCAGCAGAAACATTGTTGACCCTTTCTTCCACAGTAAGAACAATTCATTGCTTTTAAAGGGCAAACCCTCCCTGCGTAAAGTCTTACAGGCAATAATTAGGACAATGACAATGGGCTAAACGAAATATTACACTTACCTCATCATCAAAGTCTTCTGATCCAGAGCAAAAGAGGTTGTGAAGACTTAAAGCCTAGGAAAAAAAATGTTTAACAAGTAAAAAAGGAAAGTATAGCATAAAAGGGTTGAAGAAAAAAACCTCAGGTGGTATGGGAAGACATAATAGGTAGTAAAATGAAGCAAACTGATGAGATGACATTCAAGTAGGGAAGATGCAACAAGGTAGGGTTGGGGGCCATGGCACAGTGGGACGTTTAGATGAGGGATGCCCAATCAACCATTTAAAATGGGAACTATGAAATATACATGTTATCTGGCAGCAGTGCAATTACTACAGATGCATGCACTTTGCTTTTGCAATGCTGCATGCAGACTTGCTAATCGGACACCATAACCAGCAGCAGTTCCCCCCTGTCTATTGCTATTGGAAAAATGTGACAGATGCACAAAAGTGTCATACTGTTAAAAAAAAAATCAGGTTCAAAGGTATACAGCATATACATTTTGTCTGCATCCATAGGTTTAAATGGAGGTAAAAGTTGTGAGAATGTTGGTCAATTCTGTAGGTACAAGGCAAAAACAAAAGGGCAACAGTTCTACAGCACAGGAAGAAGGGGACACTAGTGTGGAAGGGAAGAAAGAAGAGAGCAACAGTAAACACAAGTAGGTAGGGGGTACCAAAACTGCACTGGACCCAGATTGAACACTATTAAAATAAGGGTCTATGTTATGAGGTAGGCATATCACGAAAGAAAATTCCGATTAAGATAAGTGTATGAGTGTTAATAAATAGTATTAGCGGGAATGGCTGAAAGGGAGTTATATAAAAACACAGATACAGCATAAATGCAGAGTTAATATTACGGGCTCTCCAGCAGCTGTAGAAACTCAAGTTACACTGGTTCTTTTTTTTTTTTATACTGGTAATTTCCACAGCAGTTACAGAGCCACGGTGGTCTGCACAGGACCCTCACAAAGTGCAGATAGATGGAGTGACATATGTACTGGGTAGTATATACACAGATAGAAGAGAGTCAAAATTCACCATGTATCGAGAGGAGAAGATGCCACAGCATAAGCCATACAGCTCCGACACCACAATCTTCTAAAGGGAGACAGTTTGCGGGTGCACACTTCCGGCATTTGGAACGCACAGATCTCTCGCGGTGCAGTCATAACTCTGCAATCTGGCCCCGCCCGGTTACCCTAAAGTGCTACTTATGTCCTACCAGAAATATATATTACCACCAGAACTATAATACATGCAGATGTGTAGTGTAACAGTGGTCTTTCTCCATACCAGCCGCCCTGACTGCTTTTTCACAGTTTAATAATAGTTTACTTAGGCATACCTCGTTCTTTTCTAAATGCAGTAATCTGACTTGAATTAAAGGCTGTAAATGGTAATTTTATATTAATGCAGGCCACGTTATTGCAGTAGGAAAATGAATGGAAATGCAGAGCAGACTGTTAAGACCTTTTGAAAAGGAGTCAGGGTGACAGGTTAATTGCAAAAAATGCAAAATACACACTGGAGAGTAGTTTAAATGTAATGATGTATGCTGCTATCAGGATTCATAACAGTTTATTTGATTATGTATTTAACTTTAATTATTCACTTTTTTTTTTTTTCAATCAAAGCTAGGCCATTGTTTTTAGAAATTTTCTATGGACTTCACAGTATTTCTGGAGTAAGGCTAGCCCAATGGTAAGTACAATTTTATATTATATGTGAGTTAGGATTAACTCCTACATTGTAATATCTCCCTTAGGTTAACTGCTAAACTGTAGCTCAGTTGCTCCCACCTCAGGATCCTGAAGGTTAGAATTAGCAAACAGGTGTCCCAGCACATGCAGGTTTGATAACAGGAGGACAGATTCAGCAGGTGAAATGATGCACAGTTATCACTGATGGAAAGAATGGGCACCAGGTGATCTTAATTAGAGAAATACATGGCTAACAGGTTTCTAAAGTCTCTTATTTCCAAACTCTTGACTTTAGCTTTATAAATCCTTAACAGCATATAAAAAAAAAAAAAAAGCCTAGATGAGTTTAAGAATGTGATAGTCATGTCTAATGAGGTGAGTTGCAGGAAACACTTGAAAATTTGGGCGTTAGGTAAAAGACTTGTTGTAAAAGGAAGGGAATGAAAGTGTATGAGATGAGAGATGCAGAGGGGTTGAGTTGGATGATCCTTTGAGACATGGGAAATTGTTTAGGGTGGTGCCGCATTGTTAAAGGCTTTTGTATTTTAGTAGAAGTACTTTATATTGGATTCTGTAAAATACAAGTGCAACCAAGGTAGGGACTGACAACAGAGCAGAATGTTTTGCAAAAAAAATTATTCTAGCTTCTGCATTCAATAGACTGTAAGGATGAAAGTCTGACTAGATGAGATTGGATGTATATTTGTGAGGCAGTTTCCAGAGCATTTTGAATAAGGGTGGTAGATGGCAGTATATTTGACAAAGTCATGAGGCTTTTGTCATTCTACTTTGTGGAAGAGTTTTTGAAGGCTGTGTGTTTCTTTATTAAGTCTTGGCTGAAATTGTGGTGGACAGGGAAAGTTTAGCTGCAGCTAATTGATCTTGGGCTGTTGCTAGGGTACTATTAAGATGTGATACTGTCCAAACAGGAGTCTGTCACCTATAGTGAGAATACGCTCTCACATCTGACTTGCATACAGATTAGTTTAGTCAGCACTTGCTCTGGCATCACACTCTGTCTTGGGGGGAAAAGAAGTGGCATGAAGCTTAGTAAAGCATTTTCTTGAGGTTGTCAAGTGGTTCAAACAAAGCGCATTGTGTTGTAATTAAAACCGATCTACTTGCAAGAGTGAAAAACTCTTTGTAGGTGTGTTAAAGGAAACACGTTGTATTAACTTTTTCATGTAAAGCTGTATTTGGCACCCCAATATTCCAGCATCAGTTTGACAGTAGCCTCATTCTGTGTTGTTATAAAGGAAAATAGGGACAGGTGTCCCAGGCCCTATTGCTAGGAGGGTCCTGCATGAGCCCTGAAAGTGCACTACTGTTGCTATCTGCAGCCAGTGCTATGGGCCCACATGTTCCCCTTCACTAGCCATGTACTGTTGGTGGGTCGTACTTAGTAATAGTGCTCATCCCTGGAGGCACCCACTACTTGTTCAGACACCGGTGCCTTCAGCGCTCCTTACTCCTGTATTTTCTATGCACGTTACAGGGAGGGTCCGAGCACAGTAGAGTGGGGAAGTTGGTGGGCCCTCCATCACAGTCTTTTTCCATGATTGCTGTTGTCGGCCCTTTGTTCTAGCAATCACTAAGTTCACCACCTTCTCCATGTGTCCTTTGATTTGTAGAATAAATACTTCATAGCGTGGATATAAATATTCCACACACCCTTTTTCTAAAAATTATCTATTTTTTTTTTTTTTATCATTTGAATAGTGATAATTACAAGGTCACATTAAAGGTGGAAAAAGGTCTGATTTATCTTTATTTCAGACTTTACATCACAAATGGCTTTCACTGGTTCTTCCGACCTTTTAATCCACAGTGAGACCATGAATGGAGTTTCATTTTGTATGTGCCAACCCTCCACCCCCTGGAGTTGTGGTTATTTTGCCACTGGTAGGGCATACCTAGCATCTTCCATTATTCCCATTTAAATGAAGGGAAAGCATACTCCCAAAACTTCAGGACACAGAATTGTGAGAAATTTGACCACCTCTCCCGATCCACGCCTTCTTACTGTTGGGCCATACTAAGAACAAGAAGGACGCACCCCTTTTAAAAATCCCACAACATTGAGGGCTATTGGCAGGTATAGATACAGGTTACAGCGTCCAGACAATACATTCTCTAATTTCACTGGGGGTTTCAAACAACCAATGCCAATAGCTTTCATGGCTTTCCAATATGTGCACTGATTTGGACACCTGGCTTCCTATGGACATATTTTGCCCTGTGTCTACCTTTATCATAATATATTAGCTGAGCAGTGTGCACGTTAAGTTTGGCACAATAATCTATCCAGTGCTCATCTCACAATATGCTGTTGGGAGGTATGGTCTTAAGTGATTCCACCTCTTATCTATTTTAACTAATGCTGTGCCAGCCTCAGTCAGTTACAATTATGTCAGTGCTTGTTTACACCACAGTGCCCATGTAGTGCTGTTTGACAGTGCTCAGGCCACCCCGTCTGCATGCAAAAATAGAGCACTTCTGCACTGTGGCTGTGACAAAGCCCTAATATATCTGTAATGCCAGGTTGCCTCACCATTAACATACTAGCACATGATTATATATACCTCGTTGTACAGAATGTAGCATTCCCTGTGCAGTTGATTTACCACATGAGAATGTTAATGGGGGAGGGGTACCAGTATTGATAGAATTGATCTGGGTACTGTATTTTCAGTGCTCAAGTAAAATAAAGGAGGAATTGAGATCTTTCATTCCACTGCCAGTGCACCTCTCCAGTTCACAAATGTGTGTGGTAACATCAACCATGCATCTGTGCTTTGGAACGCTAAGGAATGAACAAGCACGTAGGTCTTGTTCTGCATGCTCTTATTCAGCCTGATGTTTCAGCCTATAAGTGGTCCAAGATATCCTATATGGAAAATATCTGTTTCTTGTGAAAGGGAGAATTGGTACTGGTCAAGTGTCTATTAGCGACTAACTCTATATTGGCACTGAGTGAAAGTGTTGTACACACTCCATGGGTCTGGTTATAGCACATGGGTTCATTAGTTATCGGGGACTAGGTTATCTGATCACTTCTAACATCAGGGGGGAGATGTATCAAGCTGAGAGTTCTCCAGCGGGTTTGAAAAGTGGAGATGTTGCCTATAGCAACCAATCAGATTCTAGCTAGAATTTTGTAAAATGTACTAAATAAATGATAGCTAGATTCTGATTGGTTTTTCAAACCCGCCGGAAAACTCTCAGCTTGATACATTTACCCCCAGATCTAAGGCTTAATCTCCTCAAAAAGTGCAACTACAAGGGCTCATGTGCATTGAAAAACAAAACTGATAAAGGGACTAAACCTTTGAATGATCTGTTAAAAGCAAAGACAAACAATGTCTGTTCTCAAAGCTTCCTTGCAGAATAGGGTACTACATACTTAATGAGCATTACTATTGAACTTAATTATATTGTACAGAGCGCTAACAATGGTGAATGCTGCAGGCACTGTTAAAATGAAAGCAGACTTGTCAGAAAGTGTGTGTACAGGTCTGTTTGCTGACATTGTTACAATCGGCATCAAAGAGGAAATAAGAGGAGTGCTACCCATGCACTTTTGCCACTCTAGGAATGGGCATGTGTGGCCTTCCCACCAATCGGGCTTGGCTAAGCCCACTGAAACGGCTTTATAAACATGCCTGTTTGCTTGCCATTTAATGTCTGTATAGCAAAGGATTACAGCAGAAGTGCAGACCTTTCTCCTGCCAGAATGTAACACTAGTTTGCTCTGCAGGTTATATAGCATTTAATGGTCTGACATAAAATGTAATCATTTGTCAACGTTCAAGTCTGGCTAAGTCCTTTTTTCAGATGCGGTATTTGTCAGTGTAAAAGCCTGTCCCTATGCTGTGAGTCAGACTCCGCAGTGAGTCACTGAACACCAGAACGTCAAGACCTCTGCTCAGTACATGAGGGGAATGTGTAATTCCATGACTGTTAATGTCTGTAGCTCTGCACAAACTGTTGGTTTTACATTGCCTTTACCACAGTTTGAATGGAGCATAAACATCTCTCTCAATAGAGATCATTGGCAATAGGCATCTCGGTGCTTCCCAGCACACACAAATATTTAATATGAATGCAGTGTGGCATGCGAACATATGAAAATAGTGCAAACCTAGGCCTTTCACCTTTATAGAGGTTTCACGCAGATTTGACTTTAATTTTTAGCTTGTGCATGTGCAACTTTAACAAAAAATCTTATTTTAGATTTAGTACTTCTCTTTTGCATGTAGCCATGCATATATCTTCAGGCAGAGCTGTTTATTTTAATTTCTGTGGGATATTATACAAAGTTGTCGTACCCAATGCAGATATCATAGCAGAGTTGTGCCATAGCTGGTGACAAGAACATAGACATCGCTACCTAATATTTTTATTACACTACATGGCCAAAAGTATGTTGACATCTCTTCTTATTAGTGTACAGGGGCAGGCTGGACTGGGGGCCATCTGCCCACCCATAGGTCCCATAGTGGGCTATCTTGGACTGGGTCATCTGCCTTTTTTTTTTTTTTTAAATGTTCCTAATAAGCAACTGAGTCGAGTTTTACCCCCCCCCCCCCCCCCAGGCTAAAATTTGCCAGCCCTCTCCTGATAGTGTGCTTGGCCATTTCAACCACACCCATTGCTAACAGATGCATATATTGAACATACAGACATGCAATCTCCATAGTCAAACATTAGCAGTGTAATGTGTTGCACTATGGAGCTCAGTGACTTTCAATGTGGTACTGTCACAGGATGCCACTTTTCCTTCAACACCATTAGTTATATTTCTGCCTTGCTAGAAGCTGACCAGATCAACTGTAAGTGCTGTTATTGTGAATTAGAAACATTTAAGAGCAGCAACAGCTCATCCACAAAGTGGTAGGCCACACAAGCTCATAGAAGAAGACTGCCCAGTGCTGTAGCAAAATCATTTGTCTTCTGTTGCAAAACTCACTACAGAGTTCAAAACTACCTCTGAAGCAACAAGAAGTATTCGTCGGGAGCTTCATGGATTGGGTTTCTTTGGCCAAGCAACTGCATACTAGCCTCAGATCATCATGCACAATGCAAGTGTCGACAGGAGTGGTGTAAAGCACACTACCATTGGACTCTGGAGCAGTGATGATGTGTTCTCTGGAGTGATGAATCACGCTTCACCATCTGACAGTCAGACCAACTAATATGGGTTTGGCAGATGCCACGAGAACACTTCCTACTCGAATACCAGGAATAATGGTCCCGCACTGTTTTTCATGTATTGGCCTGGGCCCTAAGTTCCAGTGAAGAGAAATCTTACTTCTACAGCATACAATGTCATTCTAGATAATTGTGTGCTTCCAACTTTGTGGCAAAGGTTTGAGGAAGGCCCTCTCCTGTCTCAGCATGACAATACTCCTGTGCACAAAGTGGGCTTCAATAAAAAAAAATGGTTTCCAGAGAACTTAACTGATCTGCACAGAGCCCTGACCTCAACCTCCTCCTGAAACACCTGTAGGATGAATTAGAACGCTAACAGAAAGCCAAACCTTATCAACTAATATCTGTGCCCAACTTCGCTAATGCTGTTGTGGCTGAATGGATATAAATCTCCCCAGCCACATTTAAAATTAAGTTGAAAGCTTTCCCATAGGATTTTGAAATTTGATGTACAAGTGCATATGAATGGGATGTTTGGGTATTCCCATACTTTTGGCCATGTAGTGTATATGAAAGTGGCTCAGGAATTTGAGAAGCTTGCCTAAAGAGATTAGTTGTCAAGGAGCATTTGGAGGCAAGGGGAAATTCTTGTTGTGCCAGGGAGTGCACTCTTTGGAGAGTGCAGCCTGAAAAAGTCCTGTAATTGCAAATGAGAGCAGGTAATGAGTGTGAATGACAAGTGCAAATCTTGGGCAGAGTGGACGGTTTGAGCTGGGAGATAATCCCCACATGCTGTCTTCCACGAAGCTTTAAAAGCACATTGCCACTCTTTTTAAAGATCCTCAACCTAAACGTCAAAGAATTGGATCAGTTGGTGGACTTTCTTGGGCACAACATCTGGGTATCCTCCAACTTGCCGAGATCAGCAAACTTTTAATGCGCCTCGAGAGTGGCAAACTGGCTGAATTAAATGGTAAGAATTTGGACGAGATGGACGTTGATCCGGATGGTAAGTTAGAAATCTTCTGTTTGATGTGTGGTTTTGACTTTTACCTCGGTAATTTACATATCTGTTTCTTTTCAGAACTGGTCCAGCTACAGAGTGACAGGCCGGATGATGAGCAAGCCCCTCTGACAGAGGGTCAAGCATTGTCCATGTCCGAATAGAGACTGTGTAGGGACCCGGCAACATGGCACTTAGTGCCTAGTCAGGACTTACAGTTTCATTATGCATAAGCACTTTGCCTTCTCTGTATTTTGCAGATTCATAATGGATCACTCTGCTTCATTTCAGGTTGTAAAGAAGTGCGGAATAAAACCTGAGACAGAGAGGAGATCCAAGCTGTGGAGAAGCACATGATCAAGTTTATCCAAACATACCGAGTGCCTGAAAAGTGTTACTACGTCGCATGCCTCATGTCTGAACCATCAACACTGAAAGATCGGTAGTGGTTGGGGGTGAAATTCTACATAAAGAACCACATAACAGCTTTAAAGGTAGATTAAACTTGTTGAAGGGACCTGACTCTTGCTTTAGCGACGATTTGTCTGGAGCTACGATTCTACAGTCTGAATCCTCCAATGTCCCTGTGCTGGCAGACCACTTGACCTTTTGAATGCTACCAGCACTAGTTACAAAGTGCTGGATAACAATGACGGGTCAGCTGAAGGATATCCCCATGGCATGAGTGAATTTGGTCAGGAGACATGATCAGGGTTTTGTGGAGTTAGGGTTTTTGAATGGCATACCCACTGATGTGATCCACAGCAATGATTTAGGCCATGTCATTGTCAGCCAGTTTGTAAAATAATTTATCCACAACCAAGTCCAGCAAGAAACTAGCTTGCCAGCAACCTGTTCACCAACAGTACCGGTGTATCCAGCACAGGAGTCTCTGCCATCCAGGGAGCAATGAGAGGTGAGTAACCCTCTAATTGGCATGTCTGAATGTGGGGTAGACATGGGGGCAGAGTTTAGCACAACCCAACGAACTGACACCGACAGGATAGTATGGGAGGACAGAGTGTTGTACCGAGTGGCTGATATGCATTCCCCTCGCAAAACATGGACAGTGATATTGCAGCTAGTGGTTGCCTGACAGTATCGCTCTCAGATGCTAGTGCTGGTTCATGGCAATCTGGGTAGCAGGCACTGAAGCATCAAGAAAACTAGTGTGAGATTTTAATGCAGTATCTTCTGGCCAGGGATTATGCAGGATGTAAAGCGCTTTAGGGCCATCTGATGTATGCCAGAGGTCTTCTGTGAAAAGTTCCAGTCCAACCCATGCTAATCATAGGAGAACTGTTTCAACAGGTAGTGGCGGATATTGTTACTCCCCCTGCTCAAACCTATCCGGGTAGGAAAATGATTGCTTTGGCTGATTCTGTTACTGAGTATCCTGATGCGGTAGCTTTGGCATCCAGAGATACCAAGCATGTCCCTCAGGTCTTTATGATATATGGGATATATGTAGACAACATACTGGTGGGGCGATTGTATTTTGCCCATTGCTATTCAGATTCTTATCAATCCAATGGGAGGTCTCCTGGACTGTGCTATCCAGGGTATTGTGTGGGGTTCTGCGCAATTGGGTAGGAAGATGGCTATGGGTTTGCAACAGTCTTCCAGGATGACAATAGCTTTTCTGTGAACATTGTAACACTTTTACACTGTGCAAATAATAAAATATCAAATTGGAGACACAGCTACATTTAAGAACCTTCTGGGGATGGGCCACAGGCATTCTTCCTGACAAGAGGGTGATTGCAGGTGCGCTTAACCTTTACTGATCCTGCTTGGTCACATCCATGAAGGCTTGAAGTCAGGATACACTAGGAGTTACGGCTTCTACTGGATTGATCAAGAAGTGGAGGCTAGAAGAGAAGGACTGCAAGGACCAGAGACCTTTTTCCTTCCTCATTCCCTGTGGGTTTAAGCCAGAGCCTTGTTACCACCAGACTGTGCCTTAGGTGGATACCCCAGGGGTTGGCTATAGAGAGACAAGTATTTTAATGTATCATTTCCCTGTATGTTGTCTTGCAATGTAAGTGATCGCTTTAACCCTTTCATAAAAGTGCTATAGTGCTGTTGGTGATTTGCGCTAAATAATATTTAAGTATTCTTTATTCAGATATTTGCCTGCTGGTAAAAATAAATTTCACACTATGCGCCTTAGCAGTTGTTGACTCCACTCTGTGATTTTACGTGTTCTTCGGTTTCGTGGCTGAGTTGCTGTTCCTAAATGCTTCCTGTGAAGGAGGTCGCATTGTGTGTATGCGTGATGAGCGTGCGCACACGTACATTGTTCAACTGCGCATGCAGAGTACATACAGTGCGCGTGCATGGCCACACTGCAACTGTTGGTGCATGCACAGTTACATACCAGGATCCAACTGTGTGCGCTGATTTTAAGTTGGTACGTACACAGTGGGGAGAGATGTCAGAGGTGATGGCACCATCACCCCTAGCCACACACACAGCGTCCACGTGTATATAAGGATATACTATAGGGATACACTACATTACAGAAAATATATATTAAAATGCACTCAGGGGCTGGCTGGCAGACTGTAGCCCTGGGGGGCAAGCACATAGCACTAGCCCATAAGAAGCGGTCCATCCTTAAAGGGTGGATTTCGGTACAATATATATTTATCAAGATGAAAAGAGGCTATTTTAGTGTTGCTTAACCCTGCGATACCCTATTCTAAATCTTAATGAAAACAAATAATGCAACAAAAACAAACCTTTTTTTTTTTTAATATAGCATTTTATTTTATATGCTCTTTCTCCCTACAGCACTATATATGGTATTCAATTACAGTTCTGAACACTGGATGATTTATCAAAATGCAAAAAGCCCTTTTACTTTAAAAATCTGATGTTTTTTGCCAGTAAAAGAGGTTCCTTTGCTTTGCACTATATACTAATGGGGTTATTTGTTTAAGGGTTAACCTAAAACAAATATGAGGGATGCTTCTGGAAGGAGGAGCAGAGCCCTAGGTGTCAATCTGATACTCTGGTCCAGAGCTGGATTAAGGCTCTGGGAGCCCCAGGGCACTTTAGATAGAGGGGGGCCCTATGATGTAACATTGTTATCATTTTAGACAAATACACTGGTAATACTGTGTGCACTACTGTTAGGTGCACGCAGCTCTGCCTTCACGAGCAGTACAGTGTGAAGCGGGACATACCTCCCAACTATCCTTCCGGTTGGACCAAATCCTGACTAAGCGAGACAGTCACCCAAATTTGGGTCTGCCCCACCAGACTCGGGACAGTTGGTAGACTGTCCTGCTTTCTCCTACCTGTTCTTGTTACTTTCACCACCTGTGGCTCCTGTTTTGTTTAGATCAGTTGCTGCTTGCCTGAATCCTGGAATGTTGGAGGCCCTATTTGGGATAAAAATGGGTACATGAAATTTAGAAAAACTTCAACCAGCCCCTACATTAAATCAGTATAGCACCCTCTTTTTATAATTAGGCTTCCCTCCAGCACCAACATTAAAATAACAGTATTCACATTTGATAAATAGATATTTTCCCTCCAACTAGCCTGAGATTGAATTAATAGCATACATATTTAATAAACAAACAGCCCCAGCAATAAATTAAATGGCATTTACGTTTAATAAATATTTCCCACAACTATCCCAGGCATTAAATAATTAATATTCACATTTAATAAATATACATCATTTTCCCCCAAACAGCCCCATGTTTAATAGCTCCCAAACCACCCCAATATTAGATTAAATGTCCAATCACCCCATCTTAAACTCATAGTCCCCACTATTAAATTAATTTGCCCCACCATCACCCCACAAATAAAGTAACACCCAATAATTATCCCCCACCTGCACTCCACTATTAAATTAATAGACTGTCTTAGACATTGTATTGAGACCCCCTTCCCTCACACATTATATTAATGTACTGGCACACCTCATGCGCGCACACACAATATACTGGCACACCTCACAATGTACTGGCATATACATACACACAATATACTGGCACACCTCACAATGTACTGGCATATACATACACACAATATACTGGCACACCTCACAATGTACTGGCATATACATACACACAATATACTGGCACACCTCACAATGTACTGGCGCATACACACACAATATACTGATCCCCCTCATAAAACACTGACCCACACACACACACTATACTAGCCCCCTCATAAAACACTGACACAGACACTTAGGGGCGTATTCAATTGTTCCTCCGGCCGTTGGAAAAACGAGCGCTCTAAAACTATTACCGTTAATATGGTAATTACTCGCTGAATTTCATCTCGCAGCTCCCTGAGCTGCGAGATGAAATTCAGCGAGTAAGCTACCGTATTAACGGTTTTTACGCACAATATTACCGTATAAACGGTAATAGTTTTAACGCGCTCGTTTTTCCGCCGGCCGGATGAACAATTAAATACGCCCCTTAATATTCCTCTCCTGCACTTACCTGGTTCTATCTACGTCGTGCGCTGTGTAGTCTTCACACATGGGATGGCACCTGTCGTGGTGCGCATCCCATGTGACAGCAATTGGAAGCAGCATAGTGGAAGGAAGGAAGGAAGGGAGGGAGGGGGGATGGCCCGCGGTCAATGGGAGAGGGTGGCTGGTCCCAGAGGAGGGGACAGGTACCAATAGAGACTGGGGAGGGACCGGCCCAAAATAATCTTCTCTTTTTTTTTTTTTTTTTTCTTGGTCCGACACTAGCGCATTTGCCCCCTTGCCTAGTCCGCCCCTGACTATACTATAGGAATACACTATTCTATAGTAATATACTATACTATAGAAAATATACACTACACTACAGAAAAGGACTGCAGGAATGTTCCTTACATTGCAGACATAGAATTGGTTCCACGATACAAGGATTTGATAAGTATCATTGATGATATAAATCTATAAAGCTGTAATGTTGATTTATCTATTTATATACATATAACTGTGTATCATTTATCTGTGATAGTTAAATCAATATTATACATATTAATTCTTATTAAAGATACATATGTATCGAAAATACTGCAAGGATAGTGTCAGGAATAAAGGTGGTGAATCTAGGGTTAAATGTATATTGATATACTATGTTATGTTGAACAATGTTATGATATATGTGTGAACTGAATGCAGAGTTTTCTGTGAACTGTAGAATACTTTGATTTGAATACATACATATGTTGTGAGTATTGGTTATTTGTAATGAATATATATTGTGAAGTATTGCTGAGAAACAGTGGTTATTGGATAAATAATTCTGTAAAGCTTAAGTGTTTAGTGTGGTCAAAAGACTGAGTAAGGCAACACTGTTTAAGAAAAGGTGCCAAACCATGTGAGTTTTTTATAACGAGTGTATCTGAGAACAGAATAAGAGGATAGAGTGCGCAACAAAGGCATAAATATGGGTCTTTTAACACTTCCACTTTCTAATAATATCGCTTACAGTTGATCGTAGACTATACAGCAGGGATAAAATTTCACCAACCATCTTATTGCAAATGTGGCATCCTATCACAGTATCACGCTTGAAGTCACTGAGCTCTTCAGAACGACCCATTTTGTATCACAAATGTTTGCAAATGGAGTCTGCATGGCTAGGTGCTTGATTTTATATACCTCTGGCAATGGGTCTGATTGAAACACCTCAATTCAATAATTAACAAGTGTGGCCAAATACTTTTGTCCACATAGTGTACATACGCCTCTTCAATAAATGTATAAATAACAGATAATAAAAGATAAGAGTTGCATCTAACATGCCAAAATGAATTGTGTCTGATAGATGGTCAATTTTGAGAAACGGAAATAGAAATAAAAATTTCAGGGACACAACTTGGACTGCTCTTGGAAATTAGAAAGCATCTATGCTTTGCATGGTACACTATTTACTATCTTATCATATGTGTTGTAATTATTCCCCTAAATAGGTTCTATGGCTCATGTTGTAAAATATATTTTCAAGTTGGCAACTCTGTTGAACGTGTTCTCTCCCTTGGAAGCACAGCCCTCCGCTATCTTATTTCTCACATTCCCTCCTTTTCCAGCAGGACTGGGCATTTCATGACAGAAAAATACTGCTCAGGTAACCATGGAAACCAGCTCTCGGACTCAGCAAGTTCCCAGAACCTTCTGCGGTGGGATAGACGAGCGTGAGTGAAAATAGTATAAAGGGAAATGGAAAAAAATTGCTACATAAAAAGAGCAGAACCAACTTATGGGCTGGCATCGCTGGGAATCTTTTTTTTTTTTGTGTGTGTAATGTGCAAAAAGTATTTGCTCTTCAGACCAAGAATCATTCTATATAATATATATATATATATATATATATATATATATATATATATATATATATATATATATATATATCATTTTCTGTTTATGTACAACATCACAATTTTAATGTCCGTGTGATAATATTCTGCTGTGGCATTGCTCATGATTGCAATTACTTCTCTGTTAGTGAAATGATTTCTAAAAACATAATAAAGGGGGGAAAAATACAATTTTAACAAAACTTATTGACCTCAGGCTATTGCAATTGGCCATTAAATGAGAAAAGCATAAGCTTAATATTATCACGGTGTAATGGTTCAGGATGGTTATTGTCACAATATTGTGACATTTGGAATGTTTGGATTTGCAAAAGCTGTTCCACTCTTTAGTGTATTTATATTACACACAGTACATTCCAGGAACAATAGTATGAAGTGAACAGCTTGTAACAATCCAGGCATTCAAATGTGACAATAACTAGATCCATCAAGGTTCACTGATCATATAAATAACCTGTATGCTGGTGAGCTGTTGGGGAGGTGGCTGCTGCTTTAAAGAGATGCAGGCTTCCCGTAGCCACGCCCCTCATTTGCAAAGCACGCCCCATCCACCGACAGAAACTATTTTTAGGCTGTCGGGTCACGTGACTTGGGGGGTGACGTCACTGAATGTTGTTGTTGGTGGAGAGACTACAAGAAGGAGAGGGAGAGACATCAGGTTAGCGGGTGATGGACAGCGGTGCAGAGTGAGCCAGGTAGCCGATCCTCTACTAGCAGACAGGTGACAGCCGCTGCCTGATGTATGTGGCTTGGACACTCCCCTTAGAGAGACAGCAGATGAGACGGGAGAGACATCCATGCACTGAGAGAGGCAAGAGCATCCATCCACCGAGACAGTCCAGAGACATCACTTGCAGAGACCAGAGTCAGCCTCTGCAAAGATACACACCTAATGCAAGAGACCAAAGGCACCACTGAGGGAGGCAACGGATATCTGAGACACCCAGCTCCTGTAGGGTCACCTCACCTTGGTGCTCAGAGACTGCAAAGAACGCAGGTAACACCTGTTTTTGGAGTCAAAATATTATGAATTATTAATGTATGTAATCATTATTGTAATATTGTTGTCATTCTCCATTCTGTTTATTAAATTGTATCTATACAATGGATGTTGCCTAAATAGGACAGTATTAATTGTAAATATTTAGGAGAGATTGTGGCATTTTGCAGGGGTTTACGGCTTGTTTATGCATTGGGTCTACAAAGACCTGCATGGGCTGCATTGTTATAATTAGATAAAAACGTGTCGGTGTTAATGTCAGGCATAAGGTTATATGGATGAGTTGCATTAGGATTAGTGTATGAATAATTATATAGGACTCGTATGGATATTGCAGGAAGTTATGTCACAGACCTATGGTTATTTCAGGCTTACAGTGTATCATGTGGATGATGTAATTGAGTCTTAACATGCTCTGTGGACAGAGATAAAGTTGGTGGTACTGAAGTTAGAATTAACACTGATGAGTGGCATATTTTTTAGGGTTTTAATGGTGCAAAGCCAAGACTTATTTACACATTTCTCAATTAAAAGGTTTTTTTTATAGGTTTCGGCATCCAAGGAAAGGCCATGAGGACTATTGTAATTGAGAAGTATTATAAGGTGTTCTACTTCTGATTAGTAATATGGTTGCTGAGGTTTGTATGGATGAATATGTAAGGTTAAATAGTTATAGCAAGGTTATAATGAAACTTCAGTGAAACATGGCGATGCAGAATTACAGCATTTTCATTGACTATGGTTGAAGAATTCAGGATACTAAAGTAAACCCCTTGCCTACACACAATGGAGGTAGCCATATTGTGTTCTGAACCAACAATCCTGACATATACCTTTTATTAATTTAATGCACTTCATATGTACTTGCTGACGTTTTGTAGGCCCACTCCTGGAGAGGAGGTCCAGGTGAGAAGTTAAGGACGTCATCACAGCCCAATGTCTGCTACGCAGTACTGCAATTTGCATCACTGTGCAGCAGGGGTCAGTCACTATGACCAACTGCGTTAATCAAGCACTCCTTCCACTTTAGTGATGAAGAGGGCGGGTTCTGAGAGGGTTCTCTGCTCTTCCAGGAGTCCGGGAGAATTCCCCAAAATTTGGGAGTAAGCAAGTATGATTTCATGCCACTTGCCTCAGTAATGTCACTAGTTACTAGTGACTTCATAAGCAGAATATTGGTTCATCCTTTAAAATGGCTGCCCAGAGTGTATAGTGGTTGATCTACTTTAATGTTTGGTTGGCTTAGAGATGCAAGGTGTATAAAGTAATGATTCTGTTAATTGAATTTAATAGATGTGCATACATAAGTATTGTAAACTAACATCTATTTCACTATATGATCATCCCTTTCTTGCACATTTTAAGCTTTTGTATACAGTTTCTCCATTTCTGCTAATCTGTTTCATTGAAACTGCAGACCTCCTCCACCCATATTTTTACAGGCATTCAATTCTTCCATAGGTTCTCTTCCTAAGCCCACCCACTGTTATATTTAATGTTTATTTGCCTAAGGAGATGTGGTACTCATTATTATGTTACAATATTTTTATTATATCCAGTTTTCTAGTTTGAGTCTAAAGATAATTAATGTCAGTTATTGTTACCTGTTTAAGGGATACCTGTCAGAACAAGTGCCTGTGAGACTGCAACTTAGCAATTCCCTCGGATTCAGTGACATCAGGGGGTAAATGTATCAAGCTGAGAGTTTTCCGGCGAGTTTGAAAAACCAATCAGATTCTAGCTATCATTTATTTAGTGCATTCTACAAAATGACAACTAGAATCTGATTGGTTGCTATAGGCAACATCTCCACTTTTGAAACCCGACGGAAAACTTTTAGCTTGATACATCTACCCCCTGGTGATCTTGCGTCATTATGAGATACAAACAGCATGGGAATACGACTTTCTGTGCAGAATAAGTTCTACCCTTTTACCAAACATTATGCAAATTAATATGAAATTAAACCTTACTCATATGTTTAGTATATTTTTTTTCTTTAAAAATTTAAATGAAAGATGAGAGACAGTATTTTGGGCTTTTGTTGTTGTTACAACTGAGATAGTCCCTGTTTAAACAAGTAGACAATAGAGGTTCTTGAAGGGGGAAAGTTTACTTTTGTAGAACTTTCCTTCATTGTAATCTGAGCCCCCTTATAGCAAATGGGTATTGTATTGAGCTATGTGAGAACAGGGTGCATGGATTTAGTTTCCATGTCCTGTGAGCAGGAGCAGACTGGGCAGGGGGGGGGGCAGTCCCATAGTGGGCTACCTGGGGCTGGGTCACTGGGCCACCCTGAATTTTTTTACTTTAAAATTTTCCTACTAGTCTGCTGAGTCGAATCTTGCCGCCTGGGCGAAACTTTGCCAGCCCTCCTCTGCCTATGATCACATATGCTGATCAGTTTGTCGCATCCGGGAAAATGGAGGAAGGGAGGGAACCCCCAATGTGTCACATGTGAGGCTAAAGAGGGGAAGTTCAACAAAAGTGAACTTTCCATTTAAAGGTTGCGATCACCTGCTCCTAATAATGCATACTATTAGGGAAATTGTAGTTATATTGCTGATCATTAGAGTAAAGATTTATAATATTGGTGTTAGGGTTACATCAGTCATGCTACAGTTACAGAAGACGTAGGAACGATTTTATTAAGGTTATTGGTGATATAATTAAGCATACATGAGTTATGTAGGTGATATCATTAAGTCTATCTAAACTGCTGTAATTAGGGCTGCAGAAGCAGGGCCGTAACTAGGGCTGTGCGATAGGGGCGACCGCCCAGGGCGCAACGATGAAGAGGGGCGCAATTTAGGTATGTTTTAGGTTAATTTGGCTAAAATTGAGGGCTAGAGGGGCGGCATTTGTCTTTCTCGCCCCAGGTGCTAGAATTCTAAGTTACGGCTCTGTGCAGAAGTAGTGTATTTAGTGTATAGTGTATTTATAGTGTATAGTGTATTTAGTGTATAGTAGTGTATTTAAGATTACAGGAGTTATATAGAGGATATCATTAGGATTGCAGGAGTTATAGATCAGTGATGGACAATGTGAAATAGCTGGAGAGCTGTGTGCACAGAGGAAGGTGGAAGAGCCCAGCGCACTCCCTCCTAATCTGGATGTAGAGGAGGTCACGTGACGTAAAAGTCGGCTGCCCCCGTTCTGAAAAGAGCGGGAGCAGCTGTTTGGAGGGCCACAGAGGAGGGTGCGACGGGCTGCAGGCCGCCTATTGCCCACTGCTGTCATATATGGATAACCTTAATGTCATAGGATGTTATATATGGATGTTCTTAAAGTAGCTAGATTTATGTACATGATGGTACAAATGTTAGAGGAGTTCTATATGGATGATGCCAGAGTTACAGCAGTTTTTTTTGAACAAATGTTTATTGACTGTCAGATAACATACACAGTGAGAACGAAGAACATTTTACATCCTATAGAGTACATTAGTTGAAGAGCTCTCCGTGTCCCGGAAAGGACAGAAGTCAGATTCTATTCAAGATATGGAAAAAGAACGATCGGTAGTTTTTTATTTAGATTATGAAAGAGACCGAGCAAGAAAAAGAAAAGAAGAGCAAAAGAAAGAGATAGGAAATGAAAGAGGTCTGTAGAAGGGTAGTATGGCAGGGACCACCCCAGGGTTAGGGGGGTAGAAAGCATAAATGGGGAGGGGGGGTGAATGGAAGGAGGGTGTGACCTAAGTAAATGGGGAGCGGTACTGGAAGTAGGACATCCAGACTTTGTTAAAGGTTTTGGAGGAGTTGCATATAATGCTGGTCATGTACTCCATGCAGTGAGTTTGCCAGATCCTGTTAGTCACAGCGATGATAAAGCGACCTGCCTCCATTCAATGGCAATTTAACATGTGACCGCAGAAATAATGTGGTGAGCTAGTTTGTTTTGGTGTCTAGTGGCTGAGGGAAATCCAAGGGGTAGAAGAAAAATTTTAGGATCAAGAGGTGGGGAAATTTGAATCACAGTTTCTATCGGGGATTTAGCCTCACGCCAAAAGGGGATCAATTTTGGGCAGTCCCACCATATGTGTAGAAATGAGCCTACGCCAGAGCATAAACGCCAACATCTGTTGGAGGAATCTGGTAATATCTTATGGAGGTGTATAGGGACGTAATACCATCGATAGGAGTTTATAAATGCGTTTTTTTTATTCGGACACAAATTGAACTAGAGGCCGGCATTGTCCCCTATTTCTGACCATTCCTCATCTTCAAGTGGGTGGCCCAGGTCCCGCGCCCATGCCATTTCGTGAGGGTTACGAAGAGGAACAGAAGGGGAGGTTAATTCAGAATAGATAGTGGAGATGAGACCTGATGATGCTCGGCGCAGACACAATGCCTCGATGGTTGTGCGTGGGCGAGAGGTAAGGCGAGATTTGATGCTAGAGTGGAGGTCGCGAATTTGTAAGTATTGATAAAAGTTCTGTGTAGGCAGACCAAATTTCGCTTGAATGTCGGCAAATTGGGGAAATAATGTGTTACAGGTGATGTCATTTAAGAACTGTATTCCTCGAGTGTATCAGGTAGGGAACGAGGCATGGAGCATTCCTGGAGGAAACTTTGGAGAGTTGAAAAGGGGGACTAATGGGAAGGGATGTGGGGAGATACCATGCAGCCTGGAAGATAAGTCCCATATAGCCATGGAGAGGGAAACTGTGGGATGAGTTGGCTTTTTTTGGGACAACGTGCCGTTGGGAGCCACAGAAGGGAAGCAGGTGTGAGCATTCCCAGACCCTCAGCCTGAAGAGTTACAGACCCTAGCAGATGTAGGACTGTTCCATAGGACACATTGAGCTAGTTGGGGCGAAGCGTTACAGCAGTTTCATGTGGATGATGATATAATTTAGGTTAGAATGGTTGAATATACCAACAAATGTATCTAGAAGTTAAGAGCTGGGGTCAAAAGTCAGTAGTTGGCAATATTGTCATTTTAAAATTTGCGAGCTATTCAAAAATTCTTATAAGTGGGAGCCATGCATATGGACAGTGATTACATTCCGGTCCGTACCCCCGCAAAATTATTAATTATAAACAAGCCTATTTCCCCAATAAAGCATTACACACAGCTCACATGTCCCATTTGAAGCATTATAGAAAATAGCTTTGCACAGCAGCCTGCCTGTACCCACATAAAAGTTCATAAAACCAGCTGTCAGGATTACAGTAGTTATTCACATGGAATAATTAGCATTATAAGAGTAAACAGATGGAGTTCTAGGGTCACAGAAGTCCTTTAATGGTGGGATTATCGTAGTTCTAAATGGCTGACAATGCATAAAAAATAAATGATGGATAGTAGGAGCAACAGCAATTGTTCTAAGAAGATCCAAACAAAATCTCCCCATCCAGCTTAGCCCAACCCCTCTCGCCCCAGCAGCCCAATGCCACAGAGCACCCTCACACCCTTATCTCTTCCCTGCATGCTATTGACCCCCAGCCTAGCATACCTGCAGATTTATGGGCATTATTTGGGTTTTTGAAATCACTTAAGAATATAAGCGTTATAAAGATGCAGCTATGAGGGTCACAGGAGATTTACAGGCTTTACAAACAATTGCTCCTCAGTAGTTGATCATGATTAGTTATGGCAAAGACAACAGCTTGACAAGCACTTGTTTTAAAAAAAAAAACGTGGTGGTGTAAAAACCCAAACCGCATGTTTGTTTTTTAGCCATACGGCATGCTAAAACGTGAGTGAAACATCTGGTTTTTGTGGGTGGTTTGCAGTTCTTCGCGAGATGGCACATATCCAGCCCCACAGCCCAGACGCGTGCCATCCCAGCAGGCAAACCTTTTTAAAAATAGATAATTTTAAAAAATCGAGCAACGTGCCCACCCAAAAAATCCTCAACCAGCGCTAGAAAGCCTGGGCTGGCTTTCATTATAACAGTAAGAGGTGGTCTTTCTGTAGTAGAAACTAGCCCTAGGCTGATCAGTGCAGAGATCAGGCCTCTAAGGGAAAAGCGAGGGCTGCAAAAAAAAAATGTTTGCCCCAATTCCTGCTAGAAGTCAGATACCCCCTGTGCTGGATGAAGAGGGACAAGATTGAGACCCCAGAGTGGCAGACCGTGCCTCCAAACCCCTCATTAACCCAGTATATTATAAAATAAAATCTTCTTTAATTTTTCTTGAAAGCTGTAATCCAGTAGGTTAAAAAAAAAAAGTCTTCTGTCTTGATACGCTGCAGTCCAATTGGTTAAAAAAGTACAAAATGCAATACAGGCTCTGCCCTTTCACAGTGATTTATTACCACAATGACCAGCACCAGTCTATAGAGTATCAACATTTCATGATGCACCAGAGGTGGAGGGGTTTTTTTTTCCCCCCAGATTTTGGGAATCGTCACCTCCGGAAATATGTGGGGACAGCTACAGCTGTGCAGGTGGGGGTCAAAGAAAGAGGTCCAGGGGCATAGCGACTAATGCACTTCTTTTAACCTGAAAAACCCTGATTTGTCCCTAGTTACAAAGTGCTGGAAAACTGGATGACCATGGCCGAGGACAGCCGAAGGATATCCCCATCGTTTTGCAAAACAATGCCTTGAAAGCCATTCCTGCTTTAAATTTCCCCTGTAAATTCGCCGATACATTTACCCCCAGTTGTAATAGTGTGGTAGAATGGTAACTATAAATGGAACACATGATTATCATGGTGCCATTTCACTTTTCCTTCTTGTCAGTTTTGAAATATGCATACATGTAATACATAGCATGTACAAAAATGTTGTATAAGAATACCACACTGTATAATAAAATACAGTTTGAATATGGGTGCTATGCATCCACCCTGCAAGCTGGTGGTACTTTGGCGATTGTGTATTTTTTATTTTTTTTTAAACCTTCTGAGAATTGTTTGGCCAATATTTCATTTGTACTGGGGCGGGGGGGCGAGGGGGGTGCCGGTTCCTGGAATATTCGCTGCTCAATATATTCCCCCCCCCCCCCTTCATCACACTGCCTTGCTGCACCCCTGCGTCACCCTGTGCCATGCTGCTTTTACCCCTTTTCACACTCTGCCATGCTGTTCCCCCACCCCTTCATCACTCTGTGCCATGCTACTCCCCCCTCTTCTTCATCATCACACTGTGCCTTTCTCTATCAACCCCCCCTTCTTCTTCATCACCACACTGTGCCTTTCTCTCAACCCCCCCCCCCCTCCTTCTTCTTCATCACCACACTCTGCCTTTCTCTCTCAACTCCCCCCTTCTTCTTCATCACCACACTGTGCCTTTCTCTCTCAACTCCCCCCCTTCTTCTTCATCACCACACTGTGCCTTTCTCTCTCAACTCCCCCCCCCCCCTACTTCATCACCACACTGTGCCTTTCTCTCTCAACTCCCCCCCCTTCTTCTTCATCACCACACTGTGCCTTTCTCTCTCAACTCCCCCCCCCCCCCACTTCTTCATCACCACACTGTGCCTTTCTCTCTCTTCTCCTCCCCTCTTCTTCTTCATCACCACACTGTGCCTTTCTCTCCCCGCCTCCCCCCTTCTTCTTCATCACCACACTGTGCCTTTCTCTCCCCGCCTCCCCTCTCATCATGCTGTGCCTTTCCTTCGTTCTTTTACTTACCTTTTTTTATTGGCTTCTTTCATCTTTTCTTTCCTTCTGTTTTCTCTCTTCTATGCGCCGCTCAATCATGTCACGCCTGACATTCAGTGCAAACGGAGGAGGTAAGCCGCCAGCACTGCAGTCATGTGACTTTTTGTATACTCGCATGCCTCCACCCCCCTGTGCAAAAATAAAATAGATAAACAGACTAAAAAAAAATAAAGTTAAATAAACAAAACAAACGTCTGCAGTGAGGGCCTGGGCCCGGCCTTTAGTACCCCCCTCCCCCTTCTCGGCGGCCCTGCCTATGTTCCATAGAGCGCTACGTGCTCATCAGAACTCTGTTGCCCCCACGTCTTGCGTGTAAGGCAGTATAGGTTTGCTAGAAGCTGGTGCAAATAAGAGTTTTGGAGGTAGAACTTTTAAGTTATAAAAGTGACCTAAGGTGTAACAAATAGCACAGAAATACAATACAAAATTGTCAGGTACAAATCTAAATTCAGGGCTGGTGGCAAACAGAATAGTAGGGGTCGCAAAAAATATGGTCAGTGCAGACGGTAGATAAGAATGGTTAACAAGGTCTTTAACAAGTGGGGTACCAGCCCACAGCATAAAAAATCTCTCTGTGGCAACGAGTATGTGCAGCTGGTACCCTTAAACCGACCTGAGACCAATCCCAACAAATCAATCAGCCAAGCCATCACAGCAATAATGAGTGACTGCCTAATACCTGTTCACCCCTTGAGCCAGTAAAGGTCTCCAGGCAACCATTAAACAATTTAATTGACCTGAGATGCTGAGAACTACTTATTCATACCAATTGGAAGCTCACAAAAAGGGAGCTTCTTATTCATCTCAATGGGAAGCTAACGGAGAGGGAATTTCTTATTCATCCCAAAAGGGAAGCTCACTGAGAAGGAATCTATTTGTCCCAATGGCGCGCTCACAGGCAGGGAACTTTTTATTCATCCAAAAAGGTAAGCTCATGGGGAAAGTAATTATTTTTCACAAGCAGGGGACTTCTTATTTATCCTAAAGGGATGCTCATGATGAGGGGAGTCCTTTTTTATCCCAAAGGGAAGCTCATGGATTCCTCTCTAGTTCCACAGGTGGGGAGAAAAGTTTATTGGAAAAATCCTTCATGGAACTCTCCTTTAAGTTCTTAGCGGGGTGTAATATTTGCACTTCAATCTGCACAATAATCTGTTGTAAATCAACACAGTTTGTTAAGTAGTTTCCAGTACAAATGTACTGCTAGCACGTCTTCAGAAAATGCAAGTATCTCACTGCAAAAACTTAAATTTATACACTTATAATTTCTGGTATTACAATTACCTTCTTGCTGGTCTTTCCCTAACTAGACTTTCAACGCTGCAATCTACTCTTCTACTGACACTCAGCTCTGACAGTCCCTACTTTGGTTTACTCTACTTTTATCAGAGTCCAATATAAAATACTTCTGCAAACATATAAAGTTTTTAACACAACTGCACCATACATGTCTTAACGCTCAAAATACCTCCAACTCAATCACTCTGTGCTACCTGTGATCTTCGTCTCTTATCCTCTTATTCCCTACTGCCATTCCTGGTTACAGGACTTTGCAATTACCTGACTTGTACAAAATACTTTCTCCTAGTCCCCAAACCTTACAGCATTTATTTTAACACACAACAATCTAGGTAAGTGTATCAAATTCCTGAACTACCTTTTAACATCCATAAAATGTTTTATTCGGTTACCTCCACTCTATATAATTTACATAAAGCTTAAATTTACTTTCCTTTTATGCTCAAAACCACCTTCTGACCTCAAACCAATATTGCTGTGTGCTTGGATCATATAGCCTCATTAAGCACATTTTCCCGTCGCACTATGGCTGAACCATTTTGCAGTCTTTTGCACTTATCCTCAACTTGGGAGCTGGGCCCTCTTTGGTATCGACAGACAATAGCCAGTCTTGTTCAGAGGGCAGTAGAGTATGCTTGCACAATATAAATAAGTTAATAATAATCCCTATACAGAAACAACCTTGCTGGAGGGAGTCTGGTAAATTTTCAAGATGAATGTATAGAATAATGATATTTTTTAGGTACAGGGTATATGTAAAGATTAGGCATTAGAGTAGGAGATGTAGTGAAGTTACTTTCTTCTGCCCAACTGGCATAACGACAGATGTCCTATACCCATGTCCTCTTACTTAAGATACTTGCACCTAACTGTCAGTTCTTTGGGGGCTGAACAATGGATCCGTTGCTCAGTGAAAATATATTTCTAACGCTCATTAGACAGCACTGCAGATTTAGGCGTTAACAGAACGTCAGGGAAGGGGGGCGATTTAGAAACGTATTGCCAGAGTTCTCTTTTAATGCTCCTTTAATAACATTGTACACATACACAAATTTGCTGCAGCCTCTACCTGGGTAATACGGGCTGCCCATATATAAGTTCCAGCATTCTCATTAGGAGTCGTCTTCCCACAATATAGGGAGAACCGTGGTTTGTTGTAACTGATAATAGTTAATCAGGAATTTACCATGAAAGTTAAAACTATCTGGTTGCTCTGGGCTATACATTTTGCTATACTCTGTTCAGCATATTAAATGAGAATTTTTCAGATATTGTACAAGATAAATGTCTTGACATCAAGAGGTTAAAGAAAGGACTAGCCTAATTCTGTATAAAACACCTCTCCTCACTTTAGTTATTGTTGCCACTAATCCGTTCTGTCTGAGCACAAATGAAGGCATTGATTAATCCTTCTGTGCTTGTTGTTGGCACATGTTGTGACTAAAGTTCTTACTGGCACTTCAATATTGAAAATATTCTACCTCTGCTCAGAGAGGATGTGGTCCATCTCTCCACATAATTATCACCGGAAACCCCATGCACACATACTTAGTACTGATGAATGGGCAGCATGACGCAGATCACTCATGTCTGATGACTGCATACCACTATCGTGTAATAAACACTTTCTGTCGCTTTTATTGTTTGGCTGTATAATGGCAATTACAGCTGGGACCAGTAGGTCCAGATTTAAATGTTTTACTTACTTTATTGTAACCCTTTTCATTGCCACAGAGAATGTCCCTACTGCACCACATCCCATAGGCCATGTGTAAAACAAATCCGTGTGTGTTATAAGTAATTACATTAATTGTTGTTTTTCATGCTGGAAACTATAGTAAAGGAAAAATGTAGTATAGGGAGGACAAAAGACTGCTGCCCCTGCAAGTCTGCCACCCTAGGCTTGGGTCTAAGTAGCCTTTCTATAAATCCAGACCTGAGTGCAATAATGGAGCTGCTCTAGTATATCAGCTGTTTTTGGAAATTGGCCATGATATCTTAATTGGTGTGGCCTGAAAACAATTGAGTGAAAACCATATATTACTACAATTAGGTTTGCTAATAATCCAATGTAATCCGATCCCATGATTATCGGGTATGTTGGTAGATGCGGTTGGATGATGACCTCAGAACAGTCCCAGTCATGCCACCGGTGACCTATGCATGGGGCCTAACTGGACAACGGTGCTGGGCTGGCCCTTGTGTGGCCAGCTTATCGCTCTTGCAAAATTAATGCAATATTGTATTAGACGAAAGTGTAGTTTACCTGTTAAAGGGCCATAAAACCAACCTGATTAAGGCCGCTATGGATAATGTAAGCTTCAAGATGCTTATTTACACTAAGGATATTTAATAATAATAAAAAAGTTTCCCTGCGTACAGCAAATTTCCTGTCAATGAACTGGAACATGGAAGTAGCTTGTACTTAACTGTAAAATAAAGGTAAATACATTACCAAATATCAGTCAATGTATACATACAGCTGCTGCTCGTCCTTCTTCCACTGCTTATTTCTGGAAATTTGTTCTAGTAAACATTTACAACCTATGTTTAACTTGTGTTTTGGTGTGATCTGGCTACACTGGGGGCTTGTAGACTCTACCAGTCTTGACTGGTGCTCAGGAGCTGCTGGGCTGGGGAAAAGGGGGGCATATGTCCCCCAGGCTGGTCCCTTCGTGGGCTACCTTGGCCTGGGTCATTGGGCCACCTGTTAGGCTGCTGGCCCTGATCATCAACCCACAGAACTAGATGACGGAGATCTTCGCCTATAGCAGCCGCCTTTCCCTTAGAGCTTGACATGCTCACCGGTACTCGGATGCCACCAGGACTTAGCTCCACGTGTAGTGTGGGTTAGTAATGCAGCGGTGGGCCAGGAGACTGGTAGAAAGCAGCGGGTAGTCAAACGATAGCCAAGGTCACAGGCAAGCAGGGTAATTGATAAACACGCCAGAGGTCGGGGTCCAGGCACGGTAGCAAGGTCCAAGGGACAGGCAAGAAAGGTCAGGGTCACGAGCAAAACAGGCAGAGTCCAATAATCCAAGCAGGGGGGTCATACACAGGGAATCAAACAGAGTATCCACAGGACAGCGACTAGGAAGCAGGAGCAGGTCAGCAAGACTGGAACAGAGAAGCTATAACCGGCAGGGAGGCTAAGCCCTCCCTGCCTTAAACACAGACTGGCCAATCAGAGCCTAGCTCTGTAATATACCCCCAGCTTGTGCCTAATACATTTACTGGACAAATCAGCCTACAGGCTGAAACGTATTAACTAAAACCTACTGTGCACGCGCGTGCCCGGCTTCCTACATTGCCAGGACGCGGCGCTTGAACTAGAAACCGTTGCCTTGGCCAGAAATGACGTCCCGGTCGTCAAGGTGACGCCAGAGGGCACAAGAAGCGAGCCATGGCGGCTGTGAGTACTGCCGCGGCTCGTGACACCACCTTCATCTTTTTCCTTTAAAATGTTCCTAATAGGCTATTGAGTCGAGTCTTGTCCGCTGGGCTAAAATTTGCCAGCCCTCCCCTGCTGGGGAGAAGCTGGGTCCAGGAGTTGAACTTATAGTGTCCCCCTTTTGCAACAAGGGGAATAACAATTCAGCATGCCAGCAGTTGCAGCAAATACATTTTTATTATATCATTACATTTAGTAATCGCCAGCATAATTTGCAGCACTATAAAATTGGATGCTAACACAGGAACAGTCCCACAATATGAAAACTAAAATTGGGAGCGTTTGGTGGTGCTAGTGTTGGAATGCTGAGTTTCCTAGAATTTAGACTCTAAAATGACACAACCATGGTAATTGATGTGACAATTTTGCTACATATTGTACAAAAAATAAGTAAGGGTTGGCTGAGCCACTGTAACGTCATTCGACCTGGGTTTGGAGATTCACAAGTGAATCATCTGTCGCACACTCCAGAATGAGCTGTATTGGATATTCTTACCATAGCTCCTAAAACCTCTAAAGGCAGTATAAATCTTTTGCTCGCTGCCTAGGTAGCCGCAAGAAAAAGCCTGCTGAGTTGTGGGTCTGAAACGCCCCTTCACCTTTCTCGCTATTCCAATAAAAATTGTTTAATATTTTCTTTGGATGGATTGGCTGGAGGAATCATTGCACAAAGAAAAACAATCGCAAACATTTTTTGAAAGGTGGGAAAGCTTTGTCGTTACTCTATCTCCTTCCATGAAGGAACAGGTCTGGAAGTACTGTCTGGAATGTAACATGCCTATGTCTACAAGTACCTTCAGTGACTATAAATACTATTAGTGACTCTTAAATCTTGGGTGGCTTCCACTGGTCCCTCATAGATTGTAAACTGTCAAATTTGAATCCTCAATTTTAGTGTAAACGGAACATAACCCACAAATGTCAAGAAACAAAATAGTCCTGTTTCTGTACATTGTAAACCATTATGTTAAGCTCTGACAAATGTTTCCTGTTATGCATGAGAACACTGATACACTTGTTCCATATATTCCATACGGTTTAATAATTATTTGTAAACGGAGCTGATATGTCAGAACCTATTTCCTGGGTGCTCCACCCGGCTCTTGAAGCCCAACAGTCCTATTATACTAGGAGAAACAATGGTTTATTCTATTACAACATGCACTATGTGAGCACTACAACCAGCAATGTGTGTTAGACCACTGACCACCAGTCCTGGCAGGTGTGGGCAATAACCACCAGCTCATATGTATTGGCAGTATCAAGAATGAGCGCTAATGTACACCAGAGAGCAGCCTAAGTCATCATGAGAGGAGCCACCTGCTCCCCCAAACAAATATACACAACAAAAATGATCACTTACAGCGCTGAAAGGGTCACACAAACAGGAATGCCAGCATCAAACAGAAAGCTGTAACATAAAATTAAAATAGACATAGAGCAGTAAAGTTCCAACAAATTAATGGGGGTATTCAAATAGTTTGGCAGAAAAACCCTCTTCCAAGTGTGTTCCAGGTAGTCAAGTATAGGATAACCACGTGAAGGGGCCCCCCTTAGATGTATGCTTACAAACTGGTTTCTTTAAACACAGCACGTCAATCAAATGGTCGGTGAGGATGCCAACTGCTGACTTCACTGCATACTCCAACGATAAAACATGTGCACAAAGATAAAATCGTAGCATAATACCATTTATTGGATAACAATAAAATATCTTAATAAAATCCACAGAGTTGGTCTGCTTCTAGGAGCGTACCTCAAGGTAAAGTAAATACAGCATATATTGTAACAGGGTAAATTACCCAAAGTCCGATAGACTTGTAGCAGCTGCCGTTATCCTCAGGTAGTCCCAGCAATCGTCTCCCTGTTAATCCAGTTGGCATCCTCACCGAACATTTGATTGACGTGCTGTGTTTAAAGAAACCAGTTTGTAAGCATACATCTAAGGGGGGCCCCTTCACGTGGTTATCCTATACTTGACTACCTGGAACACACTTGGAAGAGGGTTTTTCTGCCAAACTATTTGGATACCCCCATTCATTTGTTGGGACTTTACTGCTCTATGTCTATTTTAATTTTATGTTACAGCTTTCTGTTTGATGCTGGCATTCCTGTTTGTGTGACCCTTTCAGCGCTGTAAGTGATCATTTTTGTTGAATAACCACCAACTGTTTTCAATATTATTGCAAAGTATTACATCTGCCCCCACCTGGCTACTTCTCAATGCCACCCGCCTGACAAAATTTTCTGGGGCGAACACTGTATGCACTGTATACTTTTAATATGTAATGTGAAAACGCATGTATTAAACTTGTTTATGCTTCAATAAAAAATAGTGACAATGACAGTGTTTAGGTGCAAAATATGGGTCTCCACCTGGTAAGCCCAGATTTTTGAACATAAATGAGCTTTAGTCATCTTCAGCAAAAAACACCTAGCACTTATTCGGACACGATCTGACTGCTTGGCCCCTCTTAGCCAGTAACTGTGATCACTGGGCATTGTTCCATATAGTTAAATGTTTTAATCCCCTTGTCGACTTAATTCGTGAGGGGGTATAGGAACAACGGCATCCTGATGCTTATGGTGGGGAAAAAGCACCGCACTGACGCTTGGGGTGAGGGAACAGCGGCACACTGGTGCTTGGGGTGAGTCAACTGCCGGAGAGTAACGTTTTGGGTAAGAGAACAGTGGCACATTAACTAGCTGCAAATAAAGTTGAGCATCACTGCCAAATAAAACTAATAAATGCTATGCTATCAGATATACATAATATTAAAATAAGATGAGGAAACAAGAGGCAGCCTGCCGCCCCTGTTCTGCTGCCACCCAAGGACTGGTTTATGTGGTCCTCCCACAAATCTGAGCCTAACTGTTTCTCTTTCACTTGCAGAGACGTTATTAGATAATTCCAACAACAAAAATCATATGTTATAGGGCTACATAACCTTAAAAGAAGTTAGCCTGCAATGATGAAAAGTTACCTTGTAGCATTCACAAATATGTATAACAAAATTAAGGATATTTGTAACATTGACACTACTTAGTACTATAATACTTGCAAACTTTGTAAACATGTCCTCTGGGGTATGCAAAGAGATGGGAGATTTGTGTTACCATGGACTGTCCACCGTTGCATTGCAACCCCCCCCACACACACACGTTCAATGATGTCATGATGTCCCTGTCCATGCCCACCTCCCCAGCCGTCCGGGAGAGTTTCAGACTGCGAGAGTTGGCATATATGATTTTTATATAATGCCAATAGGATATGCTATTTTTGCTAATTAATAGTTACTTGTTTTGCATACATGCAAAAATTCTAAACAAATGTAATTTTTATAGCGGCACCACATTGCGCAGTGCTTTCCAGAAAATATTGAATTATTCACATGGGAGTAAACCAGAGCACTGGAAACAAATCCACACACACTGAGAAAACATACAGATTCCACACAGATAGTGCCCTCTTTGCAATCAACCCTATGGCCCCCATCCTGTAAGGCCATGTGGGAACACTCATCACCATTTATTTATATAGCGCCAATTATTCCACAGCGCTGTACAGAGAACTCATTCCCATCAGTCCCTGCCCCATTGGAGCTAACAATCTAAATTCCCTAACATATACACACACAGACAGAAAGAGAGACTAAGGTCAATTTTTGATCGCAGCCAATTAACCTACTAGTATGTTTTTGGAGTGTGGGAGGAAACCGGAGCACCCGGAGGAAACCCATGCAAACAGGGAGAACATACAAACTCCACACAGATAAGGCCATGTTTGGGAATTGAACTCAAGACCCCAGCGCTGTGAGGCAGAAGTGCTAACCACTTCGCCACCGTGCTGCCCTATGTACATTATTTAAATTTTCTCTAATATGGTTCATATTCCTAAAAGGGGAAGATAAAATACTTTGCTATGCTTGAGGAATGGACAAAACAATGAAGGCTGCACATTAATTCTAGTGTAAAGTCCTGTTTTTGGGGAGAAAAACTCTTAGGTCCTGCATCATTATTATTATCATTGTAGATTTGTAAGGAGCCACAGTGCTGTACAGTAGGGAAAGAAGGACATACATAAAGCAGGG
This sequence comes from Mixophyes fleayi, assembly GCF_038048845.1. Classification (NCBI taxonomy): domain Eukaryota; kingdom Metazoa; phylum Chordata; class Amphibia; order Anura; family Limnodynastidae; genus Mixophyes; species Mixophyes fleayi. The sequence goes on along the minus strand of NC_134407.1, from coordinate 173,032,088 downwards.
ACATACAAGGTAGATAAAATAAATGCAGACATGATAACAATGGGTAGGGAGGACCCTTCTCATAAGAGAGCTTACATTCTAATTGGAAGTGTGCACATAAGCGGGAGTAGGGTAAGCTCTAATAAAGAGATGGGTTTTCATAGAGCATCTAAAGATTTGAAAGTTGTGTGAAAGCCTGATTGGGCGCGATAGGGAATCCGTAAGTGGGCAGCAGCACAGGAGAAGTTTCATAGGTGGGAGTGAGAAATGACTACCAGAGACTAAGACGAGGCACAGGCAGAGGTTGATTTAAGAGGGTGGGAGGGAAAGTATTTTGAAATGAGACGTAATATTTATGAAGGGGTGTTGTTGTCAATGGTAAATAATTTGAATAGGATTTTGAAGGACACATGGAGCCAATATAGGGATATATTGGGGGCCAAAGCTACAGGGAAGAACTTGTTTTTTCAGACTGTTCTTAAGCAGGTGAACAAAGTAGTCTACAAATAGTAAGCAGTGTATAATTCTTTATTACATAGGCAGGGATTTGCAATAGGAGCGAGATCTTGATTCCACTGTTCTGAACTTTAGTTAGAACTCAAGCTGCTCATGCTGCAAATATAGGGTTGTCTCCTATTTACCCTCATGGTATTGGGTCCCATGTGACTGGCTACTGAAGGCCAACTAGCCAGATCTGGGTGACCAGGTTGGACGTGTCTGAAAGCTCCGGCATCTGGCTCACACTGGGACAAGTACATATGATTGAATGATAAGCGCACGTACTAGCAGATCATGGTCATTTGCAGACTTTATTTTCCTGAAACTGGGTAAACTGGAATATATTAGGGATAGTTAGTCATGCAAACATTTTCGCCAATTTGGTTGAAAATGACCATATGGACTGGCCATGCATCTGCCTGCATGGGCAACATTAGAGCTTTGTGTTCAGTGTTGTTGGTAAAATAACTCTGGTACAAAGAAACTGCAAAATTGGTGCAGAGTCTTATGCACAATCATGAAATGCTTAATATGCATAGCTTGGTGGAAAAGGAGGGACTTATTTGAAAATATCAAAGGGTATTCGCAAGATTAAGTAGAGGAGTTTTTTATAAGAATAAATAAAATTTTCAATACAAGAAGACACGCTCCAAAATAGTGGGTGGAAATTTGGGATCAATGTTATTATGTTATTCTTTTTTTCTAAGTAATATGTTCTTCATACAAGCTCCCAGCAGATGTAGTTAAACGAACAATAATGTCATTTAAACATGCTTGGGATGAACACGCGGCTATTCTGATAACATGCTATTTATTTCAAAGAAAAGGAGACAACATGGATCACATGGTCTTAAAATTGCACCTAATGTCCTATTAATTTGATTATTTTAACTTTTCTTTTTAGATGTTGGTGATGTTTTAGGTTTGCCCCATCTGCACAGGTTCTATATTTTATGACCTGATTCCCAACTGATTCATTCCCCAAAATGGCTGTCTCCACTGTGTGATTCTAAAAGTGCATCCATGGTGCCTTTAGTTCATACTTACCCACTTTTGAAGGCAGCTGTCCGGGAGGGGGTCCGTCGAAGGGGCGTGGCCACGTGTGGTGCACCGTTAGGCTCCGTCCCTGTCAATCTTATGCAATTTTGGCTAATCACAGGAGGGGGTGGGGCCACGATGACGAGTTTAGCCCCGCCCCCACCCATCTTCAACAACGGAGACAGCTGGATCCGGGATTTTTGCCTGCTCTCTCGGGAGTCCGGGAGAACTCACAAAAATTCGGGAGTCTCCCGGACATTCCGGGAGAGTAGGCAACTATGCTTTAGTTCCTAGTGCATTTGTAGCTTGCATTCTTATGGTACTGCACTGTGTATATTGCAGGTAACACCGTATTAGTACTGCAGTCATCTGGATAAAGGTACCCAGCTACGAATTGTGATTGTGGCTCCAGAAATTCTATATGCGTAACATAGAAGAGTGAAGCCAAATGAGACTGGGATCCAAAAATGATGTTAACGTAGAATAGAATATATCTGGCATTTGCATTTTCATATTTTTCCATGTATCTAAACCCATGAACTTTTAAAATGCCAGAAGAGCAAGCTTACATATGCGAGCGTATATCTATTTATATGCACCATTGACGTGTTTATAGCATGTTGCAGTGACTGGAGATACTACATCAATGCCTCCCTCTTTATGCGTATGTCACAGTCAAGGAAATGTCTTCACCTACAATTATTTGTGCTCCACTGTCCGCAGCTTTTTTCTTGTTTTTCACCATATCTTATTTGCCTGTTTATATACTCTGGTCCTCTAATTTTGACTCTCATTCATTTTCTTCTCTGTCTTTCCCCTTCTGTCTGTTTCTGATGCATGTCCATTCATGATTCACTCTGTATTCCATTCATACTTTTCTCTCTCTCTCTGTTTCCATTCATACGGCGCTCTCCCTCCCACACTGCGTTTTCTGAATGCTAATGACTGTGCTGGTGCTGAGGGTCACAGACGCATGGAGACGTGATCTCCAAGCAGTATGGGGGTGCAGGCAGTCTTAACCCTCCGCTGCTAGATGAATACAACAGCATTGCAGAGGGACAGTTGGTGTAATTCAAATTGTTTCATATAATGGTCCACAATATGTTTGATAGTAATATGAAATAATGAAATATTATAAGGTACAATTTGTATTCTACTCCCTAATTCTATCCCTCACTATTTCTCTTGTATTAAATATCCTTCTAATAGAAATTCTCTAGATATCACTCCTGTCCCCTTCTGCTGCAGTAAATCATATATGTATATGTACTGTATGTATATCATTTCCTTATAACCTCTCACTGCAATATTATCCTGCAACTCCTCCTGTTACTCCATATATCCTCTGCCTACAGCTCCTCCTATTACTCCATATATCCTTTGCCTATATCTCCTCCTATTACTCCATATAACCTCTCCCTATAACTCCTCCTATTACTCCATATATCCTCTGCCTATAACCATACTTGCCAACATTTTTTTTTCCTTTTCCGGGAGATGCCGGCTGGGACGTGGGCGTGCAGGGGGCGGGGCTGCGAAATCGCGTCATTTTGGCCCCGCCCCCGTGACGGAATGACGCAAATCGCGTCATTTTACAGTGGGGGCGGGGCTAAACGCCGCGATTCCGGGTGAATCGCGGCGTTTAAACTAAATTTTTCCCCCTTCCTATCAGGGAGATTGCCACACTCGTCCGGGAGACTCTTGCAAAATGCGGGAGTCTCCCGGACAATCCGGGAGAGTTGGCAAGTATGCCTATAACTCCTCCTATTACTCCCTATAACCCCTCCTATTACTCCATATAACCTCTCCCTAGAAGCCCTCCTATTACTCCATATAATCTCTCCCTAGAAGCCCTCCTATTACTCCATATAACTTCATATATCATGTCACTATAATCCCACCTGTTACTCAGTGTCCATTGTACTTATTGTAGTATGAAGTGGTGATGTAGATAATTACTGCTGCTCATTCCTTGATGTTTTCCTTCAACTTTTTATCTTCAAGAAATTCAAAGAGAAATCACAGTTTATTATTACCTTTTTCTTTCAATTATAGGGCAGCACAAGCCGAGGGATGTGCCCAGTGGACCCATTCTGCTAACGCCGCAATTTTTGTTTCACCCTAAAAGAAGTCCTGGGCATTGGAGATCCAAGGTGGGGGTTCTTGTCCCCTCTTCATGTCTGTCCAACCATTGGACATTGGAATGAACCTTCCAACCCAGTCAGGTAAGTGTTGGCTAGGGGAGGGAAGGCTAAAATTATTATTATTATTATTATTATTACTACTGCTATCTTCCTTGATATAATACCACCATATTCCGCACTGCTGTACTGTTATAGATCATTTTTCAGTCAGGCACACTAAGTCCTGCCTCACTCTAGCTCACAAAATAATCTCCCTATCACAGCCTAACAAACACTTAAACACGCAGCAGCTTATTTAATCAGAGACCAATTATAACTCACTAGTACAGAACATACAAATGCCACAGAGAACATCCTTGTTGTTTTCTAGCCCAGGATCACAGTGCTGCGACCCAGCAATGCTGACCACTGTGCCAATGTATGTCGCTTCTAAAGCACTTACATGTTTCATGTACATTGCTTCCCAAAATCCAAATGAGCAAAGAGAGACTTTACATATAGACATGAATTTATACAGTTCTCGTGTTCAGGTGGCACCACACACGCTTTCACACATACCATTGTACAGGGCATTAATCACTGTAAATCTCAGTTAGATACAGATAATAATAATACAGTGTGAGGACACTGAGTATAGGATCCAGAAAGACAAATTTAGGATTTATTTCATAATATAGTGCAAGTAGAACACAAACTGTAACCTGTAATAACCAATCAAGTACTTGCTTTCATTAATGTGTCTACACAAACTGCTAAAGACAAAACTCAATATGAAAGTGACTATTTTAAAAGGGAATGAGTTGGGTTTTAGTTGGGGGTGTTGGAGGATTTTTTTCTCCATAAAAGGACAATGAGGTATGTCATGTATTAAAGAGGTGTTAAGCAATGAAGGATTATATTTTAGGAAGAAAGTTACAAGACTCTGATCCCTTACATCATACAGACAATTTAAGGATGAATACAAGGGCTGAAGTACTTGTTTTTTTGGACATTGGTTTCTGTATAACACAAAATATTTCTTAGTACATTATTAGTCAGTTGGTAAGAAGCAAAATTGTGAAACTTAGTCATCAAATCAGAAAACAAACAATAAGAGTAGTATCATCATCATCATCATTAGTTATTTATATAACGCCACTAATACTTTTTAATGCCTAAAAAATAAACTGCAATTGTTCTGGAAACAAAGTGTCAGCAAATATCTAATGCTGGCTGCATAAGTTGTGAGATCTGCTGCAATTCACCCCATAAGGCAGGGTGCGTGGCCACGAGACCCTGCTAATACCTGATGATAATCCAATAGAAATTGGTTGGATAATTTTAGTTCATAGTGGTTAATATGGTGCACTGATAAATCCATTAGCCTATCTGGGTGGTCATCTGCTGCCCGGCCACTGTTATACCGATAGTGGTTGTGCTGCTCAGCCTAAGGATAAATCTTACCCACCATGTGTGGCTAAATTGGCCTCTGATCCTGTCACTCAATGTTTGAGTCGAGTGGCTGGGTTGTTCCTTATGGAGACAGCATTACAAATGATGATGAAAATACACATATAAAGTAATGACATATTTCAAATGATAACAGGACTCAAGTTATCCTGTGGGTTTTGTCATTGTATGACACTTAAGAACATTGCTTACACAGATCAACTGACATCATCGGCTTACTAAACCAACTCCCAATTAAAAAGACATAAACATTCACACTCCTTTGATCTATCTTTAGGAACATTTTGAAGCAATAGAACCTTGGGTGTAAATTGCTAATACAATTACAACCACCATTGGTTAGATACAGTTTCTAGTAGGGTGTATCTAAGAGTTCTTGAATTTGATAAAAACCCCTCATTTTAACAAACCATTCACAGTAACATTCACTGCAATTTAAGCCCACTTTTACAAGTACATTTCTAGACCAAAAACATTTGTTTCTTATTTATGAATTCTTTGTTAAAGGAAAGATTGTGAAAAAGCTTGTCATAGTTTTGTGAATTACAATTAACGTGTTGCCTAGCTTAATACCATGTGCTGTCTTACTGCAGTATGATCTCCAGAGGTATTCATCACAATAACGGAGTTAGATCCTGAAGGGACAAAGAGAATTATTTAGAAGCGGTTTGCTGTTGGAAAGACAAACCTATCCTTTGTTCTGCAGGGAGAGGTTTAAATTGAGACTGTCAATTCTGAGACAATTAGTTGTTTACAAAGTACCTAACGCACAAGTGATTTCTCAAGCTGCGTCCCACACGGAGTGTACCTCCAGCAAACTGCTAGGGAAGCAATGTGGCATGGACAGTAGAAGCAGTGCTGTATAGAGGATCAGTGGATATCTATCCCACACTATTTCTTTGCTGATTCCATTTAAAACGCTGCTGGAGAAACTGGTCTTGTGGACAAGTGTAAGAAAAGATTGGATTTTCTGTGCTTTTTTTTGCTGTGGAGAGAGCATAGAATAACAGCATGTCCTGTATGCAGATATGATGACTTGGCTTGAGAGTTGTGTCATACTGCTTTATCCTCACTCCCTGGTGCCTTCCTCCCTGTGTCACAGCTCCCCCACTTCACAATCACTCTAGAAACATAAAAGCTGCTCGGGAGCACGTATATAGCGTTACTTGCGACATGTCTCAATCTGTCACAGCATTTGCATGCAGAGCGTGCGAGTTTTGTATGCTTCTTTACAAGTAAAGTGGTACTGTGTAAGGCTGATCAGTTTTTGATTGCACTAATGCAGTATGTAATAACAAATTGCCTGCATCGTGACAAGTGCTATTTAGGATCTAGGTCCTGCTCAGTGGTATTCCTTGGCTATGTAGCTATAGCCTCTGATGTCATGAGACTCCCCTCTTCTGACACACGGCAGCTTGTGCGTTGTCTGCTCGTCGCTCTCTACACGTTACAAGCCACAATGTGTCAAAATAAAGGAGCCCGTTAGCTGTCAGGAGGGGAAGTATTTTCCAATTAACAAGGGCCTGCTGTTCTGACATCAGTGGGGTGGGGTTTACCAGTAAAGTGGCTCTCAGGGTGGACATCTCATCATCATCATCATCACCATTTATTTATATAGCGCCACTGATTCTGCAGCGCTGTACAGGGAACTCATTCACATCAGTCCCTGCCCCATTGGGGCTTCCAGTCTAAATTCCCTAATATATACACACACACACACAGACACAGAGAGAGAGAGAGAGACTAGGGTCAATTTTTGCTAGCAGCCAATTAACCTACTAGTATGTTTTTGGAGTGTGGGAGGAAACCGGAGCACCCGAAGGAAACCCACGCAAACACGGGGAGAACATACAAACGCCACACAGATAAGGCCATGGTAGGGAATTGAACTCATGACCCCAGCGCGGTGAGGCAGACGTGCTAACCACTTAGCCACCGTGCTGCCCATTATTCAGTAATGGGTGGGTTTCATAATGAAACATTATATACCTGTCATTCTAAGCCACCCCCATCTGATGCTGTAAGTGCGTTGGTGTTCATCAGTCCCTCTGCGTGAGAAGATCCCATGTGTGGCCCTATAATGACATGTCAATAAATGGTTGTATGCCCACTTACCTATAGGCATCATTCTCTATCTGTTTCCATCATATGTTTCTTCATTTTATAACTTATCTGTTCCGAATTGTTTCCCTCTATGGGCCTGATGTAGAGCTGAATGTAATGATGCATCAATGCTTATGAACAAAAAATAAATCTGCACACTTACATTTTCATGTCTGTATCAAAGATGCATCTTTCTTCCATCATTAACTCCAAAACGTGCTCACCGTTTATGTAGGCGCAAAATTTACCACTTATAGCTAATATTTTCCCCAGATCCGTTTACCTCAAAATATGATGCATCACAAAGTTGCGCAAATGAACTTACGCGCAACTCTAGTTTCTAGATAAGGCTCTATCCTTTTCCCAAATTCACTAAATCTATAGTGCATCTCTCAGTTCTGCTATCCTACACTAGATGGTGTTGTTGAGAATAAAATGTTTTCCTAGATATGAACTCATCCTAGTAATGTAGGCACATCTGTGAATATCTGCATGTCCCTACCCTATGCCGCTACATCTGGCCTTTGAATATTATGCATCTGCTTCCTCCATGGCTTTTCAGTAGGAGCCAGGTTTTAAAGGGATCTAGTGAAACAACGAGTTTGCTTGTACAAGTCCAAGCATTACCTGCCAGGGAAGAGTCAATGAGCAGGCATAATGATAGGTAATGAGGTGTTTAACCCTGTGTGCTGGACATGGATCGTTACAGGTGTCAGTGTAGTGAGATGCTAGTCACTGCTTCCCAGGTACCAGATAGCCCTCTTCCCTATTAGTAATTGGTCCCTCTGGATTGCAGTTGCAGTTACTTGTCTGTCCTCCCCACTGGTCCCTTGTCATAACCACTGGTCCACGTTGTTTCACTGCATGCTGACAAGACAGGATCCTGCGCTGAAGCTCTGCAGGGGACAGGAGAGTGAAATGTGCCAGGTCAGAAGATTCGTATTGAATGCAGCACCAAACAGGAGCTGCAAGTACCCATTCCGGCACTCTGTTCTCACACACCTCCTATTGATAGCACAGTGAATCCTATGAACAGTCGGGTCTCCCTACTGAAGGAACTTGTCTTGCCAACAGTCGGTCGATGTGGAGGTATAAGGTAGTGATGAGTGTCACAGAGTAGGCATCTCAATACTATGCTCATAAACAGTGTTCTGTATAGTCACACAGAAGGTCAGGTGGATATATCAGATTGATGTGTCACCTGTGTGGAAGACTTTAAAACATGCTCTGTTCATGAGGTCTGAGGCTTGGTTTGAGAACCAGTGTACTGAGACAGTCATATCAATAGCTTTAATACCTTTAAATAATATTTACCCTACTTCACCATTTCACTGCTATGATCTCTGCTCCACCTGTACTGTGTCAGTGGCAGAGATGGACAATAAAGTGATTTATCATGCTGTACCCCTGGGAATCAGTTCTGAAAATGTATAGCTATAACCTCTTTTGGGTCTGCACTTGGTCCTGGTATATAGAGAAAACATGAGGGCACTACCATTTAGCAGACTTTTACATGTTGCAAAAAGTAGGGTATGACAATTGTGGTTGTGCGTTCCCCAGTGTGGCCATCGCTTTACAGTTTCAATATAGATCCACTATAATTATCATGACTAGTATATAATACAGAGATGAGCCCATTCTGGTGATCAGTATATAGCAGAGGGGACCCTTTTGGTGTTTTTATACAACACAGAGCCCCATCTTTTTGACCAATATACATATCCAAATACTTAAATAAAAGATAAGCATTTGGAGCCCTTGTTACTGTGGAGTCCTGTGTAGCTGCTGTATTACTGTGTATGTGTAACTGACCATTGTTCCTGTTGGTATCAGTGTATTGTTTACATGAGTCTTTACCTCTATTACGTGGTGTTGTTATATGACATTTAATGGTGACCTCCAGTGTGCATATTTTTACTATCTATGTATGATAATATTTTTTTTAGGACTGCCCTTGGACTATGTTTTGTCTGTAGGATACTGAAATATTGAGTCCTATGTTAGACTGTATAGGTTGTAACTTTTTCCAGTTATATCCGCTATATTTGTTGGACCCTACCTGGTTGCATTTTTATATGCTGTACCATTATTTTTAATGATTTATTATTAGTTATAGCTTGTCAACTATTGTATCTCAAAGCTGAGCGCACGGGATGTGAAAGAGTGAAACGTTTAATGTAGTATGGTCTTCACCCCTCAGTGCTGCATTGCGAATCTGAGATTTACTCTACTCCATGGATTGTAACTTTGGTCTATAACACTACAATTTCCAGTTTGTTCATCTTACAGGTGATAATGCTTAAGGAGAGCATATGTATGTTTTTTTTTTTTTTTATTACATTGATTAAATTCGTTTTTGCTTGATAAAATTACAACAAAGTTCTGCTGTGACACCTTTTTTTTTTGTTGTTGTTGTTAAAAATACTCATTTGTCTATGGCCCGAGAACATTGGTTGTTCAAATCTTCATTTCCTACTCATCGAGGTCTGAAATGAGCCATTCTAGAACCACCTGTGGTCAATTAGAATGTTCACAGCAGCATAGAGTATTTCAGGAGACAAATGTGCTGATGTGGTGGGATGTGATGTCCAAAAAAATAACACTAGAGGACCTGGTGTAAGGTCAGCTGTAAAGTAAAAGGGATCCTGTAGACCAGGCCTGTCCAACCTGCGGCCCTCCAGATGTTGTGAAACTACAAGTCCCAGCATGCCCTTCCAGCTATCAACTGGTTGTCTGCTGACAAAGCATGCTGGGGCTTGTAGTTTCACAACACCTGGAGGGCCGCAGGTTGGACAGGCCTGCTGTAGACTATGGTCCTGTGGGGGATGGCTGAGTACCCATGGTGCAGCTTCAGCACCTATGGTATAGTAAGCTCCAATCAGAATCAGAAGTCTGTCATTGCAGCTTCTGATTGGTCCTTACATTCACTTACAAGCCTATAGAGCAGTTTTTCTCAAATCCAGTCCTCAGGACCCCCTAGCAGTACCTGTTTTCCATATCTCCTTGCTGGAGCACATGTGTATTCATTACTGACTGACACAGTGTAGCAGGTGGTATAATTATTTCACTGGTCACCTGGCAATCCTGCACTGTTAGTGGGTCCTGAGGACTGGATTTGAGAAACACTGCTATAGAGAGACGCATAGCTTTTTTCGCCTGGATCTATGAGTTGAACCATGGTGCCCAGAAAATAATCGGCTGCATGTAGCAGCCCCCGGGACTCTGTGGAGGTGAAACCACCGGTTAGGGGATAGGTAATAATGCAGCTTTATGTAATACATTAGAATGTTGCTCCACTTTCAATGTTTCAGTTTCTCAATATTTCACACTTATTGTAATTTTACAGTCAAACCTATGTTATTTTTTCCACAAGGGATCAGGAAAAATTGGTATAAAATCCGATAAGGTGTAAAATGAAGAAAAGGTAAAAAATAGAAAAGTTAGGAAAGTAACACAAGACATTGCACTTGTCCAATATGATTTATTGTGCTTAACAGTTTGTTTATACTTAATTTATATAGTCTAAGGCCCCCACCACACACAGGTCCATTTAGTCCGCAGCAAATTAACCTACCTGTATGTCGTGTGGGAGGAAAACCCATGCAAACATGGGAGAACATAGTCTCCACACAGAAAGGGCCATGGTCTGGAACTCATGACCCCAGTGCTGTGAGGCAGAAGTGCTGCCCATATTATTATAAGGGTAGTATAATTCGGACTTGTGTCAGTGCGGATAGTCCTGTTTTTTTTCCCTATCCAAAACATTTACCTTACAATAACTATTTTTCCATCATTTAAACTCCAAATGAACCCAAAATAACACTATTAGTGGGGAAAGGTTTCTGCATCAGAACAGGTACTAAAAATTGCACCCAGCAAAAGGAATAATGAAGTGTTACTGGGCAAATGCGCACTTCTCACTATAAAATACAGGGACACTGTTAAGGAGAAGGACCTCAAAATCTGGGACTGCTAGGAAATTAGGCACAACTGATAACTATGCTTTAATGAATATATGACCTGTTTTTAACACCTTGGAATAACTGTAAAGTGGACCTTTGTTCTTATGCAAGCAGACATTTTGTGGGGACGACTGACATTCATTACAATGCAGCCTAGTTTCTATGATTTGATAAGCTGCAGCTTTATGAATGCTGGTTCAGTCCACAAAATGTCTGCCTCTAAACTGGACTTGTCGCCTACAAACAGTGATTAATATTAACCCTTTGGATATCCGGGCACTAAATTAACTGTACAAACTTAGACCATCCTACACTGCATATACGGTAACCTGGAAATGTTCATCTCAGGTGCTCCCTGTCAGATATATGTTTATACTATCCTCTTATTTATGGTAACCCTGTTTCCAAAGTGCTAGCAGGTCACACTTCGCTGTAATGCCATGTTTCTAGAATGAGATCCCAGCTATATATACTTGCACTGTGTCTAATAATACATTCATCTTACTATTTATGTGGGGGGAATTCAGAGTGACATCTTAATGACACGATGCAGATCAGTGCTCTGTGTATTCTATCTGCTAGTCTGTATTTCTCAGTGTGTAAAAATAGATACATGTTTTGTACTGCTGAAAATTATTAAGTATTTATACTGTGACAATTTATTTTTTATTGTTTTCTTATGGTCATCATTAAAGGGGCTTTCCAGATGATTTCATTGTATTTTACCTTGCACATGTTACAAAATACATTGCTTTATTTTTTGGGGCTGCCACATTAGGCACTATGTAAACAACAAGTGATCTCAGAACTGACAGGTTCTCTGTCAGATGTGTATTTATATCGTTAGGCAGAGTTGCCTGTTTCTGTTGCCCTGGGATAGGACACAGAGCTGCTCTCTGGATACAGTCATGTCCTATACACAAAGCACAGCAGAGCTGTGTGGTATCCAAGGGCAAAAGGTTTTATCAATCATGGCTAAGAATATGTAAAGAAGTCAAAGAAAAATAAATGTATTTAGTAAAAGTTGCAGAACATCTAAATGCCAATAAATGAAGTTATCTGAAGGTGGAGAACCTCTTTGATTATACTAATATAATAACATGTTTGTAGTGTGTATAGAGCAATTTATAATCTAGTGTCAAATGTAAACCCTCTAGAGATTTGTAAATGCATAAATTAAGCTCTGGGTAGTTAGCTTTGTGTGTGATCCTGTTAATATGACCATGCATTTGTGGGCTACCATCAATCCTACGATCAGATTAAGATCCTGTAGGACCATAGCATATCATTTATGGGCAGCACAGTGGCTAAATGGTTAGCACTTCTGCCTCACAGCGCTGGGGTTTATGAGTTCAATTCCCGACCATGGCCTTATCTGTGTGGAGTTTGTATGTTCTCCCCGTGTTTGCCTGGGTTTCCTCCGGGTGCTCCGATTTCCTCCCACACTCCAAAAAAAAAAAACATACTGGTAGGTTAATTGGCTGCTATCAAATTGACCCTAGTCTGTGTGTGTGTGTGTGTGTGTGTGTGTGTGTGTATGTTAGGGAATTTAGACTGTAAGCTCCAATGGGGCAGGGACTGATGTGAATGAGTTCTCTGTACAGCTCTGCGGAATCAGTGGCGCTATATAAATAAATGGTGGTGATGATGATTTATTGGATAGAATTCTACATGGTCGGCTAGTGGTCACATTGGAGTATGTATGGAGTTATCCAAACTTCACAGGGTCCCTTAGGACTAGTTGTTACAGCCCTAATGCTGAAGTACCATTCACCCACCTCATATTCCTGTTCACTCTCTATTCCCAAAACCACAACATACACTCCCACCACTTAGACACTGGTTATGGAAAATGTAGTGGCATTTGAGTTGAGGGTGATGAAGCCCTTCAGGCCAGCCTTGAACTTCTAAAAGATATTGACACTCCAGAACAGACAGTCAAACATAGTGTCCTAAAATACACTGCTTAATATGGGGGAGGAGGGGGTAATCATTTGTTTAGTTATCCCCTTCTTAATACACCCTTAGAGCAATGATGGGCAGCAGGCGGCCCTCCAAGTCTTCACCTGCAGCCCCCAGCTCCTTCCTGCTTTATTGTCAGATGTGTTTGTCATACCTTGTAACACTTCTTTAAATTGCCGGCTGATATGTTATTACAGATAGGTGTCTCTGTCTTTGATTAAATGCATTGTTTTAAATTATTACTGAGATTAAGGGTAATGTGTGGCTCTTTTATGGTTTAAAGGGCCGCTCCTGCTCACCATATCCTTACACGCAGCTCATATTCACTCATCCACCACTCACTATGCTGCTAGATGCGGCTTACATCCATACCCGCTCATACGCTCTCCTTATCCCCCCCAATAGACCCCTCCACATTAACTCCTAGTTCATTTGCTTCTCTTTCGATCTTTCCACCCCACCAAACCAGTTCTTACTATCTCTGCTAAAACTTGTTTTATACACCCTGCTCCCAAAACCTCCACCCCATGCGAAGATTTTCACTCCATGCTTTTAGATAATCTGTCCCAGCCACCTCCTCACAATATCTTCCTACGACACAGTGATACTATTGTATAGTATGATCTCTACACTCCCCTCGCTCGCTATTTACTCTCACAATTCTCTGCTCTCTCTCTGCAATGCTTGCACACTTATTCTCTTTCGAGTTTGCATGTTTTCTCCTATACACTGTACACTCTGCCTCTGCAACACCTGCACACGTATCTTCTAGCCAATTCATTTCTTGTATGTATTTTTGCATTATTTTCCACTTTTTACAGTTTATTTCTTTTCTTTTAACTCTGTTATTTTCCCTCTCATTCACAATTTATTCATTTTGTTTTGTGACACACATTATCTAACTTTTCACCCCCTTTTATTAATGTATTTTTTTTTCTGTCTGATTTCTCTTATTCCCCTGCATTTCTCTTTGTGTCTCTGTCTAGTGTGACACTTGGGCTCTGTTATTCCTGAGCAGTCTTTATGCTCCCCCCCCAGCTCTCTCCTTTCTCCCTCTCCCTCGTTCTGTCTCTCCTGTCTATTTATATCTGACTCCTCCTCTCCTGTTCTATTTCAGTCGCTCTGCTGCAGAACCTTCCACTTGCAGCCCAACGTTCACTAGGCAGAAGGGGGAGGGCAGGGTACAGGCCTAACTAAACCTCCTAACACCTCTGGCTCTGCCACCCACCATCCCGCTGCCACCTCCCTCCCTTTGGATATGAATGATCTGACCTCCATAGGTGCCCTGACCCTCTCTTAAAGAAGAACCAGAAGTGGAGGAGTCGTTTGGAACAGGGTGTGCTTTCTTGGGAAGAGAGGGGAGGGGAGGTCGGCTGGTTGTTGGTAGCTGGCAGCAGAGGGGGGTCTGGGAATGTTGCTGGTTCCCAGAGCCCTGGCGCTGCCTGACATGCTGCAGACTATTTATGAGACGGAGCCCTGTGTGTCCTCTGCAGATGGTGTTAAGGGGCGAGAGCCAGCGTTGGAGCTCCTCAGCCGGGCACAGGGGCACACAATGCCTACTGCAGGTGAGAAGCATTTCCTTATTCCACTCCATCCATACGGAACCTCATGCCTGTCATCCATCCACAGATATCACTAGTATCTGATTACCTCTCCTCATCTCTGCCTCCACTTGAAGGGACCCTGCTCTCCACCTTGACTTGTTTTTTTTTTAGAACATAATTCCCACACTTCTGTTACATTACAGCTAAAACATTAAACCCATACTGATACTGCACCTTCATCTCGAGCTTACTTTCCATCCTCATCATATCTTACACATCCATCACCTTCCAGATGGACTTCTACCCTCATTCTTTGAACCTTTTCTTCCTCATTATTTTTGCAGATCACTTATGGTGATTTATTGCTATCCCGTCTTTGTTTTGAAAGTCTTTTTCTCACGTTCTCACCTTGCTTTTATCCATCTTTACCTGTCGCCTCTACCAGTTTAGTTACATCATGGTTGGTGGGACCTTTATACTGTACAGCTCCTCTTATCGGCCTGCTTGATTTTCACATATTTACTTATTTGTACATATATGCTTACACTTGTTTGCTGTGGTCTCTTTACTTTAACATATCTTATCTTATATTCTATATTTACTGTTACAGCCTTATCTGTATGCTCTTACCTGTATTCTTTAAAAATAAAAACTTAATGTATTTCTTACCTACTGTTAATACACATACACCAGTACAGATACCTTTGTTATCGCCTAATACACACATCAGGGCATATACCTCTCATCTCCTAATATACAGACATCTTGGTGTATACCTCTCATCTCCTAATATACAGACATCTTGGTGTATACCTCTCATCTCCTAATACACACATCAGGGCACATACCTCTCATCTCCTAATATACAGACATCTTGGTGCATACCTCTCATCTCCTAATATACAGACATCTTGGTGCATGCCTCTCATCTCCTAATATACAGACATCTTGGTGCATGCCTCTCATCTCCTAATATACAGACATCTTGGTGCATACCTCTCATCTCCTAATATACAGACATCTTGGTGCATACCTCTCATCTCCTAATATACAGACATCTTGGTGCATACCTCTCATCTCCTAATATACAGACATCTTGGTGCATACCTCTCATCTCCTAATATACAGACATTTTGGTGCATACCTCTCATCTCCTAATATACAGACATCTTGGTGCATACCTCTCATCTCCTAATATACAGACATCTTGGTGCATACCTCTCATCTCCTAATATACAGACATTTTGGTGCATACCTCTCATCTCCTAATATACAGACATCTTGGTGCATACCTCTCATCTCCTAATATACAGACATCTTGGTGCATACCTCTCATCTCCTAATATACAGACATCTTGGTGCATACCTCTCATCTCCTAATATACAGACATCTTGGTGCATACCTCTCATCTCCTAATATACAGACATCTTGGTGCATACCTCTCATCTCCTAATATACAGACATCTTGGTGCATACCTCTCATCTCCTAATATACAGACATCTTGGTGCATACCTCTCATCTCCTAATATACAGACATCTTGGTGCATACCTCTCATCTCCTAATATACAGACATCTTGGTGCATACCTCTCATCTCCTAATATACAGACATCTTGGTGCATACCTCTCATCTCCTAATACACACATCAGGGCACATACCTCTAATCTCCTTTTACAAAGATATCCGTGTGCATTCTTCTCAACTCCTAATACACAGATATCAGTGTCCAAACCCGTCATCTACTAATACAGCATACCTCTCATCTGCTAATAGGGCAACAGGGTACATACTACTTATCTCCTAATACAAGGCACATAACTCCTCTAATAATACACAGAAAATGGTCCATATCTCTCCTCCTAATACACAGACAACGGCATACCTCTCACCTCTAAATACACAGACATCAGGAGCATATCTCTCCACCAAATACACAGACATCAGGAGCATATCTCTCCACCTAATACACGGACATCAGGAGCATATCTCTCCACCTAATACACGGACATCAGGAGCATATCTCTCCACCTAATACACGGACATCAGGAGCATATCTCTCCACCTAATACACGGACATCAGGAGCATATCTCTCCACCTAATACACAGACATCAGGAGCATATCTCTCCACCTAATACACAGACATCAGGAGCATATCTCTCCACCTAATACACAGACATCAGGAGCATATCTCTCCACCTAATACACGGACATCAGGAGCATATCTCTCCACCTAATACACAGACATCAGGAGCATATCTCTCCACCTAATACACAGACATCAGGATGCGTATCTCTCACCCCCTCAGACTTCAGTGCAGATATGTATATGCATTTTTGTACGTTTTCATCTTTCTCTCTTTATGAGTATGGGTGTGTAATGTATTTATGTGCATATCTAAAATGCCTATAAATTCAATTCGTATATGCAAAATGGTACACATGTGTGTTAGAGATTGTCACACATCACACAATCTATATATAATTCCATCTGTGTATTTTTAGCTCTACTGAAGTCTGCAGACAGAAGGAATGCTGCACGGACACTGCTCCCACTAACCCCCTCCTCTGGTGTGTGTGTGTGTGTGTGTGTGTACACGTGTATGTGTATATGTATGCATGTATGTGTGTGTGTGTATATATATATATATATATATATATATATATATATATATATATATATATATATATATAATATATATAATGTGTGTGTATGAATAAATATAATAATGTGTGTGTCTGTACCTTTATCTGTTTGTGTGTAGGTGAAAGTGGCTATTGCTCAATTAATGAAAAAAAATGGGTAAAGTAGTTACATGTTTACATTTAATAAATGTACAGCAGTACTCAATAATTGAATGCAAAGAACATAACATTTATTTTAATGATTGCTTCTGTTCGGAGACCAGCTTCAGTGCTCCGTAGCAAGCAGCAACTTATAGTTTGCGATCTGGTATGCAAGCGAGCTTGTCATATTTTATTTTAACCCATTATTCAAATGATATGTTGTGTCTCAGGCTTGCACACGTGTGCTTGCATATACAGATATTGTACAGGATGCAGGTGTATCATCTTTATACCTTTACAAACACACACTCTGCTCACTAACATTTACAATACCTCAATACCTGTCTTCACTCCCCCCATTCTTTTCCACAGTCAATATTTCTCACACTCTCCATGCAGCTGTTTTTCAGTCTATATTTAGCTCTGTTTTTCAGAGTGATCACAATGAAAGTGGTAAAAGGTGATTAGCACGCACCCTACAGGCTCTCTGCCTTCCTTGTATCTCCCCCTTCCTCTCTCACTTCCACTTTCTCTGCTTATCCTCATCCCATGTCTCTTACACAAAATCTTTATTCCCTCTTCACATTTTATATGTCCTCTAAGCTTGCTATTGCCCATTTCTGATTTTTTTTTTTTCTCCCCTCATTTTATTTACGGTATGTTTTTCTATGTTTTTATCTATCTTAGTGCTCATGTCAACTAGGCATGGTGGTGACAGCCATTTTGTGGGTTGAGCCAATGTTCATGGTAATGCAGCCTATTAATTTACTAGGAACTAGTGACATTACTGATGCCTCCGAGATGTCACTGGCTCCTAGTGAATTGATAGTTTGGACCCTATTGAATATTGACTGAGCCCACAAAATGGCTCCACTGTGTTCCTATATGGGCTTAGTTCACAAAATGGCTGCCTCCACTGTGTGCTTGCATGAATATTGGTTCAATCCGATAAAAGTAGGTGACAGAAACACTTTCAAGTATAGTCTATGACTTCACGGAAGCCTGAGCTATGTCTTTATGTTAATGATGGGCAGCAGGTGATACTTACATGCAAGTGGACACAATGACAGGATTTGTGCTACAGAACAAAGTAGTATTTTGCATTTGGACAGTATAAATAACAATGACCTTTCTAAGCATTTGGAGACCTGTCAGGATTGCTCTCTGTTCACCGCAGATCTACAAACTGGACTGTTACATTCAATTACAATTAGTTGGTTTCTACTATTGAGTTTTCAGGATTCTTTGCCAGCCAATGACCCATAATGAGTGGAGGACCAGAACTTAGCCTGCAGTTGTTGCCCGTTCTAGAAAGTACTGCACCTTTTAATAATTGCATAGGACATCACAGGCCAGAATTAGCTATAACACAGCAGTTTATGATAAAATGTAAAAGGGGAGAAAGTATAGTAGGTGGACCTGCTAGATAGAGCCCCATCTGCATCATATCCGATAGTGGCTTTTACTACAACCATCCATCCCTTTAATTTCCCCACCATCAAATCTCTTTGTGTATGGGAAGGTGCACTCTGTATTGATGCAGCTCCTCAGTCTCCATCTATCTTCCTGATGTACTACTAGGGAGTGTTTACTTTTATTGTCATTACTAGTGTTGAGTTAATTACATTGACATTTCATTGGACAGCAATAAATTAAAGCTTATTAAGTATTTGACGATCATTAGGTCATGTTCCCCACTGTCCCTTTCTCTAACCATCTGCCTTTTATCTCTTCCAAACAGTGGAGGTAACCCCGCTCCTCTCTGCAGCGGTGCCCTCTCCCAGCAGCCTCCCCCCAAGTCCCGGGGAGTTGAGGCAAGAGCCACGGGCAGCTAGTGGTCCTGGAGTGCCGATGGACCCTGTTAATCGAGAGCAGCAGCTGCAGCAGCAGCTTCTTCTCCTAAAACAGCAGCAGCAGCTCCAGAAGCAGCTTCTTTTTGCTGAATTCCAGAAGCAACATGAAAACCTGACAAGACAGCATGAGGTCCAAATCCAGAAACACCTTAAGGTAGGAAATACTGTTCTACACGCCATCTTCACTAGCAATACCTCTCCAGTATTTACAATACTAGTCTTGCTGATTTCTGAGAGCCATAATCATTGATGCCTCCCACCTCTCTCCAATGATAGCCCGTCTGTTTTACTGAAATTACAAGTGCATGCCATAGGCTTTTCCCATTGTTCTTTCTTCCACTCCTTTGCTTCCCTGCCCCCTGGACAGTTTACACTGCATGGTTCCCCACCACCATAGAGACTACTCCTGCACCTCATTTTACTATATAGATGATTCTGCCCACCCTCCACTGCAGACACTGTCATTACCACCCCCCTTTCCCCCACCATACCAACTCTTCCTTCCCCAATCCCAGCCTTCAGAGAGACAATCTGGTAACCCTTCTCCCACAGTTCTGGCCATCCTCCATGCTAGAATAATGCTGATCCTCTGCAATATACTTAAATTCTCAGTACCATAGAGTTTACTCCTCCCATGTCGCCTCCATGACTTTATCTGTCTCCTGACCAGCACTTTATTCTTAATTACATAAGACTGATCCTAATTCTCTATAAACTAGAGACATACCGTATTCCCACCTGTCAGCGTTCTGTTATAATATATACTGTTCTCTTTGCCAGAGAGAATGTCCTACCCTATTTCCCTGTAAACCCTGCCACTTGTCCTTTTTATTATCTCTGCAACTGAAAAGGACAGTTGTTTCATACCCTGAAATCTTGTTATCTATTTATCACTGTAATAGACATTTTAATCAGTTAGAACAAAACCATGGTTTAGTTATTTCCCCATACCCTTTACACCATGAAGACTGCTCCTATCTACCAATCTGTGACTACTTATATTCCTCTTCTAAAGTACATTGTAGTAGATTGATCTACAACCCTTACACCACATATATCTTGTCCGTTATGCCCTGATGACCATTGGGAAGCCCTCTCCTTTGCCTCAACAGCCATTACAGGGATCTTCTTTTCCTCAGTCCCCGCAGCAGTTACCAACTCCCCCCCCCTTCCCCCTGATAAGTTCCCAACCAACACGCTTCCCTTGTTGCAGTGCCTTGGTGTATCGCGCTCATTGGGGAACATTCTATAAAAGAGGAAGAATGGAAATTTAGCTTGAAATTGCCTTTTGTATTGTCCCAGTTTGCACTCCGTATTGTTTACCGTTTTTCCTTCCACTTTCTCCTCCTGTGTAAAAAGTGGGTGTGGTTTAGTCAATTCCACAATAAAAACATCACTTCAACAATGCACATAATTGTGTTTGTTTAATGTATTTTTCTCTGACTAAATCAGAACTCCACGTCACAAAAGTAGAACGTTTTCATAGAAAATAGAGAACTAAAATATATAATGTATATGTATGTATTTTCTTAAAAAAAAAACACAAGAAACATTGCTTGTTTAAGGGATAAAAAACTTTACATCCTACATAAATACTTGTTAATGGAATGTGGTGTAAAATTGTTGGTACATAGACATGTTTAAGCACATTTTCCGAATCCTCCACTTTTATACAGTAATCCCATGGACTTAATGCCTGTAAATCAAGTCTACACCTGTTATCCAGCACTTGCTCTATACCCTGATCCAGGAACATCTTTTTTACACAATTTGGTATATCCCTAATTTATACCCTCTGCACTATGTCAATGTTTAATCCCTGCGATCTGCGAGTTATATCTTCTCTGCTTACTCCAAGAGGTTTCCACTCTCATCTATCGATCAAGGGCTCATTCCCTCAACCATTTCCCAGTGCTTTTCTCCCACACCTAGTGATAATTCTTTATTCATACCCAGATCCAGACACAGTGCAATCCATTGACTGTCTTTCGGTTGTGGTCTTCTTCACATCTGTTCTTACATCCTCCAGTGTCTGTGTGCACTACCCTTACCCTGTCTGTCTTCTTCACATCTGTTCTTACATCCTCCAGTGTCTGTGTGCTCTACCCTTACCCTGTCTGTCTTCTTCACATCTGTTCTTACATCCTCCAGTGTCTGTGTGCACTACCCTTACCCTGTCTGTCTTCTTCACATCTGTTCTTACATCCTCCAGTGTCTGTGTTCTCTACCCTTACCCTGTCTGTCTTCCACATGCAGCAGCAACAAGAGATCTTGGCAGCCAAGAGGCAGCAGGAGCTGGAGCAACAAAGAAAGCGAGAGAGGCAGAGACAGGAGGAGGCAGAGAAACAGAGGCTGGAGCAGCAACTCCTGATACTGAGGAACAAAGAGAAGAGCAAAGAGAGTAAGGGAGAGTGGAGAGACAGAGGTGAAGTGGGGGACTGTTTCAGAACGGGGGTTACAGGTTTGATGTTTGTGCTATGGTGTTCTTTAACCTGTTGTGTTCCTTTTGTTCTTTGTGTCCTTCCAAGGTGCCATAGCCAGCACAGAGGTGAAGCTGAAGCTTCAGGAATTTCTGCTCAGCAAATCCAAGGAGATGCCAGGGAGTGCAAACCATTCCATCCTACAGCACCCCAAATGTTGGTGAGTTGGTTACTGCTGTCTTGTACTTTCCTTATTCCGGTGTTATTGCCCATACACCTTCTTTTCTTATATCTTTTTTTTCTTTTTTTCTTTCTTATTCCGTCTTTTCCAGTTTTCTTTTTCATGCTAATTCCACAAACCTTATTGCTCCTTCTCAGCACTTTCCCTTCACTTCTCTATAAACCTGCTTTTTGCTTTCTATCTGTGTATTCCTTCCACTCTAACATCGACCTCTGTGCCCCCTTACGTTCCTCTCTTATGCTTCACCTGTGACTTCTTCCTCTCAGTCTCCCATCTCGTCCTCTCACCACCTTTATGATAATGTCAACATATACGTCTTTCTTTCCAGGGGCACCCACCATACCTCACTGGACCACAGCTCCCCTCCTCAGGTCGGGTCACCAGCTACTCCCCCCTCTTACAAGCTGCCTCTCCTGGGAACTTGCGATGGGCGAGATGATTTCCCCCTCCGCAAGACTGGTAATTAAGGAGGGGAGTGATTTGATGTTGGAACTTAAGCTTTGCTCTTTTATATTTTCAAAGTTCTATTTTAAACAATGTTCACATATAAAGTATGTTTATTTTTAAAACGTCTGTTTTCTTGATTTTCAAATAAAGTACAAAGTATACAAACATCAAAGTTGTGTCGATCAGGCACATAATGTATAAGACATTCAAAACATGTTCAAGCAATAAAATACTCAAGATTATTGCGACACAATGTTCAAAGGGAGTGACATCATTATATCTCAATCCGCGTCACTTAGAAATAGTGAAACACTGATGCCATGGTCATAAAATATGTTTTTAAATATTTTTACATATTAAAAAAAACAACAGCTTTATATTATGTTGTGATTGTGAGAGTTAATATGCTCATCTTTATGTGCAAGGATGAAGGATATATGTTCAAAAGCTGCTTCCTTCATCTAAAACACTTTTTTTTTTCTATAGTGAACTTGTTCTGTAGATTACTAGTAGAAAGTCTTTGCATGTTTCATTAATGAAATAATAGCAGTGGATGGTAATCTTTAACAATATTGTTCTGTTCTACTATACACTGAATGGTACATTCTGCTCTCTTTCTCTTCCAAGTGTGTCAGCCTGTCAGAATCAGCTCCCACGCAATCTCACTTCCCCTGCACACAATTGTACATAAGTGCCAATCACAGACACCGAGAGGAAAAGTTCTAAAAGACTTTATTTGAAACAATTATTACAGTGTTCTACAGTAAATCCATCAATTAATCACTGATATGCTTATACGATGTTAGTTATTTCAATTTGCACTGCTTCCTAACATAAAATGACATTTTACATTTAGCTAGGATAACCATTATTAGCATTATTAGAGACCAAGAGGAAAAAAAAAAGGATACAATAAAAGAAAAAACATAAGCCTATATTTCTCCTTCCTTGCCTGTCTCCCCTTTCAGCCTCTGAACCAAACTTAAAGGTTCGCTCTCGGTTAAAGCAGAAGGTGGCAGAAAGACGCAGTAGTCCTCTTCTCCGCAGGAAGGATGGAACAGTCATCAGTGCATTCAAGAAGAGAGCTATTGAGATTCAGGGTATGCATCCATCCTCCTTCCCAATTCTAATGGCTTCTTCCCACTTTCTGAGTACTTCATTATGTTTCCCTTTGCCTCATTACGTATCATGTTTTACCTACAAAACTTTCATCATTGATGTATTGTAATTCCCCTTGCAGTTTCCTCTGTATGTAATAGTGCCCCAGGATCAGGACCCAGCTCCCCAAACAGCTCAAATAGTGCCATCTGTGAAAACGGGCTGACGGGGAGTGTGCCGAATATTGTTAGTGAGGTAAGTGAGAGATTTCCAGGAGAAACAAAGGCTCATAACTCTATAATGATGGGAAATAATTGAATAGGTTGCAAGGCGGAATACAGTTGGGAATTTTGGGAAAAGTTTTGTGACATTTTTTTGGAGAAGATCATGAAGTGCCTGGTATTAGTGTCTAATGATTGGTCAGTAATAGTGCTCTGCTCCATGCTTACCTGCACTTGCTTCCTCAGCAGAGAATTCTCACCTTGGATGGAACGGGAGGGCCTTTAGGGCTATATACGTCTCCGTCATTACCCAATATATGCCTGCAGGGAAGTGCCAGCAACCTCACTGTGAGTACCTGTTCCATAGGTGCTTGTTATATGATCATGATACATCTTAAAGGATGTTGAGAGAAGAAAATGGTAATGGTGGATGACATGGTTGTATTAACTATAGAATCTCTCTTCAGGGCCAGTTCACCTCCCAGGAGGGGACAGAGCGCCAAAGCCTACGGCCTGGTGGTCCTTTCATCAGCACTACGCCACTTCCAACCCTGGATGGAGGGGAGATAAGCCTGGGGGCTCCTTCCCTCCTACAGCATGTACTTTTATTGGAGCAAGCTAGGCAGCAGAGTGCCCTTATAACAGGTTGATATTCCTCCCAGAAATATCTTCAGCATTTGAATTTACTCCTAATATTTATAATTTGTCACCTTTTATTTTCTATTGCCTCATTTTCATTCTCCTCCTATTAATGGATCATTATTTTCTTTTTCCCTTAAAATGTTTTCAGTTTATTTTTTTTCATAAGTCTTTTTCATTCACTGCTTTTCATATATTTCTTTGTTCACTGTCTTCTTTACTTTGTTGATTTCACTCGGCACAATGTCTCTTTTCAACATACCTTCTATTCATGTCTCAGTCCCGCTGCACGGTCAGTCCCCCCTGGTGGGGGGAGAGCGTGTGTCCAGTTCACTACGCTTGGTCACAAAGGGCCCCCGACATCGTCCTCTAAGCCGCACACAGTCCTCCCCTCTCCCACAAAGCCCACAGGCCCTCCAGCAACTGGTCCTTCAGCACCAGCACTATCTTGACCAACAACAGCTCAGCAAGGTATTTGGGGTTGTATAGGAGCGTGCCTTTAATGTCATTTCCACTTGCGTCTATCCCTGATACAAACTTTTTCTTTCCAACAGACTGTGGAAGGAATACGCCAGCCACCTACCCACCCAGAGGAAACGGAAGAGGAACTGACAGAGCAGGATGGGGGGGATCGGTGTCGTGCTATCTTCACTCTGGATGGTGGAACAGAGAGTGAGGGAACACAAGAAGAGGAAGAAGGAGGAGAGGATGAAGAGGATGATAGTGAAGAGGGACAGAGCAATGGTTCAGAGCATGCATTCAAAAAGGTGGGGACTATTCATGGAGAATGCAGCAATTCAAAATAGGAAAACTATACTTTATTGAGAAGTAAGGTTGGACAAACTAGCTAGCTTGATTGACTTCTTCTTTTAGCATAAAAAAGGAGTTACTTTGTACCTGGGCAAAACCATGTTGCATTGGAGGGGGAGGTAAATTTAAAATGTGAGGACAGATTTATAGTTAGGGTAGGACATGTCATCATCATCATCATCATCATTTATTTATATAGCGCCACTAATTCCGCAGCGCTGTACAGAGAACTCATTCACATCAGTCCCTGCCCCATTGGAGCTTACAGTCTAAATTCCCTACTATAGACACACACTCACACACAGACAGACAGAAAGACAGACAGAGAGGGAGAGACTAGGGTCAATTTTTGATTGCAGCCAATTAACCTACCAGTATGTTTTTGGAGTGTGGGAGGAAACCGGAGCACCCGGAGGAAACCCACGCAAACACAGGGAGAACATACAAACTCCACACAGATAAGGCCATGGTTGGGAATTGAACTCATGACCCCAGTGCTGTGAGGCAGACGTGCTAACCACTAGGCCACTGTGCTGCCCCTAGATCATCTTTAAATTTCAGTGTAAAAATAAAGCTATCAAGTATTTGTGTCCTACATGACAAAGTAGCTAGTATTTAACTTATTGCCCTCCTTAATGACTCAGGCCCATATTGTCTATACCAAGTGCAGGGAGCCATTATATGTGGTAGTCCAATTCTCATGACAATTGAGCCTACCAATAGGTTGTCTCCACTGTGAGATGGCAACAGGTACATTAACCAGGCCACACATTTTTGACAAGGCATCCCCAAAAATGGAAATATTCTTGTTTTGATTGGAAAATCATGTAAAGAAACATATACACCCACACAAACACTGGGACAGTATACAGATAGGTAACAGGTTGGAAACAAACTCATGACCCCAGTACTGTTAAGTAGCACTGCTAACTACTGTGCCACTGTTATTATAAAGTCCCAAATGGCTATAAGGCAATGTATCTAGGTAAAAATATGGATAAAGTGCGGAGAATGTTTTACATGATTTCATGGGAAAGCAGGTAACCCTGAAAGAGGAAAAAGAGGGAAGGAATGAAGGTGAATTTTCCACTTTGTGAATAATGTCCTATAAGAGAAAAGAACAAATGAGGGAGAGTAGCATGTTGTTGACTTCTGGTCAGCGGAAGCGTTGTCAGAGAAACGGAAGGCAAGACTGAGGTTGCAGAATGCAGGACAGCTCTTTTGAAGTGTTGTAGGTGCATTTGACTAGGCTCCGAATACCTTTTCATTTATCAAAACTGACGGCACATCCAAAAAGCGCGAGATAAATGGATGGGAAAAGAACTGTCTGTACCAAATCAGAGCTTTAGAATACTAACAGCAGTACACAGTATTTCAGTCTGATCAACTCCCACGTGTCCTTGTGTAGCCAGGTTAGGAGGGACTATGCCAACATGTAGCCAGTCCGAGAACCTAAACTTTAACAGCACAGCAGAGTAGAGATATTTTTTTTGTTTTTTTGCATTAATTGAGATAACCAGCCTTTTGGAAATGGATGACATGCTGCCACAAATTGGTAAAACATATTTCATATAAATATCCTCAGGTGTGTTTTATTATAAGGTAAATAAACAGATATAGGCAGCACGGTGGCTAACTGGTTAGCACTTCTGCCTCACAGCACTGAGGTCATTAGTTCAATTCCCGACCATGGCCTTATCTGTGTGGAGTTTGTATGTTCTCCCTGTGTTTGCGTGGGTTTCCTCTGGGTGCTCCGGTTTCCTCCCACACTCCAAAAATATACTAGTAGGTTAATTGGCTACAAAGAAATTGACCCTAGTCTCTCTCTATGTCTGTCTGTCTGTGTGTGTATGTTAGGAAATTTAGACTGTAAGCTCCAATGGGGCAGGGACTGATGTGAATGAGATATCTGTACAGCGCTGCGGAATTAGTGGCGCTATATAAATAAATGATGATAGCGACCACAAAGGTGATAGATTGCAAAAGGAAATAATAGTGTTCGATGGAATGTTCTGCGGTTGCATGGCAGAAGGCGGAATGTTCTGCGGTTGCAGGGCAAGAGGAGGAATGTTCTGCGGTTGCAGGGCAGTAGGAGTAATGTTCTGCGGTTGCAGGGCAGTAGGAGTAATGTTCTGTGGTTGCAGGGCAAGAGGAGGAATGTTCTGCGGTTGCAGGGCAAGAGGAGGAATGTTCTGCGGTTGCAGGGCAGGAGGAGTAATGTTCTGCGGTTGCAGGGCAGGAGGAGTAATGTTCTGCGGTTGCAGGGCAGAAGGAGAAATGTTCTGCGGTTGCAGGGCAGAAGGAGAAATGTTCTGCGGTTGCAGGGCAGAAGGATGAATATTCTGCGGTTGCAGAGCAGAAGGATGAATATTCTGCGGTTGCAGGGCAGAAGAAGTGATCTGCTGGAGAAGAGAGGGTGCTTGGGAAGAAAGATTGGAGGAAGAGATGTTTGCAGTACGTACCCTCTGTGTTTTGATGTAAGAGCACAGTTCATTGATGAGGAGAGCAGAGTATGAGTCATTCATTAATGACTCACCCCCCTCCTTCCTGTGAGTCAGACTGTACTAACACCCCCTTCCTCCCTCTTGACCTGCTCTGAAATGCCATGGGGGGTGCTGCAGGTTCTGAGAAGTAAAGGAAAAGTGACATATTAGAGGTGAACAGTCAGTGGTAGCTTTTTTTTTATCAATGAAACAAGTGTTTATTATAAAGCACATGCAAATGTACATCATCATTATAATTAAAAGCTATAGGGTTCCATAATGTGTGCGGCTGTATTAGATTCATGAAGGTTATGCTGACATAACATACCATGTGTTTTTATAAATGTTGGTACGTACCATAGCATCCTTCTCTGTGATACAACAAAATGCTGCTTTGTGATACATAATTGACAACTGTCGCCTACATGCAATGGAGACAGCCATGTTGTTTACCTCGTGCCTCAGTGATAGGATATTACTAGTGAATGGATAGGCTGAATATTGGTTCAGCATACAAAGTGGCTGCCTCTGCTGTGTGCAGGTTATACATCCACTTGCATTTTGTCTGTAAGTCTCTATCATTATCTTTCTGTATAATGCATGGGTGCATAGTCATCCAGAAGGGATATTAAAAATACAAAACAATGTGTTCCTTATGCTTGTACAGAAAATGTATTCATATGTTGGTAACGATGCTATATACTTCTCTTTATACCGTATGCTGTCTGGCCTACCCTATGTCTCTATATTACTCTGATATACCATATTAACATAAGTGAAAACATTAGTAGTGGTCATTAAAGGTTATTTATAAACCAGAAACAAATGGAGAGTACAAATGCCATTACTTCACCTTTTATAACCTCCTTCTGCTCATTTGCGGTCATTCATTCAGATACGCTGATTGCTTAGTGTATTCAAATGGCGACAAATACAAAATATCACTTCTTCCTGAGGGGCTGAGGCGGGATGTTCCCATTTCAGGGTGGCGTTCGCTGCTTTTCAGTCCCTTAAAGTTCATTTGTACATGTCGTCTGAGACATTTTGGCAATCATATCTTATACACCATTCAGGAGTATACAATATTGTATTTATATGCACATTAAATATAATATTGCAAGATCTGGCATGATAATTCTGAGATACCCTCATGCTTAGAAAGTAGAAATTGGATTCCAGGGGCTAGAAGCTGTGTAGGAATTAGTGAGCAGAATAACAGTCCGTAGCAATCGGCAGCGTAAGATCCAGAATGGTCTGAAATCCACTGGGTTCAATGGAAAGAGGAGTCTGTAATTAAGCCAGGGTCAGAGAGCTGGGAAGGTTCGTCGGGAAAAGGCAAGGCCATACATTAGGG
The DNA here is from genome assembly GCF_038048845.1 of Mixophyes fleayi. Classification (NCBI taxonomy): domain Eukaryota; kingdom Metazoa; phylum Chordata; class Amphibia; order Anura; family Limnodynastidae; genus Mixophyes; species Mixophyes fleayi. The sequence continues at coordinate 173,003,055 of NC_134407.1, read as the reverse complement.
GGTATATTTACTAAACTGTGGGTTTCTGGAGATGTTGGCTATAGCGACCAATTAGATTCTGGTTATCATTTATTTAGTAAATTCTACAAAATGACAGCTAGAATCTGATTGGTTGCTATAGGCAACAGCTTCACTTTTTCAAACCCGCAGTTTAGTAAATATACCCCTAGGAGTCAGAGGAAAGTTGGATCAATGCTGGAAGCGCAATCATTGGCAGTTTGGGTGAGCAACAGCCAGACGTATAAAACCCCGGGAAGCAGGGGATTGGCTGCTTGCAGGAAGTGGGTGGATTGTTGAATTGATCATGCTCAAGGAGAATGTACTGAGCATTCTGCACTGAGGGCATAAATGACCTCTGCTGCTGTGGATCAAGTCCCACGTAGTAACACATGAAATAAGGACAGAGCTAAGGTTTACCTACCCTCTTGACTTATTTAAGACATACATGAGTTTCTAATTTTTGTATTCTGGAAAAAGTTGTAATTAATTAAGGTGGTGCAAAAGTGATACTATGCAGGACACTGAAGTGATGATTTTACCTTTGCCTCCATACGCTTTGCTGTGAGGTACCTCAATCCACCAAATTGCTGAGCAAAGTATCTGCATGAACGTAGAAAGTGAACAGTGGGAGTGACCTGTGTATGCATATGGTGCTTTTTCAAAGCCTAAAAGGAAAAAGCATCTGAACGAAACGCGCGTTGGCGTTTTGTTGCTCTGCTTCCTCTATTATTCTCTGTATATATTTTTGATCTCACCTAATTCTTTGATCGCTCCCGAGTTTATTATAGCCAGGGACCTCTCGCATATCTGTGATCTAGGTGATACATTTTGGAGGTTATTACTTTATTAATTTTTATTCTGGCGCCTGCAGCAAAGATATCTGGCGTCTCGCTTTAGACTATCTATGCTTTCTCTTTGGTGCCATAGTCTCTTATTGTTACTCAGAGACTTCTTCTATTTCAGATCGCTCCTCAGCTTTTAATAGGCAGGGACTTTTCACATATACAGCGATCTAGGAGAAATAATCAGGAGGATATCAATTTATCCATCCTTTATTGTGGCACCTCGTATTTAGGTTACCCAATGTAACCCTTTTGTGATCAGATTTGTCTATTCAGTCATTTAAACCTCCAACTTCAGGTAGAGAACAGCAATATATATTTTTTAGTGGTATCACACTGAAGATATAATCATTTCACCACTAAAATTTGTAACGATCAGCGGACTATATATATTTTATTATAGAAACATATTCTGATTTGTTTAGAGGCAGCAGAGCTATGCAACTTTGTTTTGCTTCTTTAACTCGTGATTAAACACATTTTAACCTCTTTATGTTTTTAATTATTTCGCTTTAAAAAATCTGCCATTTTCCATTTTTTTAATGCATGCTCAATACAAATATAAATTTTATCATTTGTTATCCCGGAATGCCCCAAAGTTAAACACACCTTTCTGTCCCTTTCCAATAAACTTCTACTTATGTAATTAAGATGATTCCTATGTCCCCTAACATATAAATGAGACTAAAAGGAACAGTATTTTATAGGGCTAATGTGTTAGCAGGTTGGATGCTCATACTGTTTCCATCACGCGCATTTTTCAAAGCATCTTAAAATGTGCTTGCCTGACAAGAAGACACACTTGTACATAAAAAGACTGTGGACTCTCAATGCTTCTTTATAAGTCTGTAAATGTCTTATTGTATTAAACCTCTAATGTATAAATAAATGGTGATGATGTATGAACATTTTTTTCATATAGCGGTGTAGTGAGACCACAATGTACCCCATCTGTGTGACAGGAGCCTCACAAATACTCAGTACTGTTGGGGACCTGGCTCCTGCCACTATTTAAGTCCATGGCCTACTTACCTTCATTTCCTCTATCATCTTGGCACTGCCCTTACTAACATAATCACATGAGTGGACAGGTCACTACCTCAAAATCAGCACACTCCTGCTGTGTTTTTTCCGATTAACTGATTGGCTATGCTCTAAACATTCCGACGATCTGATTGGATAATAAATGTGGAACACTAGGACAAGCATAAGCTAAAGGATATATGCAATAAAGTTGTCAGCACGTGCTGTCTGGCAAATTGGGACTGAGTTGGTTAGTATAAAGCATTTCCACCATTGTAATGATATTAACATATTTCCAATACACAATGTTGATGTATTTTGAACTACTTCTTAGAGGTGGAAGGCTGTACATGTCTATGTGCCTATATAGACACCATCACCTCTTCCTTCAAACTTATTTAGATTTTTCCATATAAATCAATCTGACTTATTATATATTATAACAAACTTCTCTCTGGTCCCCAGCTGTTCCCAGACACCCTCCCTCTGTATCAAGGTTCTCTTCCTCATTCGGCTTTAAGTCGTACACAGTCCTCTCCTGCTGCTCCTCTCACTGCCTGCAGTTCAGAGCCGCGACGCAGAGTCCTCAGCACCACAGGTTTGAAAACATATCTTAACATATACATGGCCTAGGATTTGACTAGTAGCCTTCTCTTCCAGCTTCTAAAGCTAAAGACTGCTAGATGAGGACAGTAAATCACAAAACTCCATTGTCTGATTAGTTATTGATATATAGTTCGCTTCGCATGTTAATCAGCTGACGCCTCCCAAATCAGTTATTTTGAAGGGAAAGACAAATTCAGGAGGATTGGAGGCTAAATTGTTCTGAAATCCAAAGTCAAACTTAAGTGTACACTGTATAAGCAACAGGTACACTTAAGCACAAGTGTGGAGGGCATATGTGTACTATACACCGTAAAAGTACATGTAAGAACATTTGTATCACTATATACCAGACAAAATAAAAAAAAAGCTGATTTGGCACATTTCTCCCGCCTTGCACCCAGGTACAAATCAAACGTATCGGATGCTAGAGAAAGTTATTTTTCACATTATTAGAGCTGTTGTCAGAATGACTTGGTAATATATAGGATAATATACCCCTACTGCAAATTATATATAATAAAATCACAGACGATATAAAGTCACAAGGTGACGGGCAGAGTGTTTTAATAGAGGGTTCAATATAAGGTGAAGGAGAAAATTTTCCCAAATAGAAGCTTCCATAGGATGTGCGTCATTTGTTATCCCAGAAGAAGCTAGGGTCATCTCTGTACGTCTGTTGTATGTGACTCCATACGTCACTACAGGCATCCCCAACTGACAGCTGATAAGGAGCAGTGGCAATAATCTGCAGTACTGCCAACTGTCTCCCACATCTCCCTAGTGTCAGTCTGCTTTATAGTGCTGACCGCAGTAGTACCACATCTCTCCTCGTTAATGTTAGTGGCTGGAGCTGGTAATGTTCTAGCTGTATCGTATTAATGACTACTGATATATAGATATGCTGTACATTTAGATAAACTGACCTACACGGCTGATATCTACGTAGTTAGTATTGTCATTTGCTAAACATTTCATATAGTAATGTCATTTTGATACAATTTTGCAAGCAGCAGTATCCACACAACCATTGTGCTGTAGTCTGTCTGATATACACAGGAACCGGTTTGATTTTATTCCTGGTTTTTATACTTCATCTTGATTCATAAATCTCAATAGCAGGTTATAGCGTGATCATGTTGGTTGTAAACGATTTTATTTTAATAGATTGACAATTATTGTTATAAAATGAATTTCCCATTACATAATTTAACCTGTTAACAAGACATCAGACACACATCCTATGAGTGCTTCTGTTTGGGAATATTTTTCTCCTTCAGTTTTCACTACATTTCCGTTTAGCACCCCTATCATAATTATTAACTTCTAATACTATGATGGGATTTTATAGCATAAATTATATACAGAGGTTTAGACATATATTACAGCCAACAATAACTGGATTAACGTTCGCTGGCATTTCACACTGCTATGTACTTAAGCTAAATAATTACCTGTTCTGTCTTAAAAACTATAATCTATTGTTAGCCACAGAAGGCTGAATAAGTTCCTCTGACACTGGAATCTATTTTTTTTGTAATTGCACATAGAATAATTTGACAGTTTTCTCCCATAGTTTTGGTAACTATAACAAAGTTAAAGATCTATTTCTTATGACTTATGGCAATTACCCACCCATCTATTTTACGTTTACTATTTTTCTTATCCGTCATGCTTTTACCTTTCTTCTCAGGCTTAGTCTATGACACTCTGATGCTGAAACATCAGTGTACATGTGGGGATACCAATAACCACCCAGAGCATGCTGGGAGGATACAGAGTATCTGGTCCCGTCTGCAGGAGACTGGTCTACTGAGCAAATGCCAGGTAATTTATTGGGGTATATGAACATTGGAGTTAGGAGGGTCGTGTGAGTGGATGGGTAGCACTTATCAGTAATATAAGAGGACGGAACGGGATGGGTCACTGAGGGAACTGATGTAAATAGTAGAGGGTGCGCAAATGATGAGATATGTTTGGCATGTATATATGGCTGTCACTGAGTATATGAAGGGATATCTTAGGGGCGGTCATCGGGGTGAGATACAGTAAGAGTGACATGATGTCCCTGTCACAGCGCGTGCGGGGCAGGAAGGCCACGCTGGACGAGATTCAGACGGTACATGCAGAGCATCACACCTTGTTGTACGGGACCAGCCCACAGAGCCGCCACAAACTGGAGAGCAAGAACCTACTGGGTGAGGGGGTGAATACGGAGGGCCTGGTTGTTGGCTGGGAGATCCCAGGGGCATCAGAAAGCTTTGACCTGGGTTGGGGATCTGGGTGAATTTAAAGGGAACCATTAAATGTTGGGCAATAAGGGGACAATGAAAGGAATCTAAGGGCACAATAGTGTGTGGGGGTGGGCATGATGCAGAGAAGGGCAAATAGCTTATAATGGGCAAATAGAGGATGCTGAAGTCAGATAGAAGTTACAAGAGTACTAGTAATGATATTATAATGTGTATATGTGTTTATATAATTTTAATTTATAGAGAGCAAGAGAGGTGTTAACATTTGTATGTTCGTAGAACTGTTTAATGGTGGGTGACATGTTCTTGGTTTATTCTGCCCTAAAATCATCTCTCTACCTGTAGGACCTCTCTCTCAGAAGATGTATTCAGTGCTGCCCTGTGGTGGCATTGGGGTAAGTCATCAGACACCACATCTCCTGCAGACACTAATTCTGTTAGTTTGTACCTTCTTTGTACCTTCTTTGCCAAAATCCTTTTAAGACCTTCTACAAAAGATATTGTCAAGGCTAATGACCCCTACATCCAAATTTTACCCCTAATACTCTTTATTGTCTTTCATCGTTATATATGAAACATTGTGTTTTGGGTAACAGGTAGACAGCGACACTGTGTGGAATGAACTCTACTCTCCGGCAGCTGTGAGAACGGCTGTAGGCTCCCTCCTTGAGTTGGCAGTTCAAGTGGCATCTGGAGAACTTAAAGTGAGTGGCTATGGGCAATGTAATACATTAAGGCATATTAGATATTCTTCTTTTGGTAACATGTACCTGCTAACATCAAAATTATGTATTCCTATCATTCCATTGGCCTTCATTCTTTGTAACTTTAACTTCTATAGAATGGATTTGCAGTTATTCGTCCTCCAGGACATCATGCCGAGGAGTCAGTTGCCATGTGAGTGTGATGAGGAGGGATCCAGATATGATGGCCCTGCCTCAGTAATTAGAGACTCCTACATTACTTGTATTTCTCTCCTGCCTTTATTGAAACCACTTCATCTCTTTATATTTCTACTGTTTTTCCCCTCATCTGCTCTATTCTGTCTTGCATTCATTTGGGTATATTTATTTGTCATTCTCATTTGCTAGCTATGCCTTCCTTTCTCCATCTGGATGCCCATTACCTTTCTCCTGTTCCACATTGACCAGCCACTGACCATCTTCCCCTCCCCTCTTCCTTTAGGGGTTTCTGTTTTTTTAACTCTGTAGCTATCACAGCCAAATTACTCCGTCAGAAGATGAATGTGGGTCGCATTCTGATAGTGGACTGGGTGAGTTACCGAAAAGTGAGAAGAGGTCACTGGGCACCTGAGTGACATTAACATGACAAGCCATTAATATCACTAATAACATACTTTATTCCCCTCATAGGATATACACCATGGTAATGGAACCCAACAAGCCTTCTACAGTGACCCCAATGTTCTTTATGTATCGCTCCACCGTTATGATGATGGAAACTTTTTCCCTGGCAGTGGCTCTCCAGAGGAGGTGGGTTAAGGAGGAGGTATGGGGTGTCTCCCAAAAGGTAAGTTGATGGAACCAGTAGATAACTGTACAATGTTTCTCTGTTTCACAGGTGGGTGCTGGTTGTGGAGTGGGATTTAATGTGAACATTGCATGGACAGGAGGAGTGGAACCCCCTGTTGGGGATGCTGAATACCTGGCTGCTTTTAGGTATTTTCCAGTTTCATGATTGGAAATCTCCATGTTTCTATTTCCCTCCAGTTAAGGTGCCCACACCAACTGAAATTCTGCGGGCCAATTAGGTGATTTTAATCCTAATTTCCTGCCAATCACAGTGCATATTGGCCCCGAGAAAACACCAATCCTGATCGACATCTGATTAAGATATTTTAGACATCAGGACAGTGGAAAATCCATTTGGGCAATAACCACATCTGACTGTGGACATCATTTAACCTGATGAATTGTGTCCCGTAGTATCTGTGTGTACATCCTAAGTAATGAAAGCCTGGGTATTTCCTATGCATACATACAGCCACGTAGTGCTCAGGTAGCTTGGCAGAATCTGCTTTTGTATGGACATATCTAGTGTAAATTCCCACTAGATTATTTCCTAACCACACAGTTATTTTGTTTTCCTCTTCATCCTTCCCATCCTTCTTGTCTTATCCCTTTGTTCTTTACCTTACTTTGTCAGATAATCGTTCCTTAAAATATGTAATCAGGAATAACAATGCTTTATTGTTTATAGTAATAGGCAGTGGACAGGAGTAGAGCACCAGCTGTTGTGGAATAATAAGTGCCAACATTCGCCACCGATTGTGCCCTAAAGAGACCCGTTAAAAAACATAAAAGGGTGTGGTATATGAACGAGCATAATCTCAAAATGAAGACACTTTATTGTTTGGGATTACCCATAAATTGAAGTGTAACTCTGTATCTGCATCTTGTGTAATGCCAGTTCTCCACAGAGCCTACAGTTCCACATTTCAAAGCAGACCATTTTCTTATCTCTTCTAATGGCAATAGTAGCGAACAGAGGTGTCACTTAATCCCATCTAGTCTGCATTGAAGTTTATGGGAGCCCCTTACGTTGTTTGTTTTCAATTCAGAAAGGGCTCAAGCTCACAGGTGGGTTGATTTGCACTACATTGACATGCGTTTCATTCACCATCTGGTGAGTGCAGATTCAGCTGACCACGAAATACTGTCTGTTTGTACACTTCATCCATCAAGTGCTCACAGCACAGCATCACAAGCACATGTCAGAGATGGTAAAGTCTACTCTGAGCTGCCATAATTTAAGGGTTTCTAGAAAAGCTGTTTTGACCTGTTGTTCTTATTCCACTCCCAATCGTTGCTCTTACTAACGTCCCCCCCTCTTTTCCCTCAGAATGGTGGTCATGCCCATAGCCCGGGAGTTCTCTCCAGACTTTGTACTGGTCTCAGCTGGGTTTGATGCAGTGGAGGGGCACCAAAGCCCTCTTGGCGGCTACTCTGTGACTGCAAAATGTATGAACGTCGCTCCTATTTTGCTTTACGATTGTTTCTTCGTCTACCTTGTATTTTATTTGTAATTTATATTTGTAATGTGTAATTTATATGTAAGTACTCCCTGGGCTGCTACTAGGGAAGCAGAGAATCAATCACACAGGCTCCAGGGGAATGTTTAACATGATTGCACAAATGAACCAGCTGATTCATCTAGTTTGCTCAATGTCATGCCTAGTTTACTGTTGTGTTACCATTTGTTTTATTTTTTAATAACTCGCTGCCTTGTGGTTATACTCTGTAATCTGCTACTTCCATTCCTGTTATTTACATAAATTGCCCTTGGTTTGTTATAATCCTGAGCTATGATGTCAGGTGACCCCTCTTTTTGAGTCATTATAATTAATATTCCTGGTACTAACGGAGCACTCCGTAATCTCCCATATGAGCACTGGGACTGGGGAATTATGGGTAAAGTAGTCGGTTTTAAATCCTGCGAGGCATTTTTACAAACAGCAATATGATATTGTTGCTGGGCACAGATATAAATTAATTTGACCACTAGGGGCACTGCTCTGTTGAAAATATGCCATGTCTGTTGTGAAAGCAGTATGGCAGTTCCCTTTAAGGCAGTGGTTCCCAATCTTTTTAGACTTGGGTACCCCTTTTGAACCCATTTCTATAAATTGTACCTCTTGTTTTTAAAATAGCTGTGTATGCCACGCCCCTTGGCAGAGACATTAAAAACAAGCAGCCGCTAAGCAAAATAAGCCGAAACCAATCATAAAAAGCCCAAAAAACCCCACAAAGTTTATTGTTCATTATTAAATAAGTACATATATAAATACATATACAATCTCTCTTTCCCTCTCACATGTCTCCTTGTACCATGTTCTCCTCTGTCCCTCTCACATCTGCAGCAATCATCCCCCTGCGCCATTCACGGCATACACATGAATTATAGATCTGTGAGGAACAGATATTTTGATCAAGATATACAGAAATTTGAATAAAGGATCTTTTATCTACCTACCTGTTATAGCTTGATCCGCTGGTTTAATAAATCCTGAACTGGTATCACAAGGCTTGACAGGGACGTCACTTGAAGTATTTTATTAATGGCTAAGGGTGTCAGTGTGGGGTAGTGGAGTGCTACATAAGGGTCTGACCTATCAGGCAGTTGGGAAGTTCACCTGTTGATTATTCCCCCGGGAGGAGACTGTCAAAGCGCCAACTCTAAATGGGCTGCTCTCGCTGGAAGTGAGGCGTCGGCGGTAGCGCCTGTAACAAATCCCGATGCAGGCCTTTCTTCTCGATTTTCGCCACTAGGCTGCGTGCACAGCTGCGGCTCTCTCCCAGCACAGGGTCGCTCACCAGCTCTGGAGCCCCAAACAGCTGGCCAGCAATGGGGGTCGGGGAAGAGACACGTCAGGCAGGAACGTCCTCCGATGTGATCCAGAACTGCAGGGGAAACTTGTGCCGGCTGGAGCTCTGCGTAAACGCGCCCGTGCAGTATGGTGCAGAAACCACACGCCCCTCCAATCCGCCATTTCTTTTTTTTTTATTATTGGTCATTGTTTTAGTTTTGGAATCTCAATGGGTGGTGATAACGGCCCATGTGCCCAATATCATCAGTAATATAGAAGCGTGTATGGCCAGCATTACTCTACTGCCTTACCTGCCACTCTTTAAATAATTTACCACTTTTTCTGCCTTTGTGTACCATGCAGGCTTTGGACACCTAACCATGCAGTTAATGTCTCTAGCTGGAGGAAGAGTTGTCATGGCTTTAGAAGGAGGACACGACTTAACTGCCATCTGTGATGCCTCTGAGGCTTGTGTATCAGCTCTTCTGGGCATGGAGGTGAGGGCAGGAGGGGGGGAGCCTCATCAGGAGGGGTGGGAGGGAGGGGGATGTTTCTGCCGTGCTTTTCCCTTGTTGTACCCCACTCTAACACTCTTTCTTGATCCATAGTCTGCATTCTTTGATAACAACATCCTACAGCAGAGGCCCAGTGACAATGCAGTGACCACTCTCGAGAGAGTCATCGCTATACAGAGTGAGTGATCAATGACCATAGATGGTCGTTAAGATGGTTAGCTGAGGAGTAACACATAGAGTACAAGAGATGTTACAAATATGATGAGAGGTTCATGTAGTGTGTGGACGGAGGAAGAGGATTAGAAGAGTAATAAGATGGTAATAAACTAGTTAGCTCGGAGGAGTAAGAAGGTGTGGTGAGGTTGTGAGCTAAGAGGTAGAAATATGAAGTGTACTTAGTGGAGGAATAAAGGGGTGTAGTTAGCGGAGGGAGTTCTAGGGAAGAAGTTTTGAGGTGTGTCTAGGGCATGTTGATAGAGAAAAGAAACAAACTTGTCTGCAACGTTTACGTTTTTCATATTACAGTGCTATTTTCCATTAACATTTTGTTTTACTGCATGACGAATTCAAAAACAATGTTAAAAATATAGGGAAAACATATAATCTGAGGGGAGGGACACAGGAGGAAAAAAATTAGTTTAAGTCAAATGTAATAGGACCAGTATTTCAATATCATAGTCAAAAACTTATAATAATGTCAATAAAACTACATTAATAAAATATGTTTTCTGTAAGTAAAGGAAAAGAAAAATACAACCACAAATTATGAAGTCAGGGGAAAGTCAGGATTTTGATTTCAGGGGAAGAAACAAAACCAGAAAGTTGCCACATAAGTTTGCAACAGAGCTGCGTAATATGGTGGCGCTATATAAATAAACAATAATATAGTAAATAATTAAACATTTTTGTAGACAAATTGTTTTACTGTAAATAAGAAGTGTAGATGAGTCACAAAGTGTTGCTTATTCACATCGTGTAAGATGTTATCTACTAACATTGTATTATAAATAAAACATTTTCTGTTAACTTATAGTAACTTAGGTTCATTTATAGTCAATATTTTTTATTTTTAAGCTACAGGGGTTACTTTATTTTACTCATTTAATTATAATTAGTGGCCATAAAAAAATAATGAAAACAGGGTAATATCAGCCGCACATAAGCAGCAGTCAACTGCAAGGTAATTTTTTCACTAGAAGAGGGGTATAGAGGAAGGAAGGGCCCGGGGCCCTCATACTGTGAATACTGGACATAAAAGCTTCACTAACTACGGAACAAAAGTAGAAATACTGTGCAGATATATAATAAGGGCTTTTGCATACTATAAAATAAGCCACTACACAGTGTGTCTCATGTATGTTCTGCACTGCGGTGAGTATGAAAGATACATTTACCATATAGACCAAACATCTGTATAATAACCGTTGTTCTTACTGGGTCTACCATGTGGGCTGCAGGTAAAATGCTATTGTTTTATGGTTACTTTGTGTGTTTGAGCCTTTAGAGCGCTGTAAATTGCATCTAACATACTGCATACCTCCCAACTTCCCTGATTTCAGCGGGACAGTCCTGATTTTAGGTCACTGACCCGTCCAGGGACATGTTTGTCCCATGGGTGGGAATTTTAGAGGAAGGGAGATATCTAATAGGTAGTCTAGTGCTTTACAGCGTTAGCAAGCCTACTGGGGGAGCGGCCATTCCCCCATCGTGATGTGACCACGGCTCCTGTCCCTCTCCCGAGGACTGACATGTTGGAAAGTATGATACTGTACACTAACAAACCAAGCAAAGTAAAATACAATCCAAGTCAAATGCCCAAATCACTATTACCTTCTCCCACCTTCAAGGTAAGCTTACACATTTGCAAACACAGTCAACATTAGTTACTAAATATAATGTACTCATAATGACAGTCACTCTGCACCATAAAAGCAACGTATATTATGCAAGTGCTATTTACAGAACTGGGAAACCCACGACAGAACTACAAACGCACTATCAGGACTGGGAGACAAGCAGACAGGACAGACATACTGACAGGACTTGAAGACACGCAGATAGACATAATAACAGGACTGGGAAACAGAGTAATAGCACAGACTGACACACTGATGACTTGGAGACAGAATGACGAGACTGGCATAACTGGGAGACATGCAGACAGGCTTATGAGACAGAACGACTGGCACTCTGCACACTCAGGTCTGTTCTGCTCCTGCCATCCCTTCCTCCTTCTGCATACAGTGCAGTCCATGGAGCTTCGGTGTTCATAAATTAATTTATAGGAGGATAAGCATTGCATATTATAAATATAAGTTGTTTTTTTCTTAGAACCACCTCTCTGTTCTGTAGTTAAAGTGCTGTATTATTACTCTTTATAACCTTTAAAAAACATCCAGACTTGCAGCACACAGGAACCCTAAGTGCACACCTGGCTGATGAATAGAGGTTGGTCACATGAAATATGTAATTTGGGAGATATGTTCTTTTAGGGGAGGAATATAATTAGATGTATGGTTATGAGGTCTGGTTAGGGGAGGGTATTGCAGGAGGAGTTAGGAGATTTGATTAGTGTTGGCGTTGTAGTAGAGTAAGATTAAAAAATAAATTTGAAGGTATGTTTGGAGTGTGAAGTGTAGTTAGGGGAGGAATTATATTAAATATAATATACACTTTTCCCCCTATGGTCAGTCTCCACCTGGTTAAGTAATGTTGTGGGGTCCTGTTCTGCTATTTACGTTGTTGTAGTTCCCTTTTAATTTAATACAATAGCATGATTAAACTAAATGGTTTAGGATCATTTCAAGGAAAGTTATAAGGAGCAGATACAATACTAATTCAAGTGTGAAAAGAAAACAGGAGAGGTTGAAATTGACTATTGATGGGTACCTTAGAGCATTAATGACATAGGCAGGATTGTGGGAGAAAATCATTGTTCTTTATCTCCCAACAGGCAAACACTGGAGCTCCTTAAAAGACATTGCTCTAGGCCACTCCCTCTTGGAAGCACAGCGAGGGGAGGCGGAGGAGGCAGAAACCGTTAACGCGATGGCATCATTATCAGTAGATACAGAGCAGAGCAATACAGACTGTATCTCCAGGTAACAGGCATAATGAACACTACAGTCTGTACAGTCACAAAACCATTCACGGCTGTGGGGAGTAGTGTAAATGTATGTTTTGTGTACAAGCGCTAGTAAGAACAGTCACACATATATATGTAAATGTTGTAGGAGCTCATTGGAACAAGACATACTGTAATAGTTTTCTGTCCACCAGAACACATGTGTGTAAGGCTAATAAAGGACTCTGCAGGACCAATATGGCTGTTAATGGTGGCCAGTAGCTTGCAGTGAAAAAAACAAGGTCACATAAAATATCAGAAATCTGAAAGCTGTCACCAGGTTCTACACTGGATTATTTGCTTACATTATAATACATTGTGCACTATGTAATGAGCTAAAACATGGGATCCTCCATTAGCCTTGGAGAAAGCATTATATAGAGTCCGCTCTCTATTAGCTATGCTTTCTCCCAGGATACAGAATATGATGACAGCCTGGCTTTTGAATTGAGCAATATTGTATGTTCTCTCCCACATGAATGGGAGCACAATGTGGAACCTGATGACCGCTTCTCTTAAACTTGGTCATCTCACTTTCCAATTTGGCCACATGTTGGAGTAGCCAAATTGGACAGATCCAGCTTGTTGGCGTTTTAGCTGAGTGGACAGATCACAGTGGATCCTTAGTGCGGTTGGCAAGTGGCTGCTGTCTCTCTGTCCAATGGTTTGTGATCAGATAATTTTCTGGAATACTGATCGGTTTGAGGTCATACATGCATGGATTTTGGACCAGTTTGCCAATTTCAGCACCAATGCATATCTGGTTTTACTTATATACTTCTCTGATCAGAGTGTTCAAGGTGTCTTTTAAGATTGGATCAGCTGGTATGTAGGTATAGTGACCACTAGATTCTTGTCATGACAATTGCACTGGGAAAGAGCATACAGTGGGGCAGTGACAAAAAATATACTGCACTGTATGTGTTACATTTAGTTATCTCTAATCCATTGACATGGTTTTGGCAAAGTAGTATACTATGTGTAATGTCAATACCTAGAAGAGACAAGGGGAGCGGAGGGGAGGTACTTGGGGGTTCCAGGTATAATAGTGGTATTGAAAATAAGAATTGTTGGGTATGGACATACTACAAAGTCATGATTATTGTAAAGTATTTGTTCAATATAAACATATGACTACCTCGTTTACCCCAATAATTAGTGTTCCAATGTGATTCAGTATTTAAATAAATCTTGAATTGTATGCATCCTAAAAACAATAACTATCCAAAACAAGAAAACTTATTTTGGATGGAGTTAGGTGGGATAAATTAGAGAAATGTACTTGCCTCTAATCCTGGGTTTCAGAAGGTCCCCAGAAGGCTGTAATCTGAGCAGTAGATCCCCTCTGCTGTGGAGGTTGGAAGCTTTTTACATTCTTAGCAGAATTGTCGAGGCTTTTTCCCTTGTGAGCTACTCATTTATCTCAATGGGATACTGACGGGGGAGGGGACTTGTTAGGAATTTGCAAAAACCTACTTTGAGCGGGAGCAGTGTCTTTTTTTATTTACCAAATTCCACCCAAAACAAAGGGCCTGATTCATTAAGGCACGCAAAACGAACATATTGTGCGGTTTTTTTTAAAAAAAAAAAAAACACACGTAAATCGGTGATACGCATGTCCATATATAACAAGGAGCAGATGTGAAGATATGTCTGTTGATGAATACTGCTCTAGGTGTGCTCCGCTCTAACGGACAATACACTACAGGATACGTCCAATGCATATGTGAAATATCAAGTAACAAAAGAAAACAGAGGGAAAAAAAAAATTAATCCCACCTATTAAGTTATTTTTTCCATAATACATTTATTCGGATGTCTACTGTACTAAAAAATGCATTTTTACAGTTGCTCCTGATTGCAAACACATGTTCTAGCATGCATAGAGCACCAGCATCACTAGTAATCGGCATTTACACCAGACCTGTAGCAGGTGCAAGTGATATGACTCAAAGTCACGTACCTTTGAAATGCCCAAGCTTCAAACGGACGTTGCTGCGTGTGCTCAAGCTTGGCACAACCTTACTGTACACTGATTATGTGCATATGCCAGTTCCACCCATGAAATCAGTCTTTGCAATTGAAGATGAATTGGAAATTGCTGCGTTCATTGCCATGTAGTTCGGTTCTGGGCATGCGCAGAGCGATTTTACGCAACATATGACATGTATTGGCATTTTATTTAATGAATCAAGCCCAAAATGTTTTGTTTTTGGTGGAGTTATCCTTTGATAAATATGGTATATGTTTGTATTTTCTTATCTCCTAAAAATCATAGCTTTTAGATCTTTTTATTTCAAATTCTGTAAAATATTACATCCTAAATGTTATATGAAGGGGAGGGTGGATATTTGTTAATGTTTATGGTCCTCCAATAGACATTTTTACTAAGCAATCCTGGCAAACACTAATTCCACCTCTCTGTCCTTGCAGACCATTAGAAGAGCCCATGGAGGACGAGCCAGTGCCCTGATCTCCCCTCCCTTGGACTCCACACGCCACAATCCTTTTTTTATTTTCCTTTCTTAGTTTTTGTTATGGTGATCGGTTTATTTTTTCTATTAAAACCATGAAACATAAAAAAAAAAACAAGAAAAAAAAACCACAAGAAAACTAAATGGATCAGATGTCCTGTGTCCCAGAGGGCAAGACTAGCACACCCACCCTCCCTATTCTTGGGTACCCTCACTGTAGCTGACACCCCAATTCTGCTGCTGAGCCTGGTCTCCCATTAACACTAAATGCTACTGCCAATGTCTCATTAATCTGTGCCTCATAGACCACTAAAACACGCACAGGCTCCTTACACTACTGCCACATGTCTTAGATTGTACTTGTCACCTACACACAGTGGATTTTGGCCATTTTGTGGCCAGAAACAATATTAAATACAATGCAACCTATTGTGTTAGTGATTTTGCTGGCTCCTAGTGACTTTAATAACCTGTGAATATTGATTCAGACTACAAAATGGCTACCTCCACTGTGTGTAGAGAACAAGTGTACATTCAATTTCTACATTATCAGTGCCTATGTTCAACATCCAAAAATTCCTTGTCTTTTTTCCCAGAAATTTTTCAATTTCATCAATTATTTAGTGCCAAGAAAATAGTTGTAAAATGCAGTATAATGAAAGCTACAGTATAGGAAAGTTAGAGATGGTCAAATCATTTCAGGACAAAGGTCAGTTTACCACAAATTTGTTTCTACTATGGCTTTTTAGCCACCTCAAAGGTTTGCAGATACTGCTGCTTAAACACATGTTTTTGTCATTAAGATAAAGATTAATGTGAATTAAGATTAATGATAATGTGAAATGGCCAGTTCAGCAAAATAGATATGAACGTACATTAATAAGATGTACGGAGTCAAACAATAGCCATGTTCTGTTCTTTATATAGTACCAGTAATAACCAGCATATTATAGTACAACTTACGATGATGTTATTATTTATATGAAGGGTACAGAAGCAATTGGAGCTTTCTGTCCTTCAGTCAAGCTCATATAAAGAAGCATTACATATACACATTAAAAATATTAAGTCTTTTGGTCATTCTCGAGATTGAAACATGGTGGCCATTTTGTTGATCTGCTTATAGTACACTTCGTGTTTATATGTTTGAGCTTAACCAGTAGAGTGAGAAAATGCACAATGTTCCCAGTTCTGTACATACAATCCATATGCAGCCGTCTTCTTCCTCTAGTCCAGCAGAAAATTAGCACTTCTTTTAATTTATCCTAAGAATGGTATTGCACTAGGAAAATAATATAAATAAATTCTAAAAAAAAAAAAAAAAAAAAAAAAGGCTGCCTAAACGAGTCAACACCGTTGACTATTATAAAATTTCAATCATCGGGACGAAAATATCCAAGGCTTTCTTCACAAAAACAAAGTATTTTCTTGGCTAATATTATCTCTGTATAAAACTACCAGTGGTTATGAAGGTTATCACTCAGATATTTTGCTTAAAGTGGCATGAAGGTTTAGGTTCAGATACAGTCTAGGGACATATCATTCATAGGTAAAATAAATCATATATTATAAAGTATACCCCATGACCTATACAACATGGAAGCAGGCATTTTGTGAGCTGAACCAATATGCAGATTGTAAAATCACTAGGAAATAGTGACATCACTTAGGTATGAGGAACTTTGTCATTGATGTCACAAGTCTTTATTGAATTAATATTCTCCTAAATATTGCTTTGGCCAACAAAATGGCTCCAGAATATTCAAATTAAATAGAAAAAAAATGCTATATGACAAATGAATGGTTCGTCCCTTACAACAAAATAATAATTCTGTAGTTGATAAATGTCCCATTGTAAGTATGTATGTGTGTATATGTGCATTTTATTCATATGTTTCACTTAGCTGTCACAAAAATTAAGGAAAAAAAAAAAAGAACGTAACACTGTATGTGCATCCGTGTTAATGTGAACATATACACACAACACATACATCTATAAATTGGATAGGCTATCCTACCAAGGACCAAATTCAGTATATTACACGTGTCTACTAAGTGATTTCACAATTTTGTAAGCTAAGTTTTGTAATCTTTTAGATATTTAATGTTCCCATCTGTTCTTAAAAGTAATTTCACCTTTCCCCTAATCATATATTATGTTAATAATGACATTGACTGCTATGCAAGTCGGTCCCTTTGTAACAGAAGTGTGTAGCCTTTGGATGTCTAGCTGTTGGATCATCCAGGTAGTAGAATAACATCTCGAGAGCCAGTGCCTGCTTTACACTCACTTGTTTGGATAGAATGCTTCTGTTACAAAGGTTCAAACTAAACAGAATCACACAAGTCACACACAGGAAGATATTCAATTGGCAAATGGGTTTATGGTTAATATGTTGAGATCTATTAATTGAATAGCCATTTCCTAGGATGGCCTAATACTGGCTAAACACTACTTTAGATGTGTACTTATTATTCATTTATAGTTAAAGAGCACCTGCCTTGTTATACACAATGGAGGCAGCCACTTTGTGGGTTGAACCAATGTTCATCAGAATGCAGCCAATTAATTCACTAGAAACCAGTGACATGACTGTGGCTTTTCTTGAGAAATATTTATGTAGCACTGATTTCTAGCTTGCCCTGTGCTGTTTGGCACCCTCAGGTAGCTGACAGTTCTGGATTACTGCTGTGTTTTCAGCTATGCATTTATACCAACAGGAAGTTGTTTATTTCCAGTACCCGGGATACATCGCTCTCTTGTGTTGTATACAACGGTATCCACGGGGCAGCAGTGTGTCCTATCCCAGGGCCAAAGGAAATAAATTACTTTTCCTGATTTATATAAATCCATTGCTGTACAGCAAAGAAAAAACACTAAAATAAACAATATTTAGTAAAATTGCAAGAATAGCCAAACAACAACTGAAGGTTAGGGAGTTATTAAACGTTACTGTTAAAATGTCATTATTATTTAAGACTAATGTATTTAAAATTTGACAGGACTGACATATAACGTATAGAAAATGTATGGTAACGGTTTTGGGGGTTGGCACTGCAAATTCCTTTAGAAAAAGAGAAAAACTCTTTCTTACTCATTTGGAGGAAGCTGTTCATGTTCTTGTTACTCTTAATAGACAATGTAGCAAGAACTCACAAAGACTAAGACACAGCAGGAGGATACTCTTCACAACCTGGACCTGAACTGTGTAATAACAATGAGCTTCCCCAAATGTGAAACAGCACTTACAACAGCAAATGTTCTTAAAACGTCTATATTGTACGCCTCTATGTGACTGTCCCTTAATCTTGTGTTAGATGACATCTAATATGTTATGCATAATAAATAGAAGATAAGGAATTATATCCTACCTGTTGCCCCCACCAGTGGAGACGGCCATGTTCTGGACTGACAGAGTATTCAGTCTATGACTTCTCTAGGAACCAGTGACCTCACTGAGAAATGAGGCACAAAATAGCTGCCTTCCATTTAAGAAGGTGACTAATACACTTTAAACTGCTAAATAGTGTCAATATAAGACTGGTAGTCTTATGAAACAGACACCTTTATGCTACAAAATTATTTGTACCAGATATAAATAACATTTAAATTGTCTTTCTGCATAAATAAAAAGTACCTTTTTATCACATAAGGAGCAACACAAACGAGGACATGTATAGTTACTTGGTTCAAAGTAGACCGTGCACTTTATTTTAGGCATTATGTTTTATATAGGAAGCAGAGGCCTGCACTTCGAGCGTCCACAATGTTAGTACCAGATGGCTTAATCTGGTAGTCTGTCTTTGGGTTTTCTTTTAAGAAAAATGCAATTGAGGAGATAGAAATGATCTTAACTGTAGGTCAAACGAAGGCTCCATTAATGGATTCTCAACATATTAAACAAGAGACTTGGTCTCAAACATTGTTTACAATTTTTTTGCTCTTACAAAAGCCAGAATGTTTCAGGGGGACAAAGTGGTATACAGTGTGGGTGGGTCCACCTTTTTAAAATGATGTCTTAAGGTTTCAATCCCTCTCTCACCATCACATGCAGTGGACTTGTGCAACTGTCTCGTAATTTGTTGTGTAAATAAATATATATATTTTTTTCTAAATTAATAATAAAAAAAAACCTCACATGTTGTTCGGCAGTATTACGTGCAGAGTTGGGAGCTCTGGGTGGACCCCAAGAAAGGCTGGTCCGCTGTAAACTCCTTTTTGTGTGTCTCTATGTCTCCCTCACATGCTGTGGGTCTGAATTTTCATCTGAGTATTTTGTAATATGTCCTGTTTGTCCTTGTATAAATAAAAATGTGCTCAGACTTGCAGGAACCTCTCTGGATGTCTGATTTTGGGGGCTTTTAAAAAATCTGAAAATCTATTCCTTTTAAGTGGGATTTCAACTTTGGAACAACTTATCTGTTTAGGTGTAGCAATCCAGTGGTGGTCCCCTCTGGAAATACAACCAATACATAAGAAACAAACACACCTCAAAAACTACCTGGCGGGGATCAAGGTCAAAACTGAAACAGGACACGTAGAGGTGAGTGGGCTTAACGCAACCTGTAATTGGACATATATTAACAGAACATATATTAACAGAAGCTGTACTTCATTAGATACACCACATTTTCCATCCAAAAGTATGATGCTTGCACCAAATGGATGTTTTTACATTTTGTTGTGTTGGGGGGAAAAAGGGCCAATAGTTGTGTTCACATACAGTATATTATAATGAAACGTTAGGCTTTTTTCACAAGAATAATAGAAAATGAAACAATTCACGCTGCAAAGTGTTTTAGAAAGTTAAAGGACAAAAATCTCACATTCCTAAGAAGCATGTTTCACCTCCACATAAAATAAGAAATAGAACAGGAAATTTGTACATCAGAACCGGTCAGTCTCTCTTGTGCGTGTTCACTGAGTTAAGTCTCCTTGTTATATAGGGGACCAAAATAATAACAACTATGGGACAGAGAGAATAGCGCAAAAAGTTCAAAAGATAGTAGAGCAGAGGGGGAGTTATTGGAAGAGGAAGTGATTGCTGGAGTCTCAGAAAGAGAATAGAGAGTAACAGACAAATGCCTCTTTCACGGTGTCCCAGAGTGACTGCATCCATTCTGTGGTATAGTGGACAGTGAAGGGCAAATCCCAATCCTAGAGCGTTCCCTGCACTCCTGGTCACCGAAGAAAAGGGTCTTGTCTCTGGCCGTATCCATTCTGACTTTGAACACCATTTATTGGCTAGATGAATAGACCTAACATCACCAGAGAGACGAAAGGAATATTTTAGAAGAGCAGAAAAGATGGAAGCAATGCACACCACTTATCCTTAGTCTTCATCAGTACAGTAGAACATCAGGTTTATCAGTTAAGATATGCTAATCCATAAGTAGATCCCAACATCTCACTGTGTGTCACAGTGATCCTGGCATGTGCCGGAGGTCATACTCACCATGAAAGGTCCATCCTGAGTGCGCTCATTCCCCAGTAAACGAGAAGAGCCCCGAAGAGAAGAAACAGAGAAGCCAGTGCAAAAAATCCAAACCCATGGTCATGGGGAACACTACGTGGCAAGATGTGTCCTAATAGCACTCCTAGGTGGGACAGATACAATTCATTTGCTTGGATCTTATTTATACCAGGGTTATCCACCATATAGGAACCACTAAACACATACAAGCAAAAAAATTAACTTTTTCGTGTCTAGTAGCCCTGGTTACCAGAGAGCTCATGAATTACACTATATAAGCAGGCACAGCAGCATGTTTTAATAGTTTCTGAAATAACCATTATATTGTTGACTAATTAGATCAGTGACATATTAGCACACATATTCAATTCTTGGCGGTTTCCGCCTTGGAAAAACTATTAGTAAGCCGGATTTCAGCTCGCCGCTCTCTGAGCCGCGAGCTGAAATCCAGCGAGAAAAGTGCAGTAATACCGGTATTTACGCGCACTATTACGGTAATGATGGTAATAGTGCGCGCGCCGCAAGATTTTTGGCTATAATGCCAACAATTGAATATGCCCCATAAAATTAAATATGTTATACAATCCAATCATTAGTCTGCTAGATTGATCAAAATATATCACTTGGATCCAACATATTAAAATTCACAAAAGTGCACCAGATTATTCACATTAAAATGTTCAATCAAAACAATCAGTTATTGTTTTAAACAATTAGTTATTGTTTTAAACAATTTTGTCACTCAGATATGACTGTTAACCCTTACATGAAAATATTTTTTCATTGCAAGTATTTTGGACTACCAAAATAAAGAGCGTAGCCAGTTTTAGGGAGCAGATAGCTGACATGGAAACTGTTCTAATTGATGATGGAGCACTGTACTTCCATCACATTGTTGCCTTTATTTTATACTTCCCTTTTATTTTAGTCTAAAAAATTAATAATGGTTATTGCTCATAATGATTTCCTCCTGACAGTTTGTTCATTGTGAGCGCTTACTGCTCAATTTCATTTTCCTAGCAGAGAACTAGTTTAATGCCACGTGCACAGAGACAGGTTATGATAAAAAAAAACTGCTGGCTCTGTGATTAGGAGGACAGGAAGCTGAAAAGTGATACACGTTCTGGTATGAAATACATTTAATAAAACACATTTCCCAACTTGAGCTTAGTAGTTGCTCCACCCTGTAATGGGAATTCCCTGAACATTTAATTTAGAACAGCTGTCTTGATCACTCTCACATGCCATTCATGCCTCTATGTTACTGTTCTTCATAGACTACATACAATCTGGGCTATATGGGAGGAAACAAGACAATGGAAATAGGTAACAGTGCAACCGCAAAGCAGTTCCATTCCTGTATACTGCCTCTGGTGTCATAGAATTTCCAAGCTCTTTGAAAGTGCGTAGGGTGCTTTGTGGGTATCTCAGGCATGTATAGAGTGATGAATGAACAGGAAAAAGACGGTGACTAAAAAGGGGCACTCGAGGATGTGTGGATTGAAAAATAATAACTAGATAAAATAAATTAACTTTATTAATATTCATTAAAAATGATAAATCATTCTACTAACAAAAAGCTAAGCAAAATATAAAAACAGGACATACACAGTGAATATAAAATTGCAGATCAACTGCAATATTGCTCTGTGGTCAAGGTCTTGGAACATTATTAAAGACACTATGTCTGAGTTAATTATAATTATGTAGAAATAGCCATATCATAGACTATAAGTAAGAAGAATTGGGATAGAGTATGGGATTCATGCCCTGAATGAGTAGAAATATTGTAATATAGAGAATTTATAATGAATGTGTCACGAGCCGCGGCAGCTCGCTTCCTGTGCCCTCTGACGTCCCGGCCGTCACCTCTTCAGCGCGGCATCCCGGCGCGCACGCGCATATTGTTAAAATAATCAGATTCAGCCTGTGGGCTGAATTGGCAGGCATTAGCCTGCAAGTGTGTATCCAGGGGCAGGCCCTGATTGGTCCATCTGGGTAATTAAGGCAAAGAGGTCTGTGAGGTCGCTCTGTTTGTCAAGTGTCCAATATTATATAGGCAATGCTTTGGCTCTCTTTCCCCTCATTTCAAGATAATACTACCAAGTTACTTTACTAGCCTATTAGTGGGGACTTTGAATGTACTAGCGGTCAGTGTTTTTGTATAGGAGGATTAGACTGACTCCTCTCCTGCATATCTGTCTTAGCTGGAAGGCCAAGTATCAAACATTATTTACTATTATTATTATTTATTATTATTCAATACTTCGTATTGAAAAGAGGGGTATATTAGTAAATGTGTTGCAAGTAGAATAATATATTATTACCTACTTACTCTTGTTACAAGATACAACTTTTGATGGTCATAGATTAGTTAGTATACTTGTAATTATCTCAATTATCTTGTGTGACTGAAATTCTATTGCTTTAGTGTGTTAGTCAGAGGCCTAGATAGATTAAACAGGTTTCTAGGCTCACCAAGACCTATACTTTCTAGGAATAAGAGGCTGCAGTCTGTAAATCCTCTCCTATCCCTCTCTGATTCCGAGAGGTCATCAGAAGAGGAGGGTGAGGCCTATTCTCGACTCAGATTCAACCCAGGTCACGGACCTGGAAGAATCCCGTAGATATCAGGGCATTGACGATCTGGTTCTGGCAGTTACACAAGCCCTGGACCTTATGGATTTGGATGAACCCAAATCTTCAGATCAAGGTCTTTTCCAAAAAAATGAGAAGGCGCGCTATCTGTTTCCATAGTCAGTGGAATTAACAGACATAGCAGAAGCAGCCGGACTGGAAGTTTACTATTCCAAGGAGATTCCTTGCCCTGTACCTGTTGCAGGAAGAGGATCTGGCCCTCTAGGAACAGATCCCAAAGGTCACCACTCCACTGACTTAGCCTACTGCCAGGTGATCCTGGATCAACCACCACTGAAAAGACACCCTCGCTTTGGAAGACAAGGAAGGTGCCAGGAACAGTGGCCCTGCAGGATGCCACTGACCACAAGGTTGAGGGACATTTAAAATCAATCTATGTAGCGGCAGGCACCATGTTTTCATTGGCGTGGAAGCATGGGCCGAACAGATGGCGGGGGGACTGCAGGAGTCAGACTTGCTTCCCCTTGCCCTGCATCTAAAGGAGGCATCTGGATACTTATGAGGCGGCCCAAAATGCAGCCTCCATTTCATCTTCCATATCTGCATCGGCGGTGGCAGCTAGAAGGACCCTATGGCTGAGGTCCTGGGACGCATATACAGAATCTAAGAAGTCGCTTGAAAAACATTACCTTATTCAGGCACAGTATTATTTGGGCCCGAATTGGACAACATTATCTGCCAGGCCACTGGTGGCAAATGTACTTTTCTGCCAGTAAATGTACCTGAGGCAAAACCACCTAGATTTGGTTCTTTTCGGCAGCCCTTTCAGGGAGGCTCCTTTGCCAGAGGTCAGACGAATAGAGGCAGACCGACTGGTAACAGGGGACACTCTTACAAAGGTAGGTCCTCCCACTCTATGAGACTCCTGTCCTCCAAACTTCTGGAGAAAACATCATCTTGACAGTCATCCACCCCTTCTTGCATCAGCAGGTGTGGGGGGACGCGGTTGAGTTTGTTCAGGGAACAGTGGATAGCATCCTCCGAAGACCATTGGCTTTGCGGGATCATGACGAGAGGGTACATGATAGACCTGTCAGGTCCAGCCCCTCAACGGTTCTTTGCAACCTCTTTGCCCTGTGATCCAGAAAGGAGACAGGCGATGCGGCTCTGTGTCGATTCTCTTCTTTCTGCAGGAGTCATTTGCATGGTACCAGTCAACCAGAAAGGACAAGGGTTCTACTCAAACCTGGTCCCGAAGCCAATGGATCATTCAAACCTATTTATAATTCAAAAATGTTAAATCTACACCTACGGGTGGACAGATTTCACATGGAGTCCCTCCAATCAGTAATCAATGGATTGGAGACAGACAAATTTTTAGCTTCAATACATAAGACGCTTGCCTTCGCGTCCCCATTTGGGAGGGACATCAGTCACTTCTCAGATTTATGGTAGTATTGGCCCACTACCAATTCAGAGCACTCCCCTTCAGCCTTTCCACAGCGCCTAGAGTGTTCACATAAATCATGTCTGTAATCGCGGCATGTCTTCGTTTCAGAGGGGTAAAAATAATACCATATTTAGACGACCTCCTCATAGAGGCCACATCAGCAAATCTGTTACAACAGCACCTGACTCTTACCATCAGGATCCTGGAGCATCATGGTTGGTTAATAAACCTGCACAAATCACAATTGATTCCCTGCCAGCGGATGACATTCCTGGGGCTCATCATGGACCCCAGAGAATAAAAGGTGTTTCTCCCGGAGGACAAGGCCAGGTCGTTGCAGGAAGTAACTACACGGGTCCTGGCCACTCCCAGTCTAACCATTCACTTATGCATGCGTCTCCTAGGGTAGATGGTGTAAAACCTTTGAGACAATTCCTTACGGTCGATTCCATTTCCGCTGCTTCCAGTGGGATCTCTTAACAAAGTGGTCAGGTTCCCATATACAGTTGGAACGCAAGAGGATCCACTTGTCTTCCAAAGCGAGGGTGTCTCTTCAGTGGTGGTTGATCCAGGATCACCTGGTTGTAGGCAGTCCTTTGCCCCGTAGTCCTGGATCATAGTCACCACAGACGCCAGCTTGAGGGGATGGGGGGCTGTGGCCCTTCACTTACGACTTCAAGGCCTTTGGTTGACTCATGAGTCTTCTCTATCTATTATTATTATCATTTATTTGTTAGGCGCCACAAGGTATCCGCAGCGCCGTACACAGTACAAACAGTAGACTATACAGGGTGAAATAGTACAGAACAATAAACAAAAATACCAATACTTCAGAAACTCTAGGCAGGCTGATGCAATAAGCAAGGAGCAGAAGAGCAGGTGAGGAGACAGGAGGGAAGAGGGCCCTGCTCATCTGAGCTAACATCCTAAGGGTGGGTAGACAGAACAGGCACAAGGGGAGAGAAGAGAGAGCGAGTGGAGGAGGTGAGGTGGTCAAGTAGATGGTTGGTAAGCTTTACGGAAGAGGTGAGTTTTCAGTGCGTGTTTGAAGGAGCACAAAGTAGAAGAGAGACGGATGGAACGAGGGAGGTCATTCCAGTGAAGGGGGGCTGCACGGGAAAAGTCTTGGATTCTGGAGTGAGAAGAGGTGATAAGAGAGGAGAGGCGGCGGTCATTGGCTGAGCGCAGGGAGCAAGCAGGAGTGTGAATGAAGAGGAGGTTAGAGATGTAGGGGGCAGTAGAGTGCGAGAGAGCCTTGTACATGGTGGTGAGGAGTTTGAAAAGGATTCTGTAGGGGAAGGGAAGCCAGTGTAGGGCGAGGCAGAGAGGGGAGGCCGAAGAGGAGCGGCGTGAGAGGAAGATGAGTCTTGCGGCCGCATTGAGTATAGAGCGGAAGGGGGAGAGATGGGAGTGGGGGAGGCCAGTGAGGAGGAGGTTGCAATAATCCAGGCGGGAGATGATGAGTGCGTGGATGATAGTTTTGGTGGCATCCTGAGAGAGGAAGGGACGGATGCGGGCGATGTTGCGTAGTTGGAAGCAACAGGACTGGGCAAGGGAATAGATGTGGGGGGCAAAAGAGAGAGAGGAATCGAGGGTGACACCCAGGCAGCTGAGTTGGGTAACAGAGGAGATATCTATCACCATTCTGGAGTTGAAGATCTTCGGGGCGCCCAGTCCATGCTTCAGGGATTCCCGGTCAGGTTACAATCCAACAATGCCATGGCAGTGGCTTATGTCAGACAGGGCGGGACCAAAAGTGCAGGAGCAATGACGGTGGCAGCACAGATCTTGGCCTGGGCAGAATGTTCCCTCAATCTCAGCAGTGTTCATCACAGGCATCCAGAACTGGGAGGCAGATAATCTAAGCAGTCATGCGGTGATGCCGGGGGAGTGGCAGGGAGTCTTGCATATCGAGCCTCCTTATGTCACGCCTACGACATCCTGGGATCTCAACCTCGTACTTGATATGCTTAAGGGGCTTCCTTATGAACCATTACATTCGGCAGATCTAAGGTTATTACCGTGGAAAGTAAGCATTCCTTCTGGTGATTGCATTGGCTCATAGAGTTTCACAGTTAGGAGCCCTTTTTTGTCATGAGCTATATTTGGTTTTTCACGAGGACAGAGCAGTTCTACGGACGATCCCTTTGTTTGTACCGAAGGTGTTTTTGGCCTTTCACACGAACCAAGAAATTGTGGTTGCAGTATTTAAGGCGTGGGCATCGTCCTCCGGACAAAATTCGAAGCAATGTTTGGATGTGGTCAGGGCTCTCCGAATTTATGTGAGGAGGACCTCCCACATTTGGCGCAGATTCTTAATTTATTATTTTCGATTCCCATAAACGAGGATGATGAGCCTCAAAACAGTCCATTGCAAGATGGATTACTGCAGCCATTAGGCAAGCTTATGTCAGTGCTAACCTACCTGTGCCAGGTCGACTTACTGCCCATTCCATCCGTTAGGTGGGGGCGTCTTGAGCAGCAAGAAATGGGGCCTCAGCAGACCAGCTTTGCAGAGCCGCCACCTGATCGTCCGTCCATACTTTCACAAAATTTTAGCAATTCCATGTCTTTGCGTCTACGGACACCAATTTTGGCAGTAGTGCTTTACGTGCCAGGCTGTCAGCTGTCCCAGCCTTAGTGGGGCTGCTTTAGAACATCCCCTAGGTAGCAGTGTCCCCCAGATAGGATGAAAGAGAAGAGAGGATTTTTATACTTGCGATGAATCCGTTTCTTGGATTCCATCTGGGGAACACTGCGTTCCCTTCCTTCTGCTGTATGGTCTTTGATTGTTTGGCCTATCTTCCTTGGGGCTTTATCATTAAACTGAGAAGCTACAGGGGGTTGCAGAGGGGAGGGGTCTGTCAGCATTGATACATTAAACAAGTTAACTAGTTAAGTGCCAACTCCACATTCCCGTCATTCAACCCATGGTAGTAGTGCCCCTCAGATGGAATCAGAGAAACGGATTTATTGTAAATATAAGAATCCTCTTTTCAAACACTCCTAGTAACTAGAACTGTCCATGCCCTGCACAGAATTAATTCTGTGCAGATAAATTGATTATATGATGGGAGTTGGCTGCACAACAATTCTCACATGTCTACATACTGTAATATCATAAGGATTTATACAGTGCTTCTTCTCTTACCAGTAAGGATCCCAGCCAGGACCTGGTGAGGGAAGTGTGCTAGGATAAGCACCCTGGAAACGGCAATGCCCACCATCAGTAGAATGTACAGAATGAGTGGAACAAACCGTTCCATGCCTCTGTAATAACATAATTCATATATTAATGTTGATAAAGTGTAACATATGGCAATTAACATGTAGGTCAGGATCATTAATTTCTATACAGAATGAGCAGGCAATATATATAAGGATTAAGTTTTACACATCACTACAAAGAGAGGAGGCAGCTGTTTTATGGGATAAACCAATATTATTTAGAATGTGGCTGATCAATTGACTGAGAACCAATGACCTCATGGAGGCATGAGGCTAATGAATTGATATGGTGATTTTTTATGAATATTGGTTCAGCCCACAAAATGTGTGTTGGGTATACTTTTTTTGCCTGCAAAATGAATGTATGCGAGTTGTCTGAAAAAAAGTATCTATATTATTGTAAATGTACTGTATATCCTAGAAGTCACACTGCTATTCATTATGAAGGTTACCACAGATTGGAAGTTGGCCAATGTCAAGTATGGTGCAAATCTTAGTGAATGCTCTTGGAAAGTGTGTGTACAGGTTCTTTTGCTTACATAATTTTTTGTACTACCAGTGTCAAAGCGAATTTAACAGTCTTTAATTATGTGTGTTAAATGCTTAAAATTAACTTGTGAATGAGGTCCTATGGTTAAAAGCAAGATTTATAAGCCACATGGATGTCCCAAGGCTACCTAAGATTCAGCATATCCAAAACAGAGCTTATCATCTTCCTTCCTCCCAGTCACCTCCCTTCAAGTCTCCCTCAATGTCAACATCATAATTTCCTCAGTTTTCCAAACTCACTGCCTTGGTTTAACACTTAACTCCGCCCTCTGCTGGACGTAGAGCCGTAACATAAAATTTTAGTGCCTGGGGCGAGAAGGAAAGTTGCCGCCCCCCTTGCCCTCACTTTTAACCAAATGAACCTTAAATATTCATAAACTGTGCCCCCCTTTAGCGTTGCGCCTTGGGCGGCCGCCCCTCCCCACAGCCCTAGTTACGGACCTGGATGGACTCTACAAATCCACCTTCAAAATATTGCTAGAATGCAAACTTTTCTTACCTAAGATGCAACAAGAACTCTTATCCGTTCTCTTATAATCTTCTGCCTTGACTAATGCAACTTACTCTTTCTATCTGCCATTTCCTCAACCCATATATCTCTGCTTCAATCCATTCTAAAGGCTGAAGCAAGACTGACTTTCCTCTCTTGATGCTCCACATCCGCTGTACCACTCAGAAAATCCCTACACTGGCTCCCCAGATCCGTTATGATCCAATTCAAGTTACTTTGCCTCACCTACAGAGCCCTTAACAACACTACCCCTTCATACATCTTAAACCTTACATTCTCCTTCACGCCCTCTAAGATGTGTCTCTGACCTTCGCCTCGCCTCTGATAACCACATCTCACTCCCACCTACAAACTTCTCCCATGCTACTACCCACTTATGGAATTCCCTACAATACCCAATCAGACTCTCCCCAGTGTTCAGATCTTTAAATACTCTCTGAAAAACACCTCTTTATTAGAGCCTACTCTACTCCCGTCTATACCGACACTGGCACACCCCCACAACTATCCCAATCTCCACACCTAAGCCACACTCACTCCTCTTGTCTCAGCTTTGCGTTTTTCCTACTAGATTATAAGCCAGTGGTAGGCAACAGGCAGCCCAAAGGCCTACAGCAGCCAGAGTCTTCACCTGCAGCTCCCTGCTGTAAAGCAGAGAATAAGACAGAACAGGAGCAGCTGGCTTCCGTTTCACGTGACCTCCTCTGCACAACGCAGGGAAGTCACCCAGCAATCAGAGGACGAGAGTGCATTCTGCACCATGTGCTCTCCCTTCTTCCTCTTCAGGCTCTGGCTGTGAAGGTAAGGTGTTTTTAAACTGGAGATTAGCCTGTGAGAGGGGGCAATGTGGGGAGGTGTGACTGACAGGTGGGAGGTCTGAGGGACATGTGAGGAGGTCCAAGTAATGTGAGGTGGTATCTGAGGGTTTGTGGGAGCATTTTATCACAACTGGGGCAGGGGGGGGGGGGGGGGAGGTTGAGAGCTTGTGGGGCTATTTTGGAGCAGTGGAAGGTCAGAGTGGCTTGTGATTGAATTTTGGAGCAAGTGAGGGGTAAGTGGGGGCATTTTGGGATGAATAATGTGGGGGTGTCATGGACATTTTGATGCTATTTTTTCATTCTTAAAATAAAGGGTTTTTGTTTAAGACTTAAGTTTTCTACTTCAACTACAAAAGTGATATTTCCTTGTTACTCACCTCTGTGAACGGTTAATACAGAACATCATTATGGGCCACAAAGCAGCTCCTGTGATCATGCAGTGTCCTGAAGGGCTTCCTGAGAACAATGTATATGGGGTTAGCGGCCATACAGAACTCAACGTTAGCACTTATTATGGCTCACTGCAAGCATATAATAACCCTGTAACACAATTCAGATCTAGAAGGAATACATTTTTTTGTGGTCCAATGCCTTACATGGTTCTCAAAATAATAGACAAACTATACTGTAAGGTTGCCCAGTTTAACTGTTGCTTGTCCTCACCGGGGCCTGTCTCACAAGTGGAAGGGAACTGCTTCAGGTTATGGCTATCAAACAGGCCTGATGCATGGACCCACCAAAATGGACGTTCTCCAAACAGTAACCTGTGAGAGGAGAGTAAACAATTAATGAAGGGTAACAGGTTATATAACATATGAGATTGCAACCAATGCTTTTACAAAATAAACTAATGATAACTTTAAGCCTGATATCTGTTTATGAAACAATTTGTTCTAAGATCTTTCAAAACCAGCTGTTGGCAAAAGTATTGCTCTGCTGTACAAACCCGTGAAAGTGCAAATAATCTAGTAAATTGTACTGTACTATCTTATCTTTCTTAACGTTATTAAGACATTGCCCACTCCATGTTTCTGCGAATTTATATCCTGCATTGTCAGTCACTGATTTTGATCAATAATTACACTGCTATTTTAGTAGCTGTGTATACAGCAGGTATTTTTTTCTTTTACCACCCCTGTGTTTACATTATTGCACCTTAATAAAGAACATATCCAATATAAGACTTTCATTTGCTTTTATTATATAGAGCATAGTATTATTAACTTGAAGATATATTATTAAAAGTAGTCCCCAGTCAGCAAAAACTGAGATTGTAGAATCACTTTTGCCATAAAACCCATTAGTTAACAACCCCTAAAGTTAGGTATGCTGCATGACTGTACTATAATTCATTTTCACTACAGATTTTACAAGGCAAGACATGCAACATGCGTATTAACCAGTTGCAATGACACCAGGCAACTTATGCATTTCACAGATGGTTGATTTACAGGACTGATCTAGGAACCTTGGCTTTAAGCCCAATTTATTATCATGGATGTAGTTCTTCTTTTAGTCTCCTAAACATAATGAAGGTCAAACAAAAGCTTACGTATTTACAGCTCACCATTTAAAGACAAGATTTAGCCATTCGCATATGATGCCTAACCACAGAACAGTCACTCCCAGTTTGTGCTGTAAAGCATATGCCAGTGGGAAGTATAGGAGAGATATGCAGCCAGGGTCTCCGAGATAGGTCACCCAGAGCCAGAAATCTTCAGAACCAGGGAGGTGTTCCTGCAGGTAACCAGCCAACACAACACCAGCGGTGTGTACTTCATCCATCTGCAACAGAGCAGACTAATGGCATTGACATGATCATTAAAGTGCGCCTATCACCATCAAATCATGATCTAGGACTAAACAATTCAATAAAATATCCATGTTACAGCTGCAGGTTCCATGAACACCTATTTGTCCCTCATTTTTTCTAACCTTTCCCATCAGTCCATTCCAAATGCCATACACTATGCATGTTACCCGACTGTCAATAAACATTTGTTTTAAAAAAAATATAAAAGAAAAGAATTAATATTCATGAATACGAAAGGTGATAAATAAACAAATTGATGATTTAATATAATACAGTAATCCTATCATATGAGAAATTGTAATATTCTGAAATTGTGAAAATATTCAAAGCAATTAAAGAAAAGTGAGAATCTGGTGGCTATATGTACAGTAAATATAATTTGGAAAGAATCAGAATATTTTAGAGATGCTCAAACCCAGTCCTCAGAGGCTGCTGGCTGGTCAAGTTTTCAGGACTTCTGTCTGTAAAAATGCATGATTACAGAGATCCTGGAAACATGAAATGTTGGTGGCTCTTAAGGGCTGAGCACCTCTGCAATACTAAGATACCACATTAGGTCAGATAATACAATTAGAAATAAGTCAGGTAATATGTATCAAAAATAAAAACAAGAACCTCAAAGTGTATACAAAATAAAATTAAATAAAGGAGAAGAAAAAAAAAAAAAGAGAGAAGTAGTAGATGGATTTTGCAGGCTATATAGCAGACAGTTGGAATGCACATATGACAAGTAGTCTAAACTGTGTTTGATGATTTAAAGATATAGGTCACAGGTCCATTAAATTATGCACATGGCTAGAGTGGCCTAAGGGCAGCGATAGGTTTGTACATATCTTCATTCTTTTGTATTAAAGGGAACCCCATGCAAAACAGATTTTTTATTTTCACTAAACCCCCCTTTCACCTAGTTGAAGCATGGGGAGTTCCATGCCCAGAGTTGCCAACTCATCCCTTTATTTACCCACATGTATCCATTATCTATATTCTGTGGCTGATTCACAGGGTATGTATTACAAAGCTTTAATAAACCACAGGATATTTATAATTTATGTGTCAGTAATTAATAAGATGAGTTGGCAAAGCTGCCCTGGACACCTGTGGATTGGGACAAACTTCCGTTGGTGCGTACTGAGTACCTCTGTCCAATCAGTTTTTGACTGTAGACAGCTGTATTCAGTATTTTCCAGGTTAGAGAACCATCTGATGCTGGCACTGGAGGGGGTGAGTGCCTCCTGTATATCAGATGTCCTGGGCAGGCTATTGCTCTATGTGCCCATTTGTTTTTTATTTTATACCTTGTCAAAAGAAAATTTCCTTCCACTCCTAACTTGGTGGTGGGGAGCATTTGAAGTACTGCACCACACAAAGCTGTGAAGGAAGGGTACTGTGACCTGATAAGACTTTTACATTCATGTTCTAAGCTACTACAAAATCCCAATTCTGCACAGTTACTTGTGGAGCAGTTCACACAAATGTCCTCCTCTGTGTCTGCCTAAAATAATGCTTTTCCAGTGAGGACTGTGTTCATTTTGTTTTGATCCTTACACTATCCACCGAAGCAGAGATTTAGAAAGCCAATTTGGCCAGCGACACAGATCAACAAATAATTGGGATCAAACATAATATTCCATGATTCCACAATATTCCATGATTCCATGAATCGCCCGCATCCGACCCTTCCTCTCACAAGACGCCACCAAAACCATTATCCATGCACTCATCATCTCCCGCCTGGACTACTGCAACCTCCTCCTCACTGGCCTCCCTCTCTCCCATCTCGCCCCGCTCCGATCTGTACTCAATGCAGCTGCCAGACTTATCTTTCTCTCACGTCGCTCCTCCTCTGCCTCCCCTCTCTACCAGGCCTTACACTGGCTCCCTTTCCTTTACAGAATCCTCTTTAAACTCCTTACTACCACTTACAAAGCTCTCTCCCAGTCTACTGCTCCCTCTCTAACCTCCTTACCATTCATACTCCCGCTCGCTCCCTGCGCTCGGCAAACGACCATCACCTCTCCTCCACTCTCATTACCTCTTCCCACTCCCGAGTCCAAGACTTCTCCCGAGCTGCCCCCCTGCACTGGAATGACCTCCCTCGCTCCATCCGTCTCGCTCCCATTCTGTGCTCCTTCAAACGGGCACTCAAAACTCACCTGTTCCTGAAAGCCTACCAACCATCCACTTAACCCCTCATCCACTCTGCTTGTTCTTCCTCCTCTCCCCTGGTCCCTTTTTCTCCCTTGCATCACTGCCTCCCTTCATGCCTGTTTTGTCCACCCTCCCTTAGGATGTAAGCTCGTATGAGCAGGGCCCCTCTCCCCTCCTGTCTTCATACCGACTCTTCTGCTCCACCCTCACTCCATGTCTGCCCGGAGTTTCAGAAGCATTGGTACTTAGTGTTTATTGTTCTGTGATGTTTTACCCTGTATGGTCTACTGTTCGTATTATGTAAGGCGCTGCGAAAACCCTGTGGCGCCCAACAAATAAATGATAATAATAATAATGATTATCCTATTGAAATTCTGACCATTCTTATTACAGATGTGAGTAAATTTCTGCACACCTCTTGTTTGAGAGTAAATTATCAGCCTATGAGCTATCTGTGTGATATAAGAATTGTGGCGGTTCCTTCAACATGATCCCAGATTAGTATCCATAGCCATTATGGGCAAGTAACACTAGTCACTTACAAACAGTAGAGGCATTCATTTTGTGAGCTAATCAATAGTCATGATAATACAGCTTATTGATTCCCTAGGCAACTTATTAATACAGAGCATAAAGGGCCTCAGTGTGATTATTATTATTATTAATCTTTATTTATAGGGCGCCACAAAGTATCCGTAGCGCCATACAAGGACAAACAATGGCACAGTACAAGGTGAAACAGCACAGTACAAGTAACAGTAAGCAATATAACTCTGGGGGCTCAGGCACAGCATGCAAGAGAGGGAGGGAGGGGAAAAGTGAGTATAGGCAGGTAACTATGGCCCAAGAGGGTGGGCACGGATGACAGGTTGAGAGTCACTGAGGGGAGCGGAGAGAAGCGAGAGGAGGTGAGCTGAGTAGCTGGAGAGCGCAGTTAAAAGTGATGGGAGAGAGGAGGTGGGGAAAGCCCTGCTCAAAGGAGCGTACAATCTAAAGGGAGGGGAAGACAGACAGACACATGGATGAGACGGAGAGATGGGAGAAACGGAGACGGAGTCGAGGAAGGGGGAGAAGGGAAGAAGGGATGAGAGAGAGAGGTAGCCGATGACTGGTGATGTCACCAGTTCCTTTTGACAGGCTGCAGTCTCATAATTAATATTAATTAGCCAATAGTAAACATACCTGCCAACTCTCCTGGAGTGTCCGGGAGACTCCCGGACTCCGGGTGGGTCTCCTGGATTCCCGGGTGAGTTTGACAGCCTCCCGCATCACCCACTTCCTGGTTAAATGGGTAGAATTAAATCCAAAACGCTGTGATTCCGAGAATCGAGGTATTTGGCCCCGCCTCTTGTTGTAAAATGACGCGTTTGCATCATTACATCACAGGGGCAGGGCCAAAATGACACAATTTTCTGAGAACCAACCCCCCTCCCCCTGGGCACCGACTGCCATAAGTTGGCAAGTATGATATTACTGAGCGACACTGGAGAAAATCCCGCTCCCTGGCTGATTTTCTCCATTTTACGTTCATCCTATCTTCCTACAGCTCCGCCCTCTCTCTCGCCAAACAATCTTTTTTTAAATCCCTCATCTCCTCCCAATCCTCCAACCCCCGCCGCCTCTTCGCCACCTTCAACACCCTCCTGTCCCCTCCTCTACCCTCCTCCCTTACCGCCGCTGACTTTGCCTCCTTCTTCTCCTCTAAAATCGAGGCCATCCGACGTGAATTCTCCTTCTCCCCTCCCTGCCCTCCCCACTCTTCCTCCCTCTCCCCCCAGCCACCAATCCCTCTTCTCCTTCCGCCCCACTACGGGCGAAGAAGTCCACTCTCTCATTTCATCCTCCCCCCCGTCTACCTGTCCCCTTGACCCCATCCCCTCCCACCTCCTCTGCTCCCTCTCCCCCACCACCTGCTCCCACCTCGCCCACCTCTTTAATCTGTCCCTCTCCACCTGTATCTTTCCCTCCTCCTTCAAACACGCTCTTGTTTCCCCCATTCTCAAGAAACCTAATCTTGACCCCACCTCTCTCTCCAACTATCGCCCCATCTCTCTTCTCCCCTTTGCCTCCAAAATACTTGAGAGACTCGTCTGCAGCCGCCTCTCCACCTTCCTCTCTGAGCACTCCCTCCTTGACCCTCTCCAATCTGGCTTCCGCCCTCTCCACTCCACCGAAACTGCCCTGGCCACAGTCTCCAATGATCTCCTCTCTGCTAAGGCCAGGGGCCACTTCTCCCTTCTCATTCTCTTGGATCTCTCAGCGGCCTTTGACACCGTTGACCACACCCTTCAATCCTTTGGCCTCTCTGGCTCCGTCCTGTCCTGGTTCACCTCTTACCTTGCTGACCATTCCTTCTCTGTCACCACCTCTGGATCTCTCTCCCCCCCCTCCTCCCTTCCAGTAGGGGTCCCCCAAGGCTCTGTTCTCGGACCCCTACTGTTCTCTCTTTACACATCTTCCCTGGGCAAACTCATCAGCTCCTTTGGTCTCAAGTACCACCTTTATGCGGATGACACCCAACTCTACCTTTCCTCTCCTGATCTCTCTCCCTCCCTCCTCTCCAGGGTGTCAGACTGCCTCTCTGCCATCTCCTCTTGGATGTCCTCTAAATTTCTCAAACTTAATCTTGCGAAAACCGAACTAATTGTCTTTCCTCCCGCTCATTCCCCCTGCCCTTCCGACCTCTCTATCACTGTACTCAACTCCTCTCTTTCACCTGTTCCTCAACTTCGCTGCCTCTGTGTCATCCTCGACTCCTCTCTCTCCTTTGCCCCTCACTTGCAAAATCTTACCGCTTCCAGCTGCGCAACATCGCGCACATTCGGCCATTCCTCTCCCAAGATGCCACTAAAGCTCTTGTCCACTCTCTTATCATCTCCCGCTTAGACTACTGCAACCTCCTCCTTACTGGCATCCCCCGCTCTCATCTCGCCCCCCTTCGCTCCGTTCTCAATGCTGCCGCTCGGCTTATTTTCC
The DNA here is from genome assembly GCF_038048845.1 of Mixophyes fleayi. Classification (NCBI taxonomy): domain Eukaryota; kingdom Metazoa; phylum Chordata; class Amphibia; order Anura; family Limnodynastidae; genus Mixophyes; species Mixophyes fleayi. The sequence goes on along the minus strand of NC_134407.1, from coordinate 172,966,330 downwards.
TTTCTCGCCGCTCCTCCTCTGTCTCCCCCCTCTACCAATCCCTTCACTGGCTCCCCTTCCCCTACAGAATCGTGTTCAAGCTCCTTACAATTACCTTCAAGGCCCTCTCCAACTCCACCGCTCCCTACATCTCCAGGCTCATCTCCATCCATGCTCCATCCCGCCCTCTGCGTTCGGCCAATGACCGTCGCCTCTCCTCCCCCCTGGTCACCTCCTCCCACGCTCGCATCCAAGACTTCTCCCGTGCTGCCCCCCTCCACTGGAACCAGCTCCATCAGAACTTCGCCCAACTTGTCCAGCTTCAAACGGGCCTTAAAAACCCACCTCTTCCTTATAGCATTCCAGTTCCCCACTTAACTGCCCTCCTTCCTGTCTCCCACCTCCTCGTCGCTCTCCTCTTCCCCCCTCCCCTCCGTCTTTGCCTCCGCTCTCCCCCTTTCCTCCTCCTACCCTTGCGTCTCTGTCTGTCCTACCCTCCCCTTAGATTGTACGCTCCTTCGAGCAGGGCCTCCTCTCCTCCTGTTCTCCACCACCTTAACTCTGCTCTCCAGCTCCTTGTCTCTTTCGTGAGGCCCTTCTACCCCTCTAGCTACCCCGCTGGGGCTCTCGCCTGTCATCTAGCTGTACTTTGAGCTTCCGAGTTAATGTGCTTTTTGTTAACTGTTCCGTGATGTCTCACCATGTACTGTATTTCTGTCTGTCCCTGTACGGCGCTACGGATACTTAGTGGCGCCCTATAAATAAATAATAATAATATTAAATAATAGTGGCCAAGCACTTTAATAATGTTTACCCCCCAAAAATTGTAACAGTAAAGAATGTGCCATTCTCATCAACCAATGAAGACTCAGTATCTTTGGACCAGCCATATTCACTACCTGCCACCTCAGAGAGTCTCACATAGAACATCACCAGATGGGCGATTTGGAGTACTGTGGACCCCATCAACATTTATTTATATAGTGCCAGCAGACAGCTTTATATTGTTTCAATCTCTTGATTAGCCTCCTCATATTGATGCACTGACATTGATTTAAAAAAAACAATAATAATGGAGGTGTGACGTGTCAGTACGTCCATACATTTTCTTTTACCCTGGGCAATCACATCTAAGTCTGCTATGGATGGTATATGTTACAATGACATGCTGTACCGACTGTAATAGTCTGACATAAGTCACACTATTGACACATAATTCGTGACATTTGCATGTGGCAAAGCACAATTACTAGGGCATAATATTTGAAGTGCAGAAATACAATTGAAGTTGAGAAAGTTACACCGGCTCCAGCATGCTTTGCAACTATGTGGTTTCCCACTTTATTGTGGAACTACAAGTCCCGGCATGCCCTGCAACTTGCTGTCAAGATACGCAGGGAATAGTGTTCCATACCAGCTGGAAAGACGCACTGGTACACTACACACCGTTTATATCCAGTCAGTGTCACTTGCGTGCGGCAGGTATACAATGTCCTGACAAGAGAGGAAGTGACACGACGTCACGCACACACTTACTACGTCAGAAACTAAGCTTTCGTCTCCTAGCAACGCTGAGTTCCCCACGTGACCCGCCTCTAGGGCTTACCGTTACCTCCGCCTGCCGGTAGGTGAGGTCAGTAATAACGCTAGAAGTTTGAATGACCCTTTTCCCCTCCTCCGCGCTGAGTTTCCCGTCACTTCTCCCACCCCCTCACATACGTCACACGCCCGAATCCATGCTTCAGTGTCCGCGCCTCCTCTTAAACCGCCTCTGTGACGGGTAGAAGATCACATGACCAGAGCGTGGCTGGGGTAGGTGGGCGGAGTCTCATTATAATAACCGTTCTGTTGTAATCACTTAGATGGTATTATTATTATATTGTTATTATGGCATGTGTGCTTTCACATCCATCTTTATATGTATTGGTGCATTATTGTTTCGTGTATGTGATTCTCCATAATTGTCTTATTATTAATCATCATTATTTATTTATATAGCGCCACTAATTCCGCAGCGCTGTACAGAGAACTCACATCAGTCAGTGTAGCATTGTGGCTTACAGTCTAAATACCAAATTTGCAACCAATTAACCTACTAGTATGTTTTTTGGAGTGTGGAAGGAAACCGGAGCACCCGGAGGAAACCCACGCAAACATGGGGAGAACATAAAAACTCCTCACAGATAAGGCCATGGTCGGGAATTGAACTCATGACCCAGTGCTGTAAAGCAGAAGTGCTAACTACTATGCCACCGTTCTGCCCCCATTAATAATAATATACGTACAATACTTTGGTTATTTCCCTTTCCTCCAATTGTATTATGTGTACAGTGCATTATTATCTGTTAAATCACTGTATTATGACCATTTTTTTATTTTATTAACATCTACTTATACTCTATAGCACTTTACAATTGGAGACTGAGTGTGATGAAACAAGACTGGTTATTATTACAGACAGATAAAGCAGTTAGAGAGCCATCCTTCAAAGCTATAGGGGAAAAGGAGTTTGATACAGGAGATTAAGTGCCATTAGATAGCAATAAATGATGATGATTATTGCTACACAGTACCTCAGGGTATTATTGCTATTATCTCTTCCTGGCAGTTTATTATTACTTTATTATGTTCAAAGCATTTACTATTATAATAGTATACACGGATATTAGTATGGTTTCTTATTTACTTCTGACTTTTTGACCAGTTAATTGATGTCTAACAAACCTTTTAAATCAGTGAGAATTTCAGAAGTAAATACGGACTAATACATGTTGGGAGAAATGGGTCAGATCTACTCTGATGTAGCTTGTATCTGAAGAGCTGTATAATATTATATTACATTGCTCTCCTTGGGGGCTTCGTCCTTGAGGCTAGCACTATCCCTTCCATTATGCCCCATGTGTTGGTGCTCTGAATATGCTCTGTGGGCTCATCCATCTACCCATAGCGCTGTGGCTAGGGTAGGGAGAAGATTAGTAAAATGAATCTACTATATGGTTGTACAGCTTTACGCAAACTGTCCATTTTCTGATAAGTCTGTTTACGTTTTTATTTGTCTGTTTACTTTTTTATTTGTCAATCTGTGAACATTGTTTTTTGTTTCTAGAAAGATATGATTAGTTTTTGTAGAACACTGACTAATAAATATTCTTTTATTTGTAGCACCTAGAGACAAATATGCATAAACAAGAAAATGATACACTGTTCTGTTATGCTATATTTAACAAACAAAATACACTCTGAAACGTACTGTGATACTTCTCTTAATTTAGGAAATATTTTCAGGAATTGTGCATAGGACTCGGTATCTATCTATCACGTCACAGCTTGACAAGCACAGATGATACAAGTTCACTGAGATGCAATCAGGTGATCACTGACATAACAGAGACAGGGTGTTGAACTTCCAAACAGTATTTAAGCCTGCTCTGTCTATATATTTCTGTTCTGCGCTCCTGAGCTGTTATCCTGATTACTTCTTGGCATGTTCCTGTTTTTGTGAGACTTGGATCCTGAATTTGTACTGTGCTGACAGATTGTTTTTCACCTTTGGCTTTCCCTGACTATTCCTCCTTTTTCTGTTTTGTGTTATCTGCATCCTGCTGACCTTGGTTAGTCTGACCGTTCTGCTTTCTAAGCTTCTACTTGTAGTGCTGTGCTCACCACGCTATGGACCAGTTCACTGGGTCTCGGCCTGGTTACATCATGCAGCCAAATCCATCCCTCTTGCCGAATCTGGTGAACACCATTAGTAACGCTCTCTGGATGTATCAGTCCTAACTGCTGTTGTTTCCTGATAGATACTAAAGGACAGAAAGTGTATTGGGTTCATAAAAATGACACGTGGGTGAAAGGATGAGTATTAGATTTGTACAAAGTTCTAAGTTTTATGGGATATTTGGTTCCATCTTCATTCTGCATTGTATTCACATTATTTTGTAGCACTGTTTGACACTCATGCAAAATTACTAATTGTCATGCAAATTACCTTGTGAATCCTGGTTTTGATTACATTTCTTTGGTTTTTATTTTAGCTTCTCAAACACTTTCTTTCTTAGGCTAGGTACGCACTGGCCCGATGATTGCACGAAAAACCTCCAATCAGCAGACATCCGACTGTTTGGTCAGATATCGTGTGAGTGTGTATAGTGACACGATGGTCTAAAGTCATCCCAAAGTGCCGATCATCGTTTCATTTGGTTGGTTGTACTGTTTAATGTGTTCTGACCAATCAGTGACTGATCATGTAGTGTGTATGCGCTCATGCTCAACATCTCCATAGAGTTTACAGAGTGGTGTATGAATGAATATTGTGCTGTTATTTTCTGAAGACTAAAGGACCAGATGAAGAGCACAGATCTGAAAGTAAATCGTGTTACTGTGTATGGACGAATCGTCAGACTGATCAGACCTTGAGTCATACGTTCAATCGTTTGAGATAACACGTGGATCGGAAAATTCTTCAGTGTGTACCTAGTCTTATAAGGACTGTCTTCTATGCTCCCAGTATTATTAGATATTGTATGAATCTAGTAGTAACTGATATACCTCTTTCACATTGGCTGTGGTGGATCATGCAGGTATTGGGTGGACATTGGCTGTCCATAACCTCCCCATTCAAGTATATTGTACTCAATTCTTTTTAAATTACCTGCTGGATGTCAGTTGGTGAGGCTATGAGTGTAGTACTATAGATGTACTTTCTTTGTTTGCCTATATCGGTGATTGGTGGTTGACATTCTACTAAATACACAGGGGTTCATGTAGAGTTGGATGCATTTGCACCACGAATTTAGTGTCACTCACCGGGTCTCTGGTTCCTCTAAACCAAGACCCAGGTCTCTCACTTCTCTGCCGGCGTCCGTGCAGCGCCGCGGCCGTCCACCATCTTAGCTATGCTTCTGCACATGTGCAGACCGGAGGAGTGTTTAAAACCTTTTCTGTCTTCTCATTGGCCCACTAATTGCCTCTCCCTATGTAAGGCACCTCCGACCTACTCCCAATGCCTGTTCTTGGTCCTTACTCTGCCGAGGTAGCCAAAGGTTTGTCACCTCCTGGTTCCCGTTACCTGCTACCGTACCTGCCATCTGGATAACCTTGTCTCCACGCCAGTGGTAATAACTGCCAGCCGCAGTACATCTCCGCATTACCTGCTACCGCATCTGTCGTCTGATAACCTACTCTCCACGTCAGTGGTAATACCTGTCAGCCGCAGTACATCTCCACGTTGCCTGCTACCGTACCTGCCATCTGGATAACCTTGTCTCTACGCCAGTGGTAATACCTGCCAGCCGCAGTACATCTCCGCATTACCTGCTACCGCATCTGTCGTCTGATAACCTCATCTCCACGTTAGTGGTAATACCTGTCAACTGCAGTACATCTCAGCATTACCTGCTACTGTACCTGCCATCTGGATAACCTTGTCTCCACGCCAGTGGTAATACCTGTCAGCCGCAGTACATCTCAGCATTACCTGCTACCGTACCTGCCATCTGGATAACCTTGTCTCCACGCCAGTGGTAATACCTGCCGGCCGCAGTACATCTCCGCATTACCTGCTACTGTACCTGCCATCTGGATAACCTTGTCTCCACGTCAGTGGTAATACCTGCTGGCCGCAGTACATCTCCGCATTACCTGCTACCGCATCTGTCGTCTGATAACCTCATCTCCACGTCAGTGGTAATACCTGTCAGCCGCAGTACATCTCCACGTTACCTGCTACTGTACCTGCCATCTGGATAACCTTGTCTCTACGCCAGTGGTAATACCTGCCAGCCGTAGTACATCTCCGCATTACCTGCTACTGTACCTGCCATCTGGATAACCTTGTCTCCACGCCAGTGGTAATACCTGTCAGCCGCAGTACATCTCAGCATTACCTGCTACTGTACCTGCCATCTGGATAACCTTGTCTCCACGTCGGTGGTAATACCTGTCAGCCGCAGTACATCTCCACGTTACCTGCTACTGTACCTGCCATCTGTATAACCTTGTCTCCACGTCAGTGGTAATACCTGCCAGCCACAGTACATCTCAGCATTACCAGCTACTGTACCTGCCATCTGGATAACCTTGTCTCCACGTCGGTGGTAATACCTGTCAGCCGCAGTACATCTCCACGTTACCTGCTACTGTACCTGCCATCTGTATAACCTTGTCTCCACGTCGGTGGTAATACCTGTCAGCCGCAGTACATCTCAGCATTACCAGCTACTGTACCTGCCATCTGGATAACCTTGTCTCCACGCCAGTGGTAATACCTGCCAGCCACAGTACATCTCCGCATTTCCTGCTACTGCATCTGCTGTCTAATAACCTCAACTTCACGTTTGTGGTGATATCGGCAGTCTGCTGTTCCTATCAGCAACCCATTACCTTACCAGCTTCTTGCATGCCTTCTCTCCACGTTGGTGGTATACCTGCCATCCGCAGGGCATCTCCGTAATTGTTCCCATCATCTGCTGTCCGCAGATCAGTCTCACTTTTCCGTTGACATTACCTGTAGCTATAGAGCATCACCAACAGTCTAACCTGCGCTATCCTCTGCCACCACCTTCCTTGTATGGCTGTATGTCCGTTAACGCTGACATACTCTCCAGAGGACCACGACCCGCACAGCGGAAACCGCTAAACCCATACTCCCTTGCGGGAGTTCCTGGGGAAGACCAACCGCTGTGTTAGACTCTGGTGGGTAAAGTCAACTATTGCAGATTCTGGGTCGTGACAGTTAGTATCAAAAGATGCACACATTAAAAAGGGTATTTGCATCCATATGCTCCCAACTCTCTAGGATCCATCTCCACAATACTAGTATATACTCCAGGTTAATGACGGGAGCATCAAGTGTATTGTAGAGAACGCATAGAGATGTGGCTTGACAGTATTAGTAGCAAATGTGCAAATCGTATAACTCTATTTATACACAATATGGTAATGTAATGAAGTGTCATACACAACAGATGGTAGTGTCAATAACAATGGCATCAGTGACTCCAATCAGTATCCTGTGCCATAGAGTTATTTATATGGTGAGAAATATCTGTACAGAAAACTCCTATTCCTATGCAGTATTTGCATCCAGACTGGGTCAGGGAAGGAGCAGGTAAAATGGGGATAGTGATTCGCATGGTCTGTATTGATCGGCTACGGGTGACGGAACACAGAGGTTATTTCCTGAATGGGGGGTGACCTCATTACAGGTACCGGGAACATCTTTCCCTATAAACGACCCGGCAATTTGAGCATGAGGTTCCAGAATGAGTCTTGGTGACCGGTATCCAGCATACCTGTCTGGTATTTCTTGTGCACCTGACTTTGGCTATGTCCCTGACCACCAATTGTCCTCTGTCCATATATCAGACCTTGGCTATACCTTTGATCATATCTTCTCCGCTACCTGCTTATCATACCACTGGCTATACTTCTGACTACCGCTATTTGCTGTTTGTGTACTTGACCTCTGCTATATCCCTGATCATTAATTGTCCTCTGCTTGCATATCAGATCACTGGCTATATTTCTGACTACCGATGTTTTCTATTTATGTACTCAACCCCGGCTATATCTCTGACCACCGTTTTGTCCACTGAGCACTGTGAGATCGCTACTTGTGTTCCAGAGCTCTGCTCTCTTTCTGACTACTGTTTTTTGATACCTGTATATTACATCAAGCTTAGGCAGCACAGTGGCGAAGTGGTTAGCACTTCTGCCTCACAGCGTTGGGGTCATCAGTTCAATTCCCGACCATGGCCTTATCTGTGTGGAGTTTGTATGTTCTCCCTGTGTTTGCGTGGGTTTCCTCCGGGTGCTCCGCTTTCCTCCCACACTCCAAAAATAAAAAATATACTAGTAGGTTAATTGGCTGCTATAAAAAAAAAATTGACCCTAATCTCTCTGTGTGTGTGTATATTAGGGAATTTAGACTGTAAGCTCCAATGGGGCAGGAACTGATGTGAATGAGTTCTCTGTACAGTGGTGCTATATAAATAAATTAACTATTAACCATTTCTTATCCGTTATCTGCATACCATATTCAGCTTGGGACTTTTAACCATTGCTGAATCACTACTAAGATCCCATATACAGTTTGAAACTTTAACTATTGCTTGTCTGTCTACTGGGCCTTGCTTTGGAACTTTCACTACCATTACCTGTGACCTGTACATATGATATTGGCATGCAATCCTAATTCCTGCTTGAATGCTTACTTCTGCATAATCATTATTGGAATCCCTGTATAGCAATTTTCATAAGGATTTCTGTGTCGCAGACAATCTGGCTGTAGAACTGGTCGCAATTTCAGACCAACCATTTCCTTGACCAGGTCTGCCTTTTGTTTTATGCATACATTGCATATTCTACATAGATATAAATTCTGAAACTCTGCATTGGGTGTCAATGGCCTCCAGCTATCAGGGGTCTGCTTATCTTAAAATACATTAGACTGTGCCAAATAGTGTCTGGCCAGAGTTATTAATGAATATGAAAGTCCAGTTTGCCATATAAATATACTTAAATACAATTGAAATTTATTTGAATTAAGCGAAATAAATGAAATTCAAACATTTGCTAAGGTCCTCTTTAAAAATCTTTTCCTGTCAGTGTCCAAATGGAAATATCAGTTAAGTAATGCAAATAGATAGGCTGAACGTTTTATAATATGGTGGCTAAACTAATTGAATTTAATACTAGCTAGAGAGGTGAATTCACAAACATCCAGTCAGTAATGGCTAGCTAGTGTTACTGATTGTCATCGTTCCATCTTGTTGCACCGGCAACAGATATGTTTCCTGACAGTTGTATATGCATTGGTGTCCAGGTAGACCTAAGTCGCAATTACGCACCCATGCTGTGAAGATAACAAGGTAATGACTAGCTTGGCTTGCCCTGCCAGCCAACTGGTCTGCCTACAGGTCAGCCCTGTGCGTCTCCCCTGGCTTCCCGGTACCTTTACATGGGCTAAATAAATCCCCAAGGCAAATAGTGGTAGTGGGTGAATATATATATATATATATATATATATATATATATAGAAGATACCAGGATATTATGGTAGGCCCCCAAAGGAAAAGAAGGATACAACTGTACCTTTATTACAAAAGATGAACATCTAATGCAAACAATAGCCACAAAAAGATCTATACTTTAAATCAACATCTCAAGTGCTTGCCACTCTCCAAATCACATCCAAAAACCTCCCAGTGTTATTAACAGAACAACAGTTATAAACAGAACAGTCCTTGGATTCCAGATATGCCAGTAAAAGGGTTTTGGTTATTCCGCAGCCCATCAGTGGGGTAAATATCACTGTTCTAAAATCTCAATCGCGTTGCAATGGAAATATCTCAACGGTACTTCTCGATCTCTTGATTGGCCATTCGACCAATGCTCTCTATCAGCATGATAGGGATCTGAACCCCAGTCTCTCTGCTCCAGCGGGCGCACCAGATGAACAAACCCACAAGCAACTCTGGATGGAACAGAGATTTGTGGAAACCATGTAGAGTACTTACTTGCAGGTTAGATGCAGGATAATATCCAGGAATCAGGATGGAGCTGGTGAGAGACGACAATCTATGCCAAGCTCTGGAATTACACCCTTATTCCCCCCCCTCCAGGCTGTTTTAAAATGACCAATTTAACCATGGTGGAATCCCACATGACAGGGGTAGTCTTAAAAACGTTTGATTTGCGATTGGTTAGAATGGTAAAATGGGTTGGTGGGGGGTGAAAGCTAGACTCTGGTCCAATCCCACAGAAGAGCTACTGTAACAGAAATTGCTGAAAAAGTTAATGCTGGCTATGATAGAAAGATGTCCGAACACACAGTGCATTCATCACAGCTTGCTATGTAGCCTGCAGACCGGTCAGAGTGCCCATGCTGCCACATGTCCACAGACAAAAGCACCTACAATGGGCACGTGAGCACCAGAACTGGACCATGAAGCAATAGAAGAAGGTGGCCTGGTCTAAAGAATCCGTTTTCTTTTACATCAAGTGGACAGCTGGGTGTGTGTGCGACGTTTATTTGTGGAAGAGATGGCACCAGGATGGACTATGGGAAGAAGGTAAGCAGGGCAGTGTGATGCTCTTGCCAATGTTCTGCTGGGAAACCTGCCATTCATGTGGATGTTACTTTGACATGCATCACCTACTTAAACATTGTTGCAGACCAAATACACCTCTACATGGCAATGGTATTATGTTGGAAGTGGCTTGTTTTAGCAGGATAATGCACCCTTCCACACTGCAAACATTGATCAGTCACAACATCAAATATGCACATTGCATATTTTAATATTATTGTAAAATGTGGATGGGAACAGAAACTTTGAACTCTAAAATAGTACAGCAGAGGGGGATGGAGACTGGGTATAGTCACTTCCAACCCAGACATTATCTCTCTGAATCAGCCTCCCCATAGAACCACCTCTACTTAGGTAATGAAAACTAGGATGGCCCAGAAAAATAAGCAGTCCAATTTTTAAGCTTAGATGGCCTACCTCTCCATGAGACCAAGATGGCACCTGACTACAACCACAGCCCATAAAGGAAGGATCCACTATGGTAGACTAACAAAATGAATTCCATGAGCAATGTTGCTCAATTAACAGATGTTAATTCATTTATACCAGAGCAATGCCAACACTTCTGCAGTCTTTGAAAACAGACATAATGTCTGATATTAGAGGCTCATTGGGAGCCATCAAATCTGATATAAGGATTTGGTGGAAGAACCGGCTACACTGAACTTCAGTTTTCAGAATTGGCCCTCTCTCATAATGAGTTAATTGCTGAAGAAGAAGCAACTAAATAAGAACTCCAAGTAAACGGAGACAAACTTGTGGAGGGTAGTTCCTGTTGAAATAACATGAAACAGTGGGGAGTCCAAGAGGTAAATCTGCAGGCCTATGTTAAGGAATTGCCCTTACCATCCCAAGCCTCAGATAATTATCTCCTTATCGACCAGATAGACGTGTTGCCTATAATGCATCATTCACGGATAACTACATAAGATTCGTCCTCATGAGGCTTTACTTCACAACATAAAAGAGAAAGACTTAGTAGAAGCCATACTCCTTAAAAAAATCATAGGGCCCCTGGCATAACCTGCAGTTGTTTTATATCCCCTGTCCAGCTCCTACTACCCTCAAACCTCCCATGCAGAATGGAATAGCCATTTTCTTTAGATACTCCTTCCATTAGAGAGAGAAATCTGGTTGCTACACTACTCTAATTGGTAGGATGAGTGTTTACTAACATTGATGTCCATCTTGTGCTCCCAGTAACCACTAAATTCTCTTTGAATAAGGTGAACAAGGGTTTCAAACTCACCCCCTACCATAAACTAGAAAGATCGTCCTGTTCCCCTGGATCACATCTCTCCACAGTTTTCAAAACATCCAAATAACTTCTTGAACATAGCCGCTATGACATATGGAGAACCCAACACGTGGAGGAAAGGAATTAGACTTTCTTTTGTTTAGCTATTAATATACATACTAGAATAAATATGATGTTGGCTGACAAAAGGTACTATAACAATCCACTATGCTTCCTAATTTCTGTCCCTATCCCAATCCATTTAGAGTGCATGGATATCTATTCTCTCCCAGAGCACAAGAAGTTCTCAAGACCTTACTAATGTTATATCTACAACTTAAACTTCCTAGAGGATACCTCCTATTATAGTACAGCAATACAAATACATGCCCTACTAAAAACAAAGAGAGGAATACTGAGCAGAGAGATCTTGAGACCGAAACCTTGAAACCGATTACTGGCTTGAATACCCTAAACCAGTGGTTCCCAAACTGTGTCTAAGCCAGGGCCAGTGGTAAGCAAGGCGGGGGACTACTTGATAATGATTTTGGCTTAGGGGTGCCTTGAAAATAAATATGGAGACCCTAAGGGTGCCTTGAACTGAAAAAGTATGGGTTTCACTGCCCTAAGCACACAAGCTAATAACTTCTTTAAGACACAAACTCCAAACTATTTGCACAACACAAATCGAACAAGACTAGACTCCAACATACCTTTTATATAAAAAGTAGCTATACTACTAAACAACTAGCCTACAGGCTAAAAGTAGAATTCTTAAAATAATTTGGTGGTAAACTATCAGATCTCTATCACATAGAGGTACCTTACTACTTTAAATGGGAAACCATCAGAGAGGACTCTTAATACGCCTCGATCTTCTTCAGATTATATTCTCTACATTTTTACACTCCACTCCATAACAATTCCCAAACCAGCTTTCCAACTGTATGGCAAAATTACCACCCTACAGCCTTGCTGTATATGTCAAACTAGTTGTAAGTGGCTTCAACCCAATTGTTCCCATTTTCATTAAAAACAACCAAATAGGTGTCATTCAAGAGACACAAGCCCCAGATCATACCTCACTCATTATTAACCTGATCTCCCCACAATCTAAGAATCTCCCTATGTTCGTATTATACCCTGGTTTGTGGACACAACACCAGCTAAGATTGACACAGCTAGAGAGTGGGGGGGTGTAGTCAGTTACTACAAGTATTCACCAGAGCCCACCGCAAAGCAGGATGGATTTGGCTGTGTGTAGCAACCAGGTAACGGTCCACTGAACTGGCCCTTAGAGCAGTGGGCGGATAACTACAGGCACGTATCTCTAAAGGCAGAATAGTCAGACTAGCCAAGATCAACAGGATCAGGTTAAAAGAACAAAATCACCAAGCAGAGGAATTCTTGGGAAAAGTCAAATGTCAAAACCAATCTGTCAGCACAGTGCAAAGTCAGGATCCAGTTATCATAAAGTCATGAACAAGCTGGGATAATAATCAGGAACAAAGCAGTGAACTGGATAAGACACTCAGAGCTGATACTCTGGAAGGAAATGACATGCAGAGCAGATTTCTCCCTGTCTCTGATGTCAGCAATTACCTGATTGCAACTCGGTAAACTTGCATCAGCTGTGCTTGCCATACTGTACAGTGAGAGTTCAGTACTGAGTCCTGAATACGGACTCCTGCATCCAAATTTAGGATTCCGGACAGTTACTTTTATCCCTTGACACCAGAAGGCGTCTTGACTGCCTCCATTAGTATTACCCCCACGCAAGTAATATGGTTTTAATTGCCATAGAGATCTGCAAAAGTATTTAATAATGACTTCAAATCCAACACATTTTTAATTGCCAAACAAACTAAACAGGAATGTCCTCTTAAACCATTAATTTTTGCATTAACTAGAGTACCATTAGCTGAAGCAATAAGAAACTCTAGGCCCACATGATGTGTGTCACAATATTTGTCTTATTTACCAACAATGTTTATATTAAGTAAATACAACCATGCCTATACAATGTTCTTTTACCCTCACCTCGTTTACCTTATGCAGGAAATATAAGTAATTCAAGTATTTAGGTATTCTAATGCCTGATAATATTAACCAGATGTATGACCTAAATTACAGTACTCATCTTAACAAAATCAACCATATGTTGAAATCTTGCCTCACTTGTGAGGTCTCTTGGCTGGGTAGGATTGCTACGGACAAGACGATGTTACTCCCAAATCTACTTATTCGTAACCATTCCCATTCCCTTTGGGGCAGATTTAATTTGGACACAAGGTGACGTAATGTGTCTCCGAACAGAGCGTGGAGATACATTGTGTCATCCATTAATCCATACACTCTGCCTCTGTGACGTTGAATGTGCACCAGCGGCGCTATGATGAGATTACAGGTGGCTAAAACTGAAAATATTGCACTGCCTTAGTGCCATTGGTACGCTAACACATCTGAATACTGCACCTTATTAACAGAAGTAATAGTTATTGTCTATTTTGTATAAAAACAAATGCAAAGTATACTCTATTGCTAGAAGCTGCAGCTGTTCTTGTAGCTGTGTTGTCACATGTTAGCTGATAGTGTAATCTTTATACTAGATAGTGTGACTCAGGATAATAAAGAGGCAAGAATTGATCATCTGGTGAGCCCGAGCTCTCTTGTACATGGTTTTTGTGTGGACCTACAGATTAATTCAATCTAAAGAAATAAAATAAAATAAAATGTTGTGTCCTTTTGAAATCAGTCATGTGAGTAAATGTGTGCTAATGTATTTGCTCTCCAAACGCAAAAGAATTAGGAATCAGGAGCCTGTGTGACCATTTGAAATAAGGTTACCTTTGTAATATAATTGTATTCACCAATAAATGTAATGTTTTGCAGATAAACTTTTCTTGACTTCATTGTTTTGCCAATTGATTAAGTGAGGGTGAGACACCTGAGAAATCTATGACAATTAACTCTATTGTTCACTTGTATTCCTCACATTCTGTGTAACAGAGGTAAGGATCTGACAATGCACATTACGTTACAAGTGTTTGTATATGATTGGTTGTGGTAAGCAGCTTAGATGTTACAATGAACTTCCTCTTGCATAAGTGCTGATAGTTTCCAAAGATTTTGTATTTGACCATAGTGATTACTCATAGCATACTTGCCGAAAATACTTTGTTGCTGAGCTGGTGCACTTAGGTGAACCTTGAAGCACTGCAATCCCCATCATGGAAAGCTTACTAAATTGAATAACATCATTTTTTCATTTTAAAGACTCATTTTAAATAAATATTGAATTAGGAAGCACAGATAATAAAAATAGACGGTAAAAACTGCATTGCACAAGCAGAAAAAGATTTTTATTGTGCAGTTGATCAATATTGAAAATTACCATGGAGTCCATGGTATACTTTGTCCATGGCATGGACAAAGGTATAAAATCTGGTACTCTCCCTGGAAATTAGGGACAAATGGCAACTATTCCACATATGTTGAAACGTGTTAAAAAAGAGCCTCTTATTGTTTTTCTACATAGTTTTATGTATTTAGTACGGTGGCTCAGTAGTTAGCACTTCTGACTCACAGCACTGGGGTCATGAGTTCAATTTGCGACCATGGCCTTATCTGTGTGGAGTTTGTGGACCTCATTTAGAGTTGGACGCAAAGTCTGTTTAAAAAGTGTAGGAGTGGGAGTCTGCAGCAGCTAGGTACGGTATTACGAGTGGCAAGCAACCCCAGTCGAGTCCCACTCGTAATACTATATCGAGCTGCGAGCAGTTCCTGCAGCTAGCTAACCGCTTGCGCCACCTAATTACTGCCGCACAGCTTTAGCCCTTTTTTGACGTGTGTTGCGACTAGGATGTATTTACATGGTCACGCCTTCACAATTCCGCGTTCCTCCCATTCTCTCGCAGTGAGTCGCAAGCTGTCGCAAGTGTTAATTGCGTCCAAGATGCAGGCGGATTTGGTGCTTGCTGCACATGCGTGATAGTGTTTTTTTGTTTAATGCGCCTAAAACGGACTTTGCGTCCGACACTAAATGAGGTCCTGTATGCTCTCCCCGTGTTTGCGTGGGATTCCTCCGGGTGTTTCGGTTTCCTCCCACACTCCAAAAACATACTAGTAGGTCAGTTGGCTGCTATTAAATTGCCCTTTGTCTCTCTTGGTCTGTCTGTGTGTGTGTGTGTGTATGTATGTTAAGGAATTTAGATTGTAAGCTCCAATAGGGCAGGGACTGATGTGAATGAGTTCTCTGTACAGCGCTGAGGAATTATTGGCGCTATATAAATAGATCATGATGATGATTTAGCTACCGAGTCTCCTATGTTATATTTGAAGAAAATGTATTGTTTCTTGTTCACACTGTGACTAATGTAGACTTGGATATTCACCCGTCAAGAGGCGTATTTTTTGTGGGTGCTGGAGAGATGGCACACAAAACACAATGATGATAATGAAGATCAGAAGCAGTAACTGGCCTCTTCTGACCCTAGCTGATCATACTTAAATCATTAGTGTGGTTGCTATTCTATATTAAATTGCGTGTTTATTTGTGTAAATGAATTGATATTTTGTATTTAATAAAATTTTATTTGTGTTTTGTATTTAATTACATTTTATATGATAAATGCGGCATTTGCATTTAATAATTGTGAAGACATGACACGCCATTGTGGGACAGAAGTATACACACTTATTACATCTGACGTACACCTGACACAAACGTTAGTGATGTACAGCTGGATGCATCTAGCTGAACATATGCATGTAAATGTGTTTTTTAATGCATGCATCTTTTCCTGTGTATGCTTCTATCTCTACATGAGCCCCAATAAGAGCACTATATTAATGTTGAGGAACCTTATTTTGCTTTTTTCTAAATGCATAGTACACAAAACATTATGTAGTGATGCAATACACTAGTGATTGTGCACCTGGTGACGTGTTCACACTCTAGACACCCTCAAACACGCTCTGCTTCCTTATGTCTAGTCAAGAGTAATGCACGTTAAAGTTTGATATCATTATGTAAGCTATGGGCAGATTTAAGGGGCACCTGTATTAAAGCTGGGTAATACCCTGTAATAGGAATATAGTATCCATTTAGATAAATGGCTTTTATGTTTTGATGTACTGACCAGGACACCATTTAATTGAATGACTGAAAAAATGAAGAGATTTCTGCAGCTAGGAGGAGTCTTGTTGAGTTAGAGTGTAAATAGGATAAAGTAGTGGAGAAGAGATTGCTGGTAATGGTCTGAGAGGGGAAAAGGAGTGTTAAAGAAATCAAATAGAGCAAAATATGGAGAAAACAAGGTCAAGGTATTGGTATTACGATGAGTAGAAGAGTCAATGTACTAAGAGATTTTGAAGGAGAAGGTTAGAGAGTAATTTGGGGGTAGCGCTTAGCTAGGAAATGTTCAAGAAATTTATCAGGTGAACCAGGTGGATGGTAGATCACAACAACACTCAGACTGGGTACACATTACAGCAGTGGTTCCCAAACTTTTGCAGTTTGCGGCATCCTTAGAGTCTCCATAATTTTTTCAAGGCACCCCTCCAAAATAATTACTGAGCAGTCCTATTTTAGAAGTAGTTGGGTCAAAAAAAATTAATAAGTATTTAGGTCAGGACAGAAATACTTATTTAGTTGTATGCAAAAATGCCCCTCTGCATCCAGACACACTGTCCCCTCTCACGTTGTCCCCCCTCCTCTGCATCGACACACTGCCCCCTCTCTCACGCTGTCCCCTCTGCCCTCTCATGCTGCGCCCCTCCTCTGCCACGCTGCCCCATCCTCTGCCCTCTGTCACGCTGCCCCCCCCTCCTCTGCCCTCTGTCACGCTCCCTCTCACTCTGCCGCGGCCAGCCAGAGAAAAAACAAAACAAAAACTTACCAATCCACGCGGCACCGGGATCCAGCATCCTCCTCTCTCCCGCGGCTTGTCACTGAATGTCGATATTCAGTGACAAGCTGCGGGAGAGAGGAGGATGCTGGGTTCCGGCGCCGCGCGGATTGGTAAGTTTTTGTTTTGTTTGCTTTTTCTCTGGCTGGCCCGCGGCACCTCTGGGAGCCGCGGCGCACACTTTGGCAACCACTGCACTACAGTGTTTGCAGCAGATTATCGGACCAATCAGACGATAAACGACTGATTGGGCCGATATCAAAGTAGTGTGAACCCTGCAATGATTATCATCATCAACATTTATTTATATAACGCCAGGAAATTCCGTAGCGCTTTACAAATGGGAACAAACATTTATAAAACAATACTGGGTAATACATACAATCAGAGAGGTAAGAGGACCCTGCTTGCAAGCTTAAGCTGGGTACACACTACACGGTTTTCGTCCAATAATCGGCTAAATCAGCCAACATACGACCGCTCGTTCAAAAGTCGGGTCAGTGTGTGCAGTGACACGATGGTCGAAAGTCTGCCCAAATGGACGATTGTCGCCTCATTTGGTTGGTCGTACCGTTTAATATTTTCGTTCCAATCTCGTTTCCGTTGTGTAGTGTGTATAAACTTCCGATCGATCCACAACAGTGAGTACGAAATTACAGTCATTGTTCACGACAACATGGCTGTAAAAAAGTCGCTAAAGGGACGTCCTCTCTTCCCTTTATCGTCCTAAACAAGGCTAGTGTGTATGCAGTCCATGGACCGAGCGATCGGAACATCGATCGCATGTAAAATCGATCGGCATAAAAAGTTGGTGGAAAATACTGTAGTGCGTACTTAACTTTACACTCTATGACGGATTATCGTTCCTAAGCACATTTTATTGTTGATCGAAATTTGTAAACTGAAGTAAAAATCTAATTCAACAATGAAACGACAATTTAGCTATCAGTGTGCAATCACTGAGAGGAGACTATGATAGTGTGCCTCTACATTCTCTAGAGACATGTGGCTGACAGCGGTTTACAAACTATGTTTACCACCATCAGGCCCGGTTGTAAGCAAGGTGAAGGACTACTTGGTATTTATTTTGGATTAAGTATGCCTTGAAAAAATTATGAAGACCCTAAGAGTGCCTTGAACTGAGCAAGTTTGGAATCCACTGGGCTATGGTATCCTTCACCACTTCTTTATTCTTCTTGCCCCTGGGCCAAAGATTGCCAGTGCCTATAATCTGCAACATTTATCACTTGCCTTCTATCAAAATAATCATAATCATTATTTATTTGGACAATCATCACAGATATGACATGTATACAGTAAGCATAATAAATATATGAAAACATTTACACAAGATAGCAACATCAGGTACAGCATGGAAGAATAGGAATGAATTCTCGTCACACACAGTACAATCATAATGCATTCATATGGCTACAAATATCCATTATGTTGGAATGTTAAACTGTAGCACAATGATCCATCTCAATAAAGTTTTACCAAAACGAATCCCTCTTTCAAAATGGCGAACTCAGCCGCAAGCACGGAAGTGTGGCCTGATTCAAAAACATCAATGTCCTTACAATGTGGCAAGTCCCGTGTGAAGATGGCGGCCGCACTTCCAATCAATGAGCGTGACTGCCCCTCCCAATATGGCAGAGCCAATGTACCGCGAGATGGGCGTGGTAACGGGACGTCACCAAGGTGATTTCCCGGCAGCACCCACGTTTACGCTGACTTTAAGGTTGCGCGTTGAGGTCGGGGCAGTAAAGCACGTCACGCAGGCCGGCTGGAAGATGGCGGCTCCGGGGGAATATTTCAGCGTTGGCTCCCAGGTCTCATGCCTGACCTGCCAGGAGACGCGGCTGCAGGGAGAGGTGGTGGCCTTCGACTACCAGAGCAAGATGCTGGCGCTCAGTATCCTTTCATACGAGAGTGATCCGGGGAGGGCAGAGGCCGGGGGACGGGGGAGACACCACTGGGCAAGGTGCTGTCTGCAGGGCAGCTGATGCGTGCAGGTGGTGGGAGGCTGGGGCACCGGGGAGGAGCGGGAGTCCTCCATTCATTCTGCCTGTGCTCTTAGATTACTAACACTCATGATGGGGTAAGAGCCAGCGGGCAGAGCCTGATCACAGCAGTCTATGGAGACATCCATGTCCTATGGATGCAGCATGCTGGAGCTGTGGGGATGTAGTGTTTATGCCAGGGAGCAGCAGGGGCCAGTCACCGTTGTTGCTACGTGCACCGATGCATGCCCAGGTTTCCTTTCGATTTATTTTGGTGGGGATGAGTCTTGTTTTTGTTGTCTAGTCAGACGTACATATGTGGTTGTAAGAAAGATCAGTATAGTAGAATTGTGTTATATATTTGTCTGTTTTTGGTGTAGTTTTGCAATGAGACTAAATTGTCTGGAAGCACATATTTTAGTTCTCTATCTCAAAGGCTGGTGTTTTGTAACGATTTGTGCAGGATAGAAGTTTTATCAGTCTTACATATACTTGTGGACATTATGAAGTGGAGTTCTTGCTTGTTGCAAATTTAGTCATCTGCTTATTCTGGTACAAAAGTGATGGTTTGTGACTGGAATACATATAACACTTAGCTAATAGAGCTGCCCATATATGTTAAAATCTTAAGAACCTACTGTTTTTAAATTGTAAGAAAATGTGTGGCGATGGCAATTATGTTGGGATATGTGTCTGAGACGGGCGATAATATCTGTAATGGTAGATCATTTTTTAACTAGAAATGGTGAAATGCAGGTTATTTGAAGCCTGTATCTTCTAATCATATTGTAGAAGACTAATGGGCAAAGTGATTGTTCACATCTTAATCTGATAACTTTTGAAATAAAAATGCAAGTGCTGTAATTTACAATGTCTCAAGTGCACAAAGCCCATAATCATCCATTCTCTAAGAAAAACTTGTATTTGTGTCTGCCCATATCTGAAAGGTCTGGTTCTGTTTAAATGTTCATGTGCTAATCACATACATGGCTAGATTCTGTTATTGTCTGACCTCATCCACAATTCATCCTCTTTGAATATTTCTTTATTATTTTGTTGTTGTTCTTCTAATTTGTTTTTACGTGCCCCACCCTGGTCAAATAATAGATGTGGGGCTGTTTTGAATTTGCAGTAAATTAGCTTGTTCTGTGCTCCAGCTTGAAGGCAGCATAGTTTTGTTATTCTACACGGCATACCACTAATATGGTATCGCGCTAGTGTGACTAGTGATGAATCATTTGACTTCACACCTGATTCCATCGAATATTTTTAGTGTCTTGATTTTTGGTCCCCCTGGGTACATGCAAGTCAAAATAGAACTAGACCTGAAAAGTTTAAAGTAAATATGCACAGTATCACTACTTCACATCTTGTAAATTATTTTATATATATTCACAAATTATTAAACTTGCACACCTGCTATTTTTTTTATTTCATTTACTAATTCCAAGATGTTAGTACCTAATAGTAGAATGTGAACTGAAATTCTCCTTTTTCCTTCAAAACTGCAGTATGAGATTTTGTCTGCTTGAGACTATCAATAACAGTTTGGGTGTCGCTAGTGTGAATGTGTTTATCTAGGCTCTCATTGTTTGTTTCTAGGTGTTAAATGTGTTTTTGTTATTGGCACAAGTGGTTTTTTTTACTGCATAGACTAGATTACAATGTTTGTATCTCTTCCCTACTGTAGGTATTGGTTTTGTCTTTGCAAAGTATAGTAACTGAACTCCCACTAATTAGTCTCCCTGGAAGTTAATATGTACATTGCTATTTATGTTATCCATACTATGCTGGTACATTACTCAAAATAATGAAGAGTGCAAGCTCCAGTGGCAATATGAAGAAATTGGCTAAATCGGGTTCCTCAAAGGAAGTTCTAAAACCACACACTTTCTCCTAGTAAGGCTTAGCAGCACTAAAAGCGGTTACAAATTCAATTAAAAATTAATATTTGATCACTAGACAGCATAACATCCAAATCGGAGCAATAAAAATAAGAAAATAAAATCTATCTTTATCACAAACATTCTAAATGTTACCAAAACGCAATTGTCAATCCATATGCCTAGGTACATATGCTTAATACATTGCATCTGTAATTGTTACAATTAACATTGCACAATAGTAGCTCGTTTGAGTACAAACTTTAAATCTAATAAACATATTAATTTGCAAAGATCCTGTAGATAGAAAACTCTACTGAAGTAATAACATGTTTGCCAATAGAAACTTAAAGTATTGGAGACTATTTCAGTAGTGTAGAATGTTTGGTCACCTTACTCTGCTGTGTAGCACAATAAGATATTTATGGCATACAGTCCCCTTATGAACTGTCACACTACGGCCTCAATGTGGAAAAGTCTGAACAGTACTATCAGGACAAATCACAGGAAGATGACTTTATTCGAAAGGCCAAATGTTAAGTTCAAAATATTGAATGTCAGTGACTAGTTTTGTAGCTCAGATTGTCATTATATAAGATGGTAGCTGCAATACCTGGTCAGGTTTCTGGTGTAGGTTAAGGTTTGTAAATTTGTTTTCCTATACATTGAAACCCGCTTCAGTGTCTGTTTTGTGAATATGATTTACAAGAATGTGTTGCCGTAACCTGGCCTAACAATATGTAAGATAACATTTTAGACCCACACAAGCTACTGTAGTTGAGCTGTGATGGAACATTCTTGTGATCAGTGCTACATTTAATGGCATGTAAGGTGTTTATATGAACAACCGTTGAACAGTACGTGTGTAGGAATATTGAGTGTCTCAATTATCTATGAACGCCCATTGTGTATTTTCCTTAACCTCAACATTCACAGAGTGCCCCTCGTCTAGTGGAAAACCCAACCACGCTGACATTCTCCTGCTCAACCTGCAGTATGTGTCTGATGTAAAGGTTCTGAATAATCGCACACAGACACCTCCGCCTCTAGCTTCCCTCAACATCAACAAGGTAGGTGGCATTTTATGTTTAATGTGTGTTGTTAATTTACATTTTAGACCTGAACTAAAAGTAGGAAGTTTTCTGTTGCAGTCTCGGCTATAATAGTAACACTAAAGGTAGTAGCATTATTTTGCTTATCTGGTTTCCAAATAATCCTGATCTAGACATTATCATAGTTTTTCTATGCATGGCCTTTTTGGGAACAATCGGATGATATTGAAGACCAGAAATAACCTTATAGCTTTCCTTACAGGTAAGAAAGGTGACAATAGCCACAACTCTGTTTAAGGCACCCTGCAATTCTATTATGACTTCTTATTAAAGTGCTATTTCACTTCAAGTGAATGCAGAACAGACACAGAGTGACTTCTGTAATTGGTGTGTAAGGACCAGCATGCATTTGTCTTGTTTAAAAAGTTCCCAATATTTTTTATGGGCTGCCACCTACCCATAGTCTTATGGATTTTTTAGATTAAATAATGCAAGAGTGGATGGATCAGTGGCCTAGTTGTTAGCACTTCTGCCTCACAGCACTGGGGTCATGAGTTCAATTCCCGACCATGGCCTTATCTGTGTGGCGTTTGTATGTTCTCCCTGTGTTTGTGTGGGATTCCTCCCACACTCCAAAAACATACTGGTAGGTTAATTGGCTACTATCAAAATTGACCCTAGTCTCTCCCTCTCTGTCTCTCTGTGTGTCTATATTAGGGAATTTAGACTGTAAGCTCCAATGGAGCAGGGACTGATGTGAATGAGTTCTCTGTACAGCGCTGCGGAATTAGTGGTGCTATATAAATTGATGATGATGAAAAGTGCATGAGGTATTCTATCTGTGTGCTAAGGCAGGCACATCAATCTACAGTTAAAGAACAGCTCCACTCATAATGGAATGTCTCCTGTTATCCAGCTTCCCTAGAGTAGGCCACAAGTGTCTTCAGTCCCAGGAACCACTCCCTGGTATTCACCAGTTGCGCATAAGCAAATGCCATTGTCTTGTGAGGCAGAGCCGCTAGGTGGAGTTCAATCTCTGGTCAATAGAAAATATGCACAAGGTGCCACCTTGATCCCATCTGATGCATCTATTGGTTGAAGGTGTTGGGTTTTACTTTTGTTGAAGTGAGAGAAGATAACTTGCCTAAGGGTGACAATCCAATGGAGATTTTTTTTATGGTATTTGCTTACAATAGAAAGTTTAACCCAATTTAAGAGTATTGCATTTAAATATTCTAGTGCAAAAGATACTGTTGGACTGTATGTTACTTTAGGTACATTTAAAGCTGTCTGCCAACCTTAATGGGTAACATTGTCTTGTGATCCTTTACACATGAGTGTTCTTGGATTTGAATTAGTTGAACCTTTATTTGTCTGTTTTTGTATGAATTGGTCATGTACAATTGTTGTACTGCAAACTCTTGTGTGTTTCACTGCCATTCACATGGATAGGACCAGACATAACTAAAATTATTGTTCCTTTTATTTAAACGTGACTACGGTCGTTGCTGGAATCTTTTTAAAGGAAGTCGGACAATTGTGACGTGTACAACATTACAATATGTAAAACAATTGTTCAGTGCAAACAAATCTAATTGGGAAGAATGGAAAATCTATTTAGTTGCTTATTCCCTTTGACATTCATATGAGTATTTGGCTGAACAAGAATGTGTGGACAATTTGTAGTGGAGCCTACATCAGCACATGTGACCAGCCTAAAGTATAGTTGCACATTAATATTTGACTGGCATTTTTTACATAACTTTCAAACCATTGAACAGAGTTTCCTTTTCCTGATGGGTCAAAATCTAATCAGCTAAGAATTGGTCTGTCATGGTGTTTTTATTGGATCAGCAAAGTGCCTCCATTAGTGCATGTTTAGAGGTCACCTACCGACCTAGGAATAAGAGGGGAGCACAGAGGTCAAACGCAGTATGATCAGCTCACTCAGTGCTGTGCTTCAAATGCTGTCTTACTTTACCATTTGGCTTCCTGCATATGTAACCAAAGTGCCATTCACTGGTTCAAGCAGCTGGACTGCTTTATATCTGGCCCAGGATATTTAGAGCTTTGAGCCTTAGGTGTATGATCATAGGAGAAATACTTATACGTTGGGAATTGTTGGCCTTGCAGCAGGTTTCTTGTGAACATACCTCTCAGTGTGTGTGTGGTTGTTTTTTAACTTTTTTTTTTTCCTCTTCTAATGACCCACTCGCAATATGTGAAACTACTCATCTGGGCAGAGTTTGAGTTTCTTTGAACATTACTCCTCCCTCCAATAATGACCCGTGTATCCATCACACCAGGATACCCAGTGCTCTGTGTTGATCTTCACTCTTCCGATACAAATGTTGAGTGGAGAGAGCAGATTTTGTAGGGGTACTTCTCAGAAAAAGGGTGGTTAAAAAAACAAATGTACATTTGCAGCATGTGGTAAATTTAAGAAATAGGCATGCGGAGTTGCAGACTCTGTCCATATGTAAGCAAGACAAAGCGCAGAGAACTGTACATAGGGGCACTCTGAGGCAATCCGTTAATTAATTGTTTATAATAGTAAAGTTGATAACAGACTTTATTGGCACACACCCTTCAGATCATCATCAGCATTTTATTTATATAGCGCCATTAATTCCGCAGCGCTGTACAGAGAACTCTCACATCAGTCCCTGCCCCATTGGGGCTTAGTCTAAATTCACTAACACACACAGACTAGGGTCAGGTTTTTTTTTTTAAGCAGCCAATTAACCTATCAGTATGTTTGTGTTTGGAGTGACAGATAAGATATAGATATTGTGTATAAATCTGAGATGATACCAAGGGTGATACATACTCAAGATGTTAAGCTGTGAATTGGGTATTCAAAAAGAAACCAATGTGTAGTAGGTGCCTATGTAAACAATATGGATGTAGTTTGATAGTGAAATAATTGGTAGGTTCCTAATTTATCAGGCGTATTGCTACAGAATGCATTGCTTTAACTCTTGGCTTTCTTTGTATTTAACTATCTATTTGTCTCTGATTTCTGTAACTTTATTAGTAAAAGTTGATGAGCGTATCAATAAAATGGTCATATGAATGTAGCACGGTGGCTAGCATTGTTGCAGTCATCCATGTGATGTTTGGAATGTCTGCCTCCCCCTCTGTCACACTAGGACTCAAAGTACTTTACATTGTTGCAAAGATGCTATATGAATGTTTTGTGTAGGTAAGAGCGATCTTTATTTTTATTTAATGCTGAACAAAATATTCATACTCCTAATTGATTGCTGGGCTGCAGTAAGTGTGATAATCTATAATCGGCAACTGAACCATTACCACCTCATGAAACAACTGATGGGAGTACTGTCCTCTGCAAATCTGTAAGTGTTTGTGCATTCCAGCCTCAGAATATAGGAAGCCTGTGATGGGCATCTTAAGAAAACAAGTAGAACTGTCTTGCTTTGTGCAGAGCCAGTAACCGCGTTGTGCTGTAACTGCGTGGCCTTTTTGCTTTTAACACCTGCATATTTGGGTATTATGTGGGTTAGTGATAACAGAACCATGTTTATTCTACATTGTAAACATCTTAGCATGAGTTTTCCCTTTTGTATCTGTATGTATATAATATAATCCAGTCCAGTTATTTGGTGACCAATCAATATGTATGTCAGTGCTGCTCACTTTCTGTTGAATTACATATGTATATAACGTCTGATTGCTAGTAGTGTAGAAAATGCTGCCATGCTCATATATAAACCCTTTGTTCCTGCAGCTTGCCAGCAGAGCTCGATTGGAGAAGGAGGAGAAGATGAGCCAGGCTTATGCTATTAGTGCTGGGGTTTCTGTGGATGGGCAACAGCTATTCCAGACCATACATAAGACGTAAGTCCTCCTGGCATCGCCTTGTTCTGTTCTGCTTCAGCTTTCTATGTCTATACCTGACTTTCACTTGGACACTAAATGTGTGTTCTTGATTAAGAACATAGTGGAAGGGGGTGCCAGCCAACAGAGGATTTAAGGCAATGACCAAACAAGCCTGTCAAAGGGATAATACCTGTTAAGATTTGGTGTAATAAAGTTTGTTTGTTGCTTTTTATACTGGGACACTGTTAAAATAATTCTGACCTGAAAATAAATAAATGTTCAATGTCATCTTGTATACTCCTCAGGATAAAGGACTGTAAATGGCAAGAGAAAAACATAATAGTTATGGAGGAGGTAGTTATCTCGCCCCCTTACCAGGTTGAACATTGCAAAGGAAAAGAGGGCAGCGCACTAAGCCATGTTCGGAAAATAGTGAGTACTACGTTTCTGGTTCTTTCAATTTCTTTATCTTTTTATTGCATGTATGTATGAATGTCTCCAGCTTTGTACCCTGTTTGTGGCTTTTAGATGTCAAAAGGCCAAACAACCATGCTAAATTCTGTATGGTAGCAAGGCTCGCTTATAAAGGCATTTGGGTGTACATTGCTAAAGGGGGATGTTCTAGGGGTCCCATCATATTAATAATTGTTTCAGCACAATAGATTTGCATATCCTGATACCTTTTGCTACAGTCTTTAAAGGGACAACAACCGGAAATCATCTTTACTCAGTTGTGTTCAGCACAGTTGAATGCATATTCTAGATGGAAAACTCTGGATTGGTTCTGTTACACCTCCCCATTCTTTCATCTTTTTCAGTCTTTAATGTACAAAAAACTTTTTGGACAGTGGACGAGAGCCACTAAATAAAATAGGGCTGGTCCTAATGAATTAAAAGATCTATGGATAATAGAGTTAATTATGTGAATTAACATATAAACAAGAGCTCTGCTATAAAATCCTTGTTGAAACAACAATACAAGCAATATGGCTAATTGCTGAACTAAATCCATGAAAATATTGCCATAGCATACCTTATACTGCAGATTCTTGTGCTTAATACATAAGTATAATTTAAAAGGATTTCTTTCATGTCTGTGTTTATGGATGATTCACAGTGTGATTGAGTTGCCAACATAGGTGCCATGGCCTGCAGAATAGACTTTAAGGAGGGGATTCAGTTAGGCACATTACACTCAAAATAACGCGGCCTGCGCACTATTACCTTTACTACAGTAAAAGTGCCTATTATTGCAGTAATTTTTAACGATTATTTTTGCGGGTTCAAATTACCGTATGAATCGTAATAGTTCGAAGGCTGTGTTACTTTCGAGAGTAACGTAGCTAATTAAATTCATCCCCTAAGGCAGTGATGGTTAACCTGTGACACTCCAGGTATTGTGAAACTACAAGTCCCAGCATGCTTTGCCAGTAGATAACTAGCTGATAGTTGGCAATCTACTGGCAAAGCATGCTGGGGCTTGTAGTTTCACCTGGGGTGTCACAGGTTAACCATCACTGCCCTAAGGGTTAGTGGACTTGCGTGCGTCCTATAATTCTGACTTCTGCTCCAGAATAGTGACCACACAGGGTTTGGGATCTCATGCAAATTAGCTTGTGTATGTGCCTCAGATACGCATGTAAAAACATGTTTAATGTTTTGCAGACCTCTTGTGTTTACTTAGTATCTCTCTTTCTAGGTTGAGAAACACTTTAGAGATATGGAAACTCAGAAGGGGGTGCAGAGAAACCCAATCCAGCCATCACAGAAAGAGACCAGCACATCCTCCTGAGCCCTCAGACACATCAGCCTAGCTGCCCCCGAGCTGCCTGCTCCTCACCCCACTGTGGTGGGATCCCTGGGAAGAGCTAGAGAGGGACGGGGTAGATGACCTAGGCACAGGGGGTCAATTGGGGTGGGAATGGGTAGCTTTTATTTCTGGACTAGTCCTTCTCAACCCCTTCGTACAATGGCTGCTCTACATTCCCGGTTATGTATTGAAGGGGCTGAGGGGATACTGAGCAATAGAAGACCCCATGGGCTCCAGTTTTTTGTTTTTGGCCATTCAGCTCCAAATCAGAATTTTTCCCGGCATTACATTTCTTCCTCAATGGGATTTTTTTTTTTTTTTTTTAAATCTCTCCCCTTTCCTTTCTTATTCTTTATTTGTGTAAAAGTTATGTTTCTCTTCTGTTCTGTTGCTGGAGGAAATATTCAACCCTTTCTCAGCCAGCGGGCCAAGGCAATGCTTGGCATGCCTCCCTCTGGCCGTGAAGGGGTTATAAAATTGCCTGTAAAAAGGAGAACAAAAACTAAACTTTAAAAAATAAAATAAAAAAAAAACAATCATAAAAAACAAAAAAAATAAAATCGAAAAAACAAAAGTAAACGCTGTCTGCAAGGCTCTTAATTTTATTTGGGTTCGGTGCAATGTGACTAAATCTGATAAGTTACCATGTTCCCCGATAGGTGACACGCTGGGAAGTTCTGTGTAGATAAATGTATGTGTGCAGTTGCATTAAAACATTTGTGTTTTTTTTGTTTTTTTACTATTTTCTTATCTTGACATACCGCTTGCATTGGGCCGCTAGTAAAGAACTGGATCAGTAAGTACTTTGTACACATGGCTAACATATTGGAGGTATCGCATACTAACGAATAAGGAAATGTTGGCCCCTTCACCTATATTGTAAGTTTATAGTCTTCGCATCTGGCAGCACCATATCAGTTTGACTCTCTTCTAAATGTCATAATGCGCTGCAATGACTTCTTTACTGACTAATGTATGGTCCGTGTGGAGTTTGTTTATAGCGTGGACAGTGGTTTTCAAACATTAAATACCAAGCAAGGACAAATCTTCACCTGCATATAAATCATTGTGTTCATGTATATATAATTTATAGTCTGTTCCATAATAAATTCTAAGTTAGAGTCCTCTGTTGGGTGTTAATGTTGCTGTAACTTCTATTCAGGCACACTGCTTATCAAATCCTAAACTGATCTTGGATATTCAGGCATGTAATGCAGCTTTGAATAACAGTCAGTTTTGCAGCAGACACAAGATCAGAGCTCTCTGCTGCTCTACACCAGTTCCTCTTACACAGTATCCAATAGATTGATGCAATTGTTCTTGTGAATGAGGAGATGCTACTTTTAAGCTCAAAGTGGAGTTCTTTTGAAGTACTGTTTTTAAATGTACTAGTTTGACAGATGTATAGTAATGTGTAATCTGCTGGGTTCTGGGCACTGGACAGCTGGATCTGTAATGGGCATTGTATAGTAGAGGTCACGTTAAAACGATTGTCCTGGGAGCAAGTCTTTCCATTTGGATTCATACTGAATTAAACACCCATTGGCTTTGTAACTATCTGGAACTGTGCTCCTCTTCAGTGGTCTAACTTTGGGGGAAGCTTAGTCCTACATATCCAGTGTCCTTTTTGCGTAGCGTCCCAGTTGGTATCCTTTGTACCTGGGCTTGGCCTTTGGCCATGTCTTGGCAGCTGTCAGCAACAACTTACATAGCATGAGGCTATCTCTCCAGTTGGTCGGAATTGGGTTGTTCACCAAGTATTAATATGCCTTCATTGGGCCAGAACCATGGTACCATGTAAATATTGCTGGAAATTGTGTGCGAGTTGATCAGTATTTACTTTCATTACATGGTTCAATTAATTTATTTGGTGCACACATGATGGTGATGATGATCTCAGTCCAGTCATTTAAACCTTTTTTTTTTTTCTGTTACCATGAGCTACAAATACATAAGCAGTAATAAGTCTATATGTTGTAGTACATGTGTGTTTAATAAATTAGCTGTCCCTTTGAAATAAAATAACATGGTAGTCTTCAGCTTGAAGAGTTACCATACTCTGTGATCTCCCCAGAAAATGTTGCCAGACGGGGTGGGTAGTAGTAATACTTTGCAATAATAATGAAAAATGTTTGAGGTTATTGCCCACACCTGCTAGGACTGGTCAGCTTGTGGTTAGTCGTCTAACACACATTGCTGGCTGCAGTGCTCACATAGTGCCTGTTGGAATAAACCATTGTTTCTCCTAGTATATTATAATAGGAGTCTATTGGGGTCCAAGACCCAGGTGGCAAGTAAAAACAGCACCCGGGAAATAGGTGCTGGGGAGAACACTGATGCTAAATTGTATGCAAGCAAAAATGCTTTCTATAGGCATAATTAATGTCTGCTAATAAAATCCTTCAAGGCCAGATCACTAGCACCAATCCTGATAGACATTTGACAGCTTCAGAGCTGAAACTATTGGGGTAGACTGGCCCATTTTGAGCCCACACATGGTAAAGTCCAAGACTCTCACTGGCCCGTAGGAGTGTTTTGGGGGAATTTATCATGTGTTCTGTTTGGTACATGATACCAGAAAAGTGCCCAATAAAATACTGCAGGTAAAGGGATCTGCTGTTCACAAGAGTTTTCTGTGTAAACTTTGAGAGCAAAACATTGGAAAATACAGGACACACGTATGGCATTGTGATAAAATCAGAACTAGCACTTAAAGGGTTTCTCTACACAAGTAAAATACTATGTACTCTATGTGGGAAGTACATGATAGTGCTCTCCCCAGCTGTTCCCACCACTCGTTGAGGCGCCAGTACCTTTCAGTGCTCCAGGCACCTGTGCTATTTATGCACCAGGTAAAATCAGAAGGGCTAGTGAGATTCGGCTTGAACTGGTACAAATTGTTGAACTTTGTCATGTTGTAATTAAAACAGCAATTAACATTGCTGTACTAGTGTCTGCTCTGTAAAGGGGCATAACACATCACATGCGCTGATTTAAATGGATGGCAGGGGCAGATGTGGGTGAATATTATACTACATATTGCCCTTGAGCTGTAAATGGTTGGTTTTAAACCTGTGTGGAGGAAGCCTTTAAGATTGTAAGCTTACAGGTGGGGTTTTTTGTACAATTTTTACATTGGTCATTATTGATTCTGCTTTCGCTCTTCTGTTCATGTGAGCAGCATTGAATCACGGAGGCGGTTTATGTAGTCATCCGTGTGAACGTAATGGGTGTACAGGTAGCTGTTTAATTTAGTCACAATCTGTTCAAAATGCAGTGTGAGCAAATTCTGCACAAATCAGGTTGCCAATTTTAATCTAGACACAAGTGAATGCACATACTGCGTGTTTCGATTGGATTTGTATGCCTGCAGCTGATGCAGTACAAACATGCAGTATGTTTCAACTATACAAAAAAAATCAATTCATATGCTGAATTGACAATCTAGTAACTGGCTCTTTAAGGTCACCAACAACTGCAGCCAATTGGCCACTTGAATGTAGAAGACCTTTTTATTTGGTGTTTACACTTGTACACTACCTCCATGTATTAGTTTTATGTAATTGGCAAAATATGTATGTAAGCCACATAGTAAATGTACTAAATATGGATCTGCCTAAAGCTACGTTAGGCTTTTGACACAGCCCTCTTTCTATGCTGTATGGTAACTGCTTAAGGAATGACATTCCAATTGGCTATATGTTTCAAATATTGAAGTGATACGATACCGCCATCTTGTGGTTCTTGGTAGTAGTATTTGGCTAGTGTAGGTCTGGGTATGTGGTGGCTATCTAAGGGATGTTTTGTTTAGATTATTAAGAAGCTGTATGAGCGAAATATTTTTTATATATAGCTTAGCTGTAAATGGCGCTGTAGCAAATTAATGAAAATGAGTAAGATGCATTGACTGATTTGTCTTTAGTAATTGTGATATTCATAATGAGCAAAAAAAATACAAAACCATGTTAAACCCTACATCCAGCAATCTAAGGTATTGGAACCTGGCAGCCTGCCCGAGTCACTGCATACTGGTCATAATATAGGACATGAGTCTGAGCCCTACTGTGTCTTCTACCACCAGTCCGGAGCCCTGGATTTCACCATACAAAGTAGAGAATTAGAACGTTTGTGTGTATGTATACATGTATCTTAGAGCAGTTCTCGCGTCTGATGTAAGATCTAAAATAGCGGTCACACTCTGGCTGTGACAAGTAGGTTACAAACTACACGTTAAGTATAAACATCTCTCCTCTGATGGTGTGTTGTTGTTTTTGCTTTTAATATATAAATAGACCTAAAAAGACCCCATACCTCTATTTCCACAAAGTCTGTCTTTGCTCTACTATTAGACAAGGATCTTCTGCAACTGTTGAGTGGGTGATCAGTTTGCCCCTCTAACTATATTTCTATATAGATAATGTATGTAAAGAAATAGTGGGCTTAGTGGCTGAGGAGGTGTGTAGTATTTTGCCTATTGTTTGTTTATAAGGTATCGCAAGGTTGCCGTATAAAAAAAAAAAGTTGCAAAATTACATAAGGAGAGGGCACTGCTTGCAAGGGCTTACATTCCAGAGGGATGGGCAGACACAGGGGGTCTATAAAAACATTACAATTCTAGAATAAAGAAAATAGATTTTTTTTTTTATTTTATTCAAACTATTTTGAAAACCTTGGAACAAGCTAAATGAAGTATTACAATAGATAGACTCAAATGTGTTTGCCATTGACAAATTATTTTTGTTTGTAGTGAGTTCTTTCCTGCTCCAAATAATAAAAAAAAAATCCTGAAACAAAAAAGAACTATTGAACAGTGTATGCAACAATACAAAAAAAACAGATAGGCAAAATCTCTGCATATAGAAGGCATAGTGAGTTAGACTGTAGACAACCATAGTAAACCTGTCCATAAAGTGAACAATAGACTGTAAGGGAGGAGTTATGCGTGTCAACTTTTAATTAGGAGTTTGGGTATATGAAAGGAAGGATAAAGAGGGAACATGGGAAAATTAGGTGCTTGCGTCAGGCACTCAGGTGGGGACTGAAGGCGGTGAACAGAACTTTGAGTGCAGGATCCCCAGAAATTGGTATAGACTACACACTGGGCAAGGCCTGATGGGAAGCGATAGAAGCTTCCTCATAATACTAGGTATATACTCCATTTGATACATATTGCATTGTTAAAGTAGGAGGTTGGGACTTCTTTCATTATGCTGCTACCTGGCATGTGACTGCATTGAGAATGTGTCTGATGAATTTATATTAATGCTTAGGGACATCTGGGATTGGCGAGGGGTTGAAAAAGAAATTTGGAATAAGTGAGACTTGTACCAGTGGCTGGAAATCATGCTGCGCAGCCTGGTTAGGATGTAATGTCATCAGTACAGTAATTTATGGGCATTTTCTTTCATACAAATGGATGATTTAGCAATGCCTTGCTGTATATCAGACTGCTCCTCCAGGTCCAAGGCCTCACCGAGATCTAGCGCCCACTTAACTTTATATGGCGATCTCTCGTCTTTCAAGGTAGTTAGCAGCGAATTTTAGGTGAGACCCTTGGATGAATGATTGTGGAGGCAGAAATTATATACCTGCTTGTGAGGCAGCAGTGAACGATTTGGAAATTGCAATACTCGCTAGCATGGTGGAACTGTCCCAATGAAAATACATGAGATTCCAGAAAGTATGAGAACTGTTGGCAATAAGGGAGGAGGGAGAGGAGGATAATATGGGGGTAGACATTGGATACATTTTGGGAAGAGATAGTAAACATGGTCAGTAGGCTTTATTTGGATGTGAGAGATGAGGGGCACACAGTCAAGTGAAGGACACCTAAATATGTGATGGCTGGTTGTTGAACATGGAAAGGATGTTGCCAGCTTTCTCTAAAGAGCCAGGGGAGTTAGACCAGACATCTTTAATCAAGTTTATCATGGAGGTAGTAAGTGATCTTTTCTATGCATGGGACATGCCTGATGGTGTGTCCACCTGCTTCCATTGGAACATGATCACTGTCTTGGCAGCTTCTAGCACGTGTGAAACAAACTTTTATTTCCTAGAAAGGTTTTGAGGAGGGTAGGAAAGAGGAAAGTTGAGCATTCTGTGTATTTTGTTCCAAAATAGTAATATCTTAGGGCAGGTCCCCCAACTGTGACAGAAGTTTCCCCTGTGAGGCTGTCTGCTGTGGTGGGGGGGCATTTTAATCGGGTTTTCGTGGTATATTGCTACCAACATTAAGGAAACCGCTTAAGAGTAGAGATTGAGAGGCGGGATAGACTCTCCCTGATCTCCTGCCATGTTTCAGCATATTTTAAGATTCTGTTCACTATAAATTTTGCTTGGTATTGTGACTCGCAAATTGCCAGACACACATCTGTCCAAGAATAGACCCTTGGGAAACACCA
The DNA here is from genome assembly GCF_038048845.1 of Mixophyes fleayi. Classification (NCBI taxonomy): domain Eukaryota; kingdom Metazoa; phylum Chordata; class Amphibia; order Anura; family Limnodynastidae; genus Mixophyes; species Mixophyes fleayi. The sequence goes on along the minus strand of NC_134407.1, from coordinate 172,932,122 downwards.
CTCCCCTCCCCTCTTTCCTTACCTGCTGAAGTTTTATGTAGAGATTGAAAAGTAGCGGTTGGTGAGGCAAGAGGAAAACCAGGAGAGAGGACAGTGTCGCTGAGGTAGAGAAGGCTGAAAAGGATAAGTGTCCCTTAAGCTAGGTACACACTACACAGTTTTCATCCAATAATCGGCTAAATCAGCCGACATACGACCGCTCGTTCAAAAGTTGGGTCAGTGTGTGCAGTGACACGATGGTCGAAAGTCTGCCCAAATGGACGATTGTCGCCTCATTTGGTTGGTCGTACCATTTAATATTTTAGTTCCAATCTCCTTTCCGTTGTGTAGTGTGTATAAACTTCCGACCAATCCATAACTGTGAGTACGAAATTACAGTCATTGCTCACGACAACATGGCTGTAAAAAGTCGCTAAAGGGACAGCTGCTCTTCCCTTTATCGTCCTAAACAAGGCTAGTGTGTATGCAGTCCATGGACCGAGCGATCGGACCATCGATCGCATGTAAAATCGATCGGCATAAAAAGTTGGTTGAAATTTCTGTAGTGTATACCCAGCTTTAGATTTAACAAAGAGAAGGTTGTGACCTTCGGATGATTTTAGTGGAGGAAAGGAAAACCAGATTGGAGTAGGTCAAGGAAGGAAGGAGTGAGGGAGTGAGATGAGAGAAAGGAGGTGAGACAATTGTAGACAACTCGTTTGAGTAGTTTGGAAGCAACAGGAACGAGGGAGATAGGATGGTAATTAGAGAGAGGCAGGCAGGTTGAAGGGATGGTTTGGGTATGGGGCAGTCTAGAGAATGTTTAATGGAGGAGAAGGTACAAGAGAAGAGGGATAGGTTGAGTAGGTGGGCAAGGTGGGAGCAGGCCTCAGAGGGGGTGGAGTGGAAGGGGATAGAAGGATGCAGACTTCATCTATAGATACTGGAGTGAAGGAAGAGATGATGGGTGGGCTTGCAAGTGGGGTGCAGGGGATGGAGATATTATCCACAGAGGATGGGGTAAAAATTAAATTTTAATGTTATAGTTGTGGTTTTTTTTTTTTTTGTTTTTTTTTTAAAGGCATCTCACTTTTGATCAGGTTTCATTATTAGTTGCTAAAAAAAAAACCATGAATTAGTTATACTTATAATCAAAATTAAGAAAGTGTTTTTCAGTGAAATAAAGTAACGTTAATGGAACAAAACAAAAAACCCACAAAAAATGGTAATACTTGTCCTTCATTTGCACTAGATGTTCTGAAACAGTCAGTAACACTGAGAGCAAAGAACACATTTGACTTACAAAAGGACTAATAGACTCTGCTACCCCAGATAATACAAGCTTTGCTAAGGGGAGAGGATGGAATTGAAGGTGGCAAGGTGGTGATGGGGGGGTTGAAGTAGGACTGTTAGAGCTGAACTGTAAAATGTGAGTATGACCTTGAAGTGCCGGAGGGCGGCATGAGTGCATGACTTGCTCCAGAGCTGTTGCGCTCTACTGGAGCATTTTTGAAGATGGCACAATTTTGGAGCACCCCAGTTTAGGCTGGGCTGAAGACGCTTGATAGTGACACCCAGGGTGACAGAATCAAGTACAGTAGTAAGGGTGTCATTATAGAATGACACACCCAGGGCAAGGGAAGGAAAGTGAGGTGAGGGGGAAGTGGAGTAAGACCAGGGAATAGGAGAATGTGGTAGGAGCACTGGTGTTGGGTTATGTCTGGTGAGCGAGGTGAGGAGATGCTAAGAGAGGGAACGGCAGGGCTGAGTGGAGATGGGATTGAATTGGGGGGGGGGGGGGGGTGAAAGGCAGGAGAAAGAAGGAATGGTCAGAGGGAATAGATAGATAGGGATAGGTAGGAACAGAAGAATGCAGAAATAGGTGTGTGGTTATGAGGGAGGGGCCAGTGAGTTGACGCAGTGGCAGAAAAGTGTGATAGGGAGGGCTAGGAAGAGGGGAGGAAGGTTGGACAAGGGAAGCAGAGTGATGGTAGAAGAGAGATAGAGAGGAGCAAATCATAAAAAGTGTGAAATAGACAACTGAAATTGTTAGAAAGAAAGGGCGGTGAGTGGTTAGACATGAGGCGATGGCGATAAAGGGTAAAGCAAATGTAGGGAGAAAGTAGAGAGGTAGCAGGAGAGAAAAGTGGTTTAAAAGAGGTAATAGCTTCATCAAGGGATTAGAAGGTAGTTAGGACAGTAAAGAAGAGGGATGGGTGTAATACACAGTTAGGTTTGACAGTGACGTTTGGCTGGAGTGGAGAGAGCCTATATAATCATAATGGAAGGTGCACTGAGCTGTGTATGATCACTGGGCTAAGGGGAACTGAGGAGCCAGTTAGAGAGTCAGGGTAGGTTTGAAGGTGGGAATACAAGGAAATATGAAACCAATAATTTATAGTAAAAGTGTGGCTGTAAGAAGCAAAGTTTATAAACTGCTTGGCAGAAGTGTCCAGTCTGTACACAAGGCAGGTGCATGAGGTGGAGGTTGAATGTTGCCCTCTTGTAGCAGTAATTCCAGTAGAATGTTCCCCTCATGTCCAACTCCTGTGTAACTCTTAATATGCTATAAATCTGCATAAACTGCCTAACACAGCCCAACAGACTGACGCAGCCCCCCCCCCCCCCTCTCAAAAATAGGTTCACAGTCATGTGATCGCTTTTGTTAGTTAACCCCAACTAATCTCACACTACAAGGATTGTCATAAGTTTCTTAAGCAAAGCAATAGAGGAGTAAGCATACCATTTATTTTAAACAGAAAAACACGTACATACACGTAAGCATTTCTGACTCTCAGCACTAGGGTCATGAGTTTTTAATCCCGACCTGGGTTCTGTCTGTTTGGAGTGTGTTATCCCCGTGTTTGCGTGGGTTTCCTTCCACACTCCAAAAGCATACTGGTTGGTTAACTAACTGCTAACAAAATTAACCTTAATGTGGCTGTGTGTGTGTTATGAAATTTATACTGTAATCTCCAATGGAGCAGGGATTGATGTGAATGACAAATATTCTCAGTACAGCTCTCTCCGTAACCGGTGGCACTCTATGAATAAATGTATTTGTTGGTTTTTTTTAAAATATCAAACAAAAACATTTTGTACAGATATTCAGATTCTTTGAATGGATGATGTGTTTATAAAATTAAGATAAAACACTTGCCTCTTTGTATGTATTCTTTAGTATTAGGGAATTTAGTTTTTCATATTGAAGAAAGATTTGGGCCAAATAATTTCATGCATGCACAGTGTTCCGTGGTAGCATCTAATAATATCCTGACTTGTATACACTATGGGGCAGGGTCTCATGTGGCATCTAATAATACCCTATTAGTATGCAGTATACACTATGGCGAGTTTAGCAACCTTTGGTTCTCCAGCTGTTAGAACTCCAAATTCCCAGCATTTCATGACAGCCAAAGGAGTTCACAACAACCAGAGAGCCAATGGTTGCTTACTTCTGTGGGAAGCCACATATCTTTCCTATGACCATCAGTGTTCTGAGAGGAACCAAATAAAGGACCATTTACCCACACACTGGTTTATATATCCTAGTTTTACTTTTTTGCTGATTAAAAGTAAAACTAGGATATATAAACCAGTGTGTGGGTTATATATAGTGACTGCTATGCACTGGAGCGAGCATTCTAGTGACTGCTATGCACTGGAGCGAGCATTCTAGTGACTGCTATGCACTGGAGCGAGCATTCTAGTGACTGCTATGCACTGGAGCGAGCATTCTAGTGACTGCTATGCACTGGAGCGAGCATTCTAGTGACTGCTATGCACTGGAGCGAGCATTCTAGTGACTGCTATGCACTGGAGCGAGCATTCTAGTGACCTATATATACAATAGAGAGCATTTTAGCGTGTATATCAGGACCCCCCCAACCTTTCTCTTGTCACGCCTTGTGCACCCCCCAACCCACCCCTTTGTCACACATTAAGCATCACATCCTTTGCTTGTTACACATAATACCCCATCTCTCCTTTCTTTATTACTGCGGAGCTGTGTAAGTGACTTTGTCTACTTGGCTGGATCATTTATTAGCCTACGTGTTTCCAGAAACAGAAGTCCTCAAAACAGGGTGTTTGGTGTATGTGAGGACTGGTGTTAAGAAATACTGATTTAAAGTATACAATAGTCCAGATTATCTACACTAGGACCAATTACAAACTGCTGATTCCCTTATAATACACTTCCTCAGTGGGTTTTAGAATCTTTAGAAAAATTAGAAGAAAAAAAAAAATAGGAGGCACAAACTAATGTTGTACTTTTCTTAAACCCAGAGCTTGGTTAACCAAATAGACACATACATAATATTAAAAAAAATAATGAAGCATATCTAAAAACTCTCTAGGCCAGAGGTGTCCAAGTTCTGTCCTCAATGGCTACCAACAGTTCATGTTTTCAGGTTTTCTTTAATCATGTAGAGGTGAGCTGATCTCTTTGGCTGGGTCAGTAATTATCCCACCTGTTTCTAGAGACAAAAGTCCTGAAAACCTGAACTGTTGGTAATCCTTGAGGACTGAACTTGGACACCTTTGCTCTAGGTGATATCTATGGCTCCACATTGGAGGTGATTGGTTACTGCTCATATTTAAGTTGAACTATCCCCACAAAGTCCAATTGTGCGAAACATGTTGGATTGTCCTGTAATCGGCACATGTGGAGTTACTGAGATGAAAACAAGGCTTGAATCTGCTGAAAAAGCTTCTGGTCATGGGCGTCATGGGCAGCATGGTGACTTAGTAGTTACCAGTTCTTCCTTACAGCACTGAGGTCATGAGTTTGAGTTCCTACAATGGTCTTCTCTGTGTGGAGTTTGTGTGTTCTCCTTGTGCTTGCCTGGGTTTCCTCCGGGTGCTCCGGTTTCCTCCTACACTCCAAAAATATACTAGTAGGTTAACTGGCTGCTATTAAATTGCCCTTAGTGTCTTTGTCTCTATGTATGTTAGGGAATTTAGACTAAGCGCCAACGGAGCAGGAACTGATGTGAGTTCTCTGTATAGCGCTGCAGAATTAGTGGTGCTATATAAATAGATGATGATGGTCTTGAGGGCCAATGGTTGGATTCCATCTAGGGAATGCTGGTCTAAGGTTTGATGTGGAGCCACAGACATCGCTTAGAGAGACATTTTTAGATATGCCTCATTGTTTTTAATATTAAGTATGTGTCCGTTTGGCTAACAAAGCTTTGGGTTTAATAAAGTACTACACCATTTTTTTATTTTTATTTTTTTATTTTTTTTTATTTCTCTCCCCCTCTCTCCCCCCCCTCTCCCCCTCTCTCCCCCCCCCTCTCCCCTCTAATAGGGGTAGTAGATGAATTTAAGTCCTCTGTTTAATAGGAGATTGTAGAGCAGATTTCTCGCCTTCCTTTCTCTCTTTATATGGAAAATAGCATTTCTATGCACATGTCAACCAATATTATAAAATGTTACAGAAAAGGGCTAGATGTAATTAAGATGATCACAATGGTCTTTCACTATAGTGATTCATTTAAGAACCTAGATGGGGCTAATCTGAGCAGTATTGTAGGAGACAACAGAAAATGAAGGGGGTAATCTGGACATCCAAGTGATGTTTTCACTCTTACTGTTATGCCCGTACCAGAGCTGCAATACCACATACTCAGGCAGAGTTTTTTGTTTTCCAGGAGCAGCTCCAAAAACCGGAACTTGGCTGTATTTAGGTGTGCTCCTTTATATGCGCAATTTGGGAAGATTGGTGCATTTGCTGAAATAAAAATATATTGCACACTCACATATTCAATAATTCATAAATGACCTTTAATGCGTTTAATATATACAAAGAATAAAAAATGTTTGTGGAAGGTAAGAAGAAATTCCTCTGGAAAATTCTGTCCTTCAACTAGATAAATAGAACATGCTACATCAAAACACACAGCTCCACTGAGAGGTGCCAGCAAAGGGACGCTGGAGCCACCACGTGGACAGAAATAGTGCTACTAAGCTAATCTAGATTTTAGCACTACCTATTATCTAGTCTTCAATTGTCTATCTCTGTATTTCTGATTTATTTTTTTCTATTTTAAATTATGTATTACTAATTAATAGGAAAACCTATTTGGGGTTGAACGTGATGGGCCTGATTCATTAAGGCGAAAGTAAGGCAGAAAATGAGTAGTCTCCTGGACAAAACCATTTTACAATGCAAGGAGTGCAAATTAGTTTTATTTTGCACATAAGGAAAATACTGGCTGCTTTTTCATGTAGCACACATATATTTGATAGCTTTATTTTTACACTGATAAGTTGATCTCTGACATGCCCTTCCCCAACTTTAAATCAGTTCTCACATTTTAAATTTTCTTTCCCCTCCAATGCAACATGGGTTTGCCAAGGTGCAAAGTTACTCCTTTTTTTGCTTTACTTTCCTTAATGAATCAGGCCCAATACGTGTAGTTGTTGCAGGATATAAATCATACCTGCCACCTTTTCCAACCTCTCTTCCCAGATCTGTGGAGGTGAGGTAGGATGATGTATGAGGGGGCTTGGTGATGCAATTCATCATCAAGACACACCCACTTCAGTAAACTACAGTATTAAAAGCATGAGGAGGTCACGTCAACACCCACTCCACCTTTTGCTTACTGAAGCAGTGGGATTACGCAATTCTCTTCCCGCTTTCCTTGAGACAGGTAAGCGCTCAGCAGGACAATTGCCTGATCTCTCTGAAGTCTGTGATATCTCCCATTAGTTCAGGAGACTCATAAACATTCCAGGAAAGTAGGCAATTATGATGGAAATACCCACAGTGCTGGGCTACGTTTTTCAGTTATCTTCTGCTTGAAAATATTTAGCAAAATGTCTGCACTAAAGTCTGGTTCAGGTGCCCACTTTAAGATCATTCCTCCAGTCAGCTCTGTATGTAAACCAGTGTAACAAATTGCTCTAAATATATTGGGGGTACAGTGATTCCTTGGCCTATGCACATCTACTGCTCACAAGGCTAGCAGTGTAAACTGGAAGTCAGACCAAAATGGGGTATGTTTTGTTAAGACAAGTGGTTTACTTTGCCAGCTGTGTAAACAGTAGTATTTTTGGATCTAATTCCATAAGGAAAGCAACATGATCAAATACAATGACAAAACAAGCCATAAGAGTTAACTTCCATTATGTAGCAGGTCAGGTTTTCTGTAGTAAATCATGGAGAGCTCAGGATTCTCCTAGAAATTTAAAATGTCATAACAGCTTTTATAAGTTCTTAGTTTCCAACCAAATGATAAAATGTAATCGTAGAATAAATGTATTGCATATAAATTTATGATCTTGAATATATGATTTAAAAAAAATGTGAAAGTTCTTTTTTTAACCTTATGGGCTTCATTTATCTTGTGTTTCAAATGGACCGTCTGGGTCATTCCAGTTTTTCTCTTGATTCTTCTTGCGGTTCCTCTCAGCCATTACAATGGCAGCAATGACAGTGACTAGAACAGTGATTGTAATCACCAAGACGGTGGCAGTCTCAGCTACACACAACTGGTTATCCACGGAGACCAGGGCTGCGCCAGAGAGTTGTGGTGGCCCTGCACAAGTAAGGTTATCATAGTCGTCTATGTGAAGATGTCTCACACTAGTGATCTTGCCAAACACTCTCTGTAGGTCACAATCGCACATCCATGGGTTTCCAGATACTTGGATGTGCGTACTCGGGGTCTGGAGGTTGAGGAATGTTTTGAATTTGAGGTGACTTAGCTGGTTTTCTGAGAGAGCCAAGAGTCGTATTGAATGCAGAGAGGTGAAGGACTCCACTGCTATGCTACTGATATTATTATCTGAAAGGTCCAGGAGTTCTAAGTTCTGCAGCATAAAGAAATAACCACCTCTTACAGAATCTAATAGGTTGGACTGGAGGTGAAGGTGGCGAAGTCTGGAGAGTCCACGAAAGGATCCCTGCTCTATAAAACTCAAGAAATTTCTGCTCAGGTCCAATTTCTCTAGGCTTTCCAAATGTCTGAGACTTTCATAGTTAAGGCTTGTCAACCTATTAGAAGGTATCCGCAGTTCTCGCAAGGAGCCCAGGCCCTTGGAGAAGTCAAGAGGCAGGTTGTTGATGAGGTTTCTAGAAAGGTCCAAACGTTCCAGGAAGCTAAGAGACCGGAAAGCTCTTGCCGATACAACCTCAACATTGTTGTCAGACAGGAGAAGTATACGAAGCGACCACAGGGCTTGAAATGATGTAGGGTCAAGGCGGCTAAGATTGTTGTGACGAAGGTCAAGCATCCATGTACTGTGAGGAAGATGGTGAGGAACTGTGAATAGCTCCAGTTCCCTACACTCAACTAGGTTAGAAGAGTCGTAGCAAATGCAAGATTGTGGACAGGCTTGTGAAGGATTTGCATCTGAAGTGGAGATCAGGAGCAAGAGGGACCAACAGTGCTGTCATGATTGAGCACATTATAGAGACTCCCTTTTCATAGCTTGAAACTTACAGGCAGTAATTCATTTTCTGGTGACCTCCTCTTTATGTTCTGGTACTTTAAGCAATAAAATGAAGCACATGTTAAAAGAATTTATACTGAAAACAAATACTTGTTTTAAAGGCAATAGATATTTTCCATTTAATTAAAACATGGCTAAATACTACACTCAAGAGATGTTTTCCCATTTATGGTTTGGTAATGAAATGCAAATATTCTGCAATTTTATATAACAAATTGCACACTGAAGGGACTTCTGGTATCCCTGTACAAGCTACCTCAATATCCCCTTATTTATATATCTGCTATCTCTCTATCTTTTCTCTATCTGTAAATCTGCTCCCTATCTATGTTTCAGTTATGTATGTATACCACTGTCTGTCTCTGTTATCTATTTATTCCTCTATATCTGTCAGTTATTTCTTTATCTATCCTCCCATCTCTGTATCCGTTATTTCTGTATGTATTTCATATATTTGTTTGTTGCCTCTTTATCTATTATTCTATCTCTATAGCCATTACAACTGTCTCTGTGTGTGTGTGTGTGTGTGTGTATATATATATATATATATATATATCTATATATATTACGCACACAAAAAATATATCTGCTATCTCTGTATACCACTGTCTGTTTCTGTCATCTATATGTTCCTCTATATATTTCAGTTATTTCTTTATCTATTCTCTTATCTTTCTGTATTTGTTCCTTAACCATGTATCGGTTATATCTGTATGTATTCCCTATCTCTACATCAGCCACCCCTTCTCTACGCGCGTTTCGCTTCAGTGCTTTCTCTTGCCTTGAGAAAGCACTAGCGAAACGTGCATCGGCGTTTGCTTTACTAAACTCACGATCTGCCAACACTATATCTATATGATTATTAGACGAGTTAGACAATCCTACTAAGAATATTTACCCTATTACAGCCACAGCAATCAATGATTAGACAGCTAGTATTATATTAATGCTCTGTTACTTCCTGGTTAGCAATCAAGCTAACCATTTGCTTATAGATCCTTCAGCTAGTCTATACAGACATACTAAGGACTACCTTATAGCCATAGTCGGCTTATCTATAATATATGTTTGTTATCACACCATCTGGGTAGGTAGTCCAATAATATGGATATCTAACTTGAGACAACAGATCACTATTTAAGATATACATAACAAGGGTCGTTATTATCCGAACGGAAATTATTGGATAAGTCTAATATCAATTCTGATCTATTTTTATAGGCAGATAATAATATTCCTATAGCACAAATAAAGGTGTATACTTCATAGGAGTTTCGTGAGTTTGTAAAGTAATTGCAGTTGATACTGCATTTCAATCACAATGCACATAGTTAATCAACTTTTGCTTTTATTTTCGCAACCATAAAACCAACTTTTAAAGTATACCAATAAAATATATATTCCGCTATATCTGTACCAGTTATCTCTGTATCTATTCCCTATTTCTGTATCAGCAAACTCATTATCCTTCTATTTCTATATCCGCTGCCTCTGTATCTATTTCGTATCTTTGTTTCAGTCTCTCTGTTTTCCTTTATATCTATATTCTCTCTCGCTCGCGCAATTATACTTATATCCAAGCTCCTAGCGGTGTATCCGTTATCTCTGTATTTATTCCCTATCCTTGTATCAGTTATCTCTGTATCTATTCCCTATCCCTGTATCGGTTATCTCTGTATCTATTCCCTATCCCTGTATCGGTTATCTCTGTATCTATTCCCTATCCTTGTATCGGTTATCTCTGAATGTATTCTTCTATCTCTATGGGGCCTATTTAAGTAACTCCAAAAACATACTAATAGGTTAATTGACTGCTATTAAGTTGACCTTAGTCTTTCTCTTTCTTTCTCTCTCTGTGTATTATGGAATTTAGACTGTACGCTCCCAATGGGACAGGGACTGATGTGAATGAGCTCTCTGTACAGCGCTGCCGAATTAGTACCACTATATAAATAACTGCTGATGAGGATAAGAAGCTCCTAATCCCCTGACATGACATTAGGGGGACCACTGGAATATTAAAGGTCCCACTATTTAAAATTAAATGATCCCACTGTTATCATATTCAAAAAAAGTCCCCATAGGTTTCTTTTGGGACTGCTATTTAGTGTAATTTACCAAGTTCCAAAAATTAAGGATTTTCGGAACTTGTGCCCATTGGATGGTTTTAGCCATTGAAACCTATGAGGCGAGCATTGCGGTAGAGGGATCTTCGGATCCCACACCGCAACTTACTTGCTCTCCCCTCCGTTACTATCGCATCATCATCACCATTTATTTATATAGCGCCACTAATTCTGCAGCGCTGTACAGAGAACTCACTCACATCAGTATCGCAAAGGTGGCCTCTTTGCGATAGTGACCATAGAGGAGATAGGTAAAGTGTGTGTTCGGTGGGACAGCCATTTATTTGTGTCTGCTGTTTTCATCATAACACTTTTCATAAATGGTCTTGATCTTCCATCCCTTATCATTACGATAAGGAAAGAAAATGATAGTGCCAAAAATGTGATTATTCTTAAATATGCTCCATTATTTGTTATCTCTGTATTTATTTTATATCTTTGTGTTGGCTGTCCCTGTATATATTATATTCCCCTTATAGCAGTATCAATTCTCTCTATCTCTATCTCTCAATCTATATATACCCCTACATCTGTGTCAGCTCTCTGTGTGTGTGTATATATGTATATATATATATATATATATATATATATATATATATATATATATATATTCCTCCATATCTGTACTAATAATCATTATATCTATTCCCTATTTCTGTATCAGCTGTCTCTGAATTTATCCCCCTAGTCTGTATCAGTTATCTCTGTTTATATTTCCTACCCCTGTATCAGTTTTCTCTGTATGTATTATCTATGTCTGTATCACCTATCTCTGTATGTTTCCCTTTATTTGTTTCAATTATCTCTATATTCCCCTATATCTGTTATCTATGTATTGCATTATCTCTTTTTTAATTTCCTATCTCTGTATCTATTCCTATGTATCTGTATCAGTTATCTCTGTATCTATTTCCTACCTCCTTATCAGTTATGCCTGTATGTATTCTCTGTCTGTCACCTATGTATGTATGTATCCGTTTCCCTTCTCTCTATATTCCCCTATATCTGTTATCTATGTATTCCATTATCTCAGTTTGTTTCTATTTTATATATTGGCATCACATATATTTATGTCGGTTCCCTATCTCTGTATCAGTTATCTCTGAATATAATTCTCTATATCTGTATCAATTATCTTATATTCTCCATCTCTGGATTAGCTAGCTCTACATATATTCCTCTATATGTGTACCAGTGATCTCTGTATATATCACCCATCTCTGGATCTTTTATCTTTGTATGTATCCTCTATAGCAGTACGCTATCTCTGTTTTAGTTATCTTTGTATTTCCCCATGTCTATATACATTATCTCTGTCTATATTCTATCTCTGTATCAGCTATATCTCTGTCTATGTCCTTTCTCTGTATCAGCTATCTCTGTATATATACCCCTATATCTGTGTCAACTATCTCTGTATATATATCCCCCTATATCTGTGTCAGCTATCTCTGTATATATATATCCCCCCATATCTATGTCAGCTATCTCTGTATATATATCTCCCTATATCTGTGTCAGCTATCTCTGTATATATATATCCCCCCATATCTGTGTCAGCTATCTCTGTATATATATATATATCCCCCCATATCTGTGTCAGCTATCTCTGTATATATATCCCCCTATATCTGTGTCAGATATCTCTGTATATATCCCCCTATATCTGTGTTCTCTCTCTCTCGCCCTCTCTCTCTCTCGCCCTCTCTCTCTCTCGCCCTCTCTCGCCCTCTCTCTCTCTCTCTCTCGCCCTCTCTCTCTCTCTCTCTCGCCCTCTCTCTCTCTCTCTCTCGCCCTCTCTCTCTCTCTCTCTCTCTTTATATATATATATATATATATATATATATATATATATATATATATATATATATATATCTCCCCCTATATCTGTGTCAGATATATATATATATATATATATATATATATATATATATATCTCCCCCTATATCTGTGTCAGATATCTCTGTATATATCCCCCTATATCTGTGTCAGATATCTATGTATATATCCCCCTATATCTGTGTCCTCTCCCTCTCTCCCTCTCTCCCCTCTCTCCCCTCTCTCCCCTCTCTCTCCTCTCTCTCCTCTCTCTCCTCTCTCTCCCTCTCTCTCCTCTCTCTCCTCTCTCTCCCTCTCTCACTCTCTCCTCTCTCTCCCCCCCCCCCCCTATATGTGTGTCAGATATCTCTGTATATATTCTCCTATATCTGTATCAGCTATCTCTGTATATTTTCCACTATATCTATATTTAATCCCCCAAATTTCTACCAGATGTTTTTGTATCTATTCCCTATATCTGAATCTATATATGGATCAGTTATCTCTGTATCTTTTTCTGTTTCCACATGTGTAAGGCAAATATAAGTATCTGAGCACTTTAACAAATGCCTAAAGCTGGATACATAAGAGCCATCTACTGCACTAACCCTAAATACGGCAGTTCCCATAATTCTCACTGCGATCTAGAGTGATTTATCAAGCTCCGGAGCTTGTAGTCTGTAGCTAACACAATCTGTGGATGGTGTTAGCAGCTGAACTGTATGGCAACATGACCACAGACGTCAGTGACGTTTTTAGTGCATGTACCGTATTGGGCTCAGCCTGGGAAATAACCCGGAAGGGTAGTCACCACTGGGATAGCCGCTTATAGGAGTTGCTCTCCCAGCATGGCTTCTATGGTAAATTGGTCTGAAAAATGCACCTCTTATTGCTGCAAAGACATGCTACATATAAGGAAAATATGCAACTCTTATAAATATGCCCCAGAATCTGCTATATCACTATTTGCCTGCCTTTCCTCCTCTATTAGCTATCTCTGGGGCTTTCATCTCCTCTCCTCTTTCTTTCTGCTCCTCTCCCTCCCTTCTGTATCTCTCCCCCCCCGGTATCTTTCTCTCTCCTCCTTTCTGGTATCTCTCTCCTCTTATGTACTTGTATGATGTGCATGAATGTATGAATGTGTGTCTCTCCTCTCCCCATCATGTCTGTTTAGCTGTATCACATACCAGTGCTGACTGCTCCCCCAGTCCACTCTCCAATGCCTTTAGCTTGCAGATGTGGGTCAGATATTTGCCTTGAAACATAAGCCCTGCATAGAAATCAAATCCCTCTGCAGGATTATAAGGGCGGATTATGTCCTTTTCCTCATTTTAGCTTTATTCCCAGGATATGGCCATACCACTTGCCCAAAGACTGACATAAGACTGATGCTGCAGAAAGAACGTCACAGAAGCAGAATGCAGAGTTTACAATTCGGAACACTAATGATTAGTAAAATAGTTCTACTGAGTCTCTTAATGAACAAGCTGTGCATCTCTACCTGTGTCCTTCATCAGAGTGAATCACTTTTCTATAAATTAAAGGACCTGGATTATGTACACTCGTCTCTGATCCTATGTACATTATATAAGCCTAATGATATCCATATAATGTCTGTCTGTCTGCAGGTCCCATATTTACTCACACATACCTTATATGCTCCTCAGAATTGGTCCCCTTCTCCAGGGGAGCTCCCCTTTGAGTTCGATAGTTTGTGGTACTATGAGGCAAAGACCTGTTACTTCCTTGTCCCTCGTCCCCACAACACTGGCTAAGGCATAAAATATGCATGTTGGTCATACATTATTAATGATTCTGTTCTTTCAGGCAGTACAGTACTCTGTACATAGCAGTGTAATCACTGATACATCTAGCAGGTAAGCTGACTTGTTCATTACTACCAGTATCCTTAGCTGCAGTTCCCTTCAAATGCTAATTTGAATTTTCCATCTGATGAGTGAAAGTGCTTTGTCATTCTATAACTCCTCCTCTCTTTCTGGGACTGTTCTCCTTATATATCTACCTACCAAGGGCATAACATGCAAGCACCCATAGAAATGTTGGAGAAGGGCCACATTACATACCCATTCCTCCTGGAGGCCCAGGCTCTGCTCTTCTGAGCATAAGCGGGAGCCAATGCATATGCAGTGTAGCCCAGTATGAGCATCAGTTCAGGAACTGAAAGCTCAAACAGGGCTTCACTGGGGGCTTCTGTAGCGGATGAACCAACATTGCTGAGTGGCTTAGCCACTGCATCTTTTGCATCCACTATAGTTCCACCACTGCTGACTACTAAAACGTTGAACATGCCCACAGAACCGTTTCCTATGTAGAGGTGCTTTAAGACATAAATGGGCCCCGGAATCCTTTGTAAAACAAGCAGAGTAGTTTGCAGCAATATTCCAAAAATACAGGATAATACATTTTCTCAAGAGCAAAACCTTTACATTTTTCCAATATAGAGAGCCAAGACTAGAGTGCTGCTGGGTCGCGGGATAGATCATTATAGCACTTGAGTTGGCTTTATGGTTTATGTTTGGGACTTGGGTAAGGGTCAGGTTGCGTTTTACGACTAACTGAAATGTTATAGTTTAAATTGTTATTAAATAATAACTGCTTAAAAATTGTAATAAGTAGATTAACTATATGGCTATTATTCCCTTTTAATCATCTTATACTTTTCCTTAATGTGACTAAGGAGATCATCTTGGTCAAGCAAAAGGGGAAACTTGGAAACCAAGTGCTTTTTTTTCTCAGTTACTGGGTGGTAAAGATATAATTTATTGTGTAGCCTCTTCTCTTTGAGTTCCATTGCTAGTTAATAGTGATACTGCTGTCCCGACGGCCTCAAGTCAAATGCTCCTTTGACCCATTTAATAATATAGCCATTCTTCTATCCACAGTGGAACCTATCCTTCTGATAGTTGCCAACTTGCGTAGGTCTCTGATATATCATTAGATTACAAACTGTAACATCCCTGTTGGTTGAAAATTATTCAGTCTATTACAGTCACCTCAACCATTCTCTTGTATAGCAAATGCTGTAAATCACTAATCGCATATTATTCTTACTCATATTTTCAAACAATCCTGGTCAGCAAGAATAATACATCATAGAAAAATAAACGTTCCACGTCTAAGATTTCCAGTGGCGAATGATGGGTTTGTCCTGAGTAACAGCTTGAAGTTCTAAACTGTCGTCCCTCCAGATACCCTACAATGTCCTTGGTTCCCTACACTCTGGGACCTCTAGGCTTCAGCTGCTAGATTAGATATTTGAAACCAGACTTGCGGTGTACAACATGCATGGCTGAATTAAAGTGCCCACGCACAACAATTTTCTTCATTTTAATAGCCGTTTTCACAAATGATGTATTCATTGAACGATTTCTACACACAGAACAATCTAAATCAGATAAATGTGATAAAGTGAGCATGTCTAGAAAAGACATAGCTAAAGTATAATTGTTCAATCTGCCCATACACATAGCAATACAACTGTTTTCAAGTACTGGGCAATCAAACACATTATACTTGAACATATCATATTTCTGAATAATCTTTTCAGGTAAGATCTTTTAATTAAGAAGCTTTGTGTGCCATACGCATATAGATATTCCTAGGAGCACATCAAATATGATTTCTAAATGAGAAACCGTTGTTGCGTGTGTGGGACATTTAGAATTGCTTCAGATGCATGTGGCAGAGTAAGAAATGCAGGTATGCAGCAAACCTCTGAGCTAATTCCAGTCATAGTCTATGTGACTCCCAGGACTTGGTTTGAGGTGGCATTGAGCCGGTGCTGTCATGTCTGGGAAACCTATGGTTTAGAAGTCCAACGTAGTTTCTTGCCGAGATATATTGATCCACTCACACAAGGGGCCTGATTCATTAAGGATCTTAACTTGAGAAACTTCTTATTTCAGTCCCCTGGACAAAACCATGTTACAATGCAAGGGGTGCAAATTAGTATTCTGTTTTTGCCCATAAGTTAAATACTGACTGTTTTTCCATGTAGCACACAAATACTTGATAGCTTTTTTGTACACTGAAATTTAAAGTTGATATTTGTGTGCTACATGAAAAAACAGTCAGTATTTAACTTATGGGCAAAAACAGAATACTAATTTGCACCCCTTGCATTGTAACATGGTTTTGTCCAGGAGACTGAAATAAGAAGTTTCTCAAGTTAAGATCCTTAATGAATCAGGCCCAAGGTTAGGAAAAGTTTTCCAACACATCAAAATATGTGTTTTACTCGGTCACAATTTTCATTTAACTTCCTTTTGGTTACATTTTTTTTTACCCCATCATCTTCCATATGACAAGATTTATAAAAAGTGACAAAATCAGAATAATTGGAGTTCATTTAATGCCAAAGTTCACTTTTTTCTTGATCCATAGTCCCCCAAAATGCTTTATTTATTCTTCTAACCACAATGGATTCACTTTAAAATGTCATATTTACATCCTTTCTTTTTTTCAGTAACAGACCAATAAATAGAATAGACAGATACTAATTTGGCACAGTATCACTCAACCTCCTTCTATTACCCATTCACACCTCCTTGTAACAGTCCTTCTCACCCCCTTGTTCAAGATATAGACGTAATCCCGTCTTTCTGCTCTATAAAGACCATGACAGAACTAGTGTGGCAAAAGCCAAATTTCTTAGCGACGTTTGACCTCAGAAGCCTCTTCTATCCAATCTCTTTCTTTAACCGTAACAGGAAGGGATAGCCGGTTATAAACATGGCTGCCGGCAGCTTCCTTGCCAGAGCCAGCGGCATCGTCGTTCGTTCTGCATCTTGGTTGCATGTACTGTTATCGATGCAGATGTTTCTATACCCGGCAGATATTGACTCAGTTATACAAAGCGTATATACAGCTGGGATTTGGAAAGTCTACACATATGTGCCTCTGTTTTGTAGATTTATATGACTAATTTACATCTACACACACACACACACACACACACACACACACACACACACACACACACACACACAAAGCATACACTTCTCAAGGGGCGGACAGGGGGGTCCCATAGTGGGCTACCATTTGCCAGCCAGCCCCTGCACTGCCGACTGTTACTGCTATGTCCAAGTCTGTTTGTGTACATCTAAATATATGTGTATATAATATTATATAATACATTGAATGTTTACTTTCCATTGATGTTTAATAGGTATGTTCTGCTGAGTGTTCAAGCAGCTCCTTTTACTGTACATTAGTAGCTGTTGCTACTGATCTGGACAGGATGCAAACAACTCGTATGTTGCCCAAACCAGTGGAGCACTCAGAATAAATGGTTCAGTCTCGCTGACACAGCACGTAGCAACAGCTATCAATGTACACAACAGGGAACTACTGCCACTGCAGAGACTGTCACACCTCCGGCTAAGTACTTGTGACGAAACGCGTCTAGATATGGCATGGCACACTACAAACCCCAGGAGTGGTTCTTCTTTTATGAGTCCCCATTTAAAATTGGAACTGTGTTATTGAAATACACTGTGTTCTATGATTAGCAAGTATTCTCAGTCATCTGGTAAACATTTTTGTTTTTTAACAAGCTGCCATTATTAATTTCAAGATTTTGTTCACTATTATGACACATGTAAACCTAAAGTGTGTATATATGTGTATATGTATGTATGCAAACCTAACTGAATAAAGATTAATTGACATAGAGGACAAGGCAAATATAATTACAAACACACATCCATTATAGGAGCCATTTATAAGGTTCCTATAAATGGAAAAGATATAGGGGTCCAATCGTAGTACCAGTCAAGGGAAAACTTTTAAAATGTTCCTTAAATAGGATTCCAATAATAGATGAAAAGTTTTTAGTGAAATATTCCAATGCTGTACACAATTCAGTGGTGGGTAATTATGGTATCCCTCAATGTTTTCACCCAAAAGACAAAATTCCCCAGCCAAAGCATTTAATATCTTCAATAAGTCTTTATTTGAAGCATTGAAAGGCATTGGCTGGAGATTGCATCCATCCATTGACCATACAGAGAATCTGCAGAGCTGTACCTGTGTATCTTTGAAATGCTGTTTTGTCCTCTCAGTCTGGTAGGGGGGGCACCTTATCATTTGATGATCTAGTCTTTGTTTATGCACTGTTTTTATTTGACTTACATTAGAAGTGATAATGCACCATATAGAGCTTGTTTTGTTTTATGACTTGACATCTGGGAGTGAGCTGAGACCCATATCTAAAGAGAATACTGTGGAGCCTATGTATTTAAAGGGCCAAGACATTTTATGTCTGGTAAGTGTGAACACAAAAGGGGTTTTGGTGACACCGGTTTGCAAAGACTAAAGTGTAGCACATACCTGTTTGGTGGCCACTTACCATGGTGATATCTTCTTGGTTTAAGTATACACTTGGGAAAATTAATTTGAAAATACTACACTATATATTTCATGTCTTTTATTATTTTTTGGGTGAAAACATTGAGGAATTCCATTATTACCCTCAAAAGAATTGTGTACATCATTATAAGATTTCACTAAAGACTTCATCTATTATTGGAATCCTATTGAAGGTACTATCTGTATGTAGTTTGTATGGTCTCCTTGTTTGCCTAGGTTTCCTCCCACGGTCCAAAAACATATTGGTTGGTTAACTGGCTTGTGACAAGAATGGAGCCTAGAGTCTGTGTGGTAGAGAACATAGACTGTAAGCTCCAATAAAGCAGGGACTGATGTGGATGATTAAATATTCTTTGTAAAGCTCTCCCTAATGTGGCGGCACTTTATAAAATAAGGTTAATAATCATTTTATATAGTCCTGGACCTCCAAGGGGGCTTCTGATATCCTTATAATTTAAAATCAGGAGTACTTAACCCAATATATACACATATATTTTAGGAATGTACATTACAGCAAAACACAGCTAATCCAATCATTCATACATACACTTTACCTTGTCTGATTGTACACACACACACACACACACACACACACGCGCTAATTAAACACAAAAACTAACCGTTTTCACAGGTACTCAAGTATCCGACATTTGTCTCTTGCACATTTTTTTTTATATGTCCTTAGAAGTGTACCTGTTGTCTACTTGCAAAATACCTCATGGCTTAAAGAGGTCACTGGTTCCTAGTCAAGTGGAAGGCTGAACCTTGGTAGAGCCCACAAAATAGATGCTTCCACTGTGAGTAGATGACAGGTACACTGTAACACACACACTTGATCTGGTCATACGTGAGAAAAGAGGTCAGGGAGTCACAGACTGTAAAGAAAAGCTTGAGGCAGGGGTATGGTCGGTGGTACATGGTTTCCTTGAGGTGTCAAGGGCAGGTAATAGACAGAGACCACCATCACAAACACAGCACAGAGACACGCAAAATCCAGGAGCAGAGGCCACAGTCACTATTTAGGCCATTGGGAGGCCAAAGGACCCCAGTCATTGCAATGTCCTCATAAGTTACAGTCATTAGGGCCACTGAGTAAATATCCTGTGAAGTGGCACATTCCAAAGTCCACAAATACAAAGTCCAAAAGAAGACATAGGCCATGAAGCTACACATAGCACAGCCAGCTGGTATCCCATCATTGTCTGGTTAGATGTCAATAGAGAACCACAAACACTTGTCAGTGAATAGTACTCCACCCCCTCCTCCCAGTGTAATAGTCGGGGGTAGAAGATAAGCTATGGGAAGGGGTCAATTGTCTGCAGTTCTAGCACTGGGGCAGAGATCCTGCAGGAGTGGGCAAGCAGTGTCAATCACCTGCCCAACATTCCCCATCACTTATCACATCCGATCTAAGGAGGGGTGGGACACTGGAGAGTGAGAAGCTTCTTCTCTAATTCGGAAACCTGAGAGGGGGGAAAAATAGAGAATTAGATAAAGATTTGTGTGCAGCACGGTGGCTTAGTGGTTAGCACTTCTGGCTCACAGCACTGGGTTATGAGTTCAATTCCCACCCATTGGCTTATCTGTGTGGAGTTTGTATGCTCTCCCCGTGTTTGCGTGGGTTTCCTCCAGTGCTCCGGTTTCCTCCCACTCTCCAAAAACATACTGGTAGGTCAATTGGCTGCTATTAAATTGCCCTTAGTCTTCTTGGTCTGTGTGTGTATGTATGTTAGGGAATTTAGATTGTAAGCTCCAATGGGGCAGGGACTGATGTGAATGAGTCCCTCATATAGTGCCACTAATTCAGTGGCGCTGTAGAGAGAGTACAGCACTGCTGAATTAGTGGCGCTATATGAATAAATAGATGAAGATGATTTAACAATGTCTGACGCTGATGCAAAGCCACAGGAAATGAGAAGCAGTGGAGTGGAGTTATTCTTGGACCGTAGATTGGATGGTGGTCATGTGATCATGAATGTGGCAAAGCAATCATCATCTATTTATATAGCGCCACTATTTCCGCAGTGCTGTACAGAGAACACACTCAAATCAGTCCCTGCCCCATTGAAGCTTACAGTCTAAATTCCCCAACATACACACACACAGACTGAGAGAGACTAAGGGCAATTTAATAACAACCAATTAACCTACTAGTATGTTTTTGGATTGTGGGAGGAAACTGGAGCACCCAGAGGAAACCCACGCAAACACGGGGAGAACATACAAACTCCACACAGATAAGGCCATGGTCAGGAATCAAACTCGTGACCCCAGTGCTGTGAGGCAGAAGTGCAGCAATGTGTTCTTTTACACAAGATAAAACTATTAAATAAGCTGTCCATCTTTAAATAGCTTTAACCTAATGGCCTGGACTTGTCCGCCTTCAAATTTTACTAAATAAACTGTTTTCTGTTTCAAGTTTCTGTCTGTGCTTTTTTGTCTCGTTTTGATATGAGCAGACAGTTTTGTTTATTTTTGTTTCTTTGTAGCGCCATTTGCATTTCATACTATTGTATTAAGAGAACAGGTTTGGATTTTATTCCAGGTTATGGAAATATACAATGTGTTCATATAAAATATGACTGAAAATCACAGATGGAAGAGAAAGCTAGATGATAAAGCAATGTAATCTGCAAGAGGGCATATATATATATATATATATATATATATATATATATATATATATATATATATATATATATATATATATATATAAATCAAACTTGTCTGAAGGCTGCAAACCACTTCAACTGCTGAGATTTGGATTATCAATTATTAGAACCATTCGGCAGACCAGTATTTCAATGTACCCTGTTAATTCACCAGGACCCAGAGAATAGACTGTCTGCATATTCATTGTGGATAAGCAACTGTGTAATTCAAGAGATAGAGGGACCTTTTCCTGTAGTCTCAGGATCTCTGCAGAATGCGTGGTCTCAACCTCCTCCAGCGTCTGCTTCTGCATCTCTTCTTTCTTCAAGAAGTCCAGCTCCCTAGAAGTAAATTAGGCTACAAGTTTAGCTAAGTAATTCCTGTATTCTGGCTTATATCTGTATTCAGGTGGTAAATTAAGGATACAAGGGAATTCCCACCATTCTGCCTCAAATCAACCCAACGCGGTCATTATTGGGCACAGATGGCTGCTATTGGTCGGTAAGTGCTATCAACTTTATACCGTAGAGCTAGGGCCGGTTCTGTCTCATGTATTTTGGTTTAGTATGTTTGTGGCTCAATTGGACAGTAATCCTGCCGCTCGGCTTTTGCAGCAGTATCGCCGACTTTAGAGTAAATGAAATAGAGTGAATGCTAAATAGGAGTGCATATGTAGTATCACAAGACTTTACTAAAACCCTATTTGAAATAGTCATCACTTTTATTTTATGTGGTCTTTTTTCCACAATGAAAATTAGTTACTGAAGTAGAAAAATTATGGTAAATGTGCATGAGTTGATAAGCTGTTATAAAGATAATATAAAGGAGTATATAAGAAGATAAAGAAGAAAGTATCCAATGGTAGGTGAAGGATGATGCAAATGTTTTCAGTATGAGGGAGCTGCTTACTTTTGCTGGTACTCTTTGATGAGCCTCTTGGCCTTACTGTACTTGCGCTCCAGTCCCTGGTGTTGGGCTTGAGTCTCCTTCAGATGCTCATCCACTGCCTGGCACAGGCTCTGAGCCTCCATCCAGTACCCCTGCAGCTTCTCTACACGGTCCCTGTTCTCCTGAACACTCTGTTGCAGCTGCACTTTTTCCACCCGCCAGCGAGAGCGCTCTTGCTCCAGCCCAGCCAACTGGAGAGATGAGCAAGAAAATTAATTGGAAATTGAAACAAATCATTTGCAACCCAAGAAGTAGTACCCAAAGAAATAAATTCAAAGTTTTCCTTTAAGGGCAGTCTTATGCAACATTTGGCTTTCCAGCTGATGGAGAACCAGCATGCCCTGGCAGCACAAAGAGAGCATATGTCTAGTAAGATTAGACCCAAAATCCATCAACCGGCATTTGTCAGATGGAAACGTGTGCCTGACAGTGTTATGGCCTGGGTTGGTATACCAAACATTTATTAAAAGCCTCTGTCAGCCTGCCAGCTGTGGCTTTATTGGGCCGCAGCCATTGTCCACCTTCTACCACAACCACTGTATTGTGTGACTATGGTGCGAATAGATAAATGCAGCCTGCAGATGTCCAGTCTGGGTGGGCATGCTGGGACATATAGTTCCACCACAGCCAGAGAATCACACATTGCCTAGCTCTGATTTAAAGATTGGGGGAGAATACAGAATGACTGGTGATGTAATGTCAACAACAGCAGAGGAAAGAGGTGCTTAGGTTATAGTGTCGGGTGATATGAAGGCAGTCCAGCAGAGGGAGAAGCCAGTAGAATACTTGGTTGTACAGGAGGAGCTACCGATAGCAGGAAGAGGCAGGTAATATGCCTTCTTATAGGTCACCGGTAAGAAGGCAATACAGTTCTGGAGGCCCTACAGTATTTCCATGAAGACATTAATAATATAGAATACCTGCAGAGCAGGACTTGAAGAGCTAAACGTATAGCTTAGAAGAAGGGACAGAGATAATATAAGCAAACCATTTAAATTTATCAAAAGAAGTAATGCAGATCAGGAAGGCAGTATTTTAAAATAACCTTCCAGCACTTGTGATGAAGGCTCACACAGTGAAACGATATAAGAATACATAGAACAAACAATATTGTTATGACTACACATTGTTAAGAAAACACAGAAAAATGGGCAGACTAGATGGCCCTTTAGGTTCTTATCTGCCACCAAATTATATGTTTCTATGTTTTTATTTTTAAATAAGTAAATAAGCTTGAAATGTATTCACAACTAAACTAACTTGATCTGATATGGGATACTGTGTATTCATGATTACATTTCTGAGCGGCTTACAAATTGAGGGGACTCTCCACCTAGTTTATGGGAGCAGCTAGTGGGTTTTAGAATTAGTAAATATGGTAATGTTGTAAGGCAGATGTGGATACATGCTGGACAGTAGAATCAGTGTGTAAACTTATATGGACTGTTAAAGGGAACAATTAATAGGTTATGCAGTGACAACTTAGTGAGGTTTAAGGGCAGATTTGGGGTAGTGTTGGCTGATTGGGTGACTCTTCTGTCTTACCTTCCTCTTTAGCTGCTGGATCTCAGCCTCCGTCACGGCATGCTTTATCTGAAGCTGCATGAGAAAACACAGGTTCTTATGTATCTGTAGGGGGGCATATGGTATACCTGTAAGGGAAGCATTTCTGATTGTATCACCTCTTTAAACTTGTGCACCAGTTTCTCAGGGTCCATCTCCACAGGGGACAAAGCATCTTCTCCTTCCGGCAGTTCAAAGACTTCGATTGCCAATTCACCACCTGGGAACATAGGGCTCATCTCCTCATCCTCTTCATCTGTGGCATACTCCCCTGTCTGAACCCCCAAAACAAGAATGAATTTCAATGGCAACAACCCTGCAATGCAGGCTGCTGTAATTGACTGTGTGTGTACACACTCATTCACTCACTCACTCACTCACTCTATAAAATTTTAAAGCACAACTCACTTCCTCGTCATCCTCATTACATTGGTTATAACGTTGTTCCATGCTCTCCCTCTGCCATCTTTCCTGCTCCAATGTCTGTTGGATCAGCTGAGCCACCTCACTCTGTTCCCCGGGCTTTTCCCGGCCAATCAAGAACCTAACAAATTTCAACAACACCGCATAAGGATCTATATAAAAATATGCATAATATATATAAATATCTATATACTCCATTGGCCTTCATGACACAGTTATTTCCTGGTTCACTATTGTTTCATAAAATCCAATTGTGAAACCGTTTTATATTTCACAATTTGATATTATATTCTAATTTTGCTACATTTTGTTTCAGCGAGGAGACTTGTGTTTATTATGCCATATTCATTGTAAATTATATTTATTTTGGTTACAGATATCCATTATACAAATTAGCAGTTTTTTTTCTGTTTGAATTAGATAAAGAGATGTGGCACCCTATATAAGGAGCGACTATTATATTTATATAAGAAATTTTCTTGAGTGATACTGACCTATACTTCTTTTAGCGCCTAGGATCTTTCTGTGGTTTTTCATACACTGACTACAGTACCCCTGGCTGTCCAATCGGGCAACTCTGGCATCTGCTAGTAGGGCCTACATGCTTACTAATGTTAGTGGCCTGGTCTGGGCTACTAACTTTTGATAAAAGCCTGTGCCAGCCTCTTAGCCATAAGATAGACACAATTATTAGCCAACCAGTAAATGGTGGCATTTTCTGTAACATCATTAAGCTGAGGAAAAAATGTTTTTAGATTTTGAGCTGGAGGCTTTGCATGCTAGGGCTGTTTGTTAGACCTAGTCCACACCTGGAATATAATGTGTAATCTCACCTCACACGTCCCTTGGTATTCCTCAGAACAGAAGCAGCAAAGGATTGTGTGACTCCAACCAAACTTGTTCCATCGACTTCCACCAGAAGATCATTCACCTGGATCCTGTTCAACGATTTATATGAATAAGAGGTTACAAGTAAGAACTTTTGACAGCAAAGTATTCCACCTCTTGGCAAATAATGTAACATACTTTTATGTGCAGCTCGGATATTTACCTGAAAGTACATATAAGGTTTGTAGACCAGTTAAAAAAAAGGCTCTATATGAAATTAAGATGCAAGAAGAATTTGTATGGAGCAAAATGAGTACATATGGTGAGAGGGTAGTGTTGCCGGATCAGGTTAGGCTGCCGCCTCCTTGGTTCAGGGGAGGGCTGGCAAATTTGGCCCGGGGGACAAGACTCGACTCACCAGCCTATTTTAAAGGAAACAAAATGCAGGTGACCCAGTGACTCAACCAAAGGTAGCCCACTATGGGACTGGCCCGGTGGAAGATGCCCACCTGCCCCCCAGGCCAGCCTGCCCCTGCCTGGGTCTAAACGGCAGCACTTCCCATGCAGCATCCAAGTGACCGCACACCAGTCCAGTACCCCGGTACAAGTAGCCGCAGCTAGTTTTATTTAGCAGCTCAAAAAAAAACAAAAGTCCTAGCCTGTTCGGATCTAACTAATACAATAAGGAATTTCTTCTCTAAAGTGGAAGGACCTAATGTCCCACAGACGTAAACTAACAGAGCTTACAGGTAATAACTGCAATGTCTCTCAGCAGGTCTCTGACCTCTTCCCTAGTTAGTGAGAGACTGAGGGAACTGCCTAGCAGCTTCACAGGTGGAACTCCTGATTACCAGCACAGTGTCTGGTAGATTGGAGCCTTAGAATGGGCCTAATGAATGGAGCCCACCCTTCTCTGTCCAGTCATAACCCCAGGGACCTCATACACCAGCTCTTCCTGCAGTAGAAAACACTCTTTGGGGAGTTCTTTCCCTAACACAAGAAATCTCCCTGGGGTTTTAAAACACATAAGACAGAAATCTGGGATATGTCGGCCATTAACCACTTCCCCAGTTCTTTTGTCACATTACTTAGAGAGGTATATTGAGACAATAAATGATGAGGGTTATAATGAGATATTATGTGTTTGAGCAAAGATGCACATCTGCACACTGTATCTAAAATGTGTGAACCCATAAATCTAGTGTATAGGTGCATCTAGAGTTAAGATGCAATTTATTATCATCATCAACTTTAAAACTTGCGCCCTATGTATTTCATTGTAAAATCTACATCTGGGAGATAAAGTATATAAAGATTTGTGCAACACAACATAAGACGCATTTCAAAGGGGGCATGTTTAACTTTCACCTGGACACTCTTTGTGTACTATACTTGCACTTTAACACCCCCAATGTGCCTCTCCAGCACAAGGGGCCACAAGATACACAGTGTTTCAATCTTTCACCAAGGCAACTCTAAATCGGCCCCTCTTGCTTTAAATAGCAAATAAGTAATTTCATTGGACCTGAATGACAGTATTATGGATGAATTTGCCCAAATTGATCCACCTGCATATTTGGATAGTTTGATAGATTTTTGCATTACAATTAATACCAGAGTGACTGAATGTGCCAGAGAAAGAGGCAGGAGTAATAAACGTTGTTTCTTTACCAGTACACCTGCTATACAGTTTAAACCTCTGACTGCGAGGTCTCCTGACTCTATACAAGTGGTCAGTGTTTGTCGTCCATTGTCTGTGTAAATAAGTGCCAAGAGGAGAGAATTTCATTTATGCATGTTTTGTGCACATTATTT
Organism: Mixophyes fleayi; assembly: GCF_038048845.1. NCBI lineage: Eukaryota > Metazoa > Chordata > Amphibia > Anura > Limnodynastidae > Mixophyes > Mixophyes fleayi. Next base: position 172,905,114 of record NC_134407.1, on the reverse strand, counting down.
GGCCGCATGGCTTGGATTTGCAAAAAGACACAACATCTCCTTGACCAAGAAAGTTACTGTTATTTCATTAGAGACTATTGATGGTTCTCTCATCGCATCTGCTGCAGTACATTAAGAGACAGTACCTCTGTTTATGCATACCATAGAGGGTCATGTGGAAAAACTGACTCTGGATATAGTACAGTCTCCAAGATTCCTTGTTGTGCTGGGTATGCTTCGGCTATCTATGCATAATATAATGATTGGCACACAAAAATATTATTTTTTGCATTATTTTTCATTTTGCAGCAGTATTATTTGGGGTATATTTACTAAACTGTGGGTCTGAAAAAGTGGAGATGTTGCCTATAGCAAATAATCAGATTCTAATTATCATTTATTTAGTACATTCTACAAAATGACACCTAGAATCTGATTGGTTGCTATAGGCAACATCTCCACTTTTTCAAACCCGCAGTTTAGTAAATATACTCCCTTGACTTCATCCAACGATGGCACAGAGCTGGTTGTGCTTGCTTCAATGGACTCTAACTTGGCTTTACCAAGAATTTCAGGATGTTTTCGATAAAAGGCAAGCTGATGTATTACCTTCTCACCGTCCCTATAATTGCTCTATTGATCTAGTTTCAGCAGCTGCTATTCCGTGAATCTACTCATTGTTTGAGCCTGAGTTAAAGTTTTGAAAGAATACATTAAAGAATATTTAAAGGAAAAGTGTATCCACCCATTAATGTCTCCAGCCAGAGAAAACACATGGTAGGTTAAGGCAATGTGTGGATAACAATGCTCTTAATTACATTAGTATTTATAATAGATATATTCTACCATTGGTTTTGAGATGTTTGGAATAAGATGTGTGTAAATTTGTACTAAGCTTGATCTTCGGGGGGGTTATTATTTAATTCATATCAGAGCTGAAGATGAGTGGAAAACAGCCTCCTGTACTCGCTATGGACACTTTGAGTATTGAGTATTGACTATTGACTTAGTGATGCCCTTTAGACTTTGTAAGGCTCCTGCTACTTTTTAATATTTTGTGAATGGTATTTTGTGATATACCTGGTGAGTATATGATAATTTACTTAGATAATATCCTGGTTTTCTCTCAAACCTTGCTTGAGGATCCACGTCATATCTGGGCTGTTATGAGATGCCTCAGAAGTCATCACTTGAATGCCAAGCTGGAGAAATGTGTATTTGAATATGACAGCATTGAAATCTTGGGACATGTTATAAAATAAGGAGTTGAAATGAATACGTTAAAGACCCAGGATACTGAGAACTGGCCTATTCCCAAGGTTGTCAAGGCTATCCAACGGACCCTGGGATTTGCTAATTATTATAGAAAATTCATTAATACGTTTTCAGTAAATCAACGCATTACTCATTGACACATAAAGGAGTTCCCTTTAGATTGTCTGATGTAGCTCAGAAGGCCTTTGGTACATTAAAGTCTTTCAGAGAGTACCTCTTTTGATTCATCCAAACCCAGCTCAAGACTTTTCCTGGAGGTTGATGCCTCAGGGTCAGCAGTAGGAGCCATTTTGTTACAAAAACATGGTGATAAATGCCTTTTACACCCTTGAGAACTGTTGGCTATTTTGTTATCACTGAAGGAATGGAAACATTTGTTGGGAGGGATGCAATTTTCTAATTGTCATTTATACTGATGATGAGTATGACCTATGGGCAATCTTAAATGCTGTATGAACTATTGCTGCTCATTTCTGATTTGGAGTGGAAGCTCAGCCGGTTTTCAGTGTGTTATTACCTGCTGTATGGCAGAATCGACATATGTGCTCCTGTATTCGGACTTACTAGAGCTGTTTTGCGTTCTGTGACTTTCTAATGCACATTGTTGATTAGACCATAGTGGAGCTAGTTCCTGTTTGCATATGCAATCAACTGTTCACCATTGCAGTACAACACTGCATGCCAACTGGCAAGAAAATATTCAGTCATTGGGGCACATTCAATTAGGTTTCCGGTCTGTTGGAACGCGCCGGAATGGGCCGCCAAGTCAATCCATGGTACCGCAATAAGGTGGATTTTCGTGCGCACCCCATAGGGTTGCCTAGGAAAATCTGCGTTATTACCGTCAATACTGCGCAGGTTCCGCTGTAACGCGCATTACTTTGGACTGAAAACTAATTGAATATGCCCCATACTGTGCTCAGGACATTTCTTGCTGTGTTCGGATGTATTTGCTCGCTGCATTTACTCTCAGATCTTTGATATTGTTTGTACAACTCGTGTTGCTGCTCTTTTTACCAGGAACTCTGACTGTAACCTGCACACTGGCCCTAGATGGAGCCTCTCCCAGAATGCTATGGAAAAGGTATCTGAAAACTGCTCTTTCTTTCTATAAACATTTTAGCTAACTACATATTGATATCTATAACCTAAGGTATTTTAGTCCTGTCTGCAATTGAGAACCAGAACTGCAGTTCCCAGCTCAGTTATATTGATCTGAAGTAATACCATGTATAGTGGAATGCGTGTGGTAGGATTTATCGGCACTGACTAAGCCAACAAACTTTAGGACGAAGAGAGGGAGGAAAATACTGATGACTGTCAGAGCGACAAGCTGAAAATATGGACTTACCATATCACAGACAGCCACTGTTTCTGGCATGTTTATTTATCTCCATAGCTAAAATGCGACTTTTACAAATATCTACAGTAAGAAATGACGTGACTTGTAATGGCCCTAGTGAAAATGGTGCTTTTAAAGCGGCAATGGCTGAACCCACTGCCTGGATACAATATGGTTAAAAAAAAAATATGGTAAGTTCATATTTTCAGCTTGACCTTTTGACAATCATCAGTATTTTTTAGTCGTTCTAAAGTTTGTTGGCACGGTCAGTTCCGATAAAATGACTACCACCGAGTGGGATTCAGATGTACCCAGCCATTGAGGTATGTATATATTTACATATATGTTACAAATCCTAACACCCATGTTTATACCTTCTGCTTTGTATTTTACTTAATAAATCGTATAAAATACTCCTAAAATCAGCAGACTTGTGTACTGCTGCACTCTAGTACTACAGTTCAGATATTTTGGGTGTACACTATATTTGGGATAGTGTAAATCTTCTGTAAATTATTAAGATATTAGAAGACCCGAGAGTTTTGCCACTTTATTTATACAGGTTGCAGAATTTCTAGGTTACTTCTAACATCCAGAGTCCCCAGACAAAGTTGGAGTGAGGGTGAAATGCATTGGGAGTGGCAGAGTTGGCACATTCACGGACAGATCAGAATTGAAATCGAGACTTTGATACAGTTTTGGTTTGAAAACAACTTGGAGAAGTTCTAAGAGCTGCCTTGTTCACTTCCAGCAAACGTACATATATGTGTTAATTCTACTATTGTTCAATGTATGTTTTCAACTTGTGATAGTTCAGATAATACATTTAATCGCACCTTTCTTTATCTTATTTTACAGACAGTCCCTCACTGTGGATTATGATTGTTATATGATAGATATCTAGTATATCCACCAAATGCATTATCCACTCTCTGATCACCTCCCGCCTGGACTACTGCAACCTCCTCCTCACTGGCCTCCGCCACTCTCATCTCGATCCCCTTCGATCTGTTTTCTTAACGCTGCAGCTAGGCTTCTTTTCCTTCCTCGCCGCTCCTCTTCTGTTTCCCCCCTCTACCTAGCCCTTCACTGGCTCCCATACCCCTTCAGAATACTCTTTAAGCTCCTCACACTCACCTACAAGGCCCTCGCCAACTCCACTGTGCCTACATCTCCACCCTCCTCTCTATTCATGCTCCATCCCGACCTCTCCGTTCTGCCTCTGACCGTCGCCTCTCTTCCCCCCTTATAACCTCCTCCCATGCGCGTATCTAAGACTTCGCCCGCGCTGCCCCCCTCCACTGGAACAAGCTCCCTCCCTCCATCAGAACTTCCCCTAATTTGTCCAGTTTCAAACGGGCCCTAAAAACTCACCTTTTTCTTAAAGCCTTTCTGTCTCCCACTCAACTTCCTACCTTATCTTCTGCCTCCGTCCCCCTACTCTCCCTCTCTCCCCTGCGTCTCTCTGTCTGTCCACCCCTCCCCTGAGATTGTACGCTCCTCTGAGCAGGGCCATCTCTCCTCCTGTTTCCACCACTTCTAACTCTGCTCTCCAGCTACTTAGCCCTCCTCCTCGAGGGTCCTCCACCCCACGTCCACTCTCGCTCCCTCCTCCCCCCTGGGGGTCTCCCTGTCTTCCGCGCCCTCCTTCTTGGGCCACGTCATTTGTGGATCCTCCCTCCCCCTTCCCCGCCCTCTCTAGCTGTGCATTGAGCTTATTGAGTTACTGTGCTTACTGTTTACTGTACTGTGCTGTGCTGTCTCCCATTGTATTGTAATTTGTTTGTCCCTGTACGGCGCTACTATTAATAATAATAATAATAATAATAAATAGTATTGTTTTGTTTTTTTAAAGAATTGTTTATTAACGGTCATTAGCATGTGAATACATAAAGAAATATACTAATTACAGAGAAATAGCTGCAGCAGCAGTAGAAGAACAACAGCTTATGCATAACTTTCTGCGATATTACAAGATGAAATAAAACCAGTTATTATCACTGTAGTTTTTAAGGTTTTAGTAGAAGAAGAAGGATGAGAAGAAAGGATGGGATTAAGAAGAAAAATGATAAGAGAAGTAAAGGAACGAAGAAAAGAAGACAGAGTAAGGCAGGCAAAGGGAAGGAAGCGGCGTGGCTGAGACCGCAGTGGGAGGTGAGGGAAGGGAGGAGAAAGATTAAGTATATTTACGAAACTATAGTACTTGCAAAATTAGGAGAAGGGAGAATGATGTTGGAAGAAAGATGACCATGGGTCCCATACTTTATTGAAAGATTTGAAAGATTTATTTATGATGCTCGTCATAAATTCCATACAGTGGACATGCCAGATGCGGATGGTAATTGACGAGAGGTAGGGGGGTGCAGCTTGTTTCCAGTTCACGGCTATTTGGCAAGTGGAGGCTGAGATGATTTTATTTTATTGACGGGTTACAGCGGGGAACTCGAGGGGCAGGAGAAAAATTTTAGGTTCGAGCGGGACATCTCTTTGGATCAGGGATTGGATTAGATCTTTAATACCTAGCCAAAATTGGGATAGTTTCGGGCATTCCCACCAGACGTAAAGAAACGTGCCCGCACCAGAACGCCTACGCAGCACCTGTTCTAGGCATCTGGTAACATCCTGTGGAGGCAGGATGGGACATAATACTATCTGTACAGGAGCCTATAAACGTTTTCTTTGATCTTAACACATATTGAGCTAGAAGCGGCATTCTCATGAATTTTGGCCCAGTCATCATCGTCCAAAGAGACATTCAGACCACGCTCCCATGCTAATTTGTGAGGGTCTCGATCAAGATCAGACGGGAGAGTGAGCTCCGAGTATATTGCGGAAATTTGGCCAGGCGTGGTTGCTCTGCGCAGGCACAGCCTCTCACTCGTGGTGAGCGGAAGTGCAGTAAGGCGTGATTTGAGAGCGGTATGGAGATTGCATATCTGGAGGTATTGGTAAAAGTATTTAGTAGGGATACCTATGGTTGATTGAATGTCCCAAAATTGTGGGAAAAGGGTGGAGCGGGAGAGATCATTTAGATAAAGGACACGCCAGGAGTGCCATGGGGCAAATATTAAGGGTAGAGAGCCCGGCAGGAATTCTGGAGAATTTAAGAGGGGAATAATCGGTGAGGGATAAGGAGAAAAACTGTATCGTCTAGGCGAAAAGTCCCAGATTGCCAGAGAGTGCGCAATCGTCAGATGGGTGAGGAGCCATAGGAGTGTAGCAGGGGTAAGTAGATTCAGACCTTCCTCTCCAACAGACACCCAGTCCCTGGAGGCTGTTTCACCACAACATAAGACACACTGAGTGAGATGGGCAGAGAGATAATAACATTTGAAATTCGGGATTCCCAGGCCACCACCCCGGGAGGACCTCTGAAGAACTTGACACTGTACCTGCAGTCGCATGCCCGCCCAAATAAATTTGGAAGTAGTGTACTGTAGGAATTTGAGTACATAGGGGGGATACAAATAGGAAGGGTCTGGAAAAGACAGAACAAGCGCGGGAGGATAGTCATTTTAACCGAGTTGATACGTCCTATCCAGGAGATGTATTGACGAGACCAGGAAAAAATGTCAGATTTCACTTTGGAGAGGGTATGAGGGAAGTTGGTTTTAAAGAGCTTATGATGGCATTTCTTTAAAAAGACCCCTAAATATTTGAGTTTCTTTAGTCGCCAATTGAAGGGGAATTGTTGATCTAGGAGGGATTTGTCTGATTGGGGAATATAGAAGTCCAACATCTCAGATTTGTCAGAGTTGATTTTGTATCCTGAGAAATGGCCATACGTGTCTAGTTCAGAGAGGAGAGGGATATGGTGGGATGAGAGATACTCAGCAGAACGTCGTCAGAGTACAAAGCTATTTTATGACCTGTTTCCCAACCTGGATACCAGAAATCGACTTATTTGCACGTATCCTGGCAGCCAGGGGCTCTATTACCAGAGCAAAGCTCAGTGGTGAGAGGGGACATCCCTGACGTGTACCATTCGAAATATTAAAGAGTAGGGAAGTGCGGCCATTGGCTGAGACCGTAGCAGAAGGAGAGCGATACAGGGCGGAGACACCCTACAGAAACTTAACAGAGAAACCCAGAGTAAAGCTTTAAGTCAACATTATGTAAAGAGATAGGTCTGTATCCGGAGCATTGTGTGAGATCTTTTCCGTGATTTGGAATAACAGTTATGTTGGCCTGAGTGGTAGCTGAGTCAAAGGATGTTTCCCCCCAACACCTGGTTAACAAGGGAAGTCAAATGAGGGAAAAGAGTCCTAGCAAAGTTCTTGTAGTATTGGGCTGTAAAGCCATCAGGACCGGGGCTGATGAGGGTTTGAGAGTTTTAATAGCTGCCAAGACTTTCTCGGAAGTGATGTCAGTATTAAGAGTAGAGAGTTGGGACATGGTGAGTTTAGGTAGAGGGGTATCAGTTCAGTATGAAGCAAGGGAGTCTGCCATTAGGTCTCCCCAGGGCCACAAAGCAGGGAGATTATAGAGACCAGTATAAAAGTCCCTAAATTCATTGACAATGTCTAAGGGGGTCATAGGTAATGGAGTCAGAGGATTTTTTATGAATCTTATCAATCAGTGTATGAGCGCTTTTCTGTCAGATCTTTCTTGCCAACATTGAATCCGCCTTGTCTGCTTTATTAAAAAAGCGCTGCTGGAGCTTCTGTAAAATAGAAGCTGCTCTACGCGACAATAGCGTATTCAATTGCCTTTCAATGAATCAATCTGCGATTGAATCAATCTGCGAGTCGGGATTTAGTTTGTACTATGTCAAGAGGTCTGTGGTACCTCTTTCCAGAGAAGATATTTCTAGATATTTCTAGAGCACATTTCTTAGCTTGTGAAGTTGTACTAAGCTGTCCACAGATAGTTGCTTTATGGGCGTCCCATATGACACCTGGCGCCACCTCTAGGGATGAATTTCCGTGAAAATAGTTATCGATAGCCGTTTTGATATTGGAGAAAGCAGTGGGGTTTAATAGAAGGGAGTCATAAAAACGCCAACGTGGGGGACGCGGGTATTGTTGTAGCATATTGAGAAGAATATGGACTCCCGCATGGTCAGTCCATGAAAATGGAGTAATTCCAGCTTGAACGACCATAGTCGTTAGAGAGTAAGAGACATGAAGCATGTCAGTGTGGGAGTATAGCTGGTGGTGGGGGCGAGAAATGAGTGTAGTCTCGTGCAGTAAAGTTTTTAAGGCACCAGGTGTCATAGAGGTTGTGTTGTTTCAGTAACGTGGATAAGGTCAGGGAATCTTTAGAAGGAGGGGCTAGCGGAGAACTAGTTTTATCCAACTGTTGGTCTAATACATCATTAAAGTCACTCCCCAATATGATGTGACCTTGCACCAGTCGCTCAATGTGTCTAAATAGGTTGACGAAAAAGGGGCCTTGTCCCTGATTAGGGGCGTAAATGGAGACTAGAGTGACAAGCGTGGAACGGAGATTACCTATTACCAATAGGAAACACCCCTCTGGATCATAGGAAGAGGAGAGACGGAAGGGGAGCTTGTTATGAATTAGGATTGCCACCCCCCCCCCCCCCACCCCTGCTTTTTACAGTGATATCTAGTAGTGTTATGGACATTTGGTACTGATTGTATTTCATAATATTAGCAGGAAACTAAATATAATTTACATTTTATATTAAAACTGGGGAGATGGAGCTGACTACACTTTCACACAATAAATGAAATTAAATAGAAACATCTATTCTATTCCCCTTTAAGAAATGAATGGGAATCTTCTTTCCTGCCGGAGTCTAAATGGAAATATCAAGTAAGTCATACGAATAGATGACTTCATATAATATTGCAGCCACACTAATGAATTTAATACTATTAACTAAAGGGGTCATTCACCCAATTAGAAGCAGGTAGCTAGTGCTGCTGATAGTCACCATCATCATCATCATCACTCCCGCAAGAGATACGCCTCCTGACACATGTATATGTGCCCGTGTCCAGGTCTACTTAGTCACAGATATGTGAACACGTCCTACCCTTGGCTGCCCCTTCCCTTTCCTATTCCACCTCTCCAAGACTAAGGTGTCGTAAGTGTCAGATGTAACATTATCTGCATACAGATGTATATGCATTTTTGGTGCCCATTCACAGTGCGGTAATCTGCATTTTACAATACAAAAAACAGACGTACGTCCAAATCTACATGAATCCCATTATTTACAGATGTGAATACTTTTGTTATACAATAAAATCACTGTTTGGTTGACCTTAAAGTAATAATTTACACTTTAATGAGCTCTAGGATGTAGACATGTTGGAGGGAGAGATTATATTATATATAATTAATAAGGCAGCATAAGAAATAAAAGTGACATAAGGGTGTTATAAAGTAGTAGTACATATGATTACCTTCCATCTCGGTGTGCCGCTCCACCTTCTGTCACAGTCTTGACAAATATTCCAAGTTTCTCCAGGCCCATATCAGCTCCAGCTCCCATCCCGATTATACTAATGCCAAGACCCTCAGAATCTGCAAGGGGAGATGGATGTAATAATGCAGGACTGGCAGATCAAGCCACAGTTTTACTATGAACTAGGGGCCTGATTCATTAAGGATCTTAAATGAAGAGGTATCTTATTTCAGTCTCCTGGACAAAACCATGTTACAATGCAAGGGGTGAACATTAGTTTTCTGTTTTGCACATAAGTTAATACTAACTGTTTTTTCATGTAGCACACAAATACTTGATAGCTTATTTGTATACTGAAATTTAAAGTTGATATTTGTGTGCTACATGAAAAAACAGTCAGTATTTAACTTATGTACAAAACAGAAATCTAGTTTGCACCCCTTGCATTGTAACATGGTTTTGTCCAGGAGACTGAAATAAGATAACTCTTCATTTAAGATCCTTAATGAATCAGGCCCCAGATATTAAAATAGACAGAAAAGAATAAGAATGGTTGTACATTGGGTCGGATAACATTTATTATGATCAATAATGTTTTGTATTCATTTTGAGTAAAAAATATTATAGGGGAGCTGTTATCTTACTCCTATTAGCTGTCAAAGCCCACATAAAAAAGGTATGGGGATGCAACAGTAAAATGGATCCCAATCTTTATCACAGGGATACTTTGCTATATACATACACTAAGCTGCAGGTTTGAAAAAGAGGAGATGTTGCCTATAGCAACCAATCAAATTCTAGCTGTCATTTTGTAGAATGTAATAAATAAATGATAACTAAAATCTGATTGGTTGCTATAGGCATCATCTCCATTTTTCAGACCCGCAGTTTAGTCAATATACCCCCCGTGTGTGTATATATATATATATATATATGTATAAGAGATGTATACATACTCCCCTGTTTTGGTTTGTGACTTGGTTTTGCCCAAATATCCCCACGTGTTTTGGTTTTGGATCTGGATTTCATTACAGGTACAATCATGTGATTTTGAGCTGGTTTTGTTCCTATATTGGTATTTATAGCATTCATGTACAGTCTCTTTTCTAATAATCTCTTCACAACTGTCAAAATTTTCACCAATTTTGGCCAAAGGTTGCAGCGAGTTGGCTGCCTAATATTAGTGACAGGACAGGCCACACTACAACTGAAATTGGTTGAAAAAAAAATCACTGAAGCGTATAAAGTGTGGAATTCCACCTTGTTACTACCTCTTGCTGGGTGTGATACATATGTTCCACAGATACATGATCGACATTTATATGGTCGACACCATAATATAGACAGGGTTGGAAGCAATAATAACATCAATAGCATTATTTGGTTGACAATATAACTGTAGACAGTATTATTGGTCGACCATTCAAATGTAGACAGTATTATTAGGTTGACAATTATGTCCCTAACCCTAACCCTATCGCTAACCATATATTACTGTTGGCCATGTGAATTGTCGACCTAATGTTTTTTCGACTTTATGAATGTCGACCAAATAAATGTCTAGCCAACCGAAAGTTACAACTGTGTCCCTTTGGAAATGTGAGGATGAGGAGTGATAATGATGATTTAGACATAGAAATTGAGGATGCTAGTTTGAAACTTGATAATGTGCAACAGGAAGAGGGGAATAATTGTGGATCTGAAAATGTTACAATGTGTTGCACTAGAACAAGATAATGAGGGGAATTGGTGTCCATGTAAGTCAGTCACCAGTGGTACCACCTCATGCCCATGATAATCATGTCTGGGCAAAAGACCAAAAAATCGACCGCTTACGTGTGGAACTGTTTTTATCCCAACCCGGACAACATTTGTCAAGGCATCTTTGTGATGTCAGAATAAATAAAGGTAGGCACATCCGCCCTTCTACATCATCATCATCATCATTTATTTATATAGCGCCAGCTAATTCCGTAGCGCTGTACAACTGGAAACAAACACAGTAATGCAGCAATACTGGGTAATACAGACAGAGAGGTAAGAAGTTCCTGTGTGCAAGCTTATAATCTCCCTGTTACGTTATATACAGCAAGTTCATTCAAGTAGTTTATCAAAAGATTGAAAATCACGTATCGTAACAAGCAGAGCAACATCAGCTAGCAGCAGAACGGATAGACATCTCATATAATCTGCACCATCAACACTTTCATTATCAATCTCCTCATTCATTTTTCAAATGCAATCTGACTCCCCTAATGCAATCTGTGATTCCCAAGAGACATCCTTGCACACTATGGCTGCTGTTGCTGGGAGTAAAACGTCTATACAGAAGGGGACCAAGAAAAGTAAGCATAGTTTTAAACAACAATTGTCTGTGAAGCAAGAGGAATCAAATATGACAGCCAGCATCTAATTGCACCCCGGATCACTAAAGCCATAACAGCTATTTTAGCATTGGATGTGCGTCCAATTCCCATCATCAATGCATCAGGTTTTAGCAGATTAGTTGAGATCATTTGTCCACGCTACCAAATTCCATCTTGATTCCATTTTTACCAAACAGTAATTCTTCAGCTGTACCGGGAGGTTACACAAAAGTCTTTCAGTCCCTAGAAAATGCCATTGTACTGACTATCCAGATATGTGGACAAGCGGTGGTCAAACAAAAGATCACATGATTGTGAAAGCCCACTGGGTAGGTGTATTACCTTCAGCAGCAGCAGTGCCTGTAGAATCATCATCATTCTCTGCAGCCCTTCAGCATAGTAGTACTAGCACACAATGCCGAATCATTCACAGCACCGTATCTTTTGGCCACTTACTAATACAGATGTGATACTGCCCCTCACACAATTGCTTTCAGATTGAAACACTTGGGATTTTAAAAGCAAAATAAAATATTTTTCTTCCGGAGGTGTACTACAGCACCTTATTTTTGGCCACTAAATAGTTCAGATGTTACTGATACTGACCTTTGCACAACTGCCTTCTATTGAAACACTTTGATTTTAAAGGCAAGAAAGAATATTTTTTGTCCACTCTTAATTAGCTTAGAAATATACTATTACAAACAGTAGCCTTTGCTTGTCTACTCTTCACTCCCCTCACACCCAATCTATCAGCACACATTGCCATCAGACTGATCTGTAAATAAACTCTTAAGATTTGTGCAGTAAAATCACAGCTATTTCAATATAAATTGCCACTTTCACCCAGTCCAACCCTCTACAAGCTACTTTCTGAGCACAGAACTGCAGCAAACGTCCTACCCACATGCTATCACATCTATGGTAGCTGAGAACAGGGGTGAGAGCTATATATATAACATAATAGAGAGCAGTAGCTGACATTAATGCTTAGCAGCTAATATTGGCTATGTGTCCGCCTATCTCCTCCCACTGCAATCTTGCCTTCCACATGGACATGCAAAGTTGGTGTGGGTGAAATACTTCTGCTAACACTCTAATGCTCTAATTGTCTACATATATATGAATGTAGTGAAGTGTTTTGTAGTAAAACAACAATAGGCATAATATGGGGGTCATTTCTCCTGCACCTGGTAAGAGCCAGGCCTAATGCATCGTAATGGTAGTGACAGTGGGGGAGAACAATTTTGCACCTTCTAATGAGAGAAGTGGGACGGAACAGGGCGAAATGTGGGCTATTCAGAGTAATTTGTCTGATTCTGCGCCCGAATGAGAGTACTTTCAAGGGTTTGTCTCTTTTCCTACAGGAAATAACATTTTATATGCTCGCAAACACCAATGTAATTAAAATATTAAAATGTACAGATGTGACAGTCCCTTTGTGTTCATGTCTTTAGGACTAAATGAGGCTCCAACAAACAGTATTTTAGAAGAAGCAAGTACAAGTAGTAAGAGATGAAGGTGGTGGTGATTGCAAGGCCGGCTTTTGTGAAGGGTGGGGTAGGTCACTCGTGTAGGGCTCCATGTTCCACTATGGCCTAGAAAATACTCATTTACTATTAATACTGTAGAAATGCTAGCAGAAAGAGTAAACAAGGGACCATGGTGTGGCAGAGGACATATGTGTGCTAGAAAACACCCATCAACTAAAATTTGGGAAAAGGATAGTGAAAGAACCATGGGATGGGGGTGGAATGTGGAGAGAACCAGGGGGTAAATGTATCAAGCTGAGAGTTTTCCGGTGGGTTTGAAAAGTGGAAATGTTGCCTATAGCAACCAATCAGATTCTAGCTATCATTTGGTAGAATGTACTAAATAAATGATAACTAGAATCTGATTGTTTTTTCAAACCCGTTGGAAAACTCTCAGCTTGATACATTTACCCCAAGGTTCGTGTTTGTGGGGGGGGGGGGGTGGGACGGGGACGGGGACGGACGGACTATGCCACCTCCCATGGATTGGAGGGCTCCACAATGGATAGTGCACAGGTCCTACATTTACAATGACGCCCCTCTCATGGAATGGGGGGTGGCCTTGTTATTATGTGGAAAAATAGAGTAAATTGTACAAAAAAATGCGCTGTGACTCTATTTTCTTTGAGTAAAAATTTATATTTTATGTGTGTATCGGGCACCAGTAATGTAGTATGTCCATTCCACCAATTACCTGTAACCAGTATATTCCACTAGTATTACTGCTATACAGTATTACCATTGACTGGGCAGGATTAAAATGGCATTATCTGGCACAATCTATGGGACTGTGTATGGAAAGAGTACAAGTTATTAGTATTTGTTTCAGAAATTGTGAAAATCCTGTGTTTGCCTATGATCAGTTATATATTGCTTAGTACACATACATTATGTATGTAAAGTATGTATTTAGCTGAAGAACAAAAGTATTTAAGTTACTCTTTGTCCTCTTTCTCCATTTGAAGTATTGTGAGCTGTGTTTTATATATATATATATATATATATATATATATATATATATATATATATATATATATTTATTTATTTTTTGGGTGGGATTTCTGAGCCATTTGGGAGTTCTTTGATACTTTATATATCACAAGCAGAGGTGTTTACAGCTCCGTTTACAGTTCCCTTATTAAACCTCTTTCTTGTGCTTGTGAGTTGTATCTCAAATTCAACCAATAACATTATTTATCATATTTCTAGTCTGCTTATATTAACTATAACTCCTGTAAAATATGCTTTACTGAAATGTAATCCTGCAGTGTATTGGAGAGTTTTATATCAAAACTCATTGCAAAGTTCTTCTATGTTTTACACCTTCAGATGACTAATTGACTAGTTTGTTGGTGCCCTATTGGGACTTTTACTAAGTGCTTTGCTTAATCTTTCTATCTTTCATCAAAGCCTCATGCCATTTAGTCACACTTGTTTGTGTTTGTTCTCCTTGAATACAACACAAAACTCATCTGTTTATATTGTAGTATCCAAAGCACAGAGCTCGGCAGGTTTGTGTTCAAGGGCATGAAAAGTAAACAATTCTGCCTAGACAAAAGAAATATTGTTGTGAACAATACCAGGAAGCCAGAAAGCTCAAACATGTGTTTAATAAAAAATTGTAGGGGGTTGGTTATACACAAACCAATAAGTTAAAGTTGTTTGAATGTAGAACAAAAAAAACTAAAGAAAGAGTGCACTAAATGCATTTAATTCCCATTTTATCCCCATTGTATTTTTCTACAAATGGTCAGAAAGATATTGAACTATTTGATGTTTTGCACATGACCATTGGCAGATTTTAATGGGGTTGGATTTGGCAAGTGACAGTGTGCCCAGAGCAATAGGGGGCCCAAGGTTCTGGTTCCATCCACCCTGGGGCCCCACTGCCTGTTTCTTTGGCATTTGTTTACATTGCCCCCCCCCCTGTTTTTTTTTTTTAAATCTCTGTTTAACTGGTAACCTGTTAACTGAGGTGTTGGGGACCTGGGACCCTGCAGGGGAGGGTCAGTTAACCAGACATGCACTCCCCTTCCCCATCTGTTACACCCCCTTCCTTCTCCTACTAATCCTCCTCTTCTCTTCCTTCCTGTTTCTCACCTTCTTCTCTCCTGACTCTGCTCTAGATCTTCCCCTTCCATTTTCTCCTTTTTTTCTTTCTTTCCCCTCTCCTGATGACTCTTCTCCAGATCTTCCCCTTACATTTTCTCTGCATGGGCCAGCCCCCTTCCAAGCCTCAACAAATACAGGAGCCAGACAAATTAGTCTGACTAAGGTAAGTGGAGGGGTATTGATATAATATAACTGGGGTATTAATGTAACAAGGGTACTGTTAATGTAATATGGGGCTTGTGAGTTTTATTAATTTAATATTTGGTCTATATTAAATGTGAGGGATTGTAATGCATTCTAGTGTTGATTAAGCTAATAAAATATTAGGAGGTCTCTTTATTATATGTCAGGGATAGTAATGGGGTTAAAATTGGGCTAATCATATATTGCATTAAATGTGGGGGCTAATATTTACAGATGTGGCTAGTTAGTTACCAAATGTGAATGGTGTTAATTTAATGTTGGGGGGAAACAGGCCTATTTATTAAAAATGGATATTGATTAAATGTTGGGGCTTATTTTGGTATGGGGGCCTAGAATGTTCACTCATTGACCAGCTTTCCAGGAGGTGAATAGTATCTATCCACTTTTCCGAATCCCATCGGTGGGCGTCACTGGCACTCTGCACAATGCCTTCCCTCATTGAGCAGCAGCAGACCAGGTCCCACCTCTGCCGTACACTGCAAGAGGTAGGAACCTGTGTGGCGGAAGTGGTGGGGCCTGGAGCTTGGGGCACATGTGACGTGCAATAGAAGATTGTGGGGGAGCACATGTGACAAGGGGAGAGTGGTTATACATATGTCAAATATGTTCTCCCTCCTATCCCCTTGTCACATATAATCCTCTATGATTCTCCCTTTGTTGCCCCAAGCCCTCCCTCTCATGATATGTGACAATGGGAAGAACAGTGTGTGTCATATGTGACAAGGTGAGAGTGGAGTTGGGGTCTGGCATATGTGACAAGGAGAGTACTGTGGGAGCATATTTTACTGTGGGAGCATATTTCACAAGGGGGTAGTGGGTGCATATTATGACCAGGATAGGTGTGTGCAGCAGGCCATGCAAATCTTGACATGTGAAATGTATTTAATGCACTGCACAATGTATAATGCAGTAAGCCCCTAATAATCTTAATCCACCACTGCACAGGACCCTTATTATTCTTCATAATTGCAATTTATAGGAGTGAGCTGCTATTGAATAATAATGCCTAGACTGCAAATTAATAGTGCCATCTAGTGGGATAAAATAGAAAACATTTGCTTACTTATCAGTATCCCAGTCTCCAACACACACTGGTAGAATCTATTTTGCGGCCTCAACCAACATTCATGAGAATGCAGCCAATCAATTAACTAATAGCCAATGACATCACTGAAGCACGAGGCACTGATTGGCTGCATTTTCATAAATATTGATTTAGCCGACAGAATGGCTGTTGTCACTGTGTGTTGGCAATTTGTTCTTCTCTACAATTAAATGTAGCAAGTCTAATGCACAGTTTCTGCATATGTTCACTTTTTCTTTAAATAATATATTGGCAGAGATTAGGGGGTTACCAGCTCTGTGTGTAAAGTACTTCACAATATAAGCAACTATAATTTCTTATTAGATCCTTTCTGGAATCTACAATGTCACCAACAAAGATATTTAGAAACTGAGAACCTTCTGCTGTGGCCGGGGTAGACACAGGGTGGTATTTACAATGTACATACCTAAGTCATTAGTCTTTAGCAGGCAGTGTTTAATGGTTTTATATAAATTGTATTTATTTTTAAACCCTTTAACTTATTTATTTAGTTATTGTTACTAGGTCTTTACAGTGATCTATTTTTCCCCAGTTAAAATAATGAAGGAGGAGGTGCTGGATAGCAGGGTATTGGAGTGCAGACTTACTAGACTAGGATGTAGTCACTCACATTCCCGAGAGCAGCATCAACTGTGAATACAGCCTTGGGAAGAGAGTAACTCCCTTTTCCCCATACTGAGATGCACAGCACTGTGTCTAAATCTGATGATGCATCAACTTGTGATTCACGCTGTCTATCAGACTCAAATTCAGCTGGAACTAAATATTGCTCATCCTAATCTAGTTGCATAATTTGGTAGTTAATCTGGCACCATGTAATTGTATTATGTTTGCTAAAAGGAAAATATGTTATTGCAAATGCTGAAAACCAACAAGAAAAGTATGCAAAAATAGTCTATTTGCAGTAAACATAAATAGGGATTTATTAATATAGCAAGGCATTTACTAACAAAGGAAAAATGTACAGTGCACCCTAACAACCAATCACTAATTAGCTTTCATGTAGTGCATGTTAGATAATGAATCCAAATGTCTGATTCAGGGCAGGAATAGTGCATTGTTGGGCCCCATAATAAACTCTGGGTAGAGGTCTGGTGATGCCAATCTCGCCTCCTGGGCCCTACTCTCTAGTCTCAGTAAAGCAGGGCGGGTGCCTTTTCTGAGCATGAGCAGTCCAGCGCATGCAACGGTCAGAAGACGCCTCTACTCTGCTCTTTATTACACAATTAAGCACCACTACTTTTTACACATGGGATTTGTTCTCCATATCATACATGCACAGCAATAAAACAGTGCCTCCGGTGGCCAAATTATCATGAACAAACTCTATATTGGTTGCTGAGCATTAGAAGCATTAAAACGATACTTGCCAACTCTCCCAGAATGTCCGTGAGACTCCCAAATTCTGAGTAGGTCTCCCAGACTCCAGGGAGAGTAGGGCATCCTCCTGTATCTGCCCACTTCCTAGTGTAGTGGACAGTATTAGGGCCACAATGATGTGATTCTCTTGGGTGAGGGGGACAAAAATGATGCTATTCGCCAAGCCCTGCCCCTCCGCCCATACCCATTCCCCGGGAATTCCCAGAGGGGCACTTCACAAAGTTGGCGAGTATGATTAAAACTTTGGAGAAAATGTTTTTGATACCTGAAAGACTGTCACTTTAAAGGGTAACTACAATTTAAGACATTTTGTTCTATAGGGGTTGAATATGCAAACACATGCTATATGCTATCTGTAAGTATATACTATAATCACTCTCTAGTAGAAGGTATCTAGGTATCACTGCTAAGACTGAACGCCATTACTCTCTCCTAATTCTCCTTGATCTCTCGGCTGCATTTGACACCGTTGACCACTCTCTTCTCATACAAACGCTGCAATCCCTAGGTCTTCAAGACACAGTTCTATCCTGGTTCTCATCTTACCTCTCTAATCGCTCTTTCACTGTTAATTTCTCTGGAGCCACCTCTGCTCCGCTTCCCCTATCAGTTGGAGTACCACAAGGCTCGGTGCTAGGTCCTCTGCTGTTCTCTATCTATACCGCTTCTCTTGGAAATCTAATAAGTTCCTTTGGCTTTCAGTATCATCTCTATGCGGATGATACCCAAATCTATCTATCCTCTCCTGATATCTCGACATCTATGTTGTCCCGTGTAACTGACTGTCTTTCTGCCATTTTATCTTGGATGTCCTCTCGTCAACTCAAACTTAATCTTTCTAAAACAGAGTTAATAATATTCCCACCCGCCAACAAGAGCATACCTGACATTTCTATCTCTGTTGATAACATGACCATAAATCCCACCCCACAAGCTCGCTGCCTAGGTGTAATCCTTGATTCACGCCTATCCTTTGTTCCCCACATTGACTCTATATCTAAATCATGTTACATACATTTAAAGAACATTTCCAGAATCCGCACATATCTCACACAAGACACTGCTAAAACCTTAATTCATGCACTAATCATCTCCCGCATTGACTATTGCAATTCCCTCCTTACTGGTCTTCCCAAAAACAGACTCAAACCCCTAAAATCTATTTTGCATGCTTCGGCAAGACTGATTTTCCTTGCAAATAGCTATTCCTCTGTTGAATCACTCTGTATGTCTCTACACTGGCTGCCTGTCTTCTACCGAATCCAATATAAAATACTTTTACTAACCTACAAGGCCATCAACAAAGCTGCACCAACATACATCTCCTCTCTTGTCTCAAAATATCTCCCAACTCGGCAACTCCGTTCTGCAAAAGATCTGCGTCTCTCATCCACCCTCATTACATCCTCCCATTCCCGGTTACAGGACTTTTTTCGGGCTGCACCCACTCTATGGAACTCTCTCCCTCGCACAATAAGACTCTCCTCTGTTCTACAAACTTTCAAGCGTTCTCTGAAAACCTACCTATTCAGACAAGCTTATAATATTCCTCAACCACCATCTTAACCTCACTACCTTTAGCCTGTTACACAATTTCACACAAGACAACTACCCCCGGACCAACATTGTTGTGTGACAGGATCATTTAGCTTATGAGTCACCTTACCTTTGCAGTCTGGCTGGGCCAAGATGCAAAATGTATACTTAACCTCATGTGTCAATCTCCCATTGTCCCATAGATTGTAAGCTTGCGAGCAGGGCCTTCTCACCTCTTTGTCTGTTTTAACCAGTTTGTTTATTAGTTTATTACGTTTGTCCCCAATTGTAAAGCGCTACGGAATATGTTGGCGCTATATAAATAAATGATGATGATGATGATGATGATCTAGCACTTATCCCTGTCCTGAAGCTCCTGCCGTCTTCGGGGGAAACTAGCCCTAGGGATTTGTCTCTCTCCAGATGGCCCCCTCCTCCATATCATCATTAGTATTATTATTATCCTTTATTTGTTAGACGCCACAAGATTTTAGCAGCGTTGTACACAGTACAAACAGTAGACTATACAGGGTGAAACAGTACTGAACAATAAACAAAAAATACCAATACTTCAGAAACTCCAGGCAGGCTAATGCAGTAAAGACAGAGCAGAAGAACAGGTAAGGAGACAGGAGGGAAGAGTGCCCTGCTCATACGAGCTTACATCCTAAGGGAGGGTAAACAAAAATCTGGCACAAAGGGAAGCCAGTTGAAGCATGGGGGAGAAAAGGGGGGCCGGGAGGAGAGAGGGGAGAACGAGTGGAGGAGATGAGGGGGTTAAGTGAATGGTTGGTAGGTTTTGAGGAACAGGTGAGTTTTAAGTGCCCATTTGAAGGAGCACAGATTAGAAGAGAGACAAATGGAGGGAGGGAGGTCGTTCCAGTGAATGGGGTCCGCACGGGAGAAGTCTTGGATTCTGGAGTGGGATGAGGTGATCAGAGTGGAGGAGAGGCGACGGTCATTGGCAGGAGTGTAAATGGAGAGGAGTTTAGAGATATAGGGGGCGGTAGACTGGAAGAGAGCCTTGTAAGTGATGGTAAGGAGTTTGAAAAGTATTCTGTAGGGGAAGGGGAGCCAGTGTAAAGCAAGGCAGAGAGGAGAGGCAGAGGAGGAGCGGCGTGAAAGGAAGATGAGTCTTGCAGCCGCATTGAGTATAGAGTGGAGGGGGGCGAGATGGGAGTGGGGGAGGCCGGTAAGGAGGAGGTTGCAATAATCGAGGCGGGAGATGATGAGTGCGTGGATGATCATTTTGGTGGCATCCTGAGAGAGGAAGGGTCGGATGCAGGCAATGTTTCGTAGTTGGAAGTGACAGGCTTGGGCAAGGGATTTAATGTGGGGGGCAAAAGAGAGAGAGGAGTCGAGGGTGACACCCAGGCAGCGGAGTTGGGTGACAGAGGAGATGGTGGTGTTGTTAACAATGATAGAGAGGTCATGGTGGGAGGGGAGTCTAGGGGGAGGAAAGACAATGAGTTCAGTTTTAGAGGTGCTAATTTTGAGAAAGCGCGAGGACATCCAGGAGGAGTTGGCAGAGAGGCAGTCAGATACACGAGAGAGGAGGGTGGAAGAAAGATCAGGAGAAGAGATGTAGAGTTGAATGTCGTCAGCATAATGGTGATACTGAAGACCGAAGGAGAAGATGAGAGCACCAAGGGAGGAGGTATAGAGCAAAAAGAGTAGTGGGCTGAGAACAGAGCCCTGAGGCACTCCTACAGGGAGAGGGGAGGGAGTGGAGGAAGAACCAGTATTATATACAGAGAAGGAACGGTTAGCAAGGTATGAGGTGAACCAGGCATGGACAGATCCAGAGAGGCCGAGAGAGAGAGAAGAGTTTGCAGCAGGAGGGGGTGGTCCATGGTGTTGAAGGCCACAGAGAGGTCAAGGAGGATGAATAGGGAGAAGTGACCCCTGGATTTGGCTGATAGGAGATCATTAGTAACTTTGGCCAGGGCAGTTTCGGTGAAGTGGAGGGAGCGGTAACCGGATTGGAGAGGGTTGAGGAGGGAATTGTCCGAGAGGTGTCTGGTGAGGCGGCTGCAGAAAATCCGCTCAAGTAATTTGGAGGCATAAGGGAGAAGTGAGATAGGGCAATAATTAGCAAGAGAGGTGGGGTCATCTTGTCTTCATCGGATGACGAGAATAGTGCAAACAATTATTCAAGTAGGTTTAACTAGGTTCAAACCCAGTGATGTCAGGATTCTTATTCTGATCTGTATTACAGAACTGGCAGAGCCCACAGGAAAACAGCCACATGTAGGGCGAGAGGAACGTTCATCACATCTTATACATAGGTGGTATTGTAACATTAATCATATCTATATTTGAATATACTGATGATGATGATGATGATATTGTGATGTCAAAATGTCAGAACAACTCAAATTAAAAGTCCTTTTCACATCCTTAGTTACTCATAGCTGCAGCGTATAATGTGGAACACTTTTAATCTCTTTTCTATGCTGATATTATTATATTTTAAAAAATGAAGAGCAGACCTTTTCCATTATTATTATGGTCATTATAGTTATTGCTATATGTCTCTTCTCTTGATGCATAAGGAACAGCACCACCCACAGTGAGAGAGATCATCATTTTAACTCCCGGGGCTAGATTTACTAAGAATTAAGTTTGGTGGCGGTTTTAAATCACCACACATCGCTGGCAGTTTAGCGGTCCAAACCGCTGAATTTACTATAGGGGGGTTTGAGGCTGCTATTTAAAAACGGCTGGCGATGTGTGGTGGATTGAAAACCGCTAAATCACCGGCGGTTTTGTCCAAACCGCCATGAAAACCGCCATCTAAAAGACATGACAGGATATTTTGTTTGAGCTATTTTGCCAGTCAGAACATAAGAGGAAGCACCATTGACATTTAAATTATTGGAGCAATCATTATTTTTTGATTAAGGGGCAAAATTATTTTAAATTAACTTATGGGGTCAAATTTAAATTTTCATTGTATTAAGGGGACAAAATTATTGAATTGTTATTTTATGTGGGCACTATGTTTTGTGAATTGTGAAACATAAATAATTATATCCACCATTAACAATCGGTTAATATTATTATATATTCACATTTCCCCATAATATAATATAATAATAATGTCCCCTTAAAAAAAAATTGCCCCATAAGCTAATTATACATTTTTTTTATCAATAAATATAATCAATAAATAATGATTGCCCTAATAATTTAAATGTCACTGGTGCTTTCTCTTATGTTCTGAATGGTAAAATAGCTTGAACAGCATGCAATCCCGCCACTCACTCGCTTTAGTAAATCCGGCGTTTTTAAAAGTGACGGAAAAATCGCCGAAAACTGGCTGTTTTACCGCTCTTTAGTAAATCTAGCCCCCAGTAACTTGAGGCTAAGATTACAAATCTGACTCAATATAAAAACCCCATTTATCACTGTCACATGTATAAATAATAATTTGAATGAAACTAAATAATCATCAGTAACCAAAATTCTTTAAAGGAACGTTGGCTGCACTTCAGGTATTGAGGCTTTCTAGAACACCAGTGTGAGTCATATCGTGTATGGGGGATTCCGGAACTATACGTTACATGATGATAAAAGCTTCTTCTCTCATCTTCACTAATGTAAGGTGGAAACAGTTCCTGTAGATAATGGATAGTATATGGTCTCAGAAGGCAGAAGGGAAGAATACCTTCACAGCCCTCCTCTGCACCCACCAACAATATACCAGTGAATCATGTACTATATGAACCTAGTTTCTAAAGCAACTAATCTTAAAGCATTTAACTCACAAAGCAAGACATACAAGGGTGACAGCTGCATCATCACAAATGGAAATCACACTGCTGCAGAAGGAAACATCACTGATGAATTGCACCAGCTAAAACATAAAGGAGCAATTAACACCGCCAAGCAGGACCGATATTCCAACTGCTTCAATATGTGGCACAGACATCTAAGACATAAGAACCCCGAAGCAATAAGTATGCTAAGCAAAGTAACATTAAAGTCGAATGACGTGATCCAGCTATGGAAGAAGTAGACAGAGAAGTACCGACTCTACCGTCAGTTAGCACAGCCATAAGCCTGTCATACATGGTCTAAACAGCACCACAATCCAAGCCAGGGTTGTGAAAGAAGAGGCAGAGACTGCCTAACCACAAGAAGCAGAAATGTATTAAAGCTGCTGATGAAGGAATGACGTCTGTCAACCAGCTCCAGACTTGAGAATCACATGATATGTAGTTGTCGAGTGGGGGTACTAGAATAATATTTATTTATATGCTTAATGAGACTCTACTATACTAAATGTGTTTTGTGATTTTACTCGGGAAATAAGTGTTTGGTATAGGCCAACAGCAAAATTGATATGAATAAAATCAAAATTAAATTATTTTTTTGTTGATCTCTCAACACTGCTGTCAAAGACGTGTGCCTAGTTTCTATACTCGGTAAATATTAGGGGCCTGATTCATTAGTGTTCTTATCTGCCGTTTTTTGCTTATCTTAAGCAAATCCACTCTGTGAATGCCCAGAAAAGGGAGATAAGAAGCAAATTCAAATGCGTAAGTGAATAATTTTTTAAGTTAATATGAAAATCCATCTTAACTTCACTCTTATCTCCCTGTTTCTTCTTAAAATAAGCATCTTAGCTTTTGCACAAGATAAGATCACTAATGAATCAGGCCCTAGATTATTATTATCGTAGATTTGTAAGGCGCCACAGTGCTCCACAGCGATGTACAGTAGGGAAAACAGTACATACATAACAGGGACATAGAAGGTAGACAAAATAAATGCAAACATGAAAACAAAGAGTAAGGAGGACCCTGCTCACTAGAGAGCTTACATTCTAAGTGGAAGAGGGCACAGCTGAAACCAAAGGAGCTAGTGTGGCTTAGATTGGAGATTGGGATAGTTGTATGGGTGCATTAGTGTGAATAGTGTTATCGAGCATAAGGTCACCTCTAATAAAAGAGATGTGTTTTTTAAAGAGCTTCTAAAGATTACTAGATACAGAGAGTGCTTGGCAAAACCTGGTGCAGTCCCATTGTTTTGAGTTGTGGTCACCAAATTGCGAGCATGAACGGGTAGAGCTTTATTGTGTCCTGTTGGGTTGGTGGTTCTTGACTAATTTGTCCCGATTTAAAAATCAGTAATGTTGAAAGGAATAAGATAGGAAGTACATGTACATATTATGCAGACATAGGGTATTATTGTCAAGGTATATTATTACTAAAGGTGTATTTTGCTCTATACCTTTCTCCAGCTCCACCGGGAAGAGATCCAGCCTCTCCACTCGTTTCTCAAGCTCATATTCTGCAGAGGCGGCCATGGGGTCCACATCATCGTTACGCCGGTCATATTCCTCATTGGAGTATGTGCTAAACACCTATGGGGGGGGGGGGCAAAGACTATTAGTTTTATTCAAGCACAGACCTATAACACTATTATGACAGAAAAATACACTGTTCAGGAATAACTTGGTAAAAACTGAAGTGGTTGGTTCACTCCCACAACCCATTGTTTAATATTTTTTAATAATTCATTAAGGCAGTCAACCTGTAATCTTAGCTGTGAAGTCATCAACTTCACCTGTTTTCCGGTCTTTTTAAACCGGTTACACTCTTGTGATATTTAATGTTTACCAAGTACTTTCTATTATAGGTTACGTTATGTCGAGTAATAACTTGGCTCACCAACACATTAATCTATGTCGTGCCACCAATGCTGTCTAAATGGACTGCAATAAAATACATGTCTCGGGGGTTATGTCAAGAAAATATTGTACGCATCATTTCATCATGGTATCTTCCAAGCCACCTATATCACTGCTGTTTGTGCGGACTGCATAGACAGGGCAACATTCAATGGATGACGAGATAAAAAATGTTGTGGGTACAAGTCTTACTTAAAGAGTGTACATTAAATATTTACCAAGCAACCCTTGAACTGCTAAAAAATGCCCCTTATAATTTGTTTTTAGTATATCTTACTCGTGCACATTGGCTTTAAAATTCAATGCTAGATAAAAGCGTAGACAAAACCCTGTACTTCCTCATCACTGTTAGAGCGTTGGAAGTGTGTGCTCAAAGTTTTGCTGCAGAATAATGTACAATGTACTTAATAAGAGCTCCCATAGGACTCCATTATTTTTTATGGCGCGCCAGCACTTCTGTACGATGCAGGAAAAGCAAACACATGGCAGAAAGTGCGTGAAAAGGTCCATTTGCCTACATTATTCTTTGGTCTATTAGCATTAAATTGTTTATATAGCGCCACTACTTCCGCAGCACTGTACAGAGAACTCACTCACATCAGTCCCTGCCCCATTGGGGCTTACAGTCTAAATTCCTTAACACACACACAGCCTCTTATTGGACCCATTGTCCCGTCATGACTTGTTTATTAAATTGCCCCACGAAAAGTCATCTGTCATTGTTGCTATGACAGATGACAATAGACGTGGCAAAAAAACAATCATTATTAAATAGGCCCTTTACACAGCACACCTCTAGCTTGTGCAGACTGAATGTAACAACATTTCAGATCATCGTCACTCTAAACTTAATGTAAGTGCAGAGACAGTTTCTTTTCTAAACCTAAATCCCTCTGTCTTTTCCTCCACAATGTCCTTCCGCTATATCTGTTATATAGACTCCATCCAAAAATGATATTGCCTATTATGATGTATAATGTAACTTAATTGGATAGCTCCTGATACTATGAAATGGAAACAAATGGTGGATTGCACCACTGTTTCCATGATTACAGAAGCTGCTGCAGAAGGTTAATTATTCATAACCTATGTGTCAAATGGCAGCATCAGTTTGTGGCATAGTTATCTACCAGTGATTCAAAGCAGATGTTAGTTTTCTATGTGGATTAAGGATTAATTTTGTCCACTGCTGGGTGATGTTGGTGGGGGGAAGATGAGAATTAGGATCACCTCACACTGCACCTGGACTGGCGTTCAGTATAAACAAAGCTTTAACACTTGAGGGAATATTTACTAAATTGTGGGTTTGAAAAAGTAGGGATGTTGTCTATAGCAACCAATCAGATATAAGCTGTCATTTTGTAGAATGTACTAAATTAATGATAACTAGAATCTGATTAGTTGCTATAGGCAACATCTCCACTTTATCAAACCTGTAGTTTAGTAAATATACCCATTAGTGTTTTTTTCATATCTTTCAAATTGTGCTTGAGGATCTAAGTGTTCATTGTTGACACATACTGTATAGCACATAAAATACCAAACTAGACATAATTTCTAAGGACAGTCCAGGATTTAAAGAGTTCTACTTTCTTCTACTGTTTGTAATGTTCACTATCTGTTATTATATATATATATATATATATATATATATATATATATATATATATATGCTATTTAGAGCTGTAATTCCATCAAAAGTATGTAGGTTTTTTTGTTTTTTTTTACCATAAATCACTCTGGTTATCCGAAAGAAGATAATTTGTTTTGTTCTATTTCCCTTAGCTTCTTTTTCCAAGCTTCTGTCAATGATTTACAGTATGCTAAGTATCTTGCTATTACCATGGCAACCACAGTCATATGACATATAATATAGGACAGCACAATGGCTTATTTGTTAGCATTCATGAGTTTGATTCCTGACTAGGGCCTTATCTGTGTGTATGGTTTCCTGTGTTTGTTTGCGTAGGTTTCCTCTGGATGTTTCAGTTTCCTCCCACACTGTAAGAATCTTTCTGATAGGTCAATTGGTTGTGATGGTGATGATAGTGAGCATCTTTTCAGCATGCTTGTTTATAGAATATTCCTTATTCTCCCTTTTTTTCTAACAACATATAGCCATTAGGAGATTTATGAATAGCTGGCTCTGACTCAGGTTACTCTCGCCTCAAGAATGAGCTTGAGAGCTGAAATGAAAATATTTTTCAGCTGAGAGACTGTATCTCTCAGTAGCAGCCAAATATCCAGTAGCAGTTTTTGCAAATGGGAAACAGGATTTGGAGGACAACCTGGAAAAATGAGCTTCATGTTTCAAAGCTACAAAATTTGGTACAAGAAATAGTCTATATGGTACTGTTACTGTTGGTGCTTTTCTATGCATTATTATGGCTGAATACACACAAAATTTGCATTTGTGCACTCAACATACTTATGTCCCTCTTTCCAAAAGTGCAGAGGTCTGTGTGGAGATGCACAGAGATTGGTGGAGTGATGTGCAGAGCTGTGAGGGGAGATGTGCAGAGTTGTGAGGGGAGATGTGCAGAGCTGTGAGTGGAGATGTGCAGAGCTGTGAGGGGAGATGTGCAGAGCTGTGAGGGGAGATGTGCAGAGCTGTGAGGGGAGATGTGCAGAGCTGTGAGGGGAGATGTGCAGAGCTGTGAGAGGAGATGTACAGAGCTGTCAGGGGAGATGTGCAGAGCTGTCAGGGGAGATGTGCAAAACTGTGAGAGGAAATGTGCAGAGCTGTGAGGGGAGATGAGAAGTGCCCTGAGGGGAGATGTGCAGAGCTGTGAGAGGAGTTGTTCAGAGCTGTGAGAGGAGTTGTGCAGAGCTGTGAGAGGAGTTGTGCAGAGCTGTGAGAGGAGTTGTGCAGAGCTGTGAGGGGAGATGTGCAGAGCTGTGAGTGGAGATGTGCAGAGCTGTGAGGGGAGATGTGCATGTGCAGAGCTGTGAGGGAAGATGTGCAGAGCTGTGAGGGGAGATGTGCAGAGCTGTGAGGGGAGATGTGCAGAGCTGTGAGGGGAGATGTGCAGAGGTGTGAGAGGAGATGTGCAGAGGTCAGTGGGGTAATGTGCAGAGCTGTGAGGGGAGATGAGAAGAGCTGTGAGGGGAGATGAGAAGTGCCCTGAGGGGAGATGAGAAGTGCCCTGAGGGGAGATGTGCAGAGCTGTGAGAGGAGTTGTGCAGAGCTGTGAGAGGAGTTGTGCAGAGCTGTGAGAGGAGTTGTGCAGAGCTGTGAGAGGAGATGTGCAGAGGTGTTAGGGGAGATGAGAAGTGCCCTGAGGGGAGATGTGCAGAGCTGTGAGGGGAGATGTGCAGAGCTGTGAGGGGAGATGTGCAGAGCTGTGAGAGGAGATGTGCAGAGGTGTGAGGGGAGATGTGCAGTGGTGTGAGGGGAGATGTGCAGAGGTCTGTGGGGAGATGTGCAGAGCTGTGAGAGGAGATGTGCAGAGGTGTGAGGGGAGATGTGCAGTGGTGTGAGGGGAGATGTGCAGAGGTCTGTGGGGAGATGTGCAGAGGTCTGCGGGGAGATGTGCAGAGGAGTGAGGGGAGATGTGCAGAGGTGTGAGGGGAGATGTGCAGAGGTGTGAGGGGAGATGTGCAGAGCTGTGAGAGGAGATGTGCAGAGGTGTGAGGGGAGATGTGCAGTGGTGTGAGGGGAGATGTGCAGAGGTCTGTGGGGAGATGTGCAGAGGTCTGCGGGGAGATGTGCAGAGGTGTGAGGGGAGATGTGCACAGCTGTGAGAGGAGATGTGCAGAGCTGTGAGGGGAGATGTGCAGAGGTGTGAGGGGAGATGTGCAGAGGTGTGAGGGGAGATGTGCAGAGGTGTGAGGGGAGATGTGCAGAGGTGTGAGGGGAGATGTGCAGAGGTCAGTGGGGTAATGTGCAGAGGTGTGAGGGGAGATGTGCAGAGGTCTGAGAGGAGATGTGCAGAGGTGTGAGAGGAGATGTGCAGAGGTGTGAGGGGAGATGTCCAGAGGTGTGAGGGGAGATGTGCAGAGGTGTGAGGGGAGATGTGCAGAGGTGTGAGGGGAGATGTGCAGAGGTGTGAGGGGAGATGTGCAGAGGTGTGAGGGGAGATGTGCAGAGGTGTGAGAGGAGATTTGCAGAGGTGTGAGAGGAGATGTGCAGAGCTGTGAGAGGAGATGTGCAGAGCTGTGAGGTGAGATGTGCAGAGCTGTGAGGGGAGATGTGCAGAGCTGTGAGGGGAGATATGCAGAGGACTGTGGAGAACTGTGCAGAGTTCTGTGGGGATATGTGCAGAGTTGTGAGGGGAGATGTGCAGAGGTCAGTGGGGTAATGTGCAGAACTGTGAGGTGAGATGTGCAGAGCTGTGAGAGGAGATGTGCAGAGCTGTGAGGTGAGATGTACAGAGCTGTGAGAGGAGATGTGCAGAGCTGTGAGGGGAGATGTGCAGAGCTGTGAGGGGAGATATGCAGAGGACTGTGGAGAACTGTGCACAGGTCTGTGGGGATATGTGCAGAGTTGTGAGGGGAGATGTGCAGAGGTCAGTGGGGTAATGTGCAGAGCTGTGAGGGCAGATGTGCAGAGCTGTGAGGGGAGATGTGCAGAGGTGTGAGGGGAGATGTGCAGAGGTGTGAGGGGAGATGTGCAGAGGTATGAGAGTAGATGTGCAGAGGTGTGAGGGGAGATGTGCAGAGGTGTGAGGGGAGATGTGCAGAGGTATGAGGGGAGATGTGCAGAGGTATAAAGGGGAGATGTGCAGAGGTGTGAGGGGAGATGTGCAGAGGTGTGAGGGGAGATGTGCAGAGGTGTGAGGGGAGATGTGCAGAGGTGTGAGGGGAGATGTGCAGAGGTGTGAGGGGAGATGTGCAGAGGTCTGTGGGGAGATGTGCAGAGGTGTGAGGGAGATGTGCAGAGGTCTGTGGGGAGATGTGCAGAGGTCTGTGGGGAGATGTGCAGAGGTGTGAGGGGAGATGTGCAGAGGTGTGAGGGGAGATGTGCAGAGCTGTGAGAGGAGATGTGCAGAGTTGTGAGAGGAGATGTGCAGAGTTGTGAGAGGAGATGTGCAGAGGTGTGAGAGGAGATGTGCAGAGGTGTGAGAGGAGATGTGCAGAGCTGTGAGGTGAGATGTGCAGAGCTGTGAGAGGAGATGTGCAGAGCTGTGAGGTGAGATGTGCAGAGCTGTGAGGGGAGATGTGCAGAGGTGTGAGGGGAGATATGCAGAGGACTGTGGAGAACTGTGCAGAGTTCTGTGGGGATATGTGCAGAGTTGTGAGGGGAGATGTGCAGAGTTGTGAGGGGAGATGTGCAGAGTTGTGAGGGGAGATGTGCAGAGTTGTGAGGGGAGATGTGCAGAGGTCAGTGGGGTAATGTGCAGAACTGTGAGGTGAGATGTGCAGAGCTGTGAGAGGAGATGTGCAGAGCTGTGAGAGGAGATGTGCAGAGCTGTGAGGGGAGATGTGCAGAGTTGTGAGGGGAGATATGCAGAGGACTGTGGAGAACTGTGCACAGGTCTGTGGGGATATGTGCAGAGTTGTGAGGGGAGATGTGCAGAGGTCAGTGGGGTAATGTGCAGAGCCTTGAGGGGAGATGTGCAGAGGTCAGTGGGGTAATGTGCAGAGCTGTGAGGGCAGATGTGCAGAGCTGTGAGGGGAGATGTGCAGAGGTGTGAGGGGAGATGTGCAGAGGTGTGAGGGGAGATGTGCAGAGGTATGAGGGTAGATGTGCAGAGGTGTGAGGGGAGATGTGCAGAGGTGTGAGGGGAGATGTGCAGAGGTCTGTGGGGAGATGTGCAGAGGTCTGTGGGGAGATGTGCAGAGGTGTGAGGGGAGATGTGCAGAGGTGTGAGGGGAGATGTGCAGAGTTGTGAGAGGAGATGTGCAGAGTTGTGAGAGGAGATGTGCAGAGGTGTGAGAGGAGATGTGCAGAGCTGTGAGGTGAGATGTGCAGAGCTGTGAGAGGAGATGTGCAGAGCTGTGAGGTGAGATGTGCAGAGGTGTGAGGGGAGATGTGCAGAGGTGTGAGGGGAGATGTGCAGAGGTGTGAGGGGAGATGTGCAGAGGTGTGAGGGGAGATGTGCAGAGGTGTGAGGGGAGATGTGCAGAGCTGTGAGGTGAGATGTGCAGAGCTGTGAGGTGAGATGTGCAGAGCTGTGAGGGGAGATGTGCAGAGCTGTGAGGGGAGATGTGCAGAGCTGTGAGGGGAGATATGCAGAGGACTGTGGAGAACTGTGCAGAGTTCTGTGGGGATATGTGCAGAGTTGTGAGGGGAGATGTGCAGAGGTCAGTGGGGTAATGTGCAGAACTGTGAGGTGAGATGTGCAGAGCTGTGAGAGGAGATGTGCAGAGCTGTGAGGTGAGATGTACAGAGCTGTGAGAGGAGATGTGCAGAGCTGTGAGGGGAGATGTGCAGAGCTGTGAGGGGAGATATGCAGAGGACTGTGGAGAACTGTGCACAGGTCTGTGGGGATATGTGCAGAGTTGTGAGGGGAGATGTGCAGAGGTCAGTGGGGTAATGTGCAGAGCCTTGAGGGGAGATGTGCAGAGGTCAGTGGGGTAATGTGCAGAGCTGTGAGGGCAGATGTGCAGAGCTGTGAGGGGAGATGTGCAGAGGTGTGAGGGGAGATGTGCAGAGGTGTGAGGGGAGATGTGCAGAGGTATGAGGGTAGATGTGCAGAGGTGTGAGGGGAGATGTGCAGAGGTGTGAGGGGAGATGTGCAGAGGTATGAGGGGAGATGTGCAGAGGTGTGAGGGGAGATGTGCAGAGGTGTGAGGGGAGATGTGCAGAGGTGTGAGGGGAGATGTGCAGAGCTGTGAGGGGAGATGTGCAGAGCTGTGAGGTGAGATGTGCAGAGGTGTGAGGGGAGATGTGCAGAGGTATGAGGGTAGATGTGCAGAGGTGTGAGGGGAGATGTGCAGAGGTGTGAGGGGAGATGTGCAGAGGTATGAGGGGAGATGTGCAGAGGTGTGAGGGGAGATGTGCAGAGGTGTGAGGGGAGATGTGCAGAGGTGTGAGGGGAGATGTGCAGAGCTGTGAGGGGAGATGTGCAGAGCTGTGAGGTGAGATGTGCAGAGGTGTGAGGGGAGATGTGCAGAGCTGTGAGGGGGGATGTGCAGAGCTGTGAGGGGAGATGTGCAGAGGTGTGAGGGGAGATGTGCAGAGGTCTGTGGGGAGATGTGCAAAGGTCTGTGGGGAGATGTGCAGAGGTGTGAGGGGAGATGTGCAGAGGTCTGTGGGGAGATGTGCAGAGGTGTGAGGGGAGATGTGCAGAGGTGTGAGGGGAGATGTGCAGAGATCTGTAGAAACGTGCAGAGGACTGCGAGGGATGATGTGAAGAGGTCTGTTGGGCATTATGCAAAGTTCTTTGGGAGACATGCAGAGTAAAGTGTGGCACTGCTGAAGGGTGGCACATGTTGGGTAGATGTAGTGTCCCAGATCTGTACGAATTGCGATGATAATATATTTCTATCATATTCAATGATCAGATCATGTTGAATATGTGTAGTGTCCTATAACTTTATAAAGTGTTTTACAATTGTATTATGATTATATCTTGTGGTTCGGCCATGTTGGGTGAATAGTGTTCTATTTCTGCGAGTGTGATATAATTTTATTACGATCATGTCCAATGGTCAGGTCATGTTGAGTAGATGTAATGTCCTATTTCTGTCTGAAGTGCAACATAATTTTATTATAGTTATGTCCAGTGGCCAGATCATGTTGCTAGGTGTAATGTGTTATGTATGTACAATATGTAATTGAATTGTATTATGATCTTGTCCAGTGATTAGACTGTATTGGATAGGGTCATTGTTCTCTGTCTGTATAGCATGTAATAGAATTGTATTATGTTAATTTCAAGTGGTCAGATAATTCTGGGTAAATGTAGTATTCTATGTTTGTATAAAGTGTAATATAAATAGAATTATGATCATTTCAATTGGACAGATTGTGTTGTGTAGGCATAGTGATCTATGTCTCTATAGGGTGTAGAAGAGTTGTATTATGATCATGCCCAGTTATCAGGCCATGTAGGATAGATGTAGTGCTCAATGTCTTTAGGATAGTATTATTTTCATCATGTACAGTGATCCAGTCATGTTAGGTAGATGTAGTGACCTATATTTGCATAGGGTACATCATAATTGTATCATGAACATGTTTATTGTCATATCATGTTGGGTTCGTGTAGTGTTCTGTATCTATATAGATTGTAATAGAATCATTTTAGAATTATATCTAGTGTTCTATGTCTGTATAGGGCTAGGCACTGTGAGTGTAGTTGGATATTATTATAATCATGTCCAATGTTCTGGACATGTTGGGTAGATGTAGTGTCCTATTTTTTTATACAGTGTAACATAATTGTATCTTGATTATGGCTAGTGGTCAGGTCATGTTGGGTATAATTGTATTATAATTTCTAGTGGTTTAGTCCTGTTAGGTAGATGTCGTGTCCTATGTCTGTATAGAGTATAATAGAATTGTATTATTATAATTTCTAGTGCTCAGGTCATGTTTGGTAGATGTCATGTCCTATGTCTGTATAGAGTATAATAGAATTGTATTATTATAATTTCTAGTGCTCAGGTCATGTTTGGTAGATGTCGTGTCCTATGTCTGTATAGAGTATAATAGAATTGTATTATTATAATTTCTAGTGCTTAGGTCATGTTTGGTAGATGTCATGTCCTATGTCTGTATAGAGTATAATAGAATTGTATTATTATAATTTCTAGTGGTCAGGTCATGTTAGGTAGATGTTGTGCCCTATGTCTGTATAGAGTATAATAGAATTTTATTATTATAATTTCTAGTGGTCAGGTCATGTTAGGTAGATGTCGTGTCCTATATCTGTATAGAGTATAATAGAATTGTATTATTATAATATCTAGTGGTCAGGTCCTGATAGGTAGATGTTGTGCCCTATGTCTGTATAGAGTATAATAGAATTGTATTATTATAATTTCTAGTGGTCATGTCATGTTAGGTAGATGTCGTGTCCTATATCTGTATAGAGTATAATAGAATTGTATTATTATAATATCTAGTGGTCAGGTCATGTTGAGCAGATGCCACGTCCAATGTCTGTATACAGGGCTGCCATCAGAAATTGCAGGGCCCAGTACAAATGTAACAGGCAAGGCCCCCCTCCTTCTTTCTCTCACCCCACCTTCATTTTTAAATTATTCTCTACCCAACATTTGCCCTCCCATTCTCTACAGTCACCCCCCAACCCCGATTCCATATAACCCATAGTTTACTTACCTCTCTGTGTCTTGCTGTCTCCTTTTGGCTCCTGTATATTGACAGCGTTGTGACGTTATTAATTAATCTCTGTCCTGGCTGGGACTGGAGCAATAAGCGGCAGCTGTGGGGACCCACATCTTTGGAGCGGAGGCAGACATGCTGCCTAAAAGGTGGCCCACTGCCGCATACTTAATTACACGCAGAGGTCTCTCCCCACACCACCTCTTACATCTCAGGCGCAGCTGCTGCCTAGAAATGGCGCACGCTACCTCGCTTAATTCACTGTGGAGGTCCCCACCCCTAATAAATTTGCTTTGGCCCAGGGTTGGTAGGGCCCCATTCTGCTGTTGGGCCCCATACTGCTGTACTCCCTGCACCCCCCTGATGGCGGCCCTGTCTGTATAGAGTGTAATAGAATTGTATTATGTCCCGCGTTAAGGTCTTGTTGGGTAGATGTAGTGGCCTATGTTTGTATAGAGTGTAAGAGAATTGGATTTATTATAATGCCCAGTGGTTAGGTCATGTTGCAGCGATGTAGTATACTATGTCTTTATACAGTGTAACAGAATTGTATTATGATCATGTCAAGTGATCAGCTTATGTTGGCTAGGTGTAGTCTCCTATGTTTCTATAGATAGTGTAATCAAATTGTATTATAATTATATCCAATGGTCAGATCTTATTGCATAGATGTTGAGTCCTATATTTGTATAAAATGTAATAGAATTGTATTATGTACATGTGCAGTGACTTGTATTGGGCAGTGATCAGGTCATGTAGGGCAGATTATTATTATCCTATATTCATAAAGAGCTGACATACTACACAGCCATATACATTGATTGGATCATGGCATAAACAAATTACATGCAATCCATGAAGCAAACTGTATATGTAGTGCATTATGTCTTTATAGGGTTCTCCACAGGACACGTACAGATTCAAATGTCCTAAAGCAAATTGTTTCTGGAAATTGTTGTTAACTATTGCCACGTATGTATACAATATAATTTATTATGTTATAGCATCATTCATGTTTTAAACATCCACTTCGACACTACATATATACTGTGTGGATTCATGCAGGAGTTGAGGACTGGCCATTTGCAAATGTAATCTGGGATGGAAAGGTCTAGTTACAGGTCAGATCCATTCTATATCTATAACTATATATATATATATATATATATATATATATATATATACATACATATATATATATATACACACACATACACGCACACGCGACCAGTGATAGGCAGCACAACTTTTAAGAGGCCTCATAAGTGGCCCTAGGTTCTGCAAGTGGGCTACATGTTACCTCATCAGATAACATTATAAGATCAGAACACCAGTATGAAGAGTTCACACAATCCAACAGTACATTATTCTATGACTGACTAGCCAAGCTGTTGAAAAAGACGTCACTATTCATTCAGGGACTAACCTGCTACATAGACCTATTAATAGAGGGAAAGCATGACACAGCCACTGAATATAATTATAATACATTTACTTAGATATCTTAACACACTCTTTTAATAGCCAAGAACTGCCTCAGGACCAGAACACAGTATAAGAAAAACGGCACAAAGCAATGTATTAATATTACAATCAGGAAGACTGCAAGCAACAAACATTTCCAGGGACACATTTTATAACCTGGCACTGTCCCTGAAAATTAGAAACAGTTGGTAAGTTTGCCTTGCGCACACACACCGGACACCAGTCTAGTGTTCTCTGAAGCACAGGTTTTTGTATAATTTGTTACCTTTTTGTTATCAAATATACCCATTTCTCTTTATTAATATATGCCAATCTGATATTCATACAGTTTTGTATGATAGATATACACACACAGCTCTGTCTGTGTGTACCAGTCATATACTGTATTGTACTATACATGCAAATTATAGATATCAATTATAAAACTCCCCATCAGACTTGAATTTGACCACTAACACTCCACTTTACAGTCTAACTACCCCTAACGGCCTCTGTGTTTAAAACATATGATATTTTACAGTGCATTCTATAGATCAGTAGTAGGTAACTTGTGTCTCCACAGCTGTTATGGACCTACAAGGATGCTGGGACTTGTAGTTCCACCACAGCTAGAGAGACCCAGTTTGCCCCTGTCTGCTTTAAATAAGCAGCACCCAATAGCCTAGACTGTTGACACCCAGTGTTTTATTTGGGATATGGACTTTATTGCTGCAAGACCCAAATGTGTAATAAGCACAGCATGACTCCACACAGCAGTGCCAGTGCAGCTGGGTTAGTGTGCCGGAATATTAATTCTCTAAATAACCCCAATAACAGGAAGTGTGGGGACTACCTCCCCCTCACCACACACACACCCTGCCACTGTCCCCACAGCAGGAAGTGTCATACACACACACACACACACTTCCTCCATTCAAACAGCTGAATGTGTAGTATAGCAGAGAAAACCACTAGCCCCGCTGAGAGAACGGATCTGTGTCTACGGACACACACAGACAGACAGACAGACAGACAGAATCATTAAGACCAAAGCAATTTCTTATCACATTGATGTCTATATATTATGTGTCAGTGGTAACATACAATACCGAGAGGGAGCATGTTTGTGTCGATAATGTATAGTAAGGGAGCTTTTATATTACTGCTGGTGTCATGGAGACACTACATGCCTTAACATATGCTGTACCATTCCTGGACTCTGTGCAGCAGCCTATGTGACTTTCTGTCCTGTTTTAGCTGATGAGAATACAGTCACATTGGTTGAATATATATTAAAAATATAGGGACGTTGGTATTCAATGGACGCATGATTTGAAATTGTAACTGTATATTGGCAGAATCATATTCTGTCACTACCCCGGCTAAAAAATAACCCAGCAGTGTAGTAAATTGGACACAACATGGTTTGTGTGCCTAGATGCCTTACCTTAATTGGGGACGTGCTGAAGCGTATCTTTCGTGTTGGAGCCTGCTCCTCTTCTTCTGAGAGACCCTCAATCTCCTGGCAACTGGTGACCGCTTCATAAAATCCATCCTCATCTTCATCCAAACCACTTCCCCCAGAATCCTCCCCTAGTCCACTGTAAGCACTGAGTTCTATTACTTCAACCTCAGACCAGTCTTCCCTCTTGTAGTCATCCTCTGCCACCTCTCCTTCAGCCTCTTCCTCCAGCTCTGCTTCCCGCGCCGTTACCCCTTTTGCTTCTGAGCCGCCATTCTCAATTCCAGTGTTGGCCGACCCCTCATTTTTCGTTGCCTCTGTCTCCTTAACTACGTCAGTTTCAGACTCCCCACTCTCTTCCACTTCCACTGGTTTGATTTTACAAATTTCCTGGACTGTAGCAGGCCTGTGAGGAACATCTCCAGTCTTTCCCAAGGTTTTCTTTTCTTCTGTGGCCTTGGCTGCTTCTGGTTGGAAAATTCTTGTCCGCCGACTGGTTGAACCTTTGATGGGAACTTTGTGAATGTTATTGCGGAGGTCTGCATTCTCAAACACAGCACTCAATTGGCTGACAGTAGGTGAGACGGCCTCTGTGTCCAGTTTGTCAAGTGACTCTGTGCTCCCACCAAACCTCACCACAACATCTAGTTTTCTGTCCTGGAACCCACCTCTCTCTTTACGCAGGAAAATTCTGTTGGTAGTCTCCTTTTCTTGGAGATTCTTCTCAAATACACGGCGTGCCTCCTGCAGTTTGGAGGGCTGTCTGTCTGTAGGTGTGTCGAAACGGCTTACCCTCTCTGAGACGCTAGTTCCTAGCTTCAAAAGGGCGCTATGGTTGACGTTTTCATTCAGGCTGCCGGCCCGCGGCAAAGTCAGTCGAGATGGCTTTTCTTTTGCTTTGCCAGTTTCATTCTCACTACCTGCTGGACCTGTCCCCATCTGTAGGAACATATTTTTGATACGGTGAACATTGGAACCATATTTGCACCTTGATTTACGCGCCTCCTCAGATTCCATCTCAGGCACCCCATCTTTTCCAGTGCGCAGTGTCTGCACCCCAACCTCATATGCATTCCTGTGTGGAGAGGAACTCCTGGGTCCCCCACCTGGGGTCTTACCCTCTGTCTTCATCATTTTTGGGATGTAGGATGTGGGTACCCAGATCTCATAGTCCTCTTCCCTCCTCCTCCAGCCTCGTCCTCTTTTTGTGTCTGTCACATCAAGCTGAGAGAAGCATCTTCTCTATTGTATCACGGAGCAGTGAAATCTATCTGGCACAGCTATGAAGCAGAGCTATGAAAAACACAGTCACCCAACATGTCACTGTAGCTGATGCATCCTGGCCTAAACTAGCATCACGAAAGGCAACATCCTCCTTCCTCCTTTCTCTCTGTGACCCCCCCTCCCCTCTCTCTGTATCACTCCCCCTCTCTTGCGCTCTCCCTTTTTTCCTGCCTTCTGCAATCTGAAGGGGTTCCTGCAGGGTCCTATAGAGAGAATGATTGCTGGAGCTGAACAAAAACAGAGAAACAGAGAGGGAGGGAGGGATTACAGAAAAAGAGTGATCCATCTGTCAAAATGTATTACAGGGCTGGAAAAAGATAATGAATAGTTGTTTAGTCTTACTGTGCACATAGAAATATAAAAATTATTTTGGTGCATTTTATATGTGTGACCATTTTATACATACATTTTATTTTGAAATGTTATATGATTTATTTTTTTATTATTTTATTATCTATTTTTTTTATTATTTTTTAATTTATTTATGAAATGTAACACTGCATTACAAGGATGTATCTGTAATCTGCAGTAATGAGAAATCAAGAATCATCTATTCAGATGCATACACCCCACCAACAACTTAATTGTAGGGGTTTCCACTACAAGGGGGCCTGTCAGTCACAGATCTCATACATGTTTATTTGTTGAGTAACAGTTTTATAGAGTTTCATTTATCAAGTGGAAATGTGCTTTAAAGCGTGTTACAAGGGGTATTCAGAAAAAAATCATGACAGACAAAATTGATTTTAAAACATAAAGCCTGTCTGCCTTACAGGCTTGTATATACAGAATATAAGCATGTTGGGGGCTGTAGTCATATGTAGACAGAAATATACCTAACTAGTGAGTTTATTTAAGAATACAGCCTAGACGGTATATACCAATACAGGTTTATATTTTGATTGTAAGCTCTGTATTATGGGTAGGGGTTTTTATATTATATTTAAGCTTTTTGTAAATAATAA
Source organism: Mixophyes fleayi (assembly GCF_038048845.1). NCBI lineage: Eukaryota > Metazoa > Chordata > Amphibia > Anura > Limnodynastidae > Mixophyes > Mixophyes fleayi. The sequence goes on along the minus strand of NC_134407.1, from coordinate 172,865,796 downwards.
AGATGTTGTCATGGTAACAAGATAATATATTGATGTTATCAGGTGACAGACAGATTGTATTAATTCTGATGTATTAAGATGGCAGCTAACCTGGAAAAGACTCCTTCTCTTATTAAGTATGGTGTTTACAGTAGCCACAGTCATAAGAAGGTGATATAGTTCACTCAACATATATTCTCCTTCTATACACAACCCTCTGACCAACACTGCTGTGTGACTGGATCATATCCCCCACTAGGCACTTTTTCCCACTGCAATCTGGCTGGACCAATATACACTCTACATAGTGTACAGCACTTAAACTCCTGTTTTCCTATAGATTGTAAACTTGGATGAAGAGACCTCTGTCTCTGTCTGCGAATACCCATGTGTCTATTTATGACAGTGCGATCAGCCATAAACCTGGAGAAAACAGCTGTTTTCTCCAGAGACTGGGCATCGCACAATTTATGAAAAGGATAACCCAAAGGAAAAATCAGAGATTTCTACTGTATTAACCTACTTTTCCTGGGTTACCGCAGTTCCCATAGAACTCTATGGGGGCTGCATTGTTAGTAATTTACTAAGCAGTGAAAAGCATTGCTTTTCGCTGCAAATTTATCCCATCTCATTATGGAGTTATATTATCTGTTCTATGGGGTCCACTGAAGCCGGTTTGGCTTTGCATGTTCACCTGCCAGGTCAAATCCTATGCGAATGCGCGAACTTTAGCAGCGCATGCGCAGTTCAGATTCGGCATTCGCCGGAAGCAGGGAGCTCTTCGCCGGGCTCCCTGAGTAGCCCAGTAAATAGCAGCAGTGTTTCAATATGCATTGCTGTAATTGTAAAAGGCTGCAGAGTATGCTGACTCTATATAAATAAAGGTTATTATTATTATTATTATTATTATTAATAATAAAAATAATAATAATAATAATAGTAATAGTGGAGTCACACCTACTTGTTCTCAGTATACAGTGTGAAATTATGGTGGTGTTTCCATGTTTTGTTTTGTTTTTTCACATGAAGTTTTTCTGTATACAGCATGCGACCTTTTAGCATTTGGTTAAACGCAGTAGAATAGTTCTATGAATATATTTCCCCCAAACCTGTTAAACCTTAAATTTCAGGAGCATGAACACTACAGGAATAATCATTACTGGAAAAAAGTGACTATATATTTCCCACCAGATAAGCATTAATCATTTTTCTATTTGGTACGCGGCCACTTGGTCACTTTAAATTCTGTTTATTATTGATTTATGATATCAAACTATGGGGCCTATTTATCAAACAGTGTACACTAATTAAAGGACACTTAGGGGGGAATTTAATTCCCCCCGAATTAGCGAGGCATCAAAGTTATTACCATTATTACAGTAATTTTAACCCGGCTTTCTGCTCGCGGCCAATTGAATTCCCCCCCTACCGTGATTTCTGGTGCACATTGGAGTATCATTGAAAAATTTATGCTTTGCAGTTTGTATAATTTTTTTAAGCAGTCACCATCAAATAGTGACTGCTCCCTACTGCAATCTAACAAGTTCCGAAAAAGAGATTTTTTTCGGAAACTTGTTATGTTATTATTTGTACGCACATACATCATCGGCAATGGTCTTTTCTTTTGCTCCGAAGAGCAGAGCTGGACAGCGCAAGTGCAGAGGGATCATGTGATCCCTCCCTGTAAGATGACAACGGTTCGCTCTTCACACTGCACAGTAGGGTTCTCTGTGCGCATACCCAATTTTTCGATCGGTGCATGTGCACAGGTATTCAAAGCAGGAAACCAGATCGCAATCAAGACCGCAAGTGAAGAGCCAGTGTAAAGGTAAGTGTTACACTTCACAGGAACAGCCGGTTTTCGGAATGGTTGTTCCTGTGGAGATTTTTTAATAACTATGAGAAATAGTTCAATCCTTATCAATGCGATTAGGATTGAAAACTGTTTTTCATTTTTTGCGGGGGTTGATAAATGTGCCCCTATGTCTGGCGCTTTCTTTTTTATGTTTATATAGGCTTAGCATCTGCAATTGGATGTCATTGAAGTGAAGCAGCCTACTCTATATTACTTTTGAGCACGTGTGTCCACTTTACTTTCGTTGCACTGATCGCTGTTGTTTTTTCACTTTTGTTGGTTTATTGCACATTTAAACGTGTACGAAATTAAAGAAGAACCTTAATCCTGATTATTTTTAAGATAAATTACATCTGATTTATTGTCACTGTATAAATAACATTTCTGTAAACAGTTGAGCACAATATATTCTGCAATTACACAATGTGCTGTTCTATGGCAGTATAGTCTAGTGGTACCTAGTGCATTACTGAATCTGTCTGTCATTTGTTTGTGCTTAATAAACAGACCCTACACACGCCTCACATCATGAAGACAAAACATACCTATATGTAAGGATTACCTCAAATAAACAACTGATTTTAATTCAAATTAAAATGTAAAGCATATTATATTAGCCTGTGTGAATAGAGGATAATTTGTTTCCAAACACGCTGATAGAATTTTATTTATTGATCCCATTCTGCAGTGTGAGGAAGATTCATTTGCAGATGACTGAGAGCCAGCAGCAATGCTTATACTTCTGTTCATTTAACCATGGCGCATTTGTCCTTATCTGGCTGTCTTTGCTAATATGGTGTTGAAATGGCTGCTACTGGTGAGCTGTGTCAGTTATTATTGTGTCATGAGGTTTGGTAAGGGTCTGTGTGCCTCTGTGTCTGGAATTAGATGACTGAAGCAGAAAACTACACCTCCCAGAATTCAGCATGTGCAGAGAACAGCTGGATAGGAGAGGAGGTGGGTGGGGGGATTGTGGCAGAAGGAAGGGATAGGAGAGTGGGGGTGGAAGAGACAGTGCTGTGTTGCATGGTAACAGGTTTGTAAGCAGAGCTGACAGCAGGATAATGAGGGCTATGGCATGCTAGTGAACTGCACACGCGTGGTTTGGCTTATTCTGGGAGCATGTTGTGTGCTCTGGTGTGTAGGAGTATAACAATTCTGCCTTCTTAAAAGACAAAAAAATACAGAGCTTGTTCTTGTTAGGGACAGGTTACAATTGCTTAGAGATGCTTCACTTACGTGTTATTACTGTGCTAAATTTTATTTTTATGAATTATGGGGCTCATTTACAAAGTGGACGCATTTACACTCAGAATGCATGGGCAGCACGTTGGCTTAGTGGTTAGCACATATATCTCACAGCACTGGGGTCATGAGTTCGATTCCCGACCATCAGGGGCGGGCTGGGCCGGGGGGCAGGGGGGCATCGGCCCCCCGGGCCGCTCAGAATCACGGCTGTTAGGGCCGCCCGCTCCCCGGAAGTAATATCAATGTGATGCGGCCGTGCAGGTTTCCTCCGGGTGCTCCGGTTTCCTCCCACAATCCAAAAACATACTAGTAGGTTAATTGCCCGCTATCAAAACCCTAGTCTGTCTGTGTGTGTCTTAGGGAATTTAGACTGTAAGCTCCAATGGGGCAGGAACTGATGTGGGTGAGTTCTCTGTAAAACGCTGTGGGATTAGTGGTGTTATATAAATAAATGATGATGAAGATGCACACAGGAACGGCGTAGGTTCTGTGGACACAATAGGCGGAGCATCCGCCTTAGGCATTGCGCGCCTCAGCAAATTGCTGCTTCTTACCTTAGTAGGCAGGAGGAAAGGGGATGGCGTTTCCTGTTCTTAGACTGGCAATGTGGCACTGGACTCTGACATCATAGCGAAGCACCACACTCCCAGCATATCTCAGACATGGAGGAGCAGCAGTTGGCAGCTATATCCTAGGTTTACCTAATTGTAATGCCAGCCATGGATGCATGAAAAAAAAAGGTGTACTTATGTGTATATGTCATACACAAGTTAACCCGTGCATGATACTCATGCATTCAAGTCAAATCAAGCTACTTAAGGTGTTACAAAAAGGTTCTTGTCATGCATTTGGGCCTAGCCCAGGCCTCCTCAGGGGAAGAGCGTTACTTCCCGACGCAAGCGCCCTTTTTTAACATGGTTTTGTCCACATGTCACCACCTCATCATTTTTCTCCATCACCTCATCCTTCATCTTCATCGCCACATCCTTCATCAAGCTACTTAAGGTGTTAAAAACTCCTCACTGTCACTTCTCCTTCAAGAAATATGTAGGTCAGTGTATAACTCTGCCCAGCAGTTGGCGCTGCAGCTTGTTTCACACACGCCACTAGGCATTTATATAGTAGATACTTCCCTAGAGGGGTCTAGTATCTAATACAGTAGTATTAGCTTGGTTGATTTTTAAACGGACAATAATGAGAACTGGTCAGATAAGGAGACATTATCTTCCTGTTTGAGCCCTCAGGGAGATTTTTCAGAACACAGAGAGGCTGGAGTTTTACTCCTGGTTCTGAGTTATTATTAATGTGCACCTGTGCCCCAGTGACGTCACTCATTCTTAGCGAGTTGATAGGCTGCATGAATATTGGATCAGCCCATAAAATGGCTGCCTCCACTGTATGTGGTGACACAAACAGAAATGTTAATCTTCTTGTGCCCTGGAAACAAATGTGATTAAAAGTTTTAAGCTTATAAAACTGAAGCATAAACAAAACACACCCCTTCCTCCCCTTACTAATTTAATATAATAATGACACTTCTTCAGCATCCCTACTTCCTGCACATCCTACACTCCCTCTTTCTGCTGGGGTCCCTCAAAGCTCTGTTTTCAGCCCTCTGCTTTTCTCTCCATATAGCTCTTCTCTTAGTTAACCTACTTGGGGTATCTTGTTCCGTGGTACCCGTTCGCTGTTGCTCTTCCCTTCTGTCCCGGCTATGGTGTGGATGTTGCATCTGCCATCAAAGTGTCCCCGGAATACTCCGATGTTTAAACACAATAAACATGGAGTGGTCACTAATGGTGAACATTGCAAAGTCAAATAACTTCTGGAGGCCAGACCATGGCAGAAATAAACAGTTTTTATTAACAACGCCTTCTCCTCCTGCACATATTGGTTGCAAAGGACAACGGACGCCAAACTCCTCCAGCAGAGATAATAGTGGTTACAAGCACAACTTCTGCAAATGCACATAAACTTCAGCAGATGTTATGCTCTATTACTCCTTTATTTCACCTGCACTTGTTTAAGTCCAGCATACAAAAATGACACAGCTGCGAACCCGGTGGTGCTGGGTGCAGTAGTTCCACAATTGCTAGTAGTGTTGGGCTCACTCTGACAGGTGTCAGCACACAGTGTGCACACTTTGGAGGTTCATCCTGACGCTCCAACCAGGATTATCTGACATCCCACTATCCAGGGATTCTCCTTGTCACGGTGCACCCCATCCCTCACAGGGACCCTCTTACTCCAGCCCCACTGCTGTTACTGGCCATGTTATACAATGCCTCTGCAGTGACCCCCCCTCACAATATGGGGGCCTTTAGAAGTGGGCTCCACACAGGGTCTTATGTCACATCACGTGGCTTCCAGCCAATCACTCTCATCCCTTCACTGAAGGTGGGAATCCCCCTCTGCAACTCTACCCCTCTCCATGGGGCTATTAATCAGTTGGGGCTCTCTTTCCCCTTATTGGGGTCTAGTCACTTGTGCCCACGCAGCATCAGCCACGCAACCCCCATCCTCCAGGTGGGGAGTTTGACTGGGGTGGAACAGCTGTCAAACCATAAAGCAAGTGTCCTAAGACGAGCTCAGGGAGGGCAAAAACCTCCCATGGAGCAGAAGGGCTAATGCTTCTTCTGCCCTCTTCCTTCCCCGCTTTATAGAGTAAACGCCGAGTAAAGCTAGATGCTTTACAGATACAGTCCTTCAGCCTCAACTACCACTTATATGCAGACCACACCCAAATGTACCTTTCCACCCCTGACCTCACCTTCTCTTTTATCATGTGTGTCCAACTGCCTCTCCGCCATCTCCCCTTGGATGTCACAAGATGTCCAATCGTCATCCTGTCTCCTGCTGTTACTAACCCCCCCACCCCCACTTTAGTCTCCCTCACAGTTGACTATAACACACTCTCTCCAGTTCCCTATGCCCAGAATACACCTTTCTCATTCTGGATATTACCAAAACCATTATCCATACACTCATTATCTTCTGCCTTGACCACTGCAACTTTCTATTACCTGGCCTTACCCCACTTTCCGTGCTGCAGGCCGCGCACCTCTTTTCAAATCCCTACATTACAGTTGCCCTGGTATGTATGCACTCCTAAAAGTAGTGATTTATTCATCTATCACAGTTGATCCACTCTACTCTAACAATGAGGAATGCTGGGTGGATTGAAAAGACTTCAGCTTGTTTTTGTCCAGGGTGTGGGTAGTCCACTTGGTATACCTGCAATTCAGCAGTTAAAGACAGTAATGTTAGTACTGATAGTGCCGTCTTTTCAGGACCATGCACACTGCGTTGTCCGGGAGGGTAATTTAGGTAATCTGATTTGTTACTACAAGATACAGCTCTTTTGGGCTATTTCCACTATGTTAGTCAATAAGTTTAAAGCCTCATCCAGTGTGTGCTGATATATCTAGACCCAGGGAAAGCAAAGCTGTGGGAGCACCACAGATGTAGGAGTTGTGGGTGAAATAATAATTGGAGGTATACTATGTGACAATTATAATTCCAAAACTTGGTCAAACCACATCAAACCAGTAAAATAACATGGGTTGCTTGGACGTTATGCTAGATTAGTGGTTCTTAAGCAGCGTTCAGTGAGTTAGTCTCAGGGGTTCGGCGGAGGTGTGTGTCCATTCCGTTCGCCAGGGTTGCCAGGTGCATTAATATACTTTTGGCATTCACACAATACTTTTATGGCATTTTCAATGTTTCACCATAAGAAACTGAAGGCTATTGACGAATATTTATGGCAAATTCTAAAATTTGTTGCGTCATTTATGGCAAAAAATGCCATACATGGCACGACCTGGTAGCCCTGCCGTTCACTCCACTCGTATGATTCGTGACGTCACGCTCAGCATGGCCATCATTGGCTGCTCGCTTGGCCTTGATATCTGTGCTGCAGGGAACTTGGTGTGCTCAGTAGTCGACTTGTGACTGTCGTGATTGTACGTCATTTGTGATTTCCTTTTTAATATTCCAATTCCTTCGTACTATGTCGAGCAAAATAAGAAAGTGGTCGGACGAATACGTACAATATGGATTCACGTGTATAACAGAATGTGATGGAAGTCAGCGTCCTCAATGCATAATTTGCAATGCCAAGTTGAGCAATTCTAGTCTAGCACCGGAAGAACTAAGGGAACACTTCCTAAAGCTGCATGGACATGGGAAATACAAGAACACAACGCTTGCTGAATTTAAGGTGAAGAGAGCCAGATTCGATGAAAGGGCCACCCTGCCTGTTTTCTGCTTTGTACCCATCGACAAACCGATCTTAACAGCATCATACGAAGTTGCGTACCTGATCGCAAAGCAGGGAAAACCACACACCATTGGTGAAATACTCATAAAACCAGCTGCGTTGAAGATGGCGAATATCTTGCTGGGAAAAGCTGCTGAAAATAAGTTGTCCCAAACTCCTCTTTCAAATGACACCATCAGCAGCAGAATAGATGACATGAGCAATGACATATTGGCTCAAGTAGTTGCAGATCTTATTTCAAGCCCAGCAAAATTCAGCCTCCAACTCGACGAGACCACCGATGTTTCCAATCTAAGCCAGCTTGTTGTATTTGTGCACTATGTGAAAGACGACATGATAAAGGATTTTTTTTTATTTTGTAAGCCCCTTACAACAACAACTAGGGCAGCCGACGTGAAGAAACTTGTGGATGAGTTCTTCAGAGACAACGATCTTTCGTGGGATATGGTTTCTGCCATTTGTTTGGACGGAACGCCAGCCATGCTGGGACTAAACTCTGATTTTGGTGCGCTGGTGAAAGTCGCTGCCCCACCCATCATTGTTGCGCACTGTGTTCTGCACAGACATGCGTTGGCAACAAAAACCTTGCCTCCAAAACTGGCTGAAGTATTAAAAATTGTAGTGGAATGTGTTAACCATGTGTGAAATAGTGCTCTGAAGCACCGCATCGTCAAAGAGCTGTGTAATGAAATGGGCTCTGAATTCAAGGTACTTCTCTACCATTCTAACATTCGGTGGTTATCCCTGGGAAAGGTGCTGAATTGTGTTACGTGCCATCCGTGTGGAATTAGCCCTGTTTTTGCGAGAGCACCAACATTGTCATGCAGATTGCTTAGAAAATTCTGAGTTCATTCTCATTTTGGCGTACATGGCCGATATCTTCGATGCTCTCAATCAACAGATGCGGGGGAAGGGGGGGGGGTCAGGGTGGAGTCAACATCATCGAAGCAGAAGAAAACCCGAAGGCTTTTCAAAAACAGTTACCTTAATGGAAATGATGAACAGAGAATGATAACTTCGCAGACTTTCCCCTGCTGGACGACTGTGTAAGTAAGATCGAAGATGTGTTTGGAATCGGAGATATTTCTGTACCCGGGGAAATGAAGCAAGCAATTGCCATGCACTTAGATGAGCTCACAAAGTCTCTCGACAGATACTTCCCCACCAGAGAGTCATATCCAGCATGGGTGAAACGCCGTTCACGTTTAGTATTGCGACAGCAGATGTCAATGATGAGTACCTCAACATAATCATTGAACTTCAGCAGAGCCAGGTTCAACAGCAACTCTCTAGAACAACAACGCTCTCAACGATTTGGTGTCACCAAATCTTATTGCTAAGAAAGCCCTCATGCCGTTTATTACGACGTATCTTTGCGAGCAATCCTTTTTGAGGATGGTAGACATAAAAACAAAGAAAAGGAACAGACTTTGTTGCGAAAATGATATGAGAAGGGCACTTGCAAGGTGAAGTCGCGCATTTCTGAACTTGTCTCTAAAAGGCAACAGCAAAAGTCACATTGATTTGCAGTAAATATTGAGTTATGTTTTTGTGTGACATTCATTTTGGTTTTGTTCTTTGAACACAGTGATTTTATGTACAACTGATGCATGGTTCATTTTGTGCACTAATAAAATATATATCTTTATGTTTTGAATTTGAAAAAAAACCCAACATTTTATTTTTCCAACAATGAAGGGTTCACATGATGCATGTATGAAACTTGTGGGGTTCAGTACATCCAACAAGGTTAAGAACCACTGTGCTAGATGATTTGTTTGCTGTGCCTATGCAGGAAGAGTTATACAGTGTAGATAAAAATGTTCATCAAACTATAGTGGGGACATATTAATTGTATAGAAGCTGTCTCTCCATTTTATATAATTTTATATACCAATATTCTTCTTTTTCTTCTGTTCTATCTCTACTGTACAGGGTCCGCCCATTCTGTCTGTCAGGTCACATGCAGGTTAATGTCACATTGCCTGGGGACATTGGAACTGTCAAGTGATTCTGTGCCTCATTCTCCACAGGGGTGATGACAATCAGTAGAAAGGAGGAGTGAACAGTAAGAAAGAGAGAGAGAAGGAGGGGAGACGATGTACAAGACGTCTTTTGTAGGGGATTGGGGGCGAACAAGGCAGAGAAAGGAAGTGTTAAGATGGGGTGAAGTGAAAATGGGTGGGTAGTGTGGGAATGGTAATAAACCTCCCCAGCATTACTCTCTATATAATTGTCTGTCTTTATTTATGGAATAATATGTGTGTGTCTATATATATATATATATATATATATATATATATATATATATATATATATATATATACACACACACATATATATGTGTGTATATACATATATACGTGTATATATATATATATATATATATATATATATATATATATATGTGTGTATATGTATATATATATGTGTATATGTGTGTGTGTATATGTATGTTTATACATGTGTATATATATATATGTGTGTATATGTATATATATATATATATATATATATATATATATATATATATATATATATGTGTGTGTGTATATGTATATATATATATATATATATATATATATATATATATATATATGTGTTATACACACATACATGTTTCAGTGGCTTAGCTGAACTGAATACACTTGAGACAGATTTGTGAATGTGTGAAGGGGCAATATTCAGTCTCTTCATCACCTTCTACAGAAAATAACACAATAGAGAGTAGTAGCTGTTATAAATGTTTAGAAGGTCATATTGGCTATGTGTTAGCCTATCTCCTCCCAATTTATCTTGTCCATTGATTTCATTCCAATTTCAGTCTAGCTGTGTATAAAACATCCTCCCTGTTTACATCTACATAACCTTGCTGGTGCGTTGACAATGATACATTCCACAGAGAAACAAGCAGTGATACACATTTATAAGCGGCCACAGTGTAACACAGACACGGTTACAAGAGCTGATCGTCTTTGAGTCCTGTCACTTTTTGTGTTTGTAATGTTTCTACATTTGTAGCATCTGCTGACATGACATCAATCACTCCTCCACTTTCTACAGCTATGCCACTAGTTTGGTCTGTTGTGAAAAATGTTTCTTACATTCCTTCTTATTTTTCTGGCTCTTTTTTCGGAATAAATTAGCCTTATAATGGAACATTATATGCAATACACTTTTGGTGGACATAGGCTACAACCTCCAACATTACCTAACTGCTTGGCATAGAACAGAAAAGTAACCAGCGCCTAACGAGAAGATGTATAGGGTCAAGGATAGCAGCCAGGAAGAGAGAACTTAATCCTTATAGCTCTCGTATAGAATCAAAATAAATATAATAGTGCCAAAGAATAAATAGGCTTTGGACATTTATTATACCGTTGTCTGTCGGTATGTATGATTCCACTTGTGTACAGGAAAAATATTCTCAGAGAAAAGTACGTATCAAACTTAATTTGACACACAAATTCATGTTATTGTCTAAAATCCAAATGTTTCAAATTTTTCTAAAAGTTAGAAATACAACAGATTCCTAATCATAGTATTTTGAAAATAAAATAAACATGTAAAAAAATAAGACAAATGACATTACTTCAAAGCGTTTTCAAGACCTCTGTCTGCTTCTTCAGGTAAGGCTTACTAGTAAAAGCAGACATAGAGGTCTGGGAAACGCATTGTATCTGTTGTAGTGGAGGAAATGTAATCATCATCATCAGCTATTTATATAGCACTACTAATTCCGCAGTGCTGTACAGAGAGCTCACTCACATCAGTCCCTGCCCCATTGGAGCTTACAGTCTAAATTCCCTAACACACACAGATATACAGAGAGAGACTAGGGTCAATTTGATAGCAGCCAATTAACCTAGTATGTTATTGGAATGTAGGAGGAAACTAGAGCACCCGGAGGAAACCCACGCGAGCATGGGAAGAAATCGAACTCATGACCCCAGTGTTGTGAGGCATAAGTGCAAGTGACTCAGCCACCATGCTACCCAAGTAATGCCATTTGTGTTATTTTTTTATATATTTATTTTATATTTAAAATACTTTATTTCAGACCCCGGCACAGGAAAGTCTTGGGGTCCCTTCCATAGCTGATTAAGGGGATGTGGCCACACAAGGTTGGTGGCTCCTCCCACTACACAGGCAGGCCAGAGCCCCCAGTTATTTTGTACCTGCTCTCCCCTCTCTCTGCACCCCTGATAGGGACTGCCATGTGAGCGCATTTAGTAGGGTATTACTACTGGCCATATTACACCTTGCTGGGTATTACTACTGGCTATATTTCACATTGCTGCGTATTATTAATGGCCATGTTACATATTGCTGGGTATTATTACTGCCCATATTGCACATTGTTTGTCATTATTACTGCCCATATTTCACCTTACTGGGTATTATTACTGGCAAAATTACAGCTTGCTGAGTATTATTACTGGCCATGTTACACCTTGCTGGGTATTAGTACTGGCCAAATTACTCCTTACTGGGCATTATTTCTGGTCATATTACATCTTGCTGGGTATTAATACTGCTCATATTACACCTTGTTGGGTATTATTAATGGTCATATTTCACCTTGTTGGCTTTTATTACTGCCCATATTACATCCTGCTGGGTATTATTACAGGCAATATTATACCTTGTTGGGTATTATTACTGGCCATATTGCATCTTGCTTGGTATTATTATTGGCCATATTACACCTTGCTGGGTATTATTACTGGCCATATTTCACCTTGCTGGGTATTATTACTGGCCATATTATATATCTTGCTGGGTATTATTACAGGCCATATTATACCTTGTTAGATATCATTACTGGCAGAATTACAACTTGCTGTGTATTATTTCTGGCCATATTACAGCTTGCTGGGTATTATTAGTGCCCATATTACACTTTGCTGGGTATTATTGCTGGCCATATTACACCTTGCTGAGTATTATTACAGGCCATATTTCACCTTGTTGGTTATCATTAGTGGCAAAATTACACATTGCTGGGTATTAATACTGCCCATTATACATCTTGCTGGGTATTATTACTGGCCATGTTACACCTTGCTGGTTATTAGTACTGGCCAAATTACTCCTTGCTGAGCGTTATTTCTGGTCATATTATACCTTGCTGGGTATTATTGCTGGCCATATTACACCTTGCTGGGTATTAATATTGCCCATATTACACCTTGTTGGGTATTATTACTGGCCATATTACTCCTTGCTGGGTATTAATACTGCCCATATTACATCTTGCTGGGTATTATTACTGGCCATATTACACCTTGCTGGGTATTATTACTGGCCATATTACACCTGGCTGGGTATTAATACTGCCCATATTACATCTTGCTGGGTATTATTACTGGCCATATTACACCTTGCTGGGTATTATTACTGGCCATATTACATCTTGTAAGGTATTATTACTGGCCATATTACATCTTGCTCGGTATTATTACTGGCCATGTTACACCTTGCTGGTTATTAGTACTGGCCAAATTACTCCTTGCTGAGCGTTATTTCTGGTCATATTATACCTTGCTGGGTGTTATTGCTGGCCATATTACACCTTGCTGGGTATTAATATTGCCCATATTACACCTTGTTGGGTATTATTACTGGCCATATTACTCCTTGCTGGGTATTAATACTGCCCATATTACATCTTGCTGGGTATTATTACTGGCCATATTACACCTTGCTGGGTATTATTACTGGCCATATTACACCTTGTTGGGTATTATTACTGGCCATATTACATCTTGCTCGGTATTATTACTGGCCATGTTACACCTTGCTGGTTATTAGTACTGGCCAAATTACTCCTTGCTGAGCGTTATTTCTGGTCATATTATACCTTGCTGGGTATTATTGCTGGCCATATTACACCTTGCTGGGTATTAATACTGCCCATATTACACCTTGTTGGGTATTATTACTGGCCATATTACACCTTGCTGGGTATTATTATTGGCCATATTACATCTTTGCTGGGTATTATTACTGGCCATATTACACCTTGCTGGGTATTATTACTGGCCATATTACATCTTGTTGGGTATTATTACTGGCCATATTACACCTTGCTGGGTATTATTGCTGGCCATATTACTCCTTGCTGGGTATTAATACTGCCCATATTACATCTTGCTGGGTATTATTACTGGCCATATTACACCTTGCTGGGTATTATTACTGGCCATATTACACCTGGCTGGGTATTAATACTGCCCATATTACATCTTGCTGGGTATTATTACTGGCCATATTACACCTTGCTGGGTATTATTACTGGCCATATTACATCTTGTAAGGTATTATTACTGGCCATATTACATCTTGCTCGGTATTATTACTGGCCATATTACACCTTGTTGGGTATTACTACTGGCCATATTACACCTTGCTGGGTATTATTATTGGCCATATTACATCTTTGCTGGGTATTATTACTGGCCATATTACACCTTGCTGGGTATTATTACTGGCCATATTACATCTTGTTGGGTATTATTACTGGCCATATTACACCTTGCTGGGTATTATTACTGGCCATATTACACCTTGCTGGGTATTATTACTGGCCATATTACATCTTGCTAGGTATTATTACTGGCCATATTAAATCTTGCTGGGTATTATTACTGACCATATTACATCTTGCTGGGTATTATTACTGGCCATATTACACCTTGCTGGGTATTATTACTGGCCATATTACATCTTGTAAGGTATTATTACTGGCCATATTACATCTTGCTGGGTATTATTACTGGCCATATTACACCTTGCTGGGTATTATTACTGGCCATATTACATCTTGTAAGGTATTATTACTGGCCATATTACATCTTGCTCGGTATTATTACTGGCCATATTACACCTTGTTGGGTATTAATACTGGCCATATTACACCTTGCTGGGTATTATTACTGGCCATATTACACCTTGCTGGGTATTATTACTGCCCATATTACATATTGTTGGGTATTATTATTGGCCATATTACACCTTGCTGGGTATTATTACTGGCCATATTACATCTTGCTGGGTATTATTACTGGCCATATTACATCTTGCTGGGTATTATTACTGGCCATATTACATCTTGCTGGATATTATTACTGGCCATATTACATCTTGCTGGGTATTATTACTGGCCATATTACATCTTGCTGGATATTATTACTGGCCATATTACATCTTGCTGGGTATTATTACTGGCCATATTACATCTTGCTGGATATTATTACTGCCCATATTACATCTTGTTGGGTATTATTACTGGCCATATTACACTTTGTTCGGTATTATTACTGGCCATATTACACTTTGTTGGGTATTATTACTGGCCATATTACACCTTGCTGGGTATTATTACTGGCCATATTACATCTTGCTGGGTATTATTACTGGCCATATTACATCTTGCTGGGTATTATTACTGGCCATATTACACCTTGCTGGGTATTATTACTGGCCATATTACATCTTGTTGGATATTATTACTGGCCATATTACATCTTGCTGGTTATTATTACTGGCCATATTACATCTTGTTGGATATTATTACTGGCCATATTACATCTTGCTGGGTATTATTACTGGCCATATTACATCTTGCTGGGTATTATTACTGGCCATATTACATCTTGCTGGATATTATTACTGCCCATATTACATCTTGTTGGGTATTATTACTGGCCATATTACACTTTGTTCGGTATTATTACTGGCCATATTACACTTTGTTGGGTATTATTACTGGCCATATTACACCTTGCTGGGTATTATTACTGGCCATATTACATCTTGCTGGGTATTATTACTGGCCATATTACATCTTGCTGGGTATTATTACTGGCCATATTACACCTTGCTGGGTATTATTACTGGCCATATTACATCTTGTAAGGTATTATTACTGCCCATATTACATCTTGCTCGGTATTATTACTGGCCATATTACACCTTGTTGGGTATTAATACTGGCCATGTTACACCTTGCTGGGTATTATTACTGGCCATATTACACCTTGCTGGGTATTATTACTGGCCATATTACATATTGTTGGGTATTATTATTGGCCATATTACACCTTGCTGGGTATTATTACTGGCCATATTACATCTTGCTGGGTATTATTACTGGCCATATTACATCTTGCTGGGTATTATTACTGGCCATATTACATCTTGCTGGATATTATTACTGGCCATATTACATCTTGCTGGGTATTATTACTGGCCATATTACATCTTGCTGGATATTATTACTGGCCATATTACATCTTGCTGGGTATTATTACTGGCCATATTACATCTTGCTGGATATTATTACTGCCCATAATACATCTTGTTCGGTATTATTACTGGCCATATTACACTTTGTTGGGTATTATTACTGGCCATATTACACCTTGCTGGGTATTATTACTGGCCATATTACATCTTGCTGGGTATTATTACTGGCCATATTACATCTTGCTGGGTATTATTACTGGCCATATTACACCTTGCTGGGTATTATTACTGGCCATATTACATCTTGTTGGATATTATTACTGGCCATATTACATCTTGTTGGATATTATTACTGGCCATATTACATCTTGCTGGGTATTATTACTGGCCATATTACATCTTGTTGGATATTATTACTGGCCATATTACATCTTGCTGGGTATTATTACTGGTCATATAACAACTTGCTAGCCAGTATTACTGTTGTGAGTGGGAGCAATGTTGGAAGTAATAGTCTTGTTAGAAGTGCCATCTTACATAAGATGCTCTGGGGATCGGTTTTTCCACTTTTTTTTTTCTAGTCACTTTCCATGCTACTTACCTTGTAGCTCTTCCACCAGGGACCCTTATGCCCCACATTAATGTTATTATTACTTTGACACATACCACCTACCTAAACATTGCACACCCCCTTCATGGCAATGGTTTTCCTTGATGGCAGTGGCCTCTTTCATCAGGATAATGCACCCTGCCACTCTGCAAAATTTGTCCAGGAATAGTTTGAGGAGCATGATAAAGAGTTTAATGTGTTGACTTGGACCCCAAATTCACCAGATCTTAATCAGATCGAGCATCCGTGAGATGTGGTGGAGAAACAGTCTGAGCCATGGAGGCCCCCCTTGCAACTTACAGGACTTAAAGGACCTACTTGGTGCCAGATACCACAGGACACCTTCATAGGTCTTGTGGAGCCCATGCCTCAACTGCCAGAGCGGTTTTGGTGGTACGAGGGGGACCAACACAGTATTAGGCAGGTGGTTTTAATATTGTGGCTGATTGGTGTATATTTGTATATATGTATGGGACCAACAAGTAAACGTTCATATTGTGCCACACAGTAGTGTCCCCAGTTAAAATTCTGACACAAAGTAGTGCCCTCAAATCATATTATATGCTATACATTAGTACCCCCCATTCATCATCATATGCCACATTAGTGACCCCAGTTCTTATTATGCCACACAGCAATCCCCCAGTTCATATTATGCAATACAGTAGTGCCCACAAATCATATTATGCCTCACAGTAGTGCCCCCAATTCATATTATGCCTCACAGTAGTGCCCCCAAATTATATTATGCCACACAGTAGTGCACCCAGTTCATATTATGGCCCAATGTAGTAACCCAAATTCATATTATTGTTACGGGTCGCGCCGGCCCGCAGCTCGCTTCTACTCGTATCCCGGCTGTCATGGTAACAGCCAAGACATGTGCATGATTGGCATAATTACTTTCAGCCTCCTGGGGCAATAGGGGGAGTGCTGATCTCATTAATTAAGCAGCCATGGTGGCTTATTATGCCTTTAGTTATTCTGTCCCCTGATTGGTTACCTTCTGTATATAAGGCAGGGGGGGATTAGCTTCCCTACCAGTTATAGCGTCTGTGTACTGCACTAGTGCTGACCTACTCCAACCACTATTATCCTGTGGATACTCCATTTCCTGGGGGAGAATCTATGGAAAGGCTTTATCAGATTTTTAAAGTCTCCACTGGGATATTTCTTTGTATCCAAGAAGGATGGAAGTTTGCACCCTTGCACTGATATTAGGGGGCTCAACAAGATTACTATAAAAAACACCTATCCACTTCCTCTCATCTCGGTTTTGTTCGATCAGCTTAAGGGTGCTACCATTTACACCAAGATTGATCTACGCGGAGCATACAATCTTATTCGTATAAGAGAGGGCGACGACTGGAAGACTTCGTTTAATACCCAATCGGCCATTTATCTACACGGAGCATACAATCTCATTTGCATAAGAGAGGGTGGCGACTGAAAGACTGCGTTTAATACCCATTCCGGCCATTCTGAATGCTTTTTGTAATGCATCTGCTGTCTTTCAAGACCTTATTAATGAAGTCCTCCGTGGTTTCCTAGGCCAGTTTGTTGTAGAGTACTTGGATGACATTCTGATTAATTTGCAGTCCCTGGCACAGCATTGTCTCCATGTCAAACAGGTCCTCTTTAGGCTTAGAGAACATCACTTCTTTGCCAAACTTGAAAAATACAAGTCTGAAATCCAGAAGGTGCTTTGCAAATTATTTCCATAGGTTCATTTGTGTGTTATTTGACTTGGTGGCTCCCATTACAACTCTTACCTGCAAAGGGGTAGATGCCAGCAGTTGGTCTCCCGAAGCCATAGCTTAATTTGAAGCCCTCAAAAGGGCATTTATTTCTGCTCCTGTCTTGAGAGACATCCAAATCCGGATTCACCGTTTGTATTGGAGGTGAACTCCTCTGACGTAAGCGCTTCCATTGTTTTATCCCAAAACGACCCTTGTGATCACAGACTGCGTCCCTGTGTCTGCTTTTCTCGTAAATTCTCTGCTGCTGAAGCTAATTACAATTTACGAAATTTTACAGACTGTCATCGAAGATCCGATTCCTTTAAAGTCTGTCAGAATGTCTGGCTCTCCACTCTGAAGAATGGGCTCAGGCAGCCCTGTAAGAAACTCTGTCTTCAGTTTATTGGGCTTTTTCCCATCATCAAACAGGTTAATCCTGTCGCCTTCAGCTTAAGGCTCCCTTGCTCCTTGCGGATACCTGATACCTTCCACTGTTCTCTTCTCAAACCTGCTGTGTCTTCAAGCAGGTTTAGACTCCAGCAGCCCCAGAGATCTTGGCTCTTCCATTTGGTTGATCATCAGAAACCTGTAGTGGAGAAAATTTGTGATTTAAAAGGGGTCAGAGGCAAGTCCATTTCCTTGTGCAGTGGAAAGGTCGTGGTACGGAAAAGCAATCCTGGGTTCTGCGGAGGGGCCTATATGCTAATAAACTAATCAGAGAGTTCTTCAAACGATTCCCCGGGAAACCAGGATGTCGGGGTCCCCTAACCCCTCCTAAAGAAGGGCCACGGCTCGTATGTCCTTATGTCCCAGCTTTCATGGTAACAGCCGGGAGATCACTTCTGGTTTCTCGTCCCGGCCATCACCTAGGCAACGGCCGGGACGCTCACAGTATTAGGACTGCGTCCCAGCAAATGAGCAGCCAGGTGCATGCACAATTAGAATAATTACTTTCAGCCATCTGAGGCAATAGGATAAGTGCTGATCTCATTAATTAAGCAGCCCATGGTAGCTTATTATACCTATGGTTTTCCTGTCCTCTGATTGGTTACCTTCTATATATAATGCAGGGAGGGATTAGCTTCCCTGCCAGTTATAGCGTCTGTGTACTGCACTAGTGCTGACCTGCTCCATCCACTGTTATCCTGTGGATACTCTGCTTCTGACCTGATTCCTGTTGTGACCTTTTGCTTTTAACTTGACCCTGCTTCTATGCTTGTTGCCCCTGACCTCTGCCTGTTTATTGGATTACCGCTGTCTGAAACCTGCCCTGACCTTAGGACTGTCTTCTGGTTACCCCGCTCGCTGCTGGCCTGTCTCTGGCATTTGATTTTTGTATTCCGGTTATCCTCAATTCTGCAGTATGGTTATTCTGATAAGATTTTATTACCTTAAGAGTTAAGTTCTGGAAGCATCCGAGTACCTCAGAATAAGTCCAGTTGTATGGAAAAGGCAGCTGCTAAAGGTTAAGACCTCTATTAGCCTGGTTCTAAAAGCTTATCAAATAGCCATGGTCCTAGCAATTATGCCACACAGTAGTGCATCCAATTCATATTATGCCAAACAGCAGTTAGGAAATAAATATTTTTGTCATTACATTTTAACCTTTTGTAGTGTAGATGATGTTTTGAAAAAGGTTGATTAAAATCTAATCAACCTTCTCTCGGCTAAATCTAAGGGTCACTTCTCCCTGCTTATTCTCCTGGACCTCTACGCAGCCTTCGACACTGTTGACCACTCCCTCCTGTTGCACACTCTTTCCTCTCTCGGGCTCTCTGGCTCTGTCCTCGCTTGGTTCTCCTTCTCCCTTGCCAACTACTCGTTCTCTATATCCATTTCTGGTTCTTCCTCCGCTTTCTGTCCTCCCTGTAGGAGTTTCTCAGCACTCGGTTCTTGGACCTCTACTCTTTTCGCTATACACTACCTCCCTGAGTGATCTCATCACCTCTTTCGGTCGCCAATATAATCTCTACGTCGGTGACATTCAACTTTACATCTCTTCTCCTGATCTGCCATCCCCCCCTCCTCTCTCGTTTATCTGACTGTCTTTCCGCCGCCTCCTCTTGGATGTCTTCATGATTTCTCAAAATTAACATTGCTAAAACTGAGCTCATTGTCTTCCCTCCTTCCAGATCCTCATCCCATCTTGATCTCTCTATATCTGTTAACAACACCACCATCTCTTCCGTTTCCCAACTCCACTGTCTGGGTGTCACCCTTGACTCTTCCCTCTTTACCCCCCACATTTAATCTCTAGCCCAATCCTGTCACTTCCAACTCCGCAACATTGCGTGCATTTGGCCACGAAAACCATCATCCATGCATTCAATATTTCCCATCTTGATTACTGCAACCTTCTCACCGGCCTCCCCCTCTACCGCCTCACCCCCCTCAGGTCTGTACTCAATGCGGCTACAAGACTCATCTTTCTCTCCCACCGCTCCTCTTCTGCCTCCCCTCTCTGCCTTGTATTACACTAGCTTCCTTTCCCCTACAGAATCCTTTATAAACTCCTCACCCTCACCTACAAGGCCCTCTCCCACTTCACTGCCCCATACATCTCGAACCTCCTCTCCATTCACACTCCACCCTGTTCCCTGCAATCGGCCAATGACCATCGCAACTCCTCCACTATGATCACCTCCTCCCACTCCAGAATCCAAGATTTCTCACAGGCTGCCCCCATCCACTGAAATGACCTTTCACGCTGCATCTCCTCACCTCTCGTCCCCTGTCCTGCTACTTGCTCCTCTTGCGATTGATCCTCTCTGATTCCCCATTGTGCCTCCTGTCTGCTTACCCATGCTTAGGATGTAAGCTAGAACGAGCTTCCTCCTGTCTCTTTTATAATCTGGTCAATATCTTCAGTGGTAAGGAGTTTACTCAGAAGATCGGATTGTGTTGAAGTGAGTTTGGGTAGATGGAGAGACAACAGAAATTCTGAGATCTTTGATTGAAGAACGTCTGGGTTGATAACACGGCGTGAAAGTATCAGCTATATATTTAGGGTCATATGTGAGGTCACCAGAAGAGGTCTTGATAGAGGATATATGATTGTGCGTGCCTGATTCATTAAGGGGTGCATACTGAACGTAATTTTTTATACAATGCATGTAAATCGGGTATGCACGTCCGAATTCAACAAGGAGAGGATTTGAAGATACAACTGCTAT
This sequence comes from Mixophyes fleayi, assembly GCF_038048845.1. Taxonomy (NCBI): domain Eukaryota; kingdom Metazoa; phylum Chordata; class Amphibia; order Anura; family Limnodynastidae; genus Mixophyes; species Mixophyes fleayi. Next base: position 172,844,663 of record NC_134407.1, on the reverse strand, counting down.
TATATTATATTATTATTATTACATTATTATATTATATTAACTGCTATTTGGCATCACGGTGGCTAAGTAGTTAGCACTTCTGCCTCACAGCGCTGGGTTCATGAGTTCAATTCCCGACCATGGCCTTATCTGTGTGGAGTTTGTATGTTCTTCCCGTGTTTGAGTGGGTTTCCTCCGGGTGCTCCGGTTTCCTCCCACACTCCAAAAACATACTAGTAGGTTAATTGGCTGTTATCAAAATTGACCCTAGTCTCTCTCTCTCTGTCTGTCTGTGTGTGTGTATTAGGGAATTTAGACTGTAAGCTCCAAAGGGCAGGGACTGATGTGAATGACTTCTCTGTACAGCGCTGCGGAATCAGTGGCGCTATATAAATAAATAGTGATGATGATGATACATGTAATGAATACGGGTGTAGGTTTGCTCTGTTCTACTAGACAAGACACTGCAGGATACGAACAATTCCTATGTGTAATATAAACGCACAAAAGAGTGCAAAGAAAAAAAAACTATATTCGTCACCTGTAAACAATATAGGCATTAATGGCAAAACATTAAAATTTAAAAAAAAGGTGTTTTAAAAATGTTTTTTTGTTTTCGTGAAATACATTTATTAGGATGTTATGAATGTTTACTGTACATAAAATAAATTTTTACACTTGCCCCTGATTGCAAATACATGTTTTAGCATACATAGCTGTAATCACTAGTAATCAGTAATTAGACTCTACGTGTAGATGGAGTAAGAGATATGGCTGAAAAATATGTACCTGAGATATGCCTAGAGTTTGATAGGACGCTGCTGCGGGTGCTCGAGTTTGGCACGCCCTCACTGTACACTGACTACGGGCATACTCCTCTTCCCTGTCTCGTTCCCTCCCTGAAATCGTTGGTTGTAGTGTTACGGCTATCGGTCTTATCATAAACTTGTAGAATAAGATGGAGAGGTCTTCACCTATAGCAGCCGCCTTTCCAATGGAGCTCACTATGCTCACAGGTACTCGGATACCCCAGGTCTTAAGTACAAGTTTATCAACGTACTGTAGCACAGAGTAGCGGGGAATAGATTATCAAGTGTGGTCAGGAAACAGGCCTTGGTCTCAGGTCCGAAGCAGGTACCGTGGTCAGAAACAGGCAAGATGTCAGGACTGGGAGCAAATGAGGAGGGTCCAGAATCGAAGCACAGGTCAGGGCAACAGGCAAAGAATCAAAGTCCAAAAAAGAAGGCCAAGGGTCATACATGAGAAATCCAACCCAAAAATGGACCCAGATACAGGGCACAGGAGCAGGTCAGAAAATAGAGACTGAGAACTAAAACCGTCAGGGAGGCTAAGTCCTCCCTGACTTATATAGAGACTGGCCAATGGCAGCAGAGGAGCCCAGCAGGGAGTAATCAGCCTCAGGGGCTGATTAATTAATATAATTTAATTAACCAGTTGCGCACCCGCCCGGCGGCCCCTAATGTCGAGACGCAGTGCTAGAAACTAAAGCTCTGTGATGTCATTGAGCAGTGCTATCCCAATACAGACGGATATGAATTCCTCTTGTGTCACATGGTACAGATGGCACATTCAGGAGGCAAGTAACAAGGGATCGAATTCCCAAATGCATGCCACTGGAGACAAAAAAAACAGTAAAATGTCATTAGTACGATAAAGTTGATTTTCATAGGAAGACAGCAAAGAGGCAAATTCATATTACTTTACAGGCAAGATGCTTGTAACACAGAAGGGTAGTAACATGTATGCTGTTGGCCCATATAGAGATGTGTATTTCTTGCAGTTTGTCTACCTGTTGTGAATAGCCACCTTTAGCTGGTACATTTTCAGGATTTCTGCAATGATTCTTCAGCAACATCTTCTGGCCACAAACAGTACTGCATTGCCTTTGGTAGGAGAAATTCCACACATCAGAGGCTCGTAACCTTTTCAGTGCTGTAATATCTAGTCATCAACATCACTTATTTATATAGCGCCACCAATTCTGTAGCGCTGTACAGAGAATATTTGTCATTCAGTCCCTGCCGCATTGGTACTAAATTTCCAGACACACACACACATTATGTTAGCATCCAATCACTCTGCCAGCATACTTGCCAACACATGCAAGTTGTTTCCCGGGAGGTCCTGGGGGCAGGTGGGTGTGTGGGTGTGGGGCTCGAAGAAACACGTTATTAGCCCCAGCCCCAAACTGTCATCAGTACCAATAAAAACGGGTGGGGCCACGATGGTGCATGCACGACGTCACTAAGCCCTGCCCCCTCCGTTTAATTTTACAGAGCAGGCCGGGATCCGGGAGAATTGCACATTGGAACCCATGTGGCCCAAAATAATGGACCAATGTTCCTAAGACACCTGTCTTTTAGGCTATAATTAAAATAAAATAAACACATAGGGCCTATGTCATTAATGAAAGCAAAGCATAAAACGGATCAACTTTGCACTTTGGCAAAACCATGTTGCATTGGAGGGGGAGGTGTTACGGTTCAGGTACCTTAGTCAGTATTTTTGTAGGCTTACCTAGGGCGCGGAGTCTAACGGCCTTCCGGTCTTCACCAAGAACCACCGCAAGGTAGGATGGATTTTTCTGCCGAAGAACCGCAGGTCGCGGCCCCCAGGTTAGCCTACTGACGTAAGGGAGAAGGCTCTAAGTGATGGATAGTCAACCGGCAATATGACAAGGTGATGCAAATACAGGCACTAACCGTGAGTTCCAGGGTCTGAAGGTCTGAAGTGGAAGCCGGCTTGGTGCACGGTATCTGTTGTATGCCTTAGCAGGAGATGAGTCTAGAGAAGTAGAAACACAGCCGGGTCGGTACACAGGAGATCATAAGATATACGGTGCCAGAGGGAAATCCAGAGAGTAGCCAAGAACACAGCCGAATCGGTACACAGAATGGTCAGTCCAATACGCGGTGCCAGGGATATAGCCAAAGAATAGTCAGGTCACAGCCAGGTCGGTACACAGGAATCTGAAGAAATCTAGGAGCACACAGGGAGCAGGATCACAGGAGTCAGGTACACAGGGAGAGGTAGCCAGGAACAGGAAACACATTGCTCTGACACAGATAGCGTGTCAGAGCAGGAATAAGTAGTTTTTGAATTTCCCGCCCAGAGTCACATGACCCCTGCTGCGAGAATCCGGAAGTGCAGCGGCGCGATCAGAGGGAGCGCTCACCGCTGAAGATGACAAGCTGCCAGACCCGACAGCGCAGCGGAGCGGGGAACAGGTAAGATTCTAACAGGAGGTAAATTTAAAATGTGGGGACAGATTTATAGTTGAGGAAGGGCATGCCCTAGATCAACTTAAAATTTCAGTATAAAAAAAAGTATTTTTGTGCTGTATGTCAGAACAGCCAGTATTTTCCTTATGGGCAAAAAATAAATTAATTTGCACCCCTTGCATTGTAACATGGTTTGTCCAGGATCAAATTCACTCCTTTGTTTGCCTTGCTCTCCTTAATGACTCAGGACCACAGACACATTTTTCAAATAGTGTATTTGAATAAAACATTGCTCAAACCCTTGTTCACCAACTTATTATAAAATAAAATCTTTGTTTATCTGTATTTGTAAACCCCCACCCCATAAAAAATTACATAACTGCTTGCTATGAGTGCTGAATTATTATTAATATTATTAATTTTTATTTATAGGGCGCCACTAGGTGTCCACGGCGCCGTACAGGGACAAACGAATCTACAATACGAGGTGAGACAGCACAGTACAGTAAACAATAATCACAGTAACTCAGTGAGCTCAAGGCACATCTAGAGGGGCGGGGGAGGGGAGAGGGGAAGGTCTGCCAACAACTGCACCTAGGAGGGAGGGCACGGATGAGAGGGAGACCACCAGGGGGGAAGAGGAGGAAGCAAGAGGGGACGGGGGAAGAGGATCCTCGAGGAGGAAGGCAGGGAAGCTGGCGAGCAGAGTTATAAGTGGTGAAGACAGGAGGAGAGAATGACTTTGGCCTGGAGTAACCAAGAGACCCATTAGCCAATCACAAGCATTTTTACACACTGACTGCTTGCGATTGGGTAGCAACTAAGCGAAGTCCCGGTAAATTCAGGTCAGAGTCATTCAGTGGTGAGTGTTACATAGCAAGCAGTTGTATTGGCTTTTATGTCGTTCGTTTTCTCTCATTGGATAAAAAAACTGGAGAATTTCCCATAATAATATTATGACGTAGAATGAAAACAGATTTTAGTTTATATCAAAGTAGCAGCAAAAATAAGGTGTGTTTTCTTTAACATAAATCACTGTGTCAGGCATGAGTCACATGACACGTGATGTAGTAAGCAGAGAGACTTTGGAAAGTCCATCTGAGTTCAGTGTAAAATCTTGCGATCCTTCTCCCCCCTCTGCTGTCACATGACATGCTGAGGGTCTGTAAGTGTGATTGGCATCCATCAAGATGAGGGTCGCTAGGCTGCCCCGTTCTCTCCTCCTCTCCCCTCCAAACCCCTTTCTTTGCGGTGCGCCTGGCACCCATTCACTGCCGCGATGCAGAGCAGCAGTGAACAGGATACCTCCCAACTTTCCCATCGATCAGGACAAATCTTTCCTGATCATGATAGCTGGACCGAGCCCTCAAATCAGGACTGTGCTGTCTAAATCGGGACGGTTGGGAGGTATGCATACTCGTCTGCCCTCCAGAGAGATTTTGAAAAGGAAGTTATGATTTGTAGGAAGACAGCTAAGAAAAATTGCTTGGTTAAAATATACTTAACTTGCTATCTAAAAAAAAAAAAGGCTATGCGGGATTGAAGACTTTAAAGTGGTTTACAGGGGATCTATTATTTAATTAAACTTTATTTCAAAATGTGTCTTTTGTTTTGCTGTTGTAGAACTAATGTTTCAATATGCTGTGTAATCCATTGACAAGTAGGGCATGCTGGTACTTGTGGCTTCCAGTCAATGGCTTAATGGCTACCAATGCATCTCTAAGGATGTGTAATAAACTATCTGCTTGGTGGGGGAAAAGAAGTTCTGCAGCAGTCACTCACTAACAGCCCCTAAACTATTTACTCACCACTATATATCAGCATCATAAGCATGCACTCTGATATGGCATCCGCTATTCATTAGAGCAACACAGAACACATTATTGGGTACAATTATATTACTTCCTCTCTTTTTATGATTGGTCCAAAATAGAAAATAGTATTTTTTAGTGACAGATCTGAGCAGATGGTAAGAGGGATTTCTCTGTGGAATATACAGCATATGAGTGAATGTTAGTGGCACCACCTTCTGATAGACATAGGAATGTGGAAGTATGTTGGAAGTACTCCTGCAGACATGCACTGTTTCTGCTCTTTGTAAAGGGGTTGAATTATTTTTAAAATAGATCATTTTACAGTAAAAATATTGCATTTATAGCATAATTATGTCATTTATGCCAAACGGTCAGGTAGAGTGTTATGACAACTCAGAGCCGTAACTTAGAATTCTAGTGCCCTGGGCGAGAAAGACAAATGCCGCCCCCCTAGCCCTCAATTTTAACCAAAATTAACCTAAAATATTCCGAAATTGCGCCCCCCTTAAGCGTTGCGCCCTGGCCGGTCGCCCCTGTCGCACAGCCCTAGTTACGGCCCTGTGACAACTGTATGGCATAAGTTTGTAAAAGAAAAAAGTAGAACGTTAGAAATAAAGGTTAGAATGACTTTTTGCTAAATTCTAATTAAACAAAAGTCAGTGGCATCATCATTTACAGTATATAAACAATGTGCACTTTACTTTTCAGCAAAACCAGATGTATTACTAACTGAATGTTAGAGGAACTTGCAATATAAATGGTCAGTGCATTCATAACATTGCGGTTAGGCCCAGGCATGCCACTGTCCCTATGTCACTACGGTCTATGTCTCTCCTCCCCTTCCAGCTGCTATTGTCACTCTACCCCTGTCCTCTGTAGTCACAGGAGATATGGCAGCAGCGAGAGTGGGTCTACTGACAGGCACGTCCCAGCTATACTGAGTCTGTGTGTATGCATGTAGCCTGATTGTCACCCCACACCTCCTATGTGTGTATTTTACCTGTACCTGTGTGAGCTCTGCTTATCCTTTTCTTTCTCTGTCTCTCTGTTTTTCTCTTGAGTTTACTGTTTCCAAACTTCTCCCTTCCCTCTGCTAACCTCCACCACATCATCTCATCAGATAACATCACTGGGCCTGATTCATTAAGGAAAGTTAAGCAAAAGTAAGTAACTAGGGCAAAACCATGTTGCATTGGAGGGAGAGGTAGATTTAAAATGTGATTGCAGAATTATATTTGGGGTAGGTCATGTCCTAGATCAACTTTCAATTTCAGTGTACAAATAAAGCTATCAAGTATTTGTGTGTTACATGAAAAAACAGCCAGTATTTTCCTTATGTGCAAAATAATAAACTAATTTGCACCCCTTGCATTGCAGCATGGTTTTGTCCAGAAAATGTGCTCAATTTTTTGCTTAACTTTCCTCATTGAATCAGGCCCACTGTGTATATCTGTCTAATATCTCCTTCTTTATTTCTGGTTTTTTTTTTGCCCTCTTTGGCTCAGATTTGACAGCTCTGCTCTATATATATCCCAGAGATATAAATAAATGCAGTCACGTGGGTGAATGTGTGTATATTTAGAGATATCTCTGGTTCAAATGTAAATGTAAATTAATTTATGCCCTTCCAGTGAGTGGTAAATCATTCTTGTGTTTATTTTAGATCAATGGTACAAAGCTGTAACTGTGAGCAGGTCTGCGTATGCTATATATGTGTGAACGCACAAAGCTATGTAGCTAAATGTACAAGTGTATGTACATTTCTATGTATTTACTCATGTCTAATGTACAGTATAATCGGCTGCTGTCCTGTTTTAAAATGTATGTATGGAATTATAATACAACATTCTGTTCCTATAGTTATAATTGTATATGCGTATACTATGACTAAATGCTATTACCAATGCTATCATCATCATCATCAACACAGCGCCAGCAAATTCCATAACGCTTTACAATTTTATATATTGTTAATATAGCTAACACCGTACATAGGCGATTATTGTATATTATAGTGTACATTTAGATTATGAGAGATGTTGGGCATGCTATATATTGTGACTGGTGCTTTGTGTATTATCTGAAGTCTAGAGTAAATTATGTTAATGTGAGCTATGATGATTGTACTATACATAGTTGTTCAGCGACCACATCTGATTTCTAGATTTTAAAGGTTTTTAAAGATTTCTTTCTAGAAATTTTTGTTTCTGACAATGTTCCTACTTCTTAATACTGGCTATGTTAATGAGCTGATGTTGTGTTAATATATAGATATAATACAGATATAGCTATAATTAAGGTTTGAGTTAAAATACAGATATCATCATCATCAACATTTATTTATATAACGCCAGCAGATTTCGTAACGCTTTACAATTGGGAACAAACATTAACAAAACAATACTGGGTAATACATACAGACAGAGGCCCTGCTCGCAAGCTTACAAGCTATAGATATAATATAGATATATAGTAGGTACACTTTATCCTGCTGCTTAGGTTGACTAGTGAGAGTTCATTATAGAACTCAAATAGTGGTTTTGATTATCTGGGAGCTACAGTATATTGAGTGTATACTGTATGTAACAATACATATCACCAGTGTAATACTGACTCTATAGGTTACTAACCATTCGTGGTACACAGTTTCTGAAGGTTATGTCTGGCTTTGTGTTCTTTATAGTCTTTTTCTATGCTTCTGTGTTCTCTGTAAGTGTCATACATGGTAGTTGTGGAGTCCAGCAAAGTAAACTTTTATACGGTGCCCCATTTGCTGAAGAGTTTTATCGCTCGCTCTCTTTTCCTGTCTAGTGCCCATCTGGCTGTCTCTTGTGGGCTGTCTCTGCAATCAGAATGTCTACCCGTCAGTAGGCTCTCTCTTTGTACACAAGCTGAACACTGAGGATTACCAGCAACAGTTTCTAAATAAATCTGGTGAGTGAAAGACAGAGACATTCTCTACGAATAGACTGAGGTTTTTGGGGGATTTTAACCCCTGCTAAAAGTTTAAGTCAACATTTCAATGTTGCCCAAGTTCCTTTTTCGTTTTTAATACACAGTCAAGTAAACAAATCCTTAGTTGATGTTCAAGAGTGTGCTTTATGTGTGGGTGATGGGTCCACTTTAAAGTGCACAGTGGAGGCATCCATTTTGTGAGCTGAACCATTGTTCATGAGAAAGCAGCCAATGAATTCTCTACGAACAAGTGATATCACCGATCTGATTGTTTCTGTTTAAGTGACAAGGGAATCTAAATTGTGTCCTCTATAGCATTCAAAATAGACAGGAGGCTCCAGAAACAGTGTAACAAATCTGATAAATGACTAGGGTCACTATTAGAGAGTTTTCAGCCACTTGAAAAGTTGCCCAGGGATATGGGACAATAAATTCTTAAAATTAAAAATAATGAATCAAATTATTGAAGTATTTGCCACAATTTGCTCCATATGGCTTAAATAAGAAATAGAATACCCCAAAATGGTAAATGACTTTTCTTATAGCTCCATTATCACATAAAGTGGTGAACATTTAAGTTCACCACTACAAAATGGCTGTGGCAGGGGAGTGATCTGGGGCTTCTCATTGGTTCTTCTGTTCACAACTCCTCTCCACAGTATCACACAGTCCCAGTGTTCTTCCGGGGCTGAGACACTAACCACTAAGCCCCAGGAAAACTGGCTGCATAGGGTATCATGGGAGTGGGAGGAGCTATTTAACTCCAGGTGGTAGTGCAGCTTTAAGGAAAGGTGACTCACTGCATATCAATACATCAAAAACAGTAGCATTTGGTCAGTGATGGACATCCTGATTCTCTTTGCCTCAGCTACAGGCTTTGCACAATGGTTGGCATAACTTGATGCATTTCTATAGGATTTCCTCCACGCTTCTCTGTGTGACAAGTGTCTCTCCATCAGAGCAGGATTTAGGCTTTGGGAAACCTGGGCCATTTAGAACAGGGGTGCCCCTATATTCTTACATTAAGGGCATAGTGTCATCATTCACAAGAAAAAAAACTATGTTATTGTTACCCGCAAATCTCTCTCATTTCCCTTCCATGCCTCTTGCATTGCAGCCCCCTCTCTACTATAGGTTTCATTGCAGTCCCCCTTTCACTATAGGTTTCATTACAGCCCCCCTCCACTATAGGCTTTATTGCAGCCCCCTTCCTCCCCCATAGGATTCATTGCAGCCCCTCTCCTCCCTCATAGGTTACATTGCAGCCCCCCTCCTCCGCCAAAGTTTTCATTGCAGGGGCTGCCGGAGGCAGTTATTAGTCTCATGCTTTTAAATGTATGAGGCTAATATTTCTATACAGACTCCTGGGAAAGCTGTTTAAGTGCTCTGCGGAGTCTGTACAGAAGGATTAGCCTCAGGCATTTAAAAAGAAATGCATGAGACTAATAACTGTCTCTGGCCGCGGCATTAAGGGGGAGGACGGGGGGCCCAGGGCACGTACCCCCTCAGTATTACAAAGTTACCGTGAATGTCATGTTCAATGTTTGCACCTACACAGATGTTGCCTGTCATTCCCAGGAAGCAAATAACAGCACATTGATTGAGTCATCAACAGTATATGAAATAAGAAGACTTTTAACTAATGTAAATGTGATTTTTTTTTTTGTTATTTCTGTAAAGAGGGACTTTTATCCAACTCCATCATATTCTATCTCTTCTGTCTTCAGGTAATGTCCACATTCACCCTTTTTCTTTTCGCACTAATTTGGAAGGGTTCCCTGACCTGCCACGATGGTTACGGTATACCCAGCGCTCTCCCTGGCACAGCGCTTATTTGTATGGATCTCCGACCAAGCCAGGGAAACAAGTGATAGAAGTAAAATAATTATACTGTGGAATGGTAATAGATCCATATCAACTGGTCATCCTAATCTATTGCTCAATTATTCATCTGTAGGTAACTGTGTATAACAGACATACATTTGAAGTTTTTCAAGAAAAAATAATTTTCCACATTCGCTCTGCAGCTGGTAAGTGATTCCCGCTCTTAAAGGAATAGTCAAAATGGTGTCTACTTTTCTGTGAAAACTGTCTTGTTAGTGCTTCCAATCTCTTTGCTCTTGTTCACTCTCAGCCAAACCCATAACATGCACTGAGTATTATTATTGGAGGAAGGCTCTCACATGGAAGTATGGGGTGGCTTTTGTGAACAAAAAGTCTAGGGGGTATATTTACTAAACTGCGGGGTTTGAAAAAGTGGAGATGTTGCCTATAGCAACATCTCCACTTTTTTTGGGGTATATTAGTAAATATAACCCCAAATATTGAATCACTCAAGGTCCCCAATGTTGTGCTACTTTTCAGCATTGATCAATGGCCTGTCCTAGATTTGTGTAATGAGTTTTTGCTTTAAATATATTCCTCTGTTTTCTCCTACTACCAACTCTATCTACCCTTATACCCTATCCTTTCCCGATAGTTGTCACCTTTGCCTGTCCATCAGGTCAGACCATCAGAGATATTGCTGACTCACAAACCTCCTCCACCAGCCTGCATGACCCCTCACACATCTGATATTGATGCTCACGTGATCGTGCAATGTATCTCATCTTACCCCATCTCAGGTCAAATCAGCTATTGTTGTCCATATTAATCATTTGTTCATTTCCATTATCAACTTCAAGATGTGCCACCCCTATATCAAGCTGAATTCTTGATTGAAAATATGGATGTGGAAGAGATGCTCCCACCAGAATCCCAGCACAACTTCCAGATCCCCTTACAGGATATTTGGAGTACCCAGAGACTTTCTGTCATTAACATAACATCAGCGCTGGACAAGGGTGGGAGAATACCGCTTCCTCTACCAGGACATAAAGAGGGGTATTTGTACACAGCATTCTTACCTTTTCCCTTGTGCCCCTTCCAAACATTTACATACGACTGCACCCCACCCCTGCCAGTCTATACTGTGTCATTCCTAGAAAGCAGGGAAGACACTAAATTGCTCATGACACTACAACATAAGTGACGGCTCATGTCAGGGTATGACTCATGTAGGAAATCTGTTTCCATAAAATGTCAACACACAAGGACGCTTCTTCCATCCCTCCAGGCTGACCCTCATCTATTAAAAATAAGTGCTCCAGGGGGCAAATGTCCCTGCTGCCCTTTTGCCAGCATGGCCCTGCCATAGACTCTTATATTTCATTGTTCTCCGTTCAGACTTCCACACTACCACTGATGCTCAATGGCCACAGTCGTGTTCTCAGTACAGTTGTCAGCAGACCCTAATTGGAATTTGTGGTTTAAAACCTCCCATTCATGTTCGCTGATCACATTTGAGGTTCGCCATTTACGTTTACTATTCTCATTCAAGAATGGCATTCACCTGTCACGTTAAAATTAGTGTTTTTTTTTGTTTTTTTTAAACACTAGGGGGTAAATTTATCAAACTGAGAGTTTTCCGGCGGGTTTGAAAAACCAATCAGATTCTAGCTATCATTTATGTAGTACATTCTACAAAATGATAGCTAGAATCTGATTGGTTGCTATAGGCAACATCTCCACTTTTCAAACCCGCCGGAAAACTCTCAGCTTGATACATTTACTCCCAGGGGGTATATTTACTAAACTGCGGGTTTGAAAAAGTGGGAATGTTGCCTATAGCAACCAATCAGATTCTAGCTGTCATTTTGTAGAGTGCACTATATAAATGACAGCTAGAATCTGATTGCTTGTTATAGGCAACATCTTCACTTTTTCAAACCCGCAGTTTAGTAAATCTAGCCCTAAATGTTTTTAATTAATAAAAAAGTATTTAAATTTTTTTTTTAATCACACCTCGTTCCTCGTTCAAGTATCTCCATTTTCAATTAAAAATGGTCAACATGTATCAAATTTAGCTCAAACATGTTCATGCCTGTGCAAACCGTCTTGTTCATGGTCCAACAAGCTCAAACATGATTGACACCTGTTTGACTTTCTCAAATTTAGCTCAGTTGTTTTAATAAGTCTAAAATTCAAGAAATTCCTGCAAATTTTTGAATTTTCGAACCTGTTCGCCAAATGGGTTCAAGAATTGATATTTGGACGGTTCGAGCATGTCAAGAAAAAATTAAACAACATGACTGAGAAAATAAATCTCAAATGATCAAAGACATTTATGCTGACAATGTTAATATACATATAAATTCCTATAAATAATAGCTGTATAAACAGTGATAATCTTACAAGTGATTTCCCTTTACATATCCCACTAATATCATCATGTGGTCCTATACCGTATAGTAGTTACTGTAACAGGTACATTAGAAGAGATAATAGATTAAGAGCCAACACAAGCTTTAATATTTACAGCAAAAACATCTGTGCAATATTAATGTAATTACTTCATTCCCACTTCCAGAAAGTAATCTTTCAGCATTTACCATCATTTCCATTAAAAAAAAAATCCATTTTCATCCTGTTTACATATAAGAAGAATTTCATCATTTGTTTAAATTCAATTGTTCAAATATGCAGTTGTAGCAATCCTTTAAATAACAGGCATTATTTGGAATCGCAACTAAACATTTTATACATGATGCTGCATTAGCTGCAATTTAATAAAAAAAAGGGGGCGTGCTAAATTTTACATAATTGATCTAATAACATAAATTATAACAAATAACCAAACACACTGTCACAAACACCCAGGTCATTCATTTGTCCTCTTCTGCCTTAGACTCAAAATGTGTCCTTATTCTGAGCACCGATGATAATTAGACTAATCAATAAAACCAAGATGTTCACAGTTTCCTTTGTATTAAGTACCTGATGTATTTACCTCTTCTTTACAGGGTGTTTATAAAGGTGGGATCGGTTGTCCCATTTCCGGAATGTCTTTATGAGACCCAGAGTCCACTGATCCGACAGCAGTGTCAGAAAGGATTGAAGCCAGACTTATGCATTGAACTATTGGCAAATGATTTCACCATAGATTGGTGCAATGTAAGCTTGGTGAGTACTAGGTGTAGTTCTGGATATGAACACCAGGTGGCATAGGAATTCATAATAGTGTCACAAACAGCACAGGTCACCAGCTGAACCGAATTTAAAGAAAAATCAAATTATGCAGTGCTCTACAGGGGATATGTAGTCATTCATTGAGCATACAGGTCCTGAGTCATTAAGGCATGCATACTGAGTGCATCGTACATTTGTTTTAAACAGTGTGTAAATTGGCTCTGCATATTCCCAAAGTCAACAAGGAACAGATCTACAGATACGTGTAGTGATGACTATGGGTGTAGGTTTACTCTGCTCTACTAGACCAGACACTGCAGGATATGTACAATACCTATATGGAAAATAAAATCTCAAAAGAACGCAGAGAAAAAAAAAATATTAAGCAATTAATGTTACCGGTCAATAACATAGTCATTTATGATTATAGATGGAATTTTTTTAAAAATAGCTTTAATATTTTTTTTTCCTTGGAAAAACATTTTTTAGGCTGTCCTTAATGTCTACTGTACATAAAATACATTTTTACAGTTGCTCCTGATTGCATGCACATGTTTGCGCATACAGACTTATCTGTCAGCGCTAGTATTCGGAACTTAAACTAGCCCCCCAGCTGCAGCAAGAGTTGCAGCAGAAAACCAGCGTTGTCACACATTGCACCAGCTACCTTTCATTCTGGTTACTGTTCTTACCGGTTTCCCTTGGTTCTCACTCCCTGCATTCACTTGCTGGTCTGAACTGAGCATGCGCACACCTGGTCTTTTCAAAACTTCCTGCATTCTCTTGATTGGCTAATTGCCTGTCAGCTCTGTCTATTTAAAGCACCTGCTTCTCTACTAAGGTGCCAGATCTTCATGTCTCCTTACCGTAGGCTGTTCTCTCTGGCTTCCGTCTGCACATCGATACCCTATGTTGCCTCATTATCGGTCCTGTCCTCAAGCTATTTGGTTTCCAGGGATCACATTGCATCAGTTCTCTGCAGTTCACCACCTCTCAGTTGGTATCCTGTGATCAAGACCTGTGGTATTATTGCAAGAACCTCGTGCCTGTCAGGCGCCGTCTTGCTTCTGCCTCTATATTGGCGCCTGCCCCATTGCGATGCCCACGTCCCGTTGCATAGCGACGGGACATTCTCCGTTTCTATTCGCATGCATACACAGAGCTTGGTATTCCATTGCATAGCGACAAGAGACGTTCCCCAGTTCCAATCCGCACACATGTGCAGAGCTGTCGCAGAGCGACAAGAAACACTCTCTTCCTGTCTAGCAGTTGGTTGTGTTCCTCCCACTGAAAACTGCAGCACCTATCAGGTAACACTTCCCTATATTTAAAGATCACTCTGACTCCATTAGGGTGCCAGAGCATTTGGTGTTCAGCCTTGCTTCAGCATTTGTTCCTGTGTATCTTGCTCATTTGGATTCTGACCCCGGCTTGTTCCTGACTTCTCCTTTGGTTCCTGACTTTGGCTTAGAGTGATTCCTGGTTCTGACTCGCGAGTCTGACGTGGGTTCAAAGTTGATCTGTTTGCTTCCTGACCATTCTCCTGCTTCTGATTTTGCTGTGAATGTGTCTCTGGTTTTGACACGGATCTGCTGAATACCCTTTGCACCGCTGCATCCAGACTTCCTCTCAGTATTCTGGTGCCTCATCACTTCTGCCTCACTGGACACCTCTCCACTGGATGTCACATTTTGAAACCCGGTAATAGGCTTCCGTCAAAGTACGCCTCCTTCGAAGATGTCTTCAGCAAGACTGCTGCTGAGATTCTTCCACCCCATCGCCCCTGGGATTGTCCCATTGAGCTTATTCCGGGAAAGAAGATTCCTCGGAGCAGAACCTACTCTCTTTCCCTTCCCGAGACTTAAGCTATGACTGAATATGTCTCTGAGAACCTCAAATGAGGATTTATTCAGAAGTCTTCCTCACCCGCTGGTGCAGGATTTTTCTTTGTCAAGAAGGATTGTTCACTGAGGCCATGTATTGATTACAGATTACTCAATGCCATTACCATGAAAAATAGCTACCCTATACCACTTGTCTCCGCATTATTCGATTGGATCAAAGGTGCCACGGAGTTCACCAAATTAGACCTCAGAGTGGCCTGCAATTTGATTAGGATCCGTGTGGGCGATGAATGGAAGTCCGACTTTAACACCCGGGATGACCACTACGAAAATCTAGTGATGCCTTTTGGCCTGTGCAATGCCCCGGCGGTCTTCCAGGAGTTAATTAATGAGATTTTCCTGAGATCTATTATATCTCGGTGGTTGTCTAACTAGATGACAGTTTAATATTCTCCAAGGATCTAGAGTCTTACCGAGGTCACGTCAAGGAGGTCCTCTCTCAACTAAGTCTCAACCATCTATATTGCAAACTGGAGAAGTGTGACTTTGAGGTTTCTCAGGTTATATTGTGTCTGGTGCCGGCCTATCCATGGATCCAGGAAAGGTTGCTGCCATCCCCAATTGACCACAACCCTTGAATCTCAAGGAGATTCAACATTTTATTGGGTTCGCCAATTATTATCGTCATTTTAAAAAGGGCATTCTCTTCTGCCCCTATTTTGCAACAGCCTGATCTGTTTCGGCCTTTCTTAGTTGAGGTTGATGGTTCCTCCATTGGTATTGGAGCCATTCTTTCACAAAAAGATTCTAATGGGAAGTTTCATCCCTGTGGTTTTTGTCCTAGAAGATTTTCCACTAGTGAACTAAACTACAGCATCGGGGATAAAGAGTTATTGGCCATTAAGACTGCCTTAGAGGAGTGGAGACACTTGTTAGAGGGGCTGAGCATGCTGTTACTGTGTACACGGACCATAAGAATTTTAAGTTATTTGCAAGCAGCTCAATGTTTGAACCCGTGTCAGGCATGCTGGTCCTTGTTTTTTCCCAGCTTTAACCTCATTTTAACCTTTCGACCTGCCCTATCAACTTTTGGGCATGCAAAAGTATTATGGATATTTAAGTAATAGGTGTAGTTTTT
Source organism: Mixophyes fleayi (assembly GCF_038048845.1). Lineage (NCBI taxonomy): Eukaryota > Metazoa > Chordata > Amphibia > Anura > Limnodynastidae > Mixophyes > Mixophyes fleayi. The sequence continues at coordinate 172,828,684 of NC_134407.1, read as the reverse complement.
GGCAGTGTCATGTTTGACTCTCCAGGTATCATGGAAACCATGGAGTTTAAGGCGCAATGTTATTTTGCTGGCTTCTGTAGATGGGCTAGTCACTGGGAGCTTTGTCAGGGTCTTGTCCAATATGGGGTCTTACACAATGTTAAAATCCCCTCATGGAATCACCCTCTGCTCTGCCACTTGTGACAATTTGTTTAGTAAAAAACAAAAAGTGAATTAAAGAGTATTAGGAGCATATATTTAGGCTAATGTTAGGTTTTGATACACGCCCATAACAATAATGTCTCATAATGGTTTAGGGTATTCTGTTATGTATGAGGATGGCTACTCACATATGCTTGCTATAGGTAGAAGTGAATAATAGCCGGGTAAATTGTTTGTCTATCAGAGATAAATGGGGGCTCTCCAAGTGGGTTTACTGTAGGAAAGCCATGCCGTCTTTTTCTTTTTTAAAGTGGGCTAGTGCTATCCCACGCTGTATTAGTGTATTGCAGTGAATGTTATATTTGCTAACCACCACACATTGTATACAGTTTTCAAAGCCAAACCGCAGGAGCTACTAAACCGCGTGATAAAACCGGATGAGAAACTAGTCAGTATTGGACATGGTCCTTAAGGGTAGGAGGACTGAAAATACAATTGGGCCCCCACACCTACAGAGTATTTTCCCCCCTTAAGTATCGGGGGGGAAAATGTTAAATGTAGTGCAAGTATTTGTGACACTATAGGTGCCAGCATGCACTACAAGGTGTTACCACAGTAATAAATAACCAAAATATGAATAGTCATTCTCTTGTAAATAGTTCACCTTAGAATAGGTCCAACACACAGTCGTTTATAGTCAGATTTAGTAGGATTTATAGTTAAACATAATAATGTTAAAAGCACTTTATTGAGATCTAAGGTTCAGGATACAGGAAACATATTTTGGTGTGTTTGGTAACATGTTTGGTATCATTCTAATCCCCTATTTATCCTCAGAGATTTGTTCCTATCGACCAAGAGTTCACACCTTGCGTATGCGAGTTATGGATGATAGGGAATTAATGATCAGAATGGTATTGTGTGTGTAATGCAAATAGACCAGTTTGAGCCAGGTTTTCGGCAGGAAGATACGTATGCAGCTGTTTAGAGAGTATACCTATGTCCTGCATTATACCAGACTGTCCTGAAGCCTGAACCAATGGAAACATGCCAAGCCATCTCTATTGTTTTCAATGTAACACCAACTGTATATAAACTGAGCTCTGGGACTATCATACAGTCTTCTTGACCACAGACTTCAGGATTGAATGACTGTATGCTGGATCCAGAGCGCCTGCGTATGTAATCGGCTGTACTTATTTTACTGAACTGTTATTCTTTGCATCCTGCTATTCTGCTATTAAATCTAATTGAGCGTTGGAACCACAACAAATCGCAGTTGACAATGATTATTGGTAAGCGATAAAATAACTTTAATAAGTGGAGATTTAGAAGAGGAGGTACAAAATTTAGAAATGGTGGTATGAAAAATGTAGTTGATGTAAATTGTTGGTTTTACAGTGAAGGCAGTAAGAGAGGAGGCAGTAAGGCATATCTCTGTATACTTACCTGAAATCATCTTCTTTTATTGATCCAACTTAATCAATATGGGGAGTAGAAACAAACTCAATGGACGTAAATGAACACTCATGAAGAGCACCCAATGTCAAATGAGTTTATTTCCAGTGAGCCTGTTTGCACTGTAGCAGTCAATCAGGAGTGGACGCTTTTCCACAAAGACAGTTGTGTGGGAGAAAGACCTGGACACAGTAAACAGTGGAGACCAGCTTTATCACCACCAATGCCTATGATAGTGGGTACACTACATACATGCTGACTTCCACTCCATGATATGATCATTGAGGTGAGAGAAAGACCCCAAGATTATTTTAGAGCTGCAAAACGATGCGACTGCTTCACTCTCCTGCCAGGTGATAAATACTTAACTTTCTTTAATGAATCAGTCCATTAGTCAGGGTTACATAATGGGCTGAAAGGATACCCTTAAGGTAAGGGTTATTGCAAGTCCTGAGGTGAAGTTTTCCTCAGACACTACATAGATACAGGACTACCTGGGAAGAGGATGACATGGGGTTTAGTGTATTCTCACCCCAATATAGTGATGTTTAGGTCTCCTGGGTCTACTATGTTATGTGTATGAAAGAACTGCCATGCTTCAGGTTTGTGGGAGATGGTAGTGGGAGTTGCCCTGTGGTTGGACGCTTTACTGGAGGTCACGTAGGCATGTTTTCCGAGGAGGAAGTAGTTCAAACATAAAAATATAATAATGCCCCTAAATCGAGGTCAATGTTAAGAACGGTTAGTGTTAAGGTTGAAAGTCCACTTGGCCTCCTCTCTAGACATTTGGTATAACATGAGTTGGATAAGTAGGCACACCTGTATAAATGAAGAAGTGGTGCAATTCTTTTGTGGTTCTTAGATGAGCCTTTAATTTTTTACAAGAATTGTATTTATGAATACTTCCCCATATTCCATGTGAAAATTGAAATATACTTAGTTTCACGTTTTTCATTATATTACAGGTAGATCAGTCTGAACCATCTCCTACTCCTCTGATGCCTGGGTCTTTGGAGTGGGAAAATGAATTTAATCCCCCTTCTGATGCCTTAGGTGAAACCCATTACCTACCGGATTATCTGCTCACTATACTGCTTCCTATTCTAATCGCTCTGCTCCTGTGCGCGCTGCTAACCTATATCATGTGCTGCCGTAGAGAAGGGGCGTAAGTATTTACAGCAATTTTCTTTACACTCTAGGAAAAAACATATGCAGCACTTACAGCATGCATGTGAAGAGCAAACAATGTATTATTGGTAAGGGATCACTTTATGAGGGAGGTGGTGCTGGATGATTACATAATGAGGTAGGCAATACCAAGGGAACTCTTCATATGGAAAGAAGTGCTGGGTAGGAAGTTAGCATTGTAAGGAAGGCAGTGATTTGGGGTCATATCATGAAGGAGGCAGTGGTGTGAGGATCACATCATAAGGTAAGCTCTGCTGAGGATCACATCATAAGGTAAGCTCTGCTGAGGATCACATCATAAGGTAAGCTCTGCTGAGGATTACATCATAAAGTAGGTAGTGTTTCAGAATCACATTATAAAGTAGGCAGTACTGGAGGATCACAAAATGAGGAAAGCAATATAAAGAAAGGGCTGTGGATTGCAAATTGAGAGTGGGTGGTGCATTATTATTATTTTAATATTCAATCTCATTGGGGACATAATGGAAGAAGGAGGACTGGGAGATCAGATCATGTAGCAGGCAGTAGTGGGAACTTGTCATGAAGGAGGCAGAGCTGAGGGAGGCAGTGTTGGGTATCATATTGTGAAGGGAACAGTGATGGTGGATGGTAGCAGTGCTGGGGGACCAGAAAACAGGCAAGCAATAATTGGAGGCTCACAACACAGAGAGGAAGTGTTGGGGATCACATAGTCAAGGGGAATGCCTGAGGGACTGCAGCACGAGCGGGGTCATGTCCAGAGTTCATATCATGGTGTGGCAGTGAGGAAGGGGGAATTACAGCCTTGGGAGGGAGACAGTGTTGCAGATTTTCTTCATGAGGTAAACAGTATTGTAGAAAACATCAGCAGTAGTCACTGTAAGGACAAGCAGTGTTGGTGGATCACACCATGGTAGTGTTTAGTAGAAAATTAATTATATAGTAGACAATGCTATAGGATGCAATGTTTATTAGATCTAGAAATCTTGAGCACGGCAGCGCTAGCAGAGTAATATCAGGAGAGAGACAGAACCAAGGGGAGGGAACCAAGACTGGAGCGCATGGTATAATATGTATAAATAAGAGTGGAAAGTATAAAGGTACCAGGAAAGTGTCCACTTTGTGGGTGGACCTGCATGCGTGCATATTAAAACTAGATAATTGAGTTATACATATAAGTATATTATATATATTATTGTTAGATGTAGATCACCACGTTTCATTTTTATTTTAAGAGAGAAGAGAGATGCAGAGACAGCAGCGTAAGTTACAGAACTTGTGTGTTTTCTATTTTTTCATTGCATGTTTGCGTTGTGTTATTATTATTATTATCCTTTGTTTATGTTACACCAACATATTCCGCAATGTTATGCAATCTGACAACATTTTTTAGGCACATCGAACCCTCCCTCACAGCCGCTTACAATCTAATTTCCCCAAAGACAAACACCTGCTTCAGTTTAATTAAAAGCCAAAATGTGTCATTGCACAGTGAGGGGAAACTGGAGACCCTGTAGAAAACGTATATGAAGACAGAAAGAGCATTAAATCCAAGGCCCCCAGTGCTCCAATGCTCTATTACTAACAACTGTGCCACCCTGCCGCCCTTTGTGTTAGCGTTGTGTGTTTGTGTCTAATCCCGGTGTTTGTTGTTCAATGTAATGTAGGTCTGCCCAGCTTAAGGTGTAGGTCACTGAGAAGGATTTTGTCATTTTATAATAGCATGTTTTATAATAAAAAGTAAAGTGTGAATTGCCTTCTAATATCCTTATAATGTATTATAGCATAAGTAATTTTATTCCTTATAATACAAAACTATTGCTGTTGATGAGGAAAATAATGGTAAGAATCAACTCTAAGTGAAGAGAGCAGTAAACCTAACCCAATTATGTGTGACGCTTTCGCATTTTCATGACGACTGGGGCGAATGGGAGCCTAGTTTTACTATTCAAGGTACACAGTAGTAGTAGAGTTAAAGTTATTTTGCATGATTACTTGTTGAAATGTAGCTATGTTCTTTATGTAAATTTATTGTTATTATATGGTATGGTTATTTTGCTGCTGGAAACTCCCAACAGATGAACAAAGATCGGTCTCCTCTGTATAGTGTGGCTTAGATCTTCTTTAGAGTATGTTGTCTAGTATTGATCAAAGTACAATGTAATGTGTGTGATACCTGGTTGGTGTGTCTCACAGAATCCAGTTAGTTCACCAGCAGTCTATATTCTCCAACACGGAGGAGCTTCGGAACATGGCTTCAAATAGAGACGTCCCACGACCTCTCTCCACGCTTCCCATGTTCAACGTTCGCACAGGACAAAGGACATCTCCAATGGAGCTGTCAGGCGATAGTGCTCGTGTACCTCTTATCCTGTCTCAGCAGTAAATGTACTACACTTACCTCACACTGCTCAACAAGGTATGTAGTCATTGAGTCATTTAAGAGTAGGGGTAGAGATCAAGGTGTATTAAAAGGCCAATCAAAGCTAAAATACAAGTTGACTTTTATAAGAAGGCTGTTTGTCACATTCACAAATACATATGTACAATTTACTATACATTGATAGAAGTGTGTTATTTGATATTACATTAGTATTAGATTTTGTTTTCTGTTGTCAAATGTATTAAGGAAAAAAAAGCTCTGGCTGCAGTAATTCCTACACACAGGAATTTTACCCTGCATAGAAAAATAATCTTCCCAATAAATAAGTGTTTTTAAGTAGGATATAGAAATCAGAGGTGAATTCTAATATCTGTATATGTTTACAATTGTGGGAGCATTATTTCTTATCAGAGCCAGATTTAGACCTCATGGGGCCCTAGGCAAGATACTGGTTTGGGGCCCCCTCCCTGAAAAAATCCATAGCACTATAGTTTTTAGCATAACATGTACCCCTATTCAGGGGCTGGCTGGCAGACTTTAGCCCAGGGGGGCAAGCACATAGCACTGGCCCATAAGTAGCGGCCCATTTTTAAAGGTTGGTCTCACCACTGACCCTGGGAGGGCCCTCTGGGGACTGCTGGGCCCTAGGCAATTGCCTAGGTTGACTAGTGGTAAATCCGGCCCTGTTTCTTATAATACATATATTTTCCTAATGAACACTGAAGTGATTGCATTACAGTTCAGCAGTTACAAACAATGACTTCCCGACTGACTACTGATACATATATATTATTTTCAGGATTTGATACATATAGAAGTCCCCTAAATGCAGCCCTAGATGAAGTGCTTCTGTCACTCAATGGTAGCTTTATTTTGTGAATAAGCGTAGTTGAGTCTGTGGGGATAAAAGCAATACATTCTCTGTTCTGCAGGTCATTCTTTTATTTTTCTTTCTTAGGCTATATTTCTTATGTTTTTCTTCGGAAAAGAAAGTTGTGTATCCGGGAAGCAGATGTCAGGAGGCTGCTTACGGCACAGGAACAATTCTTGCACATGACAAGACAGGAGCAGCAGAAAATGCTTTTTGTAGCTTGTGTGCTGTATGTAACTGCAATAAACGTTTATCAGAGTGAGATGCTCAATAAACTAAATGACCTTTAATGCACATTCGGAATATACTCATTATACCAACTAATAACTCATTATACCAACCTGCCACTCATCTCAACACTATGGGCCTGATTCATTAAAGAAAGTAAGGCAAAAAATTGAGTAAGTTTGCTCCTGGACAAAGCCATGTTACAATGCAAGGGGTGCAAATTAGTTTATTATTTTGCACATAAGGAAAATACTGACTGTTTTTTCTGTAGCACACAAATACTTGATAGCTTTATTATTACACTGAAATTTAAAGTTGATCTAGGACATGCTCTATCCCAACTATAAATCTCTCCCCACATGTTAAATTTACACCCCCCTGCAATGCAACATGGTTTTGCCAAAATGCAAATTTACTTTTTTTTTTTTTGGTTTACTTTCCTTAATGAATCTGGCTCTATGTCTTGAAGTCTGCCCTGTGAATCCCTGTGACTATTCTAAAACAGCTTCTCTAGTTCTTTCTCAAGCTGCACTACACCGCATGTTAAGGTGCCCCTGCCCCTAGCCAGAGCTCCGGAGGCTGCTACAAGTTTACCAGGGCTCTGCTGGTTTTGTACTATAGTGGTAAATAAATTATCACCAATCACCAACTTTAGATGGTGGCAGAGGGGGGAGTGTTAGCGGGAGGAACAGTCACAAGCTGCAATCTCTTGATTACAGCAGTCTTGTGATTGAACCTCTTGCTTACACTCTTCTCCTCCTGGGAGTACCATCCTATCTATACACTGTCTCTTCTGGGGGATTATTGGATACCTTTATTCTTTCACATGGTTACAATTGCAAAGCATTATGGGTAAGGGAAATAGATTCGCCATGACGAGCGGTCATGTCATGGTTCCACTTGTTTCCTCTCCTGAAGTCTTTGGCCTCTGTAAATGTTCACTCACCCACACAGGTGCTATATCCTGTGACTGTTCCCTGCTACTTAGTACACTAATGGCACTTTGCCAGGGTGCTGAAGTTATCGATAAAAACAACAGTCTGGGTGCATTTGACAATCTTGCCCTTATATCTATATCTCTGACCACTTTACCACTGTCTCTCTCTTAGCGATATCAATCTACCTTTTCTTCTTTGTCATATTTGGATCTGTCCATCAATTTCCTACCTTCCACCCATATGATATCCGTCAATACCACAAATCCATTCGCATAAAAAAAATGGTTGGATAAATACAGTAAAGCAGCCTATATTTGAAAAAAAGAGTACATATTTTTTATTGATTGTAACTTCTTGTTGTACGTGCTGCTATGGGTGTTTATTAATTTTTATTCAACATCCAAACCTCCTCCCAGTCAGTTCTAGCAACGCTGACTCCTGCTGGCACAAAAAAGGTACAACGCCTGGAACTGAAAGGAGTAGCAACGTAACAAAACAACACATTTATTTTATGTCCAATTAAACTTTAAATAACGTTCAGTTAGATTTAATTTTATGCAATATAGAAAACTTTGTCCATACTTTCACTTTTCCTTTAGATGTTGACAAACTTAAACTTAGTTTTTGGAATTGGCATTTGTGTTTTGTAAATATAAAGGAGATGACTGATGAATGATGTAATCATTTTCCTGCTGCAAGATACTACCTAGCTTCTCTAAATGTGTTACTGTCTGGTTGCGAATCTGCTCAACCTTTTCAAGTTTCTAATGAGTTCACATTAGTTTAAGTGGAAAATAGAAGATGCCTGTAAAATGAACCAGATACAAAACCTAAATTAAAACAAATACAAAACACATATTGTTGTGCATGTGTGTAAAATATGTATGAAATCTATTTATAAATGGCTGTTAATGTCAGTCAGAACACACCGTTAATAAAGTCACCAAACAAGAATGCTGCACAGAAAATTGGATTATTATTATTATTGTTTATTTATAGGACACCAAAAAATTCAATAGTAGAGTATAGGTAAACTTAACACAAGTAGCATAATATATATATGATATATCATAACATGGGTAAACATGACTCAAATAGCATAACATGATATAACATAACATGGGTGTGACTTAGTGGTTAGCACCTCTGCCTCACAGCACTGTGGTCGTGAGTTTGATTCCCGACCATAGCCTTATCTGTGTGTAGTTTGTATGTTCTCCCGTATTTGCGTGGGTTTCCTCCGGGTGCTCCAGTTTCCTCCCACACTCCAAAAACATACTAGTAGGTTAATTGGCTGCTATTAAATTGCCCTTAGTCTCTGTGTGTGTGTGTGTGTGTGTGTGTGTGTGTGTGTGTGTGTGTGTGTGTGTGTGTGTGTGTGTGTGTGTGTGTGTGTGTGTGTGTGTGTGTGTGTGTGTGTTAGGGGATATAGATTGTAAGCTCCAACGTATCAGGGACTGATGTGAATGAGTTATCTGTACAGCGCTGCGAAATTAGTGGCACTATATAAATAGATGATGATGCGTAAACATAACACAAGTAACATAACAGAATGGGTAAACATAAAATAAGTAGCACAACGTAATACAACAAGGGTGACATAGTAACAGTAGCATTGCAAAACAATTCCACACAGATGTCCGTCTCCCTGTTATTCATTATCAGATCCATCCTCTACAATATTTATTTAACAAAATCATATTACATCATAATATTTTAACAGTGCATTTAATGTAATGTTATTACAGTAACATTATTTACAGTACAGTTAAGCACATTTTCCATAGTAATATAATACAGTAAAATATTGAATAATATCCTGGACAAGATGTGTATGACTGGGCTTCTCCTCTTTTCTTCCTAAAAAGTGACATTTGTATACATACTTCATACACAGTACCCCCTTGTGTCCTTAAATGCTTTATAAACACACTTTTGTTGATAAAGGTGCACCAGGTATCATTGGTATATTTATAAATTTACTACCCCAAGTATCTCCTTACACTATGTTTTTACATTTCACCTATCCTCCTCATATGTCTGTAATTGTTTAATGAATACGCCTTTCAGCTACATTTGGAAGAGCCTGGGATGACTTAGAGTGATTCAAGGCTCTTACATATCTTCATAATCTAGTGCATTTACTTTATCTGTTAGCTGTATTTTTTATACTGGAAATACATTCCCATAGATGAATTGGTTTGTCAATAGTTTTCCCCTAGAAACCCATATTGTGTATCACTCTTCCTGTGGTTCCCCTTAGTCTATTCTCTGGATCGTTGTTCAATTACTTCTCTTTTACATATATGTGGTCTTTATTCTAAGCGTAGATCTAGGTGTAATAGTTTCCCCACATGCCTCATGTCCTCTCCTCTTCTGCCTCTTTGTTCTCTTTTGCTGTGATCTTCCTCCTCAAACCCTCACTTCACTGGTTTTCCCTCTGTCTCTCACCATATTTCTCCTTCAGTTTCCTGTTTGTAGCATTTTTCTTATATTGTCTCTTGATCCGTCTCCTGCTGAAGCCTTCTCTCCCTATGTACGCATCTAAATTTCTCTTCATGTTTCCTGTTTAGACCCCTCTCTTTGCCTCTTTCTCTTTGTTCTCTAATGCATTCTCTTTCCCTGTCTCTTTGCATCCTTTCCCCTGCTGTGTCTTTATCCCTTTCTACTGCATCCTGTCTTTTGATTTTCACTCTATTTTACAATAGCCTGTATCTCTGTATGTACCTGTAGCCTTCTCTTAATGTCACTTATGTATATTTGGTGCCCCTCTGTATGCTCTCTCACTCCTGTGTCATTATCCTACTCTCACTCTGTCATTCTGCTTTCTTCTCTCCGGCTTTTTCTATGTAGCTTTCTGTCTTCCTGTGTCTATGTAGACCCATCAGGTGGTTAGCACTTCTTCCTTACAGCGCTGGGGTCATGAGTTTGATTCCTGACCAAGGCCTTTGTGTATTCTCCCTGTGTTTCCTCCGGGTGCTCCAATTTCCTCCCACACACCAAAAACATAATAGTAGGTTAATTGGCTGCTATTAAATTGACCATATGGAGCAGGGACTGATGTAAGTGACAAATATTGTCACTTACATCAGTGACAATATTTGCTGCGGAATATAAATGATGATGATCCTTTCCTGTTTCTGTAGTGACCTTCTTTCCCTGATCATCTTTAAACATCTTCTCCCACTGACATTGTGTTCATCTCTTTTTTCCCCGACTACGTGCAGTCCACCTCTACGTGATTCTCTGTAGACTTCCACATTCTATTGTTTCTCTCTATATCCTCCTCTCCCATGTCTGTAGGTCACCACCCAACACCCCCTACTTTCTTCTTTTCAGCCTTCTCCCTTTTCCGGCTCTCTGCACACCATTTCTTCCCTGTCTCTGTAGTCCACTCCCCCATGTTCATTGTAGACCCTTGTTCCTCTCTAGTTTCTGCTCTCTCTTGACTCTGCAGAACTCCCTCTCTTCCCCTGTGTCTCTGCAGAACTCCCTCTCTTCCCCTGTGTCTCTGCAGAACTCCCTCTCTTCCCCTGTGTCTCTGAAAAACTCCCTCTCTTCCCCTGTGTCTCTGCAGAACTCCCTCTCTTCCCCTGTGTCTCTGCAGAACTCCCTCTCTTCCCATGTGTCTCTGCAGAACTCCCTCTCTTCCCCTGTGTCTCTGCTGAACTCCCTCTCTTCCCCTGTGTCTCTGCAGAACTCCCTCTCTTCCCCTGTGTCTCTGCAGAACTCCCTCTCTTCCCATGTGTCTCTGCAGAACTCCCTCTCTTCCCCTGTGTCTCTGCAGAACTCCCTCTCTTCCCCTGTGTCTCTGCAGAACTCCCTCTCTTCCCCTGTGTCTCTGCAGAACTCCCTCTCTTCCCCTGTGTCTCTGCAGAACTCCCTCTCTTCCCCTGTGTCTATGCAGAACTCCCTATCTTCCCATGTGTCTCTGCAGAACTCCCTCTCTCCCCCTGTGTCTCTGCAGAACTCCCTCTCTTCTCCTGTGTCTCTGCAGAACTCCCTCTCTTCCCCTGTGTCTCTGCAGAACTCCCTCTCTTCCCCTGTGTCTCTGCAGAACTTCCTCTCTTCCCCTGTGTCTCTGCAGAACTCCCTCTCTTCCCCTGTGTCTCTGCAGAACTTCCTCTCTTCCCCTGTGTCTCTGCAGAACTTCCTCTTCCCATGTGTCTCTGCAAAACTCCCTCTCTTCCCCTGTGTCTCTGCAGAACTTCCTCTCTTCCCCTGTGTCTCTGCAGAACTTCCTCTTCCCATGTGTCTCTGCAAAACTCCCTCTCTTCCCCTGTGTCTCTGCAGAACTCCCTCTCTTCCCCTGTGTCTCTGCAGAACTTCCTCTCTTCCCCTGTGTCTCTGCAGAACTCCCTCTCTTCCCATGTGTCTCTGCAGAACTCCCTCTCTCCCCCTGTGTCTCTGCAGAACTCTCTCTCTCTTCCCCTGTGTCTCTGTAGAACTCTCTCTCTTCCCCTGTGTCTCTGCAGAACTCCCTCTCTTCCCCTGTGTCTCTGCAGAACTTCCTCTCTTCCCCTGTGTCTCTGCAGAACTCCCTCTCTTCCCCTGTGTCTCCGCAGAACTCCCTCTCTTCCCCTGTGTCCCTGTAGATCTCCATCTCTTTCTCTGTGTCTCGGTAAATCACTTCTCCCCTGGAATCACTGTAGATCAAGTTTCTCCTTTTTCTCTGTAGACCCCCTTCTCCCTTGTCTCACTGTAGATTTTTCTTACCTCACTCCCACTCGCTAGGTCTAAAGAGTACTCTCTCTCCTCTCTCACTGTAGATCCCCTCTCTCGCTACCTCTGTGTAAAACCCCTTTTGCTGGTCTCTTTATAGACCCATCTTTTCCTAGTCTCTCTGCAGACCCCTCTCTTCCTGTCTCTTTGTAGACTCCAGTTACTCCATTGGTCCTTTCTTCCTTGTGCTCCTGTAATCCAGTTAGAGCCATCTTTTCACTGTATGTTTGCAGACCTATCACTGTCTCTTCCTGACTCCCTGTCCTACCTCTCTCCTATGATGCTCTATAGATGCTCCTCTCTCCCTTTCCCTTTGTAGACTTCCTCTTGTCTCACTGCAAAAGTTTCTCTCCCTACTCATTATAGAACCCCTACACTCTTCCCCCTATATCTTATTCAAAAATTCTTACATGTTTTCCTGTAACACTCTCTCTCTCTCAGCCTCCTATAACTCTGTAATCCCATCTATCATTGCCTCTCTGTAAAGCCCAACTTTCCCTGCCTATATGTATGACCTGTTTTGCATCTTTAAACCTGAGTGGGAGAAAAGATAAATGATAAATTCACTTACTTGGTAGCATAATTTGCACTCTCTCCGCCTGCCCAGCTTTCTATATTACTATACACAGATTTTTCTCTCCTCTTATTCCTATATCTCTTTGGAGCCTATCCCTCCCCTCCTCTCTCCTTCTATGTTTCATTAGGTTTTTTTCTTTGTATCTCTCCTCCCGTCTCCCCCATTGCTTCCTGTTTATATAGCAACCCACTCACTTGCAGACTTGCACAATGTTCCCTCAGTGTACTGTGACAAAAGTCTTTTCATCTAGAAGGCTTCAGTCTAAAAGTCACATATGGAGAGTTTTCAACTGCAATAGGCTGCAGTATGCTCAGAACCCCACCCAGTGCATCCTGGGACACATGCTGGTTTAGCTCTTACATTGACAGAAAATTAACATGTAGATGGAATACAGTAAATATAACAATACAATATAATGCAGAAAGATGTAGGGGTCTTCCTTCCTTAAAAAAACATATATAATTGAACCACAGAAAATGTCTAATTATTCAATACCTTAAGCAATTATGATTTCTTAATGTCTTCATAATAAGCCTATTAAAATATTAACTGTACCATGTTCCTTTATTGCATACAGCAAGCTTAGGCTATATGTGGTTCTCTAGCTGTTGTTCAACAGGAGTTGAAAAACCACAGACTGCCTATCTCTGGTTTAAAGCTACTTTCTAATGCATTTTAGGAGAATTATGTGGGGAAACTACAGCATCTGACAGAATGTGAATACCCTATTATTACCAAAACAGAGAGTTCCTGCTAGCTCACCCGAGTTACACCCTCATTTGAATACTTGACAGCACACTTTATTATTTTGTGGCACTTCACTTACCCACATGTCAATTTTATATGCTCTTATTTTATTGAATTTCTACACTTCTCTACTTGGTAAATTCATAATAAACAAGTATTTCACAAGATGAAATATAGAGGCATGCAACCCAATTGTAGAATGACCAGATTTGTTGGGCTTGGTTAAACAAGTGGGTGTCGCTTGGGCTGAGCAACAGAATTTGACTGTGTGTGGATGTATGGGTACATAAAGTCACTACATAGCCCAATATAGTCCTTGCTAAGTAGATCCAATTAATTGTGTGCTCTGAAAACAGAATACACGAATATACCAAATTAACAGGATAATGAGATGACAAATAGTTGATTAATTGCTGAATAGAATCCGTCTAGTAACAATAGGGCAGAATGGAATAATATGATGGAGTGAGGTAACAATAGGGCAGAATGGTGTGATATGATGGAGTGGGATAACAATAGGGCAGAATGGTGTAATATGATGGAGTGGGGTAACAATAGGGCAGAATGGAGTAATATGGAGTGTGGTAACAATAGGGCAGAATGGTGTTATATGATGGAGTGTGAGGTAATAATAGGGAAGAATGGTGTAATATGATGGAGTGTGTGGTAACAATAGGGCAGAATGGTGTGATATGATGGAGTGTGGGGTAATAACAGGGCAGAATGGAGTGATATGATGGAGTGTGGGATAACAATAGGGCAGAATGGTGTGATATGATGGAGTGTGGGGTAATAATAGGGCAGAATGGTGTGATATGATGGAGTGTGAGGTAATAATAGGGCAGAATGGTGTAATATGATGGAGTGTGGGGTAATAATAGGGCAGAATGGTGTAATATGATGGAGTGTGGGGTAACAATAGAGCAGAATGGTGTAATGTGATGGCGTGTGGGGTAATAATAGGGTAGAATTGTGTGATATGATGGAGTGTGGGGTAATAATAGGGCAGAATGGTGTAATATGATGGAGTGTGGGGTAACAATAGGGCAGAATGGTTCTAATGTGATGGAGTGTGAGGTAATAATAGGGCAGAATGGTGTAATATGATGGAGTGTGGGGTAATAATAGGGCAGAATGGTGTAATATGATGGAGTGTGGGGTAACAATAGAGCAGAATGGTGTAATGTGATGGAGTGTGGGGTAATAATAGGGTAGAATTGTGTGATATGATGGAGTGTGGGGTAATAATAGGGCAGAATGGTGTAATATGATGGAGTGTGGGGTAACAATAGGGCAGAATGGTTCTAATGTGATGGAGTGTGAGGTAATAATAGGGCAGAATGGTGTAATATGATGGAGTGTGAGGTAATAATAGGGCAGAATGGTGTGATATGATGGTGTATGATGCAATTAAACATTTTCAAATATTACAGCAACATGTGGACATGGTCCATGTGACACAAAGTTGCAATAACCCCCAGCAACTAGTCACACATTGGATGCTGTGGGATAGCTTAGCTATAATATTTTCAACGTAATTAAATAAGAATTATAGTGAATATGACTTTTTTTATTTTATAATGAGCACTTTTGAGTAAATAAGTTTATTGGTGTGCACCATATTTATACTAACAACATGTTATTAAATAAACCCTGGAGAATGTTATCTTAATAATGTTGATCTTATTTGTCCTATTTTAACACGGTTTTCATGCATTTATTAACGTGTGAAAAGCTTCTAAAAAGCCCTTAGTAAGAACCGATAGCAGTTCAAAATTCACAGTAGGGTTCGTTTGATATTATTTTTTACTAAGAAGTGTGTAATAGCCATAACAGGTATATGTTATGGCTTATAAACTATAATTATATGCATAGACACATGTTTTCTAACTTGCGTTAGATCTATCAATTAGTTAATTGCTGAATGGTTGATATTATGGTTATTGCACATTCATTTTTAATAGTAAATGTATGTATATATATAACAAATGTAATGTCTCAACAGCACGTAGTTTGTAGAAAAGCAAACAGCCAGGTAGCATAAGCTAAATGCAGTGGAGTACACCCTACTATCAATATTTGGTGAAATATCTGCCATTGCTGCATGTGCTGGGACGTTTTAGCAATGTCCCTGCACCGCAACATGGTGCATTTTGCTCAACTATACTGTAACCCAATCAGATTTGTGCCTTTTCAATAAAGTTTACTAAAAAAAAAATGTGTTGGGTTATAATATGTGTGTGCACATAGCTGTATGATAATATAATAACCTGATGCAAGACTCAAACTCTCAGTGACGTTTAATATCAGTTTTATGACAGACCAGGACCTTATTAGTGTGGAGTTTGTATGTTATACCCTTGTTTGTGTGGGTCTCCTCTGAGGTCTCCGGTTTCCTCCTGCACTCCTAAGGCATACTAATAGGATACTTGGCTTCTGACAAAATTAACCCTAGAGAGAGTGTGTTAGTGTGGTAAGAAATATAGTTTGTAAGCTCTAATGGGGCAGGGGCTGATGTGAATGATTAAATGTTCTCTGTACAGTTCTGTGACGTATGGTGGCGCTATAGAAAGATTAATAATTATACTTACATAGTTAATGCATTAAATGCAAAACAAGCCAAGAGGGTGTCTGACAGTTATGATGTCTCAACTAGAGGCTGAGCACAAACAGCATGATACATTTTGCAGTAGAATAATGGTCTTAATGACTTATTCTGCCTTTCCCACTTATTTTCCTATTGTAAAATCCTGGAGTGAATAAAAAAAAATGTTAAATGTGTTTGAAACGTCATGAATTTTATCTGGGTTACTGCAATTTGAAAATAAGTGGGAAAAGCAGGATTGGGTCACTAGCTCCTGTGATGTGAGCGAGTTCTCTGTACAGCGCTGCGGAATTGGTGGCGCTATATAAATAAATGGGGATGATGAAGATGATGACCAGAGAATGGGGTTTCTGTAGTCACTGAACAAAAGAAAAACTTACCTCTGGTAATGCTCCCTGACGATGTTTTTATAATTACCTCATACAATGGAAACGTTTTAGTTAAACTCCATCACTGGTTTTGCAGCTAGTTGTATGTTTTGCTCCACAGTTAAACTTCTGAAAATCACAAATAAATGTTGTATACTGATAATCATTCTCAATATCTGTGGTGTCCCAAATAATGCCATCATCTGTATAGGGCTGCAGCTGTATGCTACAGAAATGGATTTGTGATGGCCAGTGCTATATAAGGAGGAACATTATTTTACCCCAAAGCATTATGGGAGGTTGGTTGTCAGCAGAAGCCTCAGATAACAGCATGTTTTAAAGATACACACATGGTTTCAAGTGGGAAAATTGTAAAAATAAACTCATGGCAGGCAATTTAAGGATCAGCATTGATTCCAGGTTACTAACATTAGCTGAATATACTGTAGATGCAAAAGGTCCAAGCCGTTCACCCTTGTATGCAAAATGATAGTATTTTGAGAGGCTGCACTTCTTATAACTAAAGGGTTAATCGTGTCTATTCTATACCTGTGTGCAGAAATGTCTTCATTACAGATTCCTGATGGTTTTCTTCTTCATTCACAGAACTTTGGCCTCATCCAAAGTCTGTTAATGTACACTCCATGCAGAGGTCCTTGGACCCCTACGTCTATGCAATTCATCCAGAGGATCCTGAGGATGTCTGGTTTTATAAAGGCATTTTAGAGGGTCCTTGTACCCCTACCTATTTGCAATCTATGCTGAGAATCCTGAGGACTTCTGCTTCTATACAATCCACGCAGAGGGTGCTGTGGGCCCCTGCTTCTATATAATCCACACAGAGGGTGCTGTGGGCCCCTGCTTCTATATAATCCACGCAGAGGGTGCTGTGGGCCCCTGCTTCTATACAATCCACGCAGAGGGTGCTGTGGGCCCCTGCTTCTATATAATCCACACACAGGGTGCTGTGGGCCCCTGCTTCTATATAATCCACGCAGAGGGTGCTGTAGGCCCCTGCTTCTATACAATCCATGCAGAGGGTGCTGTGGGCCCCTGCTTCTATACAGTCCACGCAGAGGGTGCTGTGGGAACCTGCTTCTATATAATCCACGCAGAGGGTGCTGTGGGCCCCATGCTTTTATACAATCCATGCAGAGGGTGCTGTGGGCCCCTGCTTCTATACAATCCACGCAGAGTGTGCTGTGGGCCCCTGTTTCTATACAATCCACGCAGAGAGTGCTGTGGGCCCCTGCTTCTATACAATCCACGCAGAGGGTGCTGTGGGCCCCTGTTTCTATACAATCCATGCAGAGGGTGCTGTGGGCCCCTGCTTCTATACAATCCACGCAGAGGGTGCTGTGGGCCCCTGTTTCTATACAATCCATGCAAAGGGTGCTGTGGGCTCCTGCTTATATACAATCCATGCAAAGGGTGCTGTGGGCTCCTGCTTATATACAATCCATGTAGAGGGTCCTGCAGACCTCGGTCTGTGCAATCTATGCCTAGGTCCTATGGATGCTTATTAATCTAAACAAACTACTGTGTTAATCTCCTTCCTCTCTCCTCCTGATCTCCTTGCTGGTACTGGATATTCTCATATGTTCAGAATCTGAGCCCTTTTCATCATCCTCATTTCATGTCATCACAAGGGGTGGAGTTCAGGGTACAATGCCCCCATTATACCATGCTATTCATACCAGAGAGAGGTTTACAGGGAGAGGAGGAATGTTGTGTGTGTATGTTCTACCTCTGTCCGTCCTTATAGTATTGCAAACACAAGAGCTTTTGTAGTTAGATGTGTGAGCACTTCTGTACAGTGCACTGGTGAGCATTTACCTATGTAAAGTATACTGGTGAGCATTTACCTATGTAAGTATACTGGTGAGCATTTACCTATGTAAAGTATACTGGTAAGCATTTACCTATGTAAAGTATACTGGTGAGCATTTACCTATGTAAGTATACTGGTGAGCATATACCTATGTAAAGTATACTGGTGAGCATTTACCTATGTAAAGTATACTGGTGAGCATATACCTATGTAAAGTATACTGGTGAGCATTTACCTATGTAAAGTATACTGGTGAGCATTTACCTATGTAAAGTATACTGGTGAGCATATACCTATGTAAAGTATACTGGTGAGCATTTACCTATGTAAAGTATACTGGTGAGCATTTACCTATGTAAAGTATACTGGTGAGCATTTACCTATGTAAAGTATACTGGTGAGCATTTACCTATGTAAAGTATACTGGTGAGCATTTACCTATGTAAAGTATACTGGTGAGCATTTACCTATGTAAAGTATACTAGTGAGCATTTACCTATGTAAAGTATACTGGTGAGCATTTACCTATG
This sequence comes from Mixophyes fleayi, assembly GCF_038048845.1. Lineage (NCBI taxonomy): Eukaryota > Metazoa > Chordata > Amphibia > Anura > Limnodynastidae > Mixophyes > Mixophyes fleayi. Next base: position 172,810,118 of record NC_134407.1, on the reverse strand, counting down.
TAAAGTATACTGGTGAGCATATACCTATGTAAAGTATACTGGTGAGCATTTACCTATGTAAAGTATACTGGTGAGCATTTACCTATGTAAAGTATACTGGTGAGAATTATTGTGCATTTCACAGGTGAATACTCTTGTACAATATGTGAATAGGAACTTACCTTTGTACAGTCCACAGGTGAACACTTAACTTGTGCAGCACATGTGTAAGCACTTACCTATGTGCATCACACGGTTGAGCACTTACCTTTTTTCCGTTTACTTACCTTTGTACAATACTTAGGAGAGCACTTACCTTTGTACAGTGCATAGTAGAGTATTTCTGTATAGTACACATGTGAAAACTTACCTTTGTATAGTACATAGGGGAGCACTTACCTTTGTACAGTCCACAGGTGAACACTTAACTTGTGCAGCACATGCGTAAGCACTTACCTATGTGCATCACACGGTTGAGCACTTACCTTTTTTTAATTTACTTACCTTTGCACAATACTTAGGAGAGAACTTACCTTTGTACAGTGCTTAGGGGAGCCCTTACCTTTGTACAGTGCATAGTTGAGTATTACTGGACAGTACACATTTGAAAACTTACCTTTGTACAGTACTTAGGAGAGCACTTACCTTTGTACAATATTTAGGGGAGCCCTTACCTTTATACAGTGCATAGTTGAGTATTTCTGTACAGTACACGTGAACACTTACCTTTGTTCATCATGTGGGTGATTCAATACACAGGTGGACACTTTTGTACAATATGGGCACTTACCTTTGTACAGTACACATGTGAGCACTTACCTTTGTTCATCATGTTGGTGATACAGTACACAGTTGGACGCTTTTGTGCAGTGCATGGCTGATCACTAGTCTTTGTAGTTCATAGGTGAGCACTTACCTTTGTGCTGTTTACAAATGAGCACTTCTGTACAGTACACAGATGAGCACTTACCTTTGTTCAGAACATGGGATATTACTTTGGTACAGTACATAATCTATTTCTTACCTTTGTATATTATAGATGAGGACTTGACAGGTAGAGTTTATAGGTTTGTACCTCTGTATATTACAGCAAAGAAAATTATTGTTTCTGTTCCTTTTTAGATATGACTCATAAACAGGCAAGGAAAGTCTGGCCACTGGTAGCCTAAGGATCACGTTCTATATAAATGGTCATGGTGTTGACATACTGATGTCCATCCTGATCGATGACCCTACTCTTTTAGAAGCATCCCATTATCTGAAGCACTTTTGAATCCAATGGACACTGAATTGGGAGCGTGTTTACACTCGAGCAGTATGCAGCTTTGTGCAAGGAAGGCAAATAAGGATCTGTGTGGAGAGCAGAGTTTTCATTCCTTGCTCTGCTTCTCCAAACACTACAGTCCGACTCTTTGGAATCTTTGTAATCTCTCTCAGTCTAGCAGATACATGTGGGATTGAAAGGAGAAAAGGGTTCAACTGGAGAAAAGGAGATGATTTTTTTTGTGTGTGCGTGTAAACTGACTTGTTGAAAAAATTAGAAACAGCCTGACTGTGATAAGTTAAAAAACTTTTTATACTACTCTGTTGAGCCTTCGCCACATTAAGAGATTATATGTTTTTACCGGGGTTCATGCATATAGCGCTGGGAATACAGGCCTAGAGGTGTCATGATATGAAGAACAACATAAGGAAAGAGATCTCTGATCGTGAGAGCATACATTGTAGAGGGAAGAGGGAGACACAAATATGGTGGCACTGAATGGGGAGTAGAGATGGCAGCAAAGGCAGAGGAGTTTGGAGGAGGGCTGATGGGCTTGAATGAGGAATGAGTTTTGAGGGCATGTTTGAAGCCGTGGACACTAGTGGCTAATCTACTAGGGCATGGGAATGCGTTCCACAGGAAAAGAGTGGCACAGGTACAATCCTGGAAGGTGGAGTGCGATGAAGTAAATAGTGTAGTGGTGGGGTGGCGGTCGTGAGCAAAGGGGGGAAGAAAGGAGTCTGGTTAGAGGTGGCTGAGGGCTTTGTAGGTAAGGGCCAGGAGTTTGAACTTGATTCTCTAGAAGACAGGGAGCCAGTGTAGTGTCTGGCAGAGAGGGTCAGAAGTGCTACAGCACCAAGAGAGGAAAATAAGGCAAGCAGCAACACTGAGGTTATACTGAACAGGGGCAAAGCAGGAGTGGGGGAGGCAGAGAGGAGGAGGTTACAGTAGTCTAGGTGGGAGATTATGAGGAAGTGAATGAGAGTTTTGGTTGCATCCAAGGTGAGAAAGAACCAAATCTTGGAGATGTCCCAGAGATGGAAGTGGCAGGATTTGGAAAGGGACTGAATATGGGGAGTGAGAGACAGATGAGATTGTGGTACCTTCAATGGATAGGGAGAGAACAGGGGTGAAGGGACAATGATTTCAGTAATAGACATTTAGAGTGGAGGACAGTGGACCAGTAGAAGGTAGTGAGAGGAGAGGAAGGAGATGAAGTGGTTGTAAACCCTGTGAATAAGCTTGGACTTTAAAGGGAAGGAGGGAAATAGGGCAGAAATTAGAGAAAAAGGCGGGGTCAACCTACAGAGGTCATGCCCACAATCTGGCAATTTCCACTCCTAGGGCCAAAAAGAACTCAAAGCCTATCTATTCACTAGAAACCAGTGACTTAGATGTGAAGTTACTGGCAAAATGTTAGCCGTATACAAATAAACAGGACTAACATTACAAATACAAATTGACAGGTGAAGGAGGTGCAGGGTACAGTGGAGCTTTAACGTAGGTTTGTCACCTGGTCAGCAAAAATGGGATTCATTGCTAATGTTGTTAATAGAGTAGCACCATAACAGACATAGGGTTCTATTTATTAAGATCCCCTACATTAATAGGATTTTCAAAAACTATTTTTATGCCAATTTATTAGTGCTGGGACCTTCTAGCATGCATGAGCCCGCATGCAGAACTGGGCATGTGCACTGATGCTGGAACTAGAAGCCTAGATGGACCCCCCCCCCCAAAAAAAAAAAAACCTGCTGCTAACAATGGTCTGTCCTTGGTAAGTGGGCTTTCCCCTGCTTTAAATTAGTGAAAACAAGGTCACTTCTCTTATTTTCCCCTTGCTTTGTAAGGGGAAAACCCAGAGATAGTCTTCATCGTTCACAGGGCTTTGGTAAATAGGGAGAAGCCCTCAACCCCGCAAAACCTCAAAACATTTAATCAGGATTCAGGACATATCTCTTTTTGAAAACTAGGGCCCATGGGAACATGGTTTTATAAAAAACAATACAAATATCTGTGGTTATTTAATTGTTATGTATGATGCACTACAATATACAGGGTGGGGCATAAAGATCTCCCATTTTGAGGGGGCACTGTGTGAGCTGTAGTGGGGGTAAAGAGGTGCGGTAGATTTAATTTGATAGGTTAGGCTCTGCCGATTTTAGTACCCATCATGAATTGGACTGGTGAACATTGGGGCTTTGTTGTTCAAGCATATTATGAGAACAACCGTTCTGTGATAACCACGCAGTGAGTGTTCCATACACGCTTCACGCTAGGTTGAAATGCATCTGTACCAGATCAGAAAATGATTTTGCTATGGATTCTAATCTTTGTGCAACTGGATCCACTGTGAAAATAAACTCACCTGGCAGACCTAGAGCACCATAAAACATCAGAAATATAGAGCATGAGGTGGCAAATAGTCATTTTTCTATGGTATAAAAATGACTATTTGCCATGTCATACTCTATATTTGATTTGCAAACTATGCGGGAGAAAAATGACAATTTCATTGGCCCCTCACACTCTATATTTATAGGTTTCCTATTCATTAATTTGCAAGAAAATTGTGTGTCAGAGCCTCGCAAGAGGATGGAGGGGGGGGGCGCTAGGCTGCAACTAAGCCTAGGGCGCCTAGAGACCTTGCACTGGCCCTGATACCCCTTCTAGGCTCACAATGACGTGTCCACACAAGACAGGTCAAGTGGTCCCCCACACATAAGGACCAAGAGCATACTTGCCTACTTTTTTGTTTTGGGTTCCAGGAGGTCCAGGTGCAGGTGGGCGTGTGGGGGCAGGGCTCGGAAAATTGTGTCACTAAGCCCCCCCTAAGCAATTATAGTAATTTACTCTATATAAGCAGGGGGCGGAGGTGAGATAACCTATGATTTGCGTCACTAACCCCTGCCCCTCCATGTAATCTACCAATCTGTCCGGGATCCGGGAGGTTGCTCTGCTCTCCCGGGAGTCCGGGAGGATTCCTAGAAATTCTGGAGTCTCCCGGACATTCCCGGGAGAGTAGGCAACTATGACCAAGAGCCACATTTACTTTGAAGAGGGCAGGGTTTTCCTGCCATCTGTGCCTCGTCTGTAAGGAGGGAGAGAAAAACATTAGCAACAAGCATGTCAATGAAAAACACCTCATCAACATTGCAAGGGAGGGATTTTGTGCAGCAAAAGAGGCAGAGGAACCACATGAGGGCAGCGTTATAGAAAATCCAAGGACCTCCCCTATGGATTCTATTGGCTGATACCAGGGAGCTTACTAAAACATTAATAGGTAAGTGTCATGCACAAACATATTGAGTTTAAGTGTGTTTGGCTTTAGGGCCTCACTTGTCATAGATTATGATATACTTAATGAGCTCTCCCATACAACTCCATTGTATTTTGGAAAGTGTTAATGCTTTGGAATCCTGCAGATAATGTCGAAGTTGATGTGAAGCAAAGCAAAGAGAAAGCTTGTTAGAAAGTAACTGTGTGTGTGTGTATTGGTCCATTAGCTTACATTCATTTTTGACCCTCAGTATCACAGCATGTTTAATGGTCTTTGAGTATGTGCATTATGCTCATTTAAATGCTTTAAAATAATGTTCTTGTGTGAGGCCAAAGACATGGTCATCATCAGGGGGTACAGGGAGTACAGCAGTATGGAGCCCAAAGACAGCATGGGACCCAACCAGCCCTGGGCCCAAACAGATTTATTGCAGGAGGGGGCCTCTAAAGTGAATTAAGGGATGTGGCAATCTCCTTTTATAGGCAGCGACTGCTTCTGAGAGGTGGGAGGGGGAGGTCTCCACATTGAATTATAGTATGTGGCAGCGGGCTCTCTTGTAGGCAGTGCATTCACCTCCACTCCCAAAATGTAGGGGGTGCCTCGGCTGCCCCCATTTAGTCCAGTCCCAGCCCCCTAGTTGTGTATCATCCAGGGAGAGAAGCCCGGACAGAGAACTGCGACAAGGCAAAGAAGAGGCCTGTCCCCTGCAGTGTAACTAATGACGTCACAACGCTGTCAATGGAGAGGAGCCAAAAGGTACCAGCAATAAGAAAAGGAGACGCAGAGAGGTATGTAAACTACTGCAGGTGTCCTGAGCACAGCACAGTTACCAACATTTTTTAATAATTTATGAATCTTTATATGTTTCCTGAACTTGTTTGTAATGTGTTTTTTTGTATTTTCAATACTCCTCTTCAGTAAATATTACCCTATGAACAGTGCTAAATATGATCATATTTTAGGGACATATCTTTAAAATCAGCGAATGTCCTAAGAAAGTAGGGACAGTTGACAGCTATGACAGCTGGGCTCCCAGTATTCTGTTTAGTTTCCCAGTTTTAGTCAGTGTCTTGAGTCTGGCTTTGGGGAAGTTATCAACATTCCGTAACAGACTTACCATAAGCTTCCCTACTTAGTACTTTTTTCCCCAGGAGATCCTGGAGTGGAGGTCTATGTGCAAGTGTTGGCTGCATGATGGCACAATTTGCATCATCATAGTCTGCTCCCCCCCTCTTCCCTAATGACACAATCTTTGCTTCAATGCGCAGTGGGGTTACGATGATGAGAATCGCATCATCAATGCCCCGTCCTCTTTACAAAAAGGAATGGCGGGATCTGGGAGGATGGCCTACTCTCCCAGGAGTCAAGAGGACACCCCGAAAATTTGTGAGTCTTCTGGGAAGAGTAGGCAAGTGTGATGTGCATAAACGGGCTGTGTGAATGTGCTGTGCTAACTCTATGAGTTCATTATCCCATCACATTATAACTTGATACACCAACTCTGGGACTGCATTGCTTTCACTCTTGTGACAGCACCATCCAGTTACAGGATAACCTGCTACATAGACTGCGTGACTGTGCATTACTCACTCTGTGATATCAGAATCACAAGAAAAAGGATCAAAGAAATTACCTTGTCAGTAGGCTGGCATGTGGCCCTTGGGCAACCAGTTGCTCATAGACCAACCACAACAACATTTCCAATTTTGTCCTTGCCTTTGGTGGATGGTGTCATCAAATAATTGCTGATAAATTTGTTGCATGAGATAAGCCTCCAAATTAATCCATTAATTTACATTTAAAATAATGATTATTAGATCAGAACACGGCTCTCTGTACGGTGAAACATATGACATAATTAAGTCCCTGTTCCTGTCACTCACAGTGAACTGTCATATTCTAATTCTATCGTTCTTGACCAATTACCTTTGTATCATATTAGCCACTTGACTAAAAAAAGTATCATTTTAATTAATAAAGTGGGCCTATCATAGGGCTCAGGCTCTTAGCTTGCAACCAGTAATATTGATAAGGTACTGCCTGGCTAATTTTTATGAGGCCTGACTTATATTCAACAAGTTCTGGTTCCTAGTGAATGGATACATTATCACATTATCATAATAATACATATGCCCACAAAATAGGTGGGCTGATGTATTTTAATATTTAACTATGCCAATAAATAAGGAGAAAGAGTAAAGCTGGGTACATACACTTTTGAAAACTACTTCAGATAGGATATCTGTAACCAGTGGTGGGCTGGCAAATTTTAGCCCGGGGGGCAAGACTCAACTCAGCAGCTTATTTTAAAGGGAAAAAAATGCAGGTGACCCAGCTCAAGATAGCACACCATTGAGACCGGCCTGGGGGGGGGGGGGGGCAGATGCCCACCTGCCCCAGTCTGTAATGATTTTACCAACGTCTGAAAGTCTTGAAGAGCAAGTTGATTCATGTGTACACATCTACACAATTTACCTTCAGATCTGTGATCTTCATCTGTCATAACCATCTGCTGAACAGATTGTGACTCTGTACACTCTATAGAAATATGACTACACTGCTGGTCCTAAGTGCATACACACTTCCACATTTACCCAATATTTTTCCACCTTTGGTACAATAAGACATTATCGTGGGAGCGTACACACTCTTGCAATATCTGATCAAACAGTCGTTTATCGTGTGTTCTGCGCTATAATTGTATTAGTGTGTACCCAGCTTAAACTAGCAATAGCAGCAGTATAGTAAATTAAAAGATTCATTATACTTTAGATTAGGGAAGGAAATAAAATATATATTTACAGAGTCATCTATACAGATGATTCAATGCTTAAATACATGTATGATATTATGCGTGTAATACAGGAGCAGTTTAAAACAGTCTCCCCAGGATTACTCAGTATCAAATGATTAAATCAAATCATGCTTAAAGAATTAAGCTCTGCCTCGAGTAAACTCTGATAAAGTAAGGAAATCCATTAATTTGAATGTTATTTTTCTTGTATACAAATTATAAATATTAATACATTTCAATATATGCTCTTATATTAGTTTAACATCATAGCCTGGCATTGCCAATCCCAGATTATATAGTATATGTAGAAGCACACTGGTTCTAAATGCTTTAAAGAACGTCTAGACCCTGGCTTTCTGCATTAGATTTGGCGTTAGTTGGCTTGTCAACGTCTAATAGAGAAGGACCACTGATCACATTGACTGTTTTGGACCATATCACATGCTTTATTCAGCAATCAAAATAATTAAAAACATCTCAAATTATTATACAATTACAAAACAGGTACAGATCCTATGGTTTCAGTTCAAACCCCATGATATCGCTGTCTAGGTTTGGGTTGGACAAAGATGGAGAACAGCGACAGGAAGGGGTAGAAGAGAAGAGGAGATTGAGGAGGAGGAATGTAGAAGAGGGCAAAGCAAAACAAGGTGCTAATGACACCAATACAGACAGGACCTTTTGACCTTGTGTTCACGGGAAAGGGGTTTAAAAGAAGTGATAAGAGTGGAACAGAATAGCACCTTAAATTCCTCAAGTGGTAGGGAATTTGGGGGAATAAATATGGACAATAGATCCTTCTATTGCTTAGCACCAAAAATGGAAGCTACTGTGGAGAAGACCATCAAAGAAGCAGTGAGACCATAGCACCAATGGAATGGGACATGACAGTGAGGTAGTATCAGAATATAAAAAAACATTAATACTCTACACTGCTCACCCTTCTAACACTGGAAGAACCTTCAACATAGTGATGTGTGGAGTTTTCAGTATGACAAGGATGAAGCTCAGCATGGAGGAGAAACTTCAAGAATGATCAAGTAGGAAGCAGAAGAAGACACTCACACAGAGAGGAAAATAAACAACCTTTTCATTATTCCAAAACACTCTCCACACACCTTCAATTTTATTTTTTCATATTTATTTTTTTGCCACCTGAACAAATAAAAACAAAAAAAACATTTTTTTTTTTTAAAAAAAGGTGCATTACATGAAATGATTTGGTTTACTCCTCTTCTACTTTAGGATCATCGATCCCACATTCTCGTCATCTCAAATCCAGGGACAGTCATAGGTAGGACATTCCAATTTTTTCCAAAGTGGAGTGGACATCTTCTGGATCATAGGATGGCCAATTCATGTAAGCAGGGGGGCACAGATAATGGGAGAGGTGAAAAATCTCCATTCCGTGAACACAAATTCACACGGGTGTGGTCTGTCCTTTGAGAGATGTTTTTCAAAGCATGACTATCTGTTTGTTTTTTCGTGTAATGCTTTCGGAAACAAGAAAAGTTTTAGAGATGAGAGGAACAACAATTTCAAGTCCGCATGAGATATTCTCCTGTCCTGGTATTTGTGTTTTGTTTTTACACGAAGCAGACTGGTCCGATGTCAATTCCGAATTCCTGGTCTGCAGCTCCAATATCCATGGGTGCAACATCGGTAAAGGGCAGGCGTGATGTCTTTGATGTCTTGTATTCAATGACGGTCTTACCCCATTGTCCTGTGTGTTGCTGTAGAAGGAACAAAGGTCATTAGGACAGAGTTTCACTGATAGATTTTTCCAAACCTTCTGGTTTAAAATGGATGCATTTCAATAGGATTTTTTAATGAAAAATCAGTTACAGATTCTGAAGTGTAGTGAAACCAAGTAGGACATCAAAGGTCACTTACCGTGCAACCATCCTCTGTGACACTGAATGTGAATCGGCTATTGCCCTCAGGTCTGATTTCAATATCATTGGAGCCTTGCAGAAGCAGGGCCTTCTTCAGGTTGCCAGTTTCTTGGTCCATGTAAGCCACGCTGTTCTTACAGTGGTAGGTGATGTTTTGAGAGGCTTCGGTGGACATGAGGCGGAGGAAGGAGAGTTGGATGGCAATATCAGCTGGGTCAGATCCCTCACTACCATATTCAAACTATGGGTAAGAAAAGAAACTCACTCATTAGATTTAGGATGAAATTGTTATGCTTCTGAAACTGATTTAATCCATAATAATAATATATTATTATTATTCCACCAGATCTAACAATATTGGTAAAAATATAATTAACATTGGTAAAAGATATTTTTCATGTCTTCAATCTCACCTGGAATCCATCGCTCATTGTCTCTCCAAACCAGACATGCTTCTTCTCACGTGGGTTCTTGCTAGTGTACCAGTTCTTCTGTGGAATGCTGGATTGAGTGGGATATACACAGGTCTCTCCAGTTTCCATGTTACAGAAGACCTTGACGGCATCAAGAGTGCATCCCTGGTTGGGGTCAATCCAGTACTCACCTGAACAAAGAAGAGGAAGTCAATAAGAAAGTGCAACAAAAGAAATGAAATAGCTTTTTGGAAGATCTGTGCAAAAGATAGAAATGTTGTCTAGGGATGGAAGAAAAAAGAAATGATAAATATATATTCAGTATTACCGCTCTTCCAGTCAGAGTGGCACATCTTCAGGTCACGGCAGGTGCGGGCTGGGTTCTTCTTGGTACCCTCGGGACTGCGGATGTTCTCAATCTGCTTGCTCAAGCTCTTAAGAGTGGTGTCTACTTCCAGATCGCGGTCACGCATCACACTGGCCTCATCAGCACGGTATAATCTTTCAGATTTCTCTTGAGGAGGTTGGGGCATGAACATGTCAAATCCACCACTTGGGGGACCAGGAGGACCTGGGGGACCAGGAGGTCCAGGAGGACCCTAAAAAAGTGTCATAGATGAAGTTAGAAAACACATTGTATTGAAAATGAAAACGAAAATAAAGATTTAGAGGCCACTATAGAGAATCATTACTAGATAAGCAACAACGTGCTCTGACCAAAATTTCAGACTTGTTTATAAGTGAAGGAACTAAGAATATATATACTCACAGCAGGACCAACATCACCAGTACGACCACGTGGGCCAGGGGGACCGATGGGACCAGGCAGACCATTAGAACCGTCCTTACCAGGGTTGCCAGAAGATCCAGGTGGACCCTATAGTGGACAAGCCACAGAGTTAATAATATCAATCTGAAGATCATGTTTGCAAACCAGAACATATATTTATTTTCGAAACACATGTTCTAAATTTTACAATGTGTTTACTGGAAAGTGATAAAAGATTGTACTTACTCTTGGACCAGCAGGGCCAGAAGCACCAGATGGACCTTGTTCTCCAGAATGACCCTGAAATAAAGATAGGTTATTGCTATTTTTATCTGAAGCTTCAGAAATAAAAATAAAAATTCAGTTGAGAAGACTAGATCCCATATATTCTGGATTCTAAAGGTAGAGTTGAGCTGGTGCATGACAACTTCTAAACAAAAGTGAATAAGCTTCCTAGATATGAAATCAAGATAATTAAAATACATTTTAATGAAAGTAAACTAATATTATATTGAATATAATCATACACAGAATCAGTGGAAAGTTTATAAACATAAAGTAGGTTGAGTAGGAATATTGTATAACAGTGTTAAAGGGGAAACAAATATATAAACAGCAAACATAAGGAAAATAAAAAGGGCATAAGTAGAAGAACTATAGCCTATGGAACTTACAGGGGGGCCAGGTGGTCCGGGAAGACCATTAAATCCTCTGTGTCCCTTCATGCCTCTCTCTCCTTGTTCTCCAGCCTCACCCTTGTCACCACGTGGGCCTGCAGGTCCCTATGAAAAGGAGATGAGAATAATTAGGAGAGAGTGAGAGTGATTATTCTCATAATAATGAGAATAATTTAGGGGAGAGTGTAGAAATTATAGGTCAATGAAAATAAGAGTATAACTTACAGAGGGGCCACGAGCACCAGAAGGACCAGCGGGGCCAGCAGGACCAGAAGGACCCTAAGAGTAGACAGAGAAACAAATTACATATATATCTGAACAGTCTGTGTCTTCCTCACAAACTGCAATAATCAACAAAAACAATCAAGACAGAAAATACTTAAAGACATCTAACATGGTGATTCCTTTGTGGTTAGGGGACTATATGACCTTGCCTTGGCAAGAAGGCTATTTGAGAATTGTGTAATAATGTCCTTTGAACTGGACACCAAAGGGGTACTAAACAATGTACAGGTTCTAAATAAATAACAGTGAAGGAATAAGATGTTTTTTGGAAAATTACAAAGATGCACGCAGTAAAAATCCTGGATTAGTCGGACAACTCCAGATTAAACAGTCGGGCTGTCACCTAAGTAATAGTGACCAGAGCGTTAACTTCAGTTGAATTGAGAACTACAGCAATTTAATAGCAAAACATATGGAGTAAATCAATGTGCTAGATACATAAATGTAGTTCTGAAAGTGATTTAGTTTAGTGTATTAGTTTAGTATATAGTCCTAGTAATCTAAGCCTCTCAGCAACTATTTTGGGTAACAAAATAATACAGTAAACAGTACAACTAGGACTTCTATAAAAAATGGTAATGCTATCTAAGAGGTAGAAAATCCACTTAAAAATTAGGAAATCTCATTGGCCAACAATATGGACTAAAGTCCTGATTACAATTTCAGAGACCAGTAATTGCTATACTTACAGTCTCGCCACGATCGCCATTCTTTCCAGCAGGACCAGCTGGGCCAGGGGCACCAGGGGCACCAGGAGCACCAGGAGGACCAGCAGGTCCGCTCTCACCACGATCACCCTATATTAATGAAGGTCACACGGTTAGGTTGAGGTGCCACCTTTAATACACATAAGTAGAATAAATGAGATTCAACTGAACAAAAAACATGGCTGTAGCAACTTACCTTAGGGCCAGCAGAACCATCACGACCAGGGGCACCTTCAGATCCAGTAGAACCCTAAACACATAGCACAAGAGAAATGTGAGCTCTATCATAGCTAATCTGTTTTAGAGAAAATCCAATGCACATTGGCTCATAATTAATCAATGAGATATAATCTGATTTTATCACCTGTTTATAGATAATAGCATACCCACAATACTATAAACACTTTTTATATCCTTTTGTAGGCCTATGCAACTATTTTTTCATCTCTAAACCTATCCCCGGGCGAACCAACTATGTATGTTTTTTTTTTTAATCTTGTGGCCATTATACAAAAAAATAAACAGGTGCATAGGAGCAAATGCTCAATATAAGTCATACTACAGAGGATGTCATGGGGATTTCTTCAAGTTACTGATATACTCAGGAAAACTTACCTCACGACCAGATTCACCGGGAGGTCCAGCTAAGCCTGGTGGGCCAGCAGGGCCAGGGGGACCACGTTCACCACTGGGGCCAGATGAGCCTTGTTTGCCGGGTTCACCCTAAAATGTTGTAAGACAGTATTATTTATATGCCAAGCAAAAATAAATTAAGTTACTAGTATTACACTACCATCACTAAATAACAAAATAGTAAAGCAATGTATATATGTATTTATCAATAATGATGTCTGTATAGATGATACTTATCACACTTGAGGTAAAGGTTCCATTGGATAGGTCATAGTTACAGTGGTATTCTTACATCTATTTGCAAGCGACGACAATCTTACTAGGAGATGGTAAATGCCCATCTGAAGGTGTCTCCCATTTGTTCATGAAATAGGTTCTTACAAGATCATAATGAAATCTGTGATATCTACTGCATGTGTTATGTTAAAATGAGGAGGAAAGATCATATTGGAAATATAATTCCTCCTCATGTATATAATTATGTACTGAGTCCTACTGACCATTTCAAATGGGGCAACGGTCTTTTTGAAATGAATGTGTGATATATATGTGTCCCTGTATAAATTTCAAGGTGATACTCACAGTGGGTCCTGGAAGACCTGGGTAGCCTCTTTCTCCTCTCTGTCCAGGAAGACCAACGGTACCACGAGTTCCAGCAATACCTTGAGGTCCGGGAATACCAGCAGCTCCCTACAGCAGAGTGACCATTAGACTCAAATCCACCACATAAAAACCACCTTTCATATGTCATTGTTTTATGTATTTATTACTTTTAATTATTTTGTGCACACATTATTTTAGCCTAGAGAATCAAAGGCTGTGTTTAATGGGTTCACAAAGAATGCTGTAAACATTGAATATTAAATACATATGGGCCAAGTGGTAAATTAAACTTTTCAGAATTCCATAAAGACACTTAAGATCTTTGTTATAGCAAAATGAGTAATCAGATGTAGAGTGAAGGAAGCACTTACAGGAGGTCCATCACCACCAGGAGATCCTTTCTCGCCAGGAGGTCCGGGAGGTCCACCTGCTCCAGGTTCACCGGGACGTCCAGCTGGGCCAGTCTCACCACGTGGTCCTTTCTGTCCTTCTTTTCCAGATGGTCCAGATGGTCCAGGAGGTCCAGCATTGCCCTAGAGAGTAATCCAAGTATAACATGAAGTCTACACATGTGGTATAAGCTATGTCCTACACCGTGAACTACACATCTTGGTTGGTTCATTTGTTATAGAATTGTAAATGAATTATAACAATGATGGCAAAACTGAGTAAGTAACTGAAGTTGAGAGGTACTTACAGAGGGGCCGGGAGGTCCAACGCGTCCGGCAGCACCAGGGAAGCCAGTAGCACCCTAAAGATAGGAGAGAAAGGTTAGGGCATATGTTGAATAGGATTAACCATGGTGACATAACTAGATCAGAAGTAAAGGCTTCAGGGATGTATATGTACATGGCACTGAACATATAAGGAGCCAGTATGGAATGGCCATACTATGATAATATATCTAGTGTTCAGGCCAATGTGAATTCTAAAATGTGTCTTATATAGAGTACTCCCAGGTAATTTCAGAAATAGCTATTTGTTAAGTTTTTATCAGGATATGAGTAGGAAGTAATTTGTGCTTTTGTTTCTAAACCTAAACGCATTGCAGTATAAAGATATAAAATAAACAAATACTCTTACACTCTATCCATTTTCTATCCAGGCATTTAAATACAGATAAAGTTTATATTTAAGCAAATAATATTTGCATTGTGAAGCACTGCAGAAAGTTCACTAAAGACTATCTCATCTGTATGGCTGCCTCCAATCATATGGCACCCGTTTTCAAACATGGATGCTAGTGGATTTAGTGGACTATTCATACTCACAGGGGAACCAGCGGGACCGCGAGAACCTTTGGGACCAGGAGCACCAATTGCACCCTGAAAAAAGAACGAGGTACATTGATATTGTTGTCATTTATTGGTTATGATTTGATAGATTTTTTTAAGGGTCGGCACAGAGACTTACAGCAGGGCCGGCAGCACCAGTGGGACCACCAGGGCCGGGAGGTCCAGCATCTCCTTTAAGACCAGCATCACCTTGTTCTCCCTTGGCACCAGGTTGACCATCAGCACCCTAGATGGAGAGAAGATGAAGAGGTCAGTAAGAGTAGTGTGTTGCTAGTAGATGATGTCTTAATCATTTGTTTTATTTCAATAGCTTGTTATTAACTAATTCATTAACTAATGGTTAAATGATTACTAAGTTTGAGCAACATTGACTTCAATGATCAAGCTTTAGTGGGTCTTCAATTACTTGGTTGTTAAAAAAGCCCAAATTGTACGTAACTGGTATAGTCAACCATATTGATTAAGAAACTGCCTCATTTGAGCTCAATCCACAATCTCCCCAAAATATGTTGTGTCACTTAATGGTAGTTAAAAGTGGATTTATGCACCTGACACTATTGAAGGGATCTCAGTTAATTGTGCGGGAGATACAGCTAGAGCCAATTATGTTTAGTTTGGGGGAAAATGTATTTGAGTTTCAAAGAGAAAAAAAGAAAGGACAGAGCCCACCAAATAGGGCTTTATTTTTATAGGAGGTAATTGAAAGATATCACAAGTATGTATTGGCCAAAAGTGTCTGTTAGTGTCTATCAGTTTTGTGGAATTATCAAAACAATAATTTTCAGCACTGTGACGATGTGGTCCTTTATTTTGCAGTAAATACAGCTAAGAACAACTAAGTTTATGAGGTTCAGGGCACTTCATTTGCTAAATGCAATACTTTCAAATGCACTGAGTATTTTCTAGGCTGGTCAAGGTTTTAAATGTTAAGTGGACTGTGGAAATAATATGTTGGCTCGGCAGGAGAACATACATTTAAGTAGAATACTCACAGGGGGACCAGCAAATCCAGCAGGGCCAGAAGGACCAGGCTCACCACGCTCACCCTATGGGAGAAATAAGGATCTCTTTGTAATAAACCATCACACAATGGATCCAGAAAAGGGATAGATTGATTTAGAGTTGATACTTACGGGAGCACCACGGGCACCAGTGGGACCAGAAGGACCAGCGGGACCAGCTTCACCCTGTAGAGAAGAACAGTTTGTAATATGGTTGGGGTAATCTGGGCCCACAAGAAAACCCAAGTAACTACACGGGCCTACTATGGGAGGGAAAATAATATATTTTATTTAGTACTCATATAATACATAATAATGGACATATTTATATAGTAATTGCTTGATAACAGAGGGCAATATAATTATTCAAAGCTTGCCTTGTGTATAATGGGTACTTTTAGTGTGGCATTGACCAGTCTATAATGTTAATGACTGCAATGTAGTAATAATACAGTCACTCACAACCGTATTCTAGTATTAATTATAGATATAGAGAGCTTCCTTTTAGGAATCTGTTGCTGCTATTTGTAATCCGTAAGAGTTCAGAGACCGGGGCTATTTGTAAGTGTGATACCTGGTCACTAGAATGAATGTCTGCAGTTTGGGTGTTCCGACAATGATGTAATAAGCACAGTTGCGCTGTCACTTACCTTGTCACCAGGAGAACCAGAAGGACCAGGAGGACCAATAGGACCAGTCAAACCTCTAGCACCATCTTTGCCAGGAGCACCATCGCTACCCTTAGGACCTTGGTCGCCCTGGATGGGAGAAGTGTTTATTGTAAGTTTCAGGTATGAACTCCACAATATAGTATAACAATCAAGTAGCAGTTAAAAGAAATGACCTTTGTGCACAAAGAGTGAATGTGAAAGGTAGGTGCACAGGATACACACTATAGATAAAATGCACACGTAGGATTGGACAAAAGACATCAATGAGTATGAAAAAGTTAAGAAGAAGATCAATGGTTAGAATAAAATAATTTAATTCACAAAGAGGAAAGAGAAGTGTGGTTATAAATGAAGATCAGGTAAGGTAATAAGGTTGTGGTCATGGATTGGCACTTACTCTGTCACCCTTGTTACCAGGCAGACCAGCAGAACCACGCTCACCGGGCATTCCCTGAAGACCAGAAGGTCCTTGACCACCGGCGCTACCTGGAGCACCAGCTTCACCCTATTATCAGATACAGATAACATAATATAAAAATTTAGACAACGTATAACACAACCTATGACCACAATAAAACTAGTTCCCTGAGGCTAAATAGATATGCGCCACACATCAATATGTTTGAAGGGTTTTGAATTAATGACCCCATAGATCTATAGTAGAAACCAAATTATCCTGAATTTAAGGTACCTTAGCCCCTTACATTTTTGTGATAACATAATCATGATCTTACGTTTCATTGATCTGTATAGAATTTCTAAATTAACCAGTAAACCTATATTATCCTCCATATTACTGCTATTTTTAAACCACCCCATCGTTCACCATAGAATCCATAAATTGCAGATATAATATGTTGGCATGAACTCACCTTAGCACCATCGTTACCAGGAGAGCCATTAGAACCACGGGGTCCCTGAGAACCAGGAGGACCTTGGGCACCGCGTTCACCAGGGAAACCTCTTTCACCCTAGATAAGGTAGAACAATTATGGATCAGAAAAGTATATTGCATGACCTGGTCTTTAAGGGAGAAGTAGAAAGTCTGAATGGAAAGCAAAAGATCTGGAGACGGCTAAATCTCTATCTCTATCAGTCATATTTCTTTATTGGTTAGGAGTCAACAGAACCTATTTCCTAAGGATTGTAAGTTCATAGCTTCAAGAATATCTGTTGTGAAGACATTAGTACTAAGAATAGTAAAAGTACCTTCACAGAAGCATAGGTAGGTGTATCATGTGAAGGACCAAGCTATACTTAAATTCTTCACCTGGATTCAATCAAATACATCTCCCTGGAATGCTAGGCTAACACATTTGTGTACAGTCTAGGTGGTAAAGGACTGAATGTTTGCATAATGCTGTACTTTTCATATGTATAGGAATTGTAGCACTTGATATAAAGAACAGGATACTCACTCTTGGGCCAGAAGGACCAGAGGGACCAACATCTCCAGGAGCACCCTATGATGAAAAAGACCAATGTTACTATCAAGCAATCAATAAAAAAGTGGCTAAATATAGTAAATGTAATCTGAAATATTAAATAAAAATATTGTACATTGTAATAAAAGGCATGGACATTATTTGCTGTTTGGACTAAATAAGCATTTTCAACATATATGTATAATGCAAATATTGAACCCTAGTAGACGGAAGCTGCCATGTTTGTTACAAAGCCATGTAGCCTCTGTTAGAGATGGCAATAGCAACACGGCATCCACCATGCACTATGAAGTAGACAACAAAAATGTCCTTCACCACAAAGCACAAACAATTACAAATGATGTTTTATAAATTTGCTCTTTAAGACAAAGAAACATCTACATTTATGGTATATATTTGTGAATGTTGCAAAGTGATCTGTTAAACAGCATAACCTGGAAGTTATTTCAATATCTATGTCAAAATACACAACTGCAATCCAACAAGGCGGATTCTTTTTCCTCACCTGTTCACCGGGTTTGCCACTCTCACCAGGAGCACCTGGAGATCCGGGAAGACCCTGCAAAATGAAAGAAAATGTTGTGATATTGTATCTAGGAGATCGGTACTATATTTGAGTGATCCTGTGACAGAAAGATGCCAACATCTGAACATCACTTTTGGGGGGTCACTTTTCTGCTGCATGTGCATGTATATAGGTCATGCATGACACACTTAATGTGCGCATATGATACTACTGTAATGTCATGTCCATTAAACAAGGTCATAAGAGGATCATATTTTAAATAGTAAACCCAATACTGAGAATACTATCCAGCACTAACAACATCATAGGGACATTGTCAAGGACAAAAATTTCAATGGAGAAAATGTTAAATGTCTGGAAATTAGGGAAAACAACTATGCACTATGTATAAGTACTTACTTGGAATCCAGGAGGTCCACCAGCACCTTGTTCACCTCTCTCACCAGCGGGACCCTGTAGAGCAAAGGAAGGATTGATTATATCTGCTGAGAAATCAATAAATCAATAGTGGAAGGAAGAAATATTTATACTTACAGCAGGGCCAGGGGGACCTTGAGCACCAACTTCACCATCTTTACCAGCGGCACCCTATTAGGAATGAGAAATCATTTGTATGAGAGATCACCACCAACTCGCCATCAGGGCATAGAAAATCGGTACTACTCAAGTACAACTTATCTGAGGCTACCAAGCTATCTTTCAATGAATGAAGATATTTCCAACTGTAAACTGCCTTCCATGTACTACCCTTCAATTACTGAAGATTGTGTAAGGAATAAATATATATATATATATATATATATATATATATATATATTCATGAGACTGCCTTTTAGGTGTTGGATTGTATGAGTAATGAATACGGAGATCGCCAACCTACAATCATCTACAATTCAAAAAACAAAGTTGTCTTATTTAAATGTTAGCTTGCTCTTCTCAGAAATGGGTGGTTAATGATTTTTCTTTATTTCTAAATAAAGACTACCTCTATTATTAAATAAAAACTTCCTGTCTATACCCTATACTTCTCTAAACAACTCTCTCCTCATTGACCACAACACATTAATAGCGACTATTCACAGAGCTTAATGTCTGTGTGCTCTATGGACCACCCTCCAGGACAACATAAGAGTGCCCACATGGGGGCAAAATTAAAGAATTAAAGATACTCACAATAGCACCAGGGGGGCCAGCAACTCCTCTCTCTCCAGGCTTTCCAGGCTCACCCTATTGAAGCAACAAAGAGATGTTAGATCAAATGAGAATCAATAAGACAGTCGGTTAACAATATGTTAAAATTTGTAAGAATAATGTTCCTGTGACAGGTAATAACTTCACAAGCAGTAGGTACTTACAGCAGCTCCTTTAGGTCCAGGGAATCCCATTACACCAGATTGGCCTCTAGCACCAGGTGGGCCAGGGGGTCCGGAGCGGCCATCTTGACCAGGGGCACCCTGTATTAAAATAATGTCATAGGTTAGAAAATAAGATGAGTCAAAGATATGAGAAACAAGGTTATGGAAGATGAGGAGAGCAACTTACAGCAGGGCCAGTTTTGCCATCAGGGCCAGGACTACCAGGGCTACCAGTTAGACCCTAGAAAAGAGGAAAGGAAAACATGGTCACATTGTGTTCAATAAGTGAGGCCTACAAAGTACAACTAATTTCCATATTATACATTTCCTATTCTCATGGACACATTCTTCTTTTAGGTTGGCTATAAAAATAAATATTTCTTAATGTGGTACAGTTGGTTTAAATATTCTTCATACTTAAGTCTGTATAACAGTCCAATTACATGTCCATTTGTTGGCCTGCAACCTACCAATACTTCTGCTAAACCCTATGTTAGCCTATTGTTGTCTTATTTATATTCTAGGGTGACCTCTCACCTTAGCACCAGGAAGACCAGGCTCGCCAGGGCGACCAGATTCACCAGGAGATCCTTTGGGACCAACAGAGCCAACTGGACCACGTTCACCAGGGGGACCCTAGTTTACAGCAAGAGAAAATGTTTTATAAAGTGAGAAAGTGAAGCCTTAGGTGACTAAGATTCAATAATAGAACAATTCTTCACAAGTGTGTAACATAAAATCAAATGTCACTATAAATTTCATTTTCATAATAGTCAGGTCAAGTCATGTCATGGGTATGGGACATCTTCAAGTTATGGAACATCTTAAAGTTCCAAATTAAGTAATTAATTATAGACTGGTCTTACCTTAGGGCCAGAAGCACCATCAGCACCAGGGAAACCACGGCTTCCAGGGGCACCCTGTCAATAAAAGAGACATGGTCAACCAAGTCTTATATGGATGGTGGAGTCAAAAAAAGAATGGTAAAATAAATCAGAATAAACAGAAGACAAAAATATAGAAACATCATTATTTTAATAGTAGTATATTAAAGGAAATTGTGAACTTTAGGAGACAATAATGAATGTAACTAAGGGCCTATATCATCATAACATGTTATAAGTATGGGTAAGTCTATGACACCTGCTAGGCCAACTGATTTCAAACCAGTTAGTTCCTATCTATTAAATGATGGTAAAATCAAGTATTTAATCATTTAAAAATAGGCATCTTTGTTTCCCATTAATGCTCAGTTAAGTTCAATGAAAAAACCCCCCAATAAAAATTGATTATCAAAATAATCAAATCATTATTTTCCTTGCTCTGTAAAGTGCATCCTTCAGTAACACACAGTGGAGTCAGCTATTTTGTGTGTCAAATCAAAATCCATGAAACACAACCAATTAATTCACTAGGAAGTAATAACTAGAACAGGTGTTATGGTGATGTCACTCTTTTAACCGATAGGCAGTCTCAGTTCAAGGAAGGGCTGGCTCCACTGTGTGAAGGTGACTAGTGCACTGTAATACTTATCACTGCATATAGACCAGTTTGTCAACTGTATTCCTGAACCCTACCAGTAGGATGGGTATTAACATGTGCAGGTACACTGAGCCATTCAGTCACATTTATGCAAAAATGATGTGTCCATGGCATACACTACAGTGATTAACCAGATGGAAATTTGAATTCTTCAATGGCTGATGACTGAAAGGACTGTGTGTAAGCAATGAGTTTTGGTTTTTAGTAGTGTGATTTGCATACATTTGGAGAAACTTTAGTTTTAGCTTGGTCAGGGTAAATGCCAAATATCTGGAGATGATTTCTGAAAATGAATGCACAGGTAACTTGAAAAGGTGGTGTAACCTACCATATCTTCCTATTCTAGTAGGGTATAGAAAATGAAAGGAAACATCTTATTTGCCATTTGCTTAACTGTCCCCTATGAATTAATTTTTTTAAATTTCTTCAGTGTCCCCCTATCGAACAAGACCAAATAGTTCTGTGTGATACTGCACCTTGTTTTAACACTATAGTGGAATAATGGTTATAACACTATAAGATCCTTATTTCTTTTCAGTATTTCTCCACATATTTACATAGAGGATGTTATGGATGAATTAAAATATATATGTCCATGGTAAATGTTTTAATAACCATAACATAAGGTTTATGCAGGCTCTAGATACTGCAGAAGAAGAGTTGTATATAGTTGGTAAAATGATGCTTGGTATCTATTGTACAATTATGTCATTTTTCTATTGTCCTCCATCTACAAGGCCAAAGTGTAAACCTTGGCACTGTGAGGATGGTTAGGTTGGCATAAAAGTGTTTTTTGATTACTTACACGTTCACCAGCAGGTCCAGAAAGTCCAGCAGGTCCAGGCTCACCACGGGATCCTCTCTTTCCTTCTTCACCAGAGGGACCTGGGGGTCCTGCAACACCAGATGGTCCCTGAGAGGCAACAGAAAGATGAGCAGTGTGGCCTGACCATGATTACATTAATTCAGTCAAAAAGTTAATTGTGGAAGGTACTTACGGGTTCTCCCTTAGCGCCAGGCTCACCCTTGTTTCCTTGAGCACCAGGTTCACCCTAGATTAGACACAATGTAAAATGTTATTTAATGTACTGTAATACATATATAATTCATCTAGCATGCCGTTAACTTTCATACACCAGCATTAAAGGCCCTTAGGCTTTTCAAATTACAACCTACCTTTAACAGATGGCAAGCACTGATCAGCCATTAATTATCATTGGGCATGCATTATTGAACATCTATATTATGTTATGCTAAAGTAATAGTTTGTTCATACAGCACATGTCTGAAGGCCTAGTAATTTCCATAGTAATTTTAAACTTTATACTTACATTGTTACCTTTGGGACCAGGAGCACCTCCAGGGCCTTGATTTCCGGGAGCACCACGGGCACCAGGGAATCCGGGAGCGCCAGCAATACCAGGAGCACCCTACATTGTACAAGGACCAATAAATTGTATATTACTCAGAGCAAAGAGACATGTTTGAGATATTTAGGTACAGAACAAAGTGATGAGGACATCTAGTGGGAGAGATAGAGATGACAGAGGGTAGAGTGGGTAAGTAGGAAAAAGTAAAAAGTGCATGTGCTAGTGTAACAGACTGTTCAGTTTTATGGGTACTTACAGTGCCGCCCTTGGCACCAGGTTGACCATCAGTACCAGGGTTTCCCTGAAATACAGAAGAATACATCAGTCAGTGATGATGTCTTGATAATGATGAGCTTAAATAATGATAAAACTTGAGTAACAAGTTGCCAAAGGCACTTACAGAGGGACCAGAAGCGCCAGCTTGCCCAGGAGTGCCAGGTTCACCGCGAGCACCTTGAGGACCATCGGGACCACGGGATCCTTGGGGACCAGCATCACCCTGTATGGTACAAAAGATGGGTCACTGAAGAACATGAGTGGAACCATTCAGTCAGTGGGGTCTATCCTTTAATACTGAGTGGAGACTTCCATGTAACACATACAATTCACAAAATAACTAGAGCGGTACTAGATGATATAGAGTGTGCTCACTACTATGTTTCAGTATGATTTTCAGTTCAATTATAAATCTCCCAATTAGGCAGATTCCCTAATGAGCATTAAAATCTTGATATATTTTACCTGTTATTTTCCTTATGTGATTGTGTAGATGTTTGAACACAGAATCTCACATCTTCTAAAGTCTTACCTTGGGGCCAACACCGCCTGGGAATCCTGGTGGTCCGCTGGGACCAGTGGGACCCTAAAACATAAGAAAATGTAATGTAAAATAGATTGTTCTAACAATAAGAGATTTCTTTCCACCACAAAAACACCAATGCTGGACATAACTAATAAATAATAATAATAATAATAATAATAATTAATGAGCACTAGTCCTGAAAACCGACTATAAAAGTACAGGTTACCATCAGTAATTTATAGATACACATAATTTGCCCTTTCCAAATAACTTCATTTAATAAGCCATTGAGACCACTTACAGGGGGACCAGCAGCACCAGGAGAACCATCATTACCACGAGCACCCTATTGAAAAAAAGGAAAAAGATTCTTATTAATACCTTTTACAAATAAACATCTCCAAATAGGGCTCAGGTAAGTCATCCAATACACTTACAGCAGGGC
The DNA here is from genome assembly GCF_038048845.1 of Mixophyes fleayi. Taxonomy (NCBI): domain Eukaryota; kingdom Metazoa; phylum Chordata; class Amphibia; order Anura; family Limnodynastidae; genus Mixophyes; species Mixophyes fleayi. The sequence goes on along the minus strand of NC_134407.1, from coordinate 172,786,367 downwards.
CAGAAGGACCGGGACGACCTCTCTCACCAGAGAGACCGCGTGGACCCTGAAGAAGAAGAATACATGTGATTAACTAACTATTCAACAATATTCTGCACCTGAGGTGGACTATAGCAGTACTTTTCCCTAGATATATGATATTATCTCTTTATTAAATAGATGTTTCACATAAATATATAAAATTGTGCCGTTATCTTTCATTAAAATGCCAAAGAAACTCACATTGATATTCATGACCTTTAGCTTCTAAAGATTATGATTGTGGAAGGTATTACTACTGTGTGTTGTTTTGCCCCATATGAGTTTTGGACAATGGAGGAACCTTAGCATTGAGGCTTATTGTGGCTTTAGGCCTACTGACTCACCAGGGCTTGGGGTCTACTTGCCCACTACATGTGCCATGAGAGACACATACTGCCAACTACATCTTTAGAAAAATAAAATGACTAAGCATGTATGTGTCTTCATTCCTCCAGATTTCTCAGCTTTCTTGAGTCTGTTGTGTAATTGTTCTAATCTAATATTAAAGCTGAGTAAGTAATAAACTATTCCTTAAACTAATGGCACTTGGTATTGTCCCAGTTGTCTGTTCCAACGGCTACAGGAATTATATTATTTTATTCTATCTTACCTGTCTTGCAAAATGAATACTGTCAACTAAATTACCCACAATGCTATGCAGTGATTAATGTTCCCACTGATACATGACATATTACCCTGCCCCCTCAACAGCAACAAGTTCCCTATTTATTTTACATGCCAGAAGTTGCACAGAAACATGGAAGCCTAATAATATCAATGTAAAAACATAAATGCAACCTACCACTTGTCCAGGAGCACCATTCTCACCAGGATTGCCAGGTTCACCCTAAAAGAGATGGAGGACAACACAATGAGATCATCAAGTCCAGAATGTTGGTCAGGGAGAGATAATCCATGATCCCTCTCTAGACAACACCTACCTTGGGACCAGCAGGACCAGTGTCACCCTTAGCACCATCAAGACCATTGAAACCCTAGGTAGAAGATGGGGAGAGAAGTATTGCATTAGATCTTGTACTAATGTTACTGGATCACTAAAATGTCCTGAGGATAGGGTTGTGATGTAGAACTCACTCTGTGTCCCTTCATTCCTGGAAGACCAGCAGTTCCTGGAAGACCACGGGCACCCTGAAATTAAATAGTGAGACCATTAAGTTAATAAGATGCACTTGGACCACTAACAAGCAGGATATTATCATTTGAAAATACATTCAACTAAGGACACCCTATATGATTTAATTATCTACAACCACTGCTTAATAAAAACAACTAATGGAATAATTCAATTACAATTTCTGTTTCTTCATAATAAGTTCTACTAGAGATATTAATCAGTTAAATACTTTTGTTCCCTCTCAGTTGGGTAACACCATCCAATACAGGCCTAGTGACACCAATGAAATCCCTTGTCATCTTGTGATGCTTCCATACTACAGGACTTTAAGAAGCATTTTCTTAAATGACACAAACATCTTACCTGTGGGCCTGGGGGTCCACGTTCACCAGGGCGGCCAGGTTTGCCAGCTTCACCCTTTTGGGAAAAGAAGACCACAAGTTATTTACAAAGATGCTAAAACAAACCTATTGACAAGGTAATTATCCAACACTGAGTAGGTGGAGAATCCATTAGAATGTGCAGTTTCTAAACTCAACTATGGTACTGCCTTAAACCTATTCTTAGTCTATCACTACAACAGTAGTACAGAAAGCATGCTAATGTATATGTTTGGAATGGTATGTAGTGATACAAAATACAATTGTGTATGCCAATGGGAGGCAACTCATGACTCCCCAACTACAGTGGGACTTCAAGGTCCAGCATGCCTAGCAGATGAATACCCCCAGATTGCCTATTCCTGGTATAGGCAGTAAAATATCTTCCTCACAGTTATGGCATAGATAGTTGTATTTTGTTCCATTTTCTCCAGTTTCTGATCTGTGACAGTAAAACTTGGTCTTAAAGAAACATATGTAAATATGAATCTGTTACAGGGAAAGTTAGAGGAAGCTCAATTCATTACCAGGAGAAGAAACTAACAGTCCCTAGAAAACTTAGGTTGTTGTATGTAAGTTTGACGCCTTTGGATAACAATGTGATCTGATTGGGTTTAGAACAAATTGTTGACTATGAGTAAAATGAAATGACATTTTGCCAATGTGTGTGATCTTTGTGAACAACATACTTACATCATCACCATTCTTTCCTGGAGGTCCTGAGGGGCCACGGGGTCCCATAGCACCCTGAAAAAGAGTCATTAATTAATTAATTGGTACAAAGGGACATTTCTATTAAAAGACTAGTTAAAATGGTTTTAGAAATACTATGATAACATTATCAGGAAATGCTCTTCTATAGATCCACTAAATGTGGGGAAAAGCACAAGAGAGTAAGAAAGATCCCCAAGGAAGATATATATATATATATATATATATATATATATATATATATATATATATATATTGCCATACAAGTACCTACATATACTGTATGTATGTTAGCATACATTTGTTATTTGTGTGCTTACAGCCCATGTTTTCCATTAAATAAGTTTATAGGTGTAAAGCATTACAATTAATAAAGGATAATAGGGTCCATGGATCTGCATGGGGAATACACAACACTCAGTGACTGCAATACTTCTGGACAGATGTCTTTGATTGTGCAGTGTGTAAGGCCCAGTGAAAACACTTTGAGGACCTCTGATCTAGATGACTAGTGTGCTATCTTAATGTCTCATAGAAAGGGACATGATGGTGTGGTTGTAGTGAGTGTGGAGGATGAGCACAGAAGTGGCTCCAGAAGAAATTAGGAACAGTAAAGTGAACTCTAGTTCTAACATCATCTCTGCACTGACGCAGCAAGTAGTAGGCCATGCAAAGTATAACGCCTGGTAATACTATCTCAGGCCCAGTGACATCATGAAATCCATTTCATGTAATGTATGAAAAAACACTTACAGCAGCACCAGCTTCACCGGGTTCACCAGGGGGTCCTTGGAATCCTTGAGGTCCCTGTGGAAGGAAAAGAGGAGTCAGATTAGATCATTGCTACAACACATCCCTCAGTTCAGAAGAGCAGAGGGGACATGGTGGCTCCCAGCAATCCCCAAGTTGATACTTTAGATACTTACAGGTGAACCAGATGGGCCAGGGGGACCACGGGGACCCATTGGACCCTAAAATTAGAAAAAGAAAAGTAAGGTTGAGAATACATCTCCCAAGACCAGCTAAACTCTATTGAAGGCACTGTCCTGTCCCATCTATTTGAAGATGCTCCCAGTAATCATAGTAGGTGTTTAATTATTTTCTTTGTGGCTTAGTCACTACATTAAAGCTTTAAGTACTTCTCTATAGATACAGTAACTTTTTTTTATCCCCAATAATAATCCTATGTTTGCACTATGCCTTCTAGAGGGGCTCCACAGAAGCCAAATCTTACCATAGGGCCAGGCATGGAAACACCAGCAGACTTCTCATCATAACCGTAAGACATTTGAGGAGCAAAGTTCTGCAGAAGAGAAAAAAAGAAATTATTAGCAATTAACAGTGGTCTACCATCATGGAGTCCAAGAAAGTGAGAAGGGTGATCAGGTGGAGTACTTACTCCGCCAAGGCCAGGTGGGCCTGGGGGTCCAGGTAGGCCAGGTTGTCCAGGAATGCCATCTCTGCCAGGTGGGCCGGGTAGTCCCTACACATAAAAAGCAATTGCATAATTATTTACAACTAATTACATCATCACCAAAGATAACTACGTGTGCATATGTGATATGAAGTAATTAATGCAAGTTGAATGTTTAAGGTACAAGTCAGAACAGAATGATTATGTGGTAGAGCATTCTGAGCTGAGCTTTCAAGCTACCCTGATTTGCAGCTCAGAGTATTAAATTCAGAGGGCAAAGTTCAGTCTTATTCTACAGAGAGAACCTGTCTAAAAGTTGAAGTCTAGTCAGTTGTACGTAATTTTATATACATATATTAGTCTCTGCCTAAATGATGGATGTGATGCCACTGCTACATAAGCCCAGCAAGGTGCATGTGTTGTTGGGCCTCATGTCTGACACTTACCCTATCTCCCTTTGGTCCAATGTCTCCCTTGGGACCCTGGAAGAAAAAAAAAGTCAGAAAAAAGAATGAGATAAAAACAATGATAAAGGCCGAATAAAGGGCATATGATATATTTTTACATATCTTGGCACACCAATGACTCACCTCTACATAGGAGCCTTCGGGGTCATCACCTGTTGAATAGATAGAGAAGTCAAAATTCAAAATGCTTCTTTAATAATCCTCAGCTACAAGTACTAAAACACTTTTCTAAATAGGACATGTAACTGAATCACAGTCAAGGATTGACTGTATAGAAATCTTACGTCCTAAACCCTGGCATTTTCAGCTTGATGGCAGATAACTAAGTTGGATACCAATTAATGAAAATCTCTTAATCACCAATTATAAATGGTTAGATGATATTTCTCTTTACCATTATCGTCTTTGCAAACTGGACAGCATTCTCCATCAGGTATATGTGGGTTGGCGCAGGTGATGTCATCACAGACTATTTCATCGCAAAGGATATTTCCACTGTCGCATACACAGATATGGCAATCGTCTGTTTTCCATACATCCTTGTCATTATACCTAATACCGCGTTGGCTGCATTGGGAATAGTCGACTGCAGGAGACAAAACAGTAACAAAATAAAAATGAGTGTTTAATAAAAAAGCTAAATCATTGCAAATGACCTATGCATTGTATATAGTATAGACATGTGATAAGCGATTGGTCAATACTCATCAATTCCATTTTTATTTAATAGGCCAGATGTACAAAATAGACATGAATGTAATTTTAAATATGTTCAGCGCAGAATTACAGCTGTTTCAATCTGTATTTATAAGGTGATAATTCACCTTATGATTAACCTGCATGGACTGTACCAAAAGGGTTAAACAAGAAAGGCAGCTGTGGTTTTTAAACTTTTCAGCAACATCTGGTTTAAAAGAAAAAAAAAAGGGAAAAAATAGATCATCTGGTTCCCATCAGCCAGGCTCAGTGACAGGGGTGGAAGCTGCCAAAATCACTGAGGGTGGGAGGAGGAAGGGGAACGGAATATTTTGGAAGAGTCCAATGTTTTCCAGCCTATGGTCTCTTCCAAAGCAATGTGCATCATTAGTGCTCTTGATCCAAGAGGGACAAAAGAGGGGAAAATAATGTACTGCTGAGGGCAGTAGGAGGAGGAAGAAAAGGAATTTGAGAAGGTGCAAACGTTTTTGGGTGGGAGTGGAGGCTGGTAGTGTTAGCTTGTGCTGGAGGAGGAGGAGGAACCTGTGGCCTCTGCAGATGGCGAGGTACAGGATGAGACATGTTCAGGTACTAGTGGAATGTTAAAGAAGACAAGGAGAATTGTCTCAAAAGAAAGTAAATGACAGGTATATTATTCACTGCCGCAAGCTACAATGCACAGTCTGAGAAGTAAAAAACAAACCAAAAACATTTTCCTCTAAGTCGTTTCTAAATATAATATTTTCAGCAACTGAAGAATTAAAAAAATGTCTAAATTGTCTTTAAATTATTTATAACTATTTTCAAATTAATTATGTGATCCAAGCAGGTGTTAAGCAACTATTGCAAATGGAAATTAAAAACTTTGCGCACCACACCCGTCCACTGGCCTGCAATGCCAAATGTTTCCACAGAGTGGCAATGATGTAGATTTGGTATGAGAATTAATAAAACGTGAAAAAAAAAACAAAAAACTTTTTAATATATAAATTATGTTCTGTAAGTTAAATCTGTTGATTTTAATGAATAACCATATTTTTAAAGAATAATCTAATTAGCAATTGCTATGACCTAGGATAGCAACCACAACAATAGGTTTTGCATTGCTCCTGAACCTTTACTTGCCGCCACCAGGTGGCAGCAGTATAATATCATTGTGGACCAATATGTTAAGTTAGCATCCCGATGCTGAAGTTCTGAAGTTATGTCTAGACTTTTTTTTTATACTGGAATCTGTTAACATTCCCCAATGAATCATTCCTTAGCATGTTTTATTATCCCGTTCCCCCCACCTGATGAGTTTAACAGATTGTAATGAAAGCCACATGCATGTTTGCATTCAGCAAGCCCTCTTTTTAAAGCACTCACACAATGCAATCATGAGATAATATGTTTTCAATAAAAACATTGCATGAAATCATACAGGAAGGGGGGATTACATGAATCCCACCCCCACTCTTCTTGGACGGCTCCTCCTAACACTTTCACAGACCCCCACGCTGCCAACATTTTAACCCATGTTAAATAAGACAAAAAATAAACCTTACAAAGTTATTATTTTTTAATCATGCATTAACATATAAGTCACGTGACTTCTCAGAGCCCTCCAATACTGCCATTAAATATTCCGTATTATTCCAAAGAACATTATAATGCAATGACATTTCTCAATATTATATTTCCAAACTAAACTCTATAGCAGAAGTAGGTAGCCTGTCATTCTTCAGCACCTGTGGAATTATGTCTCAGCATACCCTTTAAAGCATGCTAGGACATATAGATCCACAATAAATGGAGATGTTTGCCTAACTATGCTCAAATATCAGAGAATGTTTAAGACAATTGAATAAACTGCGAAAAACAATTGGGACATTTGAGGTGCGTACATCTAAGTTGCAGATGAGCACATGCAGATCAGCATGGATTACAGAACAATAGACGGTAAGACATGTCTGACAATGGCTTAAGAATAGGAGTACTCACGGTCATCTTCTCCTTGACATTTTGCTGCTAGGATCGTTGCTGCTATTACCAGCAGTAATCTTGTATCCACAAAGCTGAACATGTCTAGATTTTAGACATGTAGACTCTCCGTGGTCCTGTCAAGAATTTCTTAGGTCCTAGTCATACAGGGGTAGATTTAGTGGTATAGTTCCAATGCAGACCCCAGCAGAAACTTCCTACTGTGTCTCAGCTGGACAGGGTCCCTTTTTATATCTATCCACCACTTAGAGAGGTGGGGTCCGGGAATCCTGCTTTCTCTATCCTTTTTTTTAAGGTTGGAACACTGGTCCAGCCCTTTAACCAATACCAAATCTCATACACAGCCTCATAAGAAAAAAACACTTCAAACAAAGCGAGCCCCTCCCTGTAGAGAACAGAACTATAGCAATTTAGCTCGAATCACTGTATACAGATAGACAGCAGAAGATCCATTTTCATTCAAATTAAACTTTACCAGGACAATATCTATACATATAAAACTGTTTTATTTTGGAATTGGTAAACCTGGGTCATTATTTTCTGTTATTATGAGGAGAACAGAGGTGCAGCATAACTTTTATAACTTCATAGACGGTTCTAACGTTCTCTCTATAATGCTTTAATACAACGTTTTGTTAATACAACGTTTATTTCATGTGAAGTGGCTTTGAAAATAAGGTCATTTTTGGAAAATAGAAACGACTGCAATTGTATATAGGTTTTTATTGTTTAGTAATGGACAGGTAACTGGAGTTGAAAATATGTGTAGTTAATGTCAAAATGCACTGTAGCATAGTCACAAGTTCACAACATATTAATATAGACAATAGGGATTTATTTCTGTGCAAAATAAGATTGTAAACTTTTAAAATTATGTTTTATTATATGCTACACAGAAGAGAAATGATCAGTTAATTTGTTACATATAAACCCACACAAAAGCTATTGCAGCTTAATGATAAATATATTCTAAAGTTCCAAAACAGTTAAACATAAAACTAATGTTTTAATCCAATGTATAGGAAATCTTTAACTTTCTTTGTCTCTGTCAATTTTTTTTTTTTTTTTGGCAAAAACCCACATTTGTTTCTGTTTAAGAAAAGCCACGTTGGAAGCTCCACAATGATATATGAAATATGTCATTTCATTTCCACAGGCAGTAATTATACCTTACAATATATGTTTAGCAGGCAAATAAGAGTACAGTGGCTGGTGAATGAACCATCTTTAAGTCAGGACAATGATATAGAATTAATGGAGACATTTTGGCACGGGTATTTTTGTAAATCCCTTTATATCAAAAAATAAAAGTCTAAACTTGATTAATTTGGAGAATTAGTCAGACCAGTTGACATTCACAGTGATCTAGTTCTATTTGTTAAACACATATGTGAATAACTTTAGATTTTAAACTAAATGTCAATGGTCGTCCATGGTCTAAATGACTTAAACGATAATGCTATAATATAATTGTGTGCGTATAGCTGAAAAACAAAGTTAGATAGTAATTGCTTTGTAAGGCCATCCATGTGTTCTACCACATTTAGGTGTATTTGGCTGGAGAGCATTATTCAATTTGATTCTATGGTAAATATTTAGATATACCTCTGTTGAGAAATCAACATGGCACCTCCCAATTGTACTAATAAATATGCTAAGAAACTGAGTTCCATATGACAAGTAATTACTAAGATTTATAGCATTTTATAATGAAGTAAAAGTCAACTCTGCTGATGAGGATTGCTATGACCAGGACAAGGGGGGGGGGGGGGGGCAAAAGAGTCAACTTCCTTGGGTGCAACAAGTCCCACAGCATTACCTTGCAGGAGTCATGTGATTAAACCATGTGGTCTGTTGCCATCAAAACTCCATGTCAAGTCCTCTTTTTCCAGGCCAGGTTTTTCTCCTGATATAATTGATATGATGCATTAAATTAGTATTTCCGACCAGATTTAAGCTCATCAGGCATGTCTAGATGGACACTGAGGAGCTGCTTCCCAAACATGACTTGACCAACGAGCATGATTGTAAATTCACTGCATATCAAACACTTCTTTTCAGTAAACAATAATAAGAATCACATGCTGAGAACTGTATTCTGTATGCAGAACAGCAGACATGTTACTGTGCAGTTAGATAATACTACTTATAATAATAATATTTCATTGTTGGTATAAAAACTTACATAAACAATTCTTGTTGGCATTTAGAAACAACTGATGATATATAGATACGTGATTTTGTGACATCTCTCACTTTGTAGTGAGGCATTAACAGATACGCATGTTGTGCCTACTGCTGTGATGTTTGCTGCCACCTCAGCGGGTATTTTTGTTTCGTTTAGTAATTTTGTTTAGTAATGTAGAAGTAATGTAGTAATTGCACCAAGGAAACCTTGGTGCAAGGTCCACACACGGGCCTGATGCAGACTTGGCTGCAGAAATGGGTGTAATTTGCACTAAAAAATGCAGATATAAAAATCTGGTATTTACACCAATATGCTGAGCCATACGCATCTTAAGATCCCTGCAGGTTGGCACAAGTAACATATGTACCTGGTTTACGTCTGGCACACGTCACAGGCACCTCTGTCCTATTTGTGTCCATGTTTTTATCCACTTGTTTCATGTACAACAAATGCATTGACTATTAGTCATCTACAAAGCTTAAAAGAAAAAGAGTGACACCACCAATCAGTGAAGTGCGATCTAAAATGGCCAATCACAAGCGGTTCACTAGTGGCGGAGACGTTAATAATCACCCACTGTATGCACCCTGGCTATCCACATATAATAAGCCTCTCTCAGTTGTAGATGCATCTTTTTCCTGCTGTTCATCCATTCACAATTGCACTAACATGCCTTTATATGTTCTTTGCCCTGTAACGCCCTGTCCTGCTTCTCCTGGTGCAGGCTGACATAAGTGGTGGAATCACGCAAATCTGCATGGGCACATATGTGTGGCGCCACTTTCTGGGCATGTGAAAAGCAATTTTCAGGATTCACTCTGCATCAAACCCAGAGTCACAAAGGCAAATATTGATATATAGAGGTATAGAGATTACCAAATTCTACATAGATAGATTAGAGAGACATAATATGATATACATTCCTGTAACCTGTGATGCTGGTATACAGATAGCACCATATTACAAATTATTGATAAGTATATTGATAGAGAATATATATATATATATATATATGGATATATAGATACAAAACTTTCCTAGCAACAATAATGTGATATATAGATGTATATGTATATATATATATATATATATATATATATATATATATATATATATACGCATTTATACATCTATATATATATATATATATATACACACAGGAGAAATAGATAGACAAATAGATAGTGTAAGATTAGACATAGAAAGCTCTATAGACAGACAGGCAGTTGAGGGATCGTTCTCCCCTTCTCTCTGACACGTTGTATTGGGGGGATGGTGTTCCTTGCTATGACTATTGTGTGGTAGTATAAAGTGTAATTAGAACCACAGTACAGCCCAGAAATCCCATCCAAGTCAAGCACAGTCCAGCCCCACACATCCACGCAGACACGTTGCAGGAGCACTTCCCTGGCCCTCCCTGTGATTTGTTCGTGGCTGGAAGCCATCCAGGGCAGAGATGTGTCTTTCATTTTTGAAGCATGACAGCAAAGAAAAGAATGCAATTTTTTTCTATATGTAGAAGCAGAAAACAGACATTGCCACCTCACCACTAACAGTTTGAGTTCAGAAATGAATGTCTATCCTACACTAATCTTTCTCTCTATCTATCTATCTATCTATCTATCTATCTATCTATCTATCTATCTACCTCATATCTATCTATCTATCTATCTATCTATCTATCTATCTATCTATCTATCTATCTATCTATCTCTCTATCTTTCTATCTATCTATCTATCTACCTCATATCTATCTATCTATCTATCTATCTATCTATCTATCTATCTATCTATCTATCTATCTATCTACCCCATATCTATCTATCTATCTATCTATCTATCTATCTATCTACCTCATATCTATCTATCTATCTATCTATCTATCTATCTATCTATCTATCTATCTACCCCATATCTATCTATCTATCTATCTATCTATCTATCTATCTACCTCATATTTATCTATCTATCTATCTCTCTATCTTTCTATCTATCTATCTACCTCATATCTATCTATCTATCTATCTATCTATCTATCTATCTATCTACCTATCTATCTACCTCATATCTATCTATCTATCTATCTATCTATCTATCTATCTATCTATCTATCTACCTCATATCTATCTATCTATCTATCTATCTATCTATCTATCTATCTATCTATCTACCTCATATCTATCTATCTATCTATCTATCTATCTATCTATCTATCTATCTATCTACCTCATATATCTCTCTCTATCTATCTATCTATCTACCCCATATCTATCTATCTATCTATCTATCTATCTATCTATCTATCTATCTATCTATATATCTATATATCTATCTATCTATCTATCTATCTATCTACCTCATATCTATCTATCTATCTATCTATCTATCTATCTATCTATCTATCTATCTATCTACCTCATATATCTCTCTCTATCTATCTATCTACCTACCTCATATTTATCTATCTATCTATCTATCTATCTATCTATCTATCTATCTATCTATTTATCTATCTATCTCATATCTATCTATCTATCTATCTATCTATCTATCTATCTATCTATCTATCTATCTCATATCTATCTATCTATCTATCTATCTATCTATCTATCTATCTATCTATCTATCTATCTATCTATCTCATATCTATCTATATATCTATCTATCTTTGTAAAATGTAATAATCTCTAATATCCCTCTATTTTCCAATTGCAACTGACATCAGTTAAGGAATTTATTTTCAAAATATATTTAACTTAATTTAATGAACTCACCCAGGTAGTGACAAAAACATCCATTCGTCATAAACCAAAAAAAGGGGAACTACCTCTCTGTCTGTATGTATTACCCAGTATTGTTTTATTACTGTGTTTGTTCCCAATTGTAAAGCACTATGGTATTTGCTGGCACTACATAAATAAATGTTAAGGATGATGATGATGATGATTACACAAGTGTAATTATTACACACACATGCTGGTTTTGGGCATGTTGGAGTGAAATGGGATTGAATGAGCCTGAAAAATGGTTGCATTATTTTTTTGCATATCTTGTCTCTCGTTGGACACTCAAGAAATAGTGTATGCAGACAGTGCTTCAGGAACTTGAGGGACTACAGGGTCCAGGCAGTACCTGTCTGAGGAGACAATGACAGCCACAGACAGGTGTCCAAGCTACAGTCAAACCCAGATCTAGATGTCTGCTGTGAAGACTGCGGGGTATATTTACTAAACTGCGGGTTTGAAAAAGTGGAGATGTTGACTATAGCAACCAATCAGATTCTAGCTGTCATGTTGTAGAATGCACTACACAAATGACAGTTAGAATCTGATTGGTTGCCATAGGCAACATCTACACTTTTTCAAACCTGCAGTTTAGTAAATCTAGCCCTGAGACTTTGTGTGAAGCATCTAGATCTGATTCATATCTCCAGCATGACACACTTTAGCAGTAAATATTATGTTTTATCAGTCAAATTCACCTGATGTTAATAATAACAACAATAATAATAGTAATAATAATAATAATAAATGTTAAAACAACCTTTAGGCCTGTTACAGACACTTTTTTCTTAGACATAGAAGCTCACACAATTAAAGGGCGTTAAATGCTCTATGGAACTGACAGTCCATACCATAACGTAAGCAGCATGGACTTGTACATGAGCACAGGCACTTCCTGACACGTGTCAGCTTTGTGTCCATTTGATGCTGACTGCAGCGCTAAGAACTGTAAATAGGCGTTAAAAATGCAATGAATTTCTATGGGACCACTCAGTTAGTGCCCGCTTAGCAAGTGCTTGTCAGGAACAGTTTGATCATACTGGGCTCTGAAGTGAAGCTTTGAGATCTGTTTATTGGCGCAGTATAAACACCATTTCAACATGAAGACAAATTGGTGGTTTTCGCTAGTTTTATATAAAATGCCCAGTGCATGGCCAGGATCATAGCAACATCTGTGTAAGGTCCTGATGAAGCTGTTCTTGCCCCCCGGAACACCCCTGGTGGCCTCATCTCAGCATGCGCGGGCAGAAGAGCCCTCCGCTGTGGAAGGAAATGGGGGCTTCAGTGGGGAGTGGGGGCCTTGGAGGTAGGGCGGGGGCAAACCTCCATTTCTGGTGAATTTCACACCTCTGAGCCCCATAACAGCCCTAACTCCTGTACACCTACTGTTATGCCCCTGCCCCACAGCCCATGTAGGCTGTGCTATATAATCCAAGGGTCATGTTTACAATGCTTAATCCACTGACCACTTTACGTACCATCACAATGCAAAAACTGGGGTATAATAACCCAAATAACTTTGGCCCTTGTATCCCTCCAGGACCCCCAATCCTGCCAATTCCTATGTATCTCTCAAATGTAACCATACTGCCCCACTTTAAATAAGGACAACCAATAAACCCCCGTCCCTTAACCACATCACAGGCTGTGGCAAAACATCAATAGAACTACATTCTTCATATTGCCACATATTCTTTTACTTTTCTATTTCACTTTCTTCTTTTTTTTATTTCAAGTTTCTTTCTTCTTTACCTGTTACCTTTCTATAATGTTAAAATGAATAAACAAATAAAAAATACAATAACCACATAATAATGCAACAAAGCAATAGGAAACATTAACAAATACATAATAAATTCTTGTTTTATTTTGTTTTATAGAGCCACTATCCCAGAAAATATGTTTATTTTGTTATTTTGTTTATGTGTTCCATAGAAATGTAATAGCGATAACAATCTCTCTCTCTCTCTCTCTCTCTCTCTCTATATACATCTATCTATCTATCTATCTATCTATCTATCTATCTATCTATCTATCTATCTATCTATCTATCTATATTCTTTTTGCATTGAATCACTATTGAATTGTAAAGACTGACAACCTCCTACTATCATATAGGACTTGTCTGCATCATCAAGTTTCCTTAGCATTTTTGATACATTAACAACCACAGGAAAAGTGCATCAAGATGGCAATGGGTTATCTCCCATCCGTGCACTAACGCTTTGGTGCACTAAACGCAACGCAGCATGTTCTAATTTTCAAGCGCTAATGCATGGTTTATTGATCTTTACATAAATACATACCTCCACTTTTAACTTTGACAATGTAGGGAGGTTTGGAAATAGAAGTAATGCATTTCAATGATAGTTTCCAACCACAAAAAGAACAAATTTAATAAAATGCATAAATAAAATTTGTCTAAAATTATAGAGCTTGAAGTAAATCATGAATAACATTGAAGTAAACTAACCCTTAACTAACACTTAACCTTTTCCATAGTGTCATATTTAGACCATTCTAAACATCTGGAGTTCAATGTTTCCTTTACTTTGGTGTAATGCCAGTGGCAATCTATGCAGATGAGAAGGGAAGGACACATTCAGCAGGCATTGTACTTAGTTACCAAGATACATGGCCACTGCCATTGTGGAGCTAGGATTAAAAGGTACCAGCAAAATGTACCATCTGTTTATAACCTGCAATAATCTAATACCATATATCAATACTGAGAGCGATGTGTGCTTATGGCTGCTTTATTAGGTCCTCCCCACTGAAAGAAGGAGAAGAAAAGAAGAAGAAAAAAACCAAAACAAAACTCTTTGTCATTATGATAATTATTTGTCATTACACTATATCTAAACAGCAGGGAAATGGTTAAGTAATCCCTGACATCATGTTGATGGAGAGGGAGGAATAGAGCAGCACAGGAGGAATCCACATCAGTAAGGAATTCTCCCAGGGGCAGGTTTAACCCATGTAGTTCTGGCTTTAGTTTGCCATGTGGGAAACTTATAAAACAAGATTTGCAGTGACGCTGCAGGCTATGTACACAGACACTCACCTGCTGTACTATACTTAACCCTTCATAATAACCTAGTTCCCCTCCTCTTCCCTTAATGCTTCAGCAAAAACAAAGAATTCTAGAAAGAGAGAGAGAGAGAGAGAGAGAGAGATAGTAGATAGATAGCTAGATAGATAGATAGATAGATAGATAGATAGATATGAGGTAGATAGATAGATAGATAGATAGATGTAGATAGATAGAATGATAGATAGATAGATAGATACATAGATACATTGATAGATAGATATGAGGTAGATAGATAGAGATAGATAGATAGATAGATAGATAGATAGATAGATAGATAGATAGATAGATAGATACATAGATAGATACATAGATAGATACATAGATAGATACATAGATAGATAGATAGATATGAGGTAGATAGATAGATAGATAGATAGATAGATAGATACATACATACATACATACATAATTTATTGAACAGTTACACTTTTATTCACATAAATAACCAATGTAAAATACAATAATTATCATTATTACGTTACAGGGATTGTAGAGATTCAGGACTCATAACTACCTGGCTTAGTCAAGGCTTACACAGTATATCTGAATTTGGGACAGGAGTCAAAGGGGTATATTTACTAAATTGCAGGTTTGAAAAAAATGGAGATGTTGCCTATAGTAACCAGATTCTAGCGGTCATCTTGAAGATTGTATTAAATAAATGATAACTAGAATCTGATTGGTTGCTATGGGCAACATCTCCACTTTTTCAAACCCGCAGTTTAGTAAATATACCTCATGGAGTTAGAGCTACAAGACTGAAGAATCTTTGAATCAGTCAGGTCTTACATAATTACATAGATGTTGAATTGGAAAAACAGAACTTCACAGATATAATAATTAAATTGTATTTTGATCTTCTCTCCCATTTGCAATTCTAATACCATACCATACTATAACTTCTTTCTGCAAAAAATACATCAAGCCATTTCTTAAAACTAGTATTCACCCAGCTCATCTTGTGGTAGTGGATTTCAGACCTTACTGCTCTGACTGCTAAAAAAAAAAAAAAGAATTCTGAGACTGAATTATTATTTCACCTTTCTTCTAACGCACTGTGTTTTTGCAAATTTTGTTTGAAATGATTTCTTAAAACTTGCTTTTTCAAAAATTGACTTGCAGTACGCTTATACAAAGTCATCACATCTCTCCTCAGGGGTTTCTTCTCCTGTATAATGAAACGCAACTGTAACAATCAATCTTCATATCTAATGTCTTCCATCCCAGTTTTTAATTTAGTCGCCCGTTTCTGGGTTGTCTCCAAGTCCAGAACGTCTTCCTTATACTTAAATGACACGTAGGGAGATTCAAAAGCTGTCGATGTGGCGCGCGGACGTCAACATGTTGTCCGGCTGTGCACATTGCTAGCCATTACCATAGGAACCGCCACTGATTTCTATGCGCACCTCTATGGGGTGTAAGACGAATGAGCGGATATTCCTGCCATAACACCTGTGCGGTGTGTTTACATGGACGTTCCGGAGACATTTCACGCTGAATTGAATCAATTGAATCGAATTGGTGCAGCATTTTCATGTAGGGGTATTACTAGTGTTTTAAATGGAGCAAATATTACAATGTAATCAGAGTTTATTACGTTTTAAATGCACCTTATATTTACATTTCACTGTTGGAGTTATCTATAGTGGTGCATTTATCGTTTGAACTTTTCTTTTGAACTTTTCAAACCAAGTCACACCAACTATTTATTAAGATGTGATCAGCCATAAAAACAGAGAAAACGGTAGTGTACTCCGTAAAATTAGCCATTGCATAATTTATGAAGTGTTCAGTGCAGGAGAAATCATAGATTCTCCTGCCATAACCCAGTTAACGTTTCTTAACACAGAGCCCATATATTAATATTGAATATGTGTGCAGACCCCCGTGTTTTGGTTTTGGTTTTAAAATCATCTTCGTGTTTTGATTTTAGTTTTGGATCTGAATTTCGTTAAAAATTGTGAAAATCAGGTAAAATCATGTGATTTTGAGCCGTTTTTGTACAGTCTATTTTCTAATGATCTCTTCAGAACTGTCATAATTTCCACCAATTTTGGCCAAAGGCTGCAGCGAGCTGGTTGGCTAAAATTAGTGACAGAGCAGAGGCACAACTACATAGCAGTTTAATGAAAGATACGATCCCTATGAAACATTGTGGCCCAGCTTGGCAGATAGGATGACAGTTCAATAAAGTAAAGGTCACCCTTAAAACATACAGGCAGAGCACTGACTGATAGGATGGTCATTTTAGAAAATAAGATATCCCAGGATAGGCCACCACACAACTGAAATGGTTTGAAAAAAATCACTGAATAACTGTATATAAAGTGTGGAATTCTACCTAGTTACTAACTCTTGCTGGGTGTGATATATAAGTTCAACAGATACATGATCGACATTTATATGGCCGACACCATAATATAGACAGGGTTGCAAAGTCGACAATAATGACATGGACGGTACTATTAAGTTGACAATGGAAATGTAGAAAGTAGTATTCGGTCGACAATTCAAATGTAGACATTTGAATCGTTGACCTCATAATACTGTCTACATTTAAATTATAGACCTAATCATATTGTGTACATTTGAATTGTCAACCTAATAATACTGGTGAGCATGTGAATTGTCTACATAATAATACTCTTGAGCATGTGAACTGTCTACATAATAATACTCTCGAACATGTGAATTGTCGACCATATACCCTCTTGCTTCAGTTGGTGGCATGGCAGGTCATTATTTTAGTAGCTGCTGCAATGATCTACATGCGGTTGCTGAATGTTGAAAATGAATGGCATTTTTACGGGTCACAGACAGCATCTCCTGCACCGACCTCTCATATTTTAAGAAACTATGAACAACCAAGTTTTATGTGCAAAGCATGATACATGTTGGCATTCACCTAGTCGTAATGCACAAACTAGATTCGCTCCATTATCAGCAATGAGGAATCCTGGGGAGAGTTTTAGCAGGGTGAGCAACTTTGCATTCTGGAGTTTTTCCAACAGATTGACACCGGTATGCTTCTTAGTGACGCCAGCGAAACAGAGAGTAGAAACTTCTACACAGAAGGGGACAAAGAAGAGTAAGCATAGTTTTAAACAACAATTGTCCGTGAAGCAAGCGTTTGCAAGTATGACAGCCATCATTATGTTGCACAGCCAATCACTAAAGCCATGACAGCTATGTTAGCATTAGATGTGTGTCCAGTCTCCGCCGTCAATGCATTAGGTTTTAGCAGATTAGTTGAGATCTTGTGTCCACGCTACCAGATTGCATGTATATTCCATTTCTCCTGAACAGCAATTCCTCAGCTGTACCTGGAGGTTAAACAAAAAGTTGTTCAGTTCTTAGAAAATGCCATTGTACCGACTATCCACTTAACTAAGGATATGTGGACAAGTGGTATTGGTCAGAGAGAAGACTACACTACCGTGATAGCCCAATGGGTGTATCACCATCAGCAGCAGTGCCTGTACCATCATCATCCTCCTCTGCCCTTCAGCATAGTAGTGCTAAAACACAATGACAGCACGCTGTCTTTTGGCCGCTTACTAATACAGATGTGTTACTGCCCCTCAGACAGTTGCTTTGGAATGATACACTTGGGATTTTAAAAGCAAATAATCAATATATTTTTTGGTGTGTGTTGCTCACAATCAACCCTGTGTATTGTCCACAAAGTAGTCCAGGTGCCACTGATACTGACTCTCACACAATTATTTTCTGATTTAAACACTTAGGATTGTAAAAGATATATATATATATATATATATATATATATATATATATATATATATATATTTATTTGCCCCAGTTTTTTTCCACTAAATAGTTCAAATGTCACTGAGAGTGCCCCTCACACAACTGCCTTCAGGTTGAAACACTTTGATTTTAAAAGCAAGAATGAATAGTGTTCACTCCTAATTAGTTTACTAATATACTATTACAACCAGTGGCCACTGCTTGTCTACTCTTCACTCCCCTCACACCCAATTGGTCAGCACACATTTCCAGCAGACCGAATCGTAAGTAATATCACAGCCATTTCAATATACTTTGCCTCTTTCACCCTGTCCAACCCTCTACAAGCCACTTTATGAGCACAGAACTGCAGCAAACTTCGTATCCAAATGCTATCACATCTAAAATGGCAACTGAGAACAGGAGGGAGAACTATATATGGAAGATATTGATCCAAAACTCACAAGATCCGACATCCAGTTTCCATTCCCTTTTACAGGATTTTTTACGGGCGGTTCCCACTTTCTGAAATTCCCTCTCTCTTACAATAAGACTTTCCACTGGTCTTCAAACCATCAAGTGTTCTCTGAAAACCCAACTGTACAAGGTAACCTATGAAAATCATCAAAGCCGTCTAAACCACCGTATGGTACCCTATTACCACCTTCTACACAGTTCACTGAAGACTTGTCTGTGTTCTTTCTTGATTTATTCAACCCTCTGGCCCCATGACCAACGTTGCTGTGTGACTGGATCATATAGCTCACTAATCACTTTCTACATTTGCAATCTGGCTGAACCAATATGCAACATGTAGCACTTAACCTCATGTATCAAACTTCTGTTGTCCCATAGATTGTAAACTTGGAAGCAGGCCATCTTACCTTTCTGTCTGTCTGTATTACCCAGTATTGTTTTATACTCCCAATAATAATAATGTACAAATACAGGGGCTACTACACTAAGGGGTATATTTACTAAAATGCGGGTTTGAAAAAGTGGAGATGTTGCCTATAGCAACCAATCAGATTCTAGCTATTCTAACTGATAAACCACAATAATT
The DNA here is from genome assembly GCF_038048845.1 of Mixophyes fleayi. Lineage (NCBI taxonomy): Eukaryota > Metazoa > Chordata > Amphibia > Anura > Limnodynastidae > Mixophyes > Mixophyes fleayi. The sequence continues at coordinate 172,766,685 of NC_134407.1, read as the reverse complement.
CTGGGTCACAAGCCCCAAATAATAAATAGTAAAAATAAAATAAAATGAGAAAACTTCAAATCATATGTCAATATATAAGAACACACATGAATCATGTATCTCAGATTAGCTGAAATATTTCATAACCTTAATAAAAGCATCTTAAAACAATGTATTTAGTTTGAGGATCAGCAAAATATCTATTATAAAACAGATCCATAAAAACAAATGGAACTAATAAAATAAAATACAAGTCTTAGGGGGTATATTTACTAAACTGCAGGTTTTTAAAAAAAGTGGAGATGTTGCCTATAGCAACCAATCAGATTCTAGCTATGATTTCTTACATTCCACAAAATGACAGCTAGAATCTGATTGGTTGCTATAGGCAACATCTCTAATTTTTCAAACCCACAGTTTTGTGAATTTAGCCCCTGTACTATTTACTTGCTCCTTATATACAGATATAAGACTTGTACTGTTTAATTGCTCCTCCTAACATACAGATATAAGACTTGTACTGTTTACATGCTCCTTATATACAGATATAAGACTTGTACTGTTAACTTGCTCCTTATATGCAAATATAAGACTTGTACTGTTAACATGCTCCTTATATACAGATATAAGAATTGTACTGTTTACTTGCTCCCTATGTACAGATATAAGATGTGTACTGTTTACTTAAGCTGGGTACACACTACACAGTTTTCATCCAATAATCGGCTAAATCAGCCGACATACGACCGCTCGTTCAAAAGTCGGGTCAGTGTGTGCAGTGACACGATGGTCGAAAGTCTGCCCAAATGGACGATTGTCGCCTCATTTGGTTGGTCGTACCGTTTAATATTTTCGTTCAAATCTCGTTTCCTTTGTGTAGTGTGTATAAACTTCCGATCGATCCACAACAGTGAGTACGAAATTATAGTCATTGCTCACGAAAACATGGCTGTAAAAAGTCGCTAAAGGGACGTCTGCTCTTCCCTTTATCGTCCTAAGCAAGGCTAGTGTGTATGCAGTCCATGGACCGAGCGAACGGACCATCGATCGCATGTAAAATCGATCGGCATAAAAAGTTGGTTGAAATTTCTGTAGTGTGTACCTAGCTTTACTCCTAACATACAGATATAAAACTTTTACTGTTTACTTGCTCCTTATATCATACTTGCCTAATTTTGCAGGCAGCTCTCCAGGACAGGGTCCGTCGAGGGGGGGCGTGGCAGGCCCTGTCAATCTCAGGCAATTTTAGCTAATCGCAGCAGGGGCCGTGGCCACGACAACGCGTTTATCCCCCCGCCCCCGCCATCTTCAACAACCCCAAAATCTGGATCTGGGATTTTTGCCTGCTCTCTCGGGAGTCCGGGAGAACTCCTAAAAATTCGGAAGTCTCCCGGACATTCCGGGAGAGTAGGCAACTATGCTTTATATACAGATATAAGACTTGTACTGTTTACTTGCTCCGTATAGATATTGTAGGGCCTGATTCATTAAGGCACGCATTCTGAGTGAAACGTGCATTTGTTTAAAAACGCATGTAAAATCGGCTCTGCACACTCCCAAATTAACAAGAAGCAGATGTGAAGATACGTGTGGGGATGAATTTGGGTCTAGGTCTGCTGTGCTCTACTAGACAAAGCACTGCACGATATGTCCAATACCTATGTGGATTATAAATTCGCAAAAGAGCCTACAAAACAAAAAATATTGAAATAGTGTAATCTGTAATAATAAATTACTGATAAAATAGTAAAAAAAAAAAGTTGTTTTTTTTTAAAAAAATTAAAAAAGTTCCCCAATGAAATACAGTTATTAGGATGTTCTTAATGTCTACTAAACATAAAATACATTTTAACTGTTTGCAAACATATGTTATAGCTAGAGATGCTCACTGACCCCCGTGTTTTGGTTTTGGTTTTGGTTTTGGATATGGATTACCGTCGTGTTTTGGTTTTGGTTTTGGTTATGCCAAACCGCGCTTGCGTGTTTTGGCTTTGGTTTTGGTTTTGTTTGTTTTTTTTGCAATTTTGTTTAAAAATCAATGTTTCTGGGCATAAAATAACCTAATTTAGTGCTCCACCTGTTTCTTGGATAAGTAAGGTAATTCTAAAGCTAATAAATTAGGAAGAAAACAGTTTAATCCCTGGTAGACCGTCCTTAATTCTGCACACAAACCTGATTGTCTTCCTCTTCATCTTAGCCTATTGGCAATGCAGTCATCGTCTTTGGGTGTATATTACACCCTACACTTATAGTTAAATATATAAAGAAATGGACAAAGGCAGTTTGGTTTCTGTCTCTCTAGGCCCCCCTCCACTTGTAGAAAATACAAAAAAATTCAGCCGTTATAGACTGTACAATATAAATTGAAATGGACAAAGGCAGTTTGGTTTCAGTCTCTATAGCCCCCCCCTCCACTTGTAGTTGAATAATAAAAAAGCAGCCTGCATAAACTGAACCATCTAAAACATAAATGGACCAAGGTAGTTTGGTGGCTGTCTATGACCCCCCTCCGCCCTCCATTTGTAGTTGAATAGAAAAAAGCAGCCTGCATAGACTGAACCATATAAAAAATAAATGGACCAAGGTAGTTTGGTGGCTGCCTATGACCCACCCCCCACCCTTCACTTGTAGTTGAATAGAAAAAAAGCAGCCTGCATAGACTGTAGAATTAGAATATAAAAAGAAATGGACAAAGGCAGTTTGGTTTCTGTCTCTATAGCCCCCCCATCCACTTGTAGTTGAATAGAAAAAAAGCAGCCTGCATAAACTGAACAATCTAAAAAATAAATGGGCCAAGGTAGTTTGGTGACTGTCTATGACCCCCCCCCCCCCGCCCTCCACTTGTAGTTGAATAGAAAAAAAGCAGCCTGCATAGACTGAACCATATAAAAAATAAATGGACCAAGGTAGTTTGGTGGCTGTCTATGACCCCCCCCCACCCTTCACTTGTAGTTGAATAGAAAAAAAGCAGCCTGCATAGACTGTAGAATTAGAATATAAAAAGAAATGGACAAAGGTAGTTTGGTATCTGTCTGCATCAGACCCCCTCTCCACTAGGAGTAAAATAGAAAACTATTCAGCCGTTATAGAGTCTAGAATATAAATATAAATTGAGAAAGGCAATTTGGTATCTGTCTGCATCATCCTCATCAACATCATATTTAGCGCCCTCGTCGCCTACACAAATCTCCCCCTCATCCTCTTCTAATTCCAAAGTGGCATCCTTAATTGGTGTATCACCGGCTATACTCGGGCTGTTAAGACACACATCAGAAGAACTGCTGAAAGGACCCTTCTTTATGGGTACACTAACAGAATGCTCACGATTACACATACCACTGGTGGATGGACTCTCCACAGGGATTGGTGTCATTTCTGATTCTGAGCATACATTATCCTCTAATGCCTTACTGTTTTCTTGCAGCTCGCCTTTCACGCGTAACAGTAGTTGTGCACCACTTTTAGACTCCAGATTACTTGGTCTTGCTTGCTCATGAGTGACCTTACAAGTAGCAGGTTCAGTAACATTTTTACATCTGGCAGTAATAGAGAAAGGCGAAGGCATCATTCTTTCTCTGCCACTGCGTGTGTAGAATGGCATGTTGGCAATTTTGTTTTTATCGGCAGTTAACTTTTCCTCAGTTACACTTCTTTTTCGCTTCAACACGGTAACTTTTTTTTTGGTGTGTGTTTTTTTCTTTGATTTCAAAAGTCTATGTACTTTTACATAGGCTTTACCAGATGACGTACTGGGAACACTACCATCAGGACTGGTGCCAGCACCTGCTTGCTGATTCTGCTCATATGTGGACTGCTTTGAATCCATTTTAATGAGCCCAAAGCACTTGTAGTGGAAAGTATTGTATTAGATAGATACTGCTGACAAATATGACTTTTGACAGCCAGAAAAATTAGGGTTTCACACTGGGGAATATGAGACATCCCAAAGCACTTGTAGTGTCAAAAATTTGAAAAAAAAGCCTCCTCAATCCTCCTCTCTTCCTGCTCTAACAATTGCTAATAGAATTGGTATTAATAATAACAGAATTGTATAGAATAGAATTTAACCAATAATGTGTACAATTATTGCTCTGTCCCTGCGCTAATATAGCCTGTGACCTAACCCTGCTCTCTCCCTCTGTCAAATGGTGATGGATTGTTGTGGAGGCTGGTATTTATGCTTTTCAAATCTCGCGAGAACCGAGCTCAGAAATACGAATATGTCACGATGACGTTTTGCCTCGATTTTGATTCCGAATGGGCGGGAGAGTACCGAGCCTGCTCAGCTTGGTACTCGGATAGGCGAAATTCGGATGGATGCGGATCTCGGGGAACCTAGCCCGCCCATCTCTAGTTATAGCATGCATACGAGACTGTCATCACTACTGATCAGAACTTAGACTAGCCTTGTAGCTGGAGCAAGAGATATGGCAGAAAAACAAGTAACTTTGAGATGCCCAGAGCTTCATTCGGTTGTGGCTATGTGCACTTGAGTTTGACGCGCCATTACTGTAAATTGACTACGGCCAAACGTCTTTTCCCTGCCTGATCATTCCCCAAAATCGTAGGCTGTAGTAAGTGTTCTTTGCACTCAAAGACGAAGCAGACATGGCTGCGTTTACTGGCATATGGTCAGATTCTGGGCATGCGCAGAGTGATTATGCCTACAATACGCTTAAAATCGGCAGATACGTGCCTTAATGAATCAAGCCTGTACTGTTTATTTCATACATGACAACTTTTTAAGCCTCTGCTCCGGGAGATCCTGGGGCAGAAGTCGTGTTACAGTGGGTAGGAAGGGGCGTGGCGATGCTATTGCGTCACTGTAGCCCTGCCCCTTGCTAAGAAATGTTAACATTCACGGCATTTCAAAGCAGGAGGCAGGGTTTGATGATGCAAAAGCGCATAATTAAGCCCTGCCCCTAAAAATGTCCGGGATAATTCTTGCTCTCCCCGAAATTCGGGAATTCCGGTAGAGTAGGCAAGTATGATTTATTTACTTCTAATATACAGACATAAGATTTGTACCTCTTACCTCCTCCTAATAAACAGACATAAGACTTGTACCTCTTACCTCCTTCTAATATACAGATATAACACATGTACCTCCTACTTCCTCCAGACATAAAACATATACCGCTAACTTCCTTTTGATAAATAGACATCAGGGCATGTAACTCTCCAATCCTAATAACACACAGAAATCAGAGCCTGTACCTCTCACCTACTGATATATGAGACACATACATTTCCCTCTAATACACATTTCCTGTTGGGTGTAAAATATAGATGCTAGGTCAATTAGCACTCTGATCCTATAGAGAAATTAAACCATTCCTGTTGCTGGGCATAGTACACCTGTGCCGTCCTCTGCCAGATGTTGTCTTAACTAGATACAGATGTGCAATGCAGCGTTTATTTACACAGAGGGCTGACAAGTAGGTTACTTATTTCAATGGCTCCAGGGACATGGTGAATTAAACTTTAAATAACCATTAGCACACCCACTTACACTAGATATACATCAACAGAACAATTTGTGTGTGTGGAGCGTATAACTGTAGAACGCTTGTACCACCACGTTAGTATAAAGCAGTGTGTATGTGTATTGCTGTGACAGTGTAATGCATGAATCTCTGGCAGTTGTTCATCTAGATCAGTGTCTAAATCTGCTTAATATTGTTGCATAATATTGTATTAGAGATAAACTAAATGTTCAAAAATGTTATGTGGAACGTTTGCAATTGGCTGCACAGTTTTTCCTGACGGGATTTGGCCTTATGTATTTAGTCCAGCATTTCCCCTATTTATATTACACCCAAAATTACAATCTGACCATAGAGCAGAATTATTTCTTGTTTAGTGACTTCTACTTTTGGATTTAAAAAAAAGTGCAAAATAGTCAATGAAGACATTTTTTGGTGCAGAATGACTGTTCCTGTTGCACATTTCAAATTGTACCAAATTCTGTCACACTGTCACTCATCTCTACTGTGTATTTATGTGAACTCAAAAGCACCAAAATAGTCACATATTCTGTATATACATACTCTATAAATATTTAATACTATTTAATAAATGTGCAGTATACAAATCAAAGGAGAAAGTTCAAATGATTCCGTGTTCTAGAAATGTCACCGCAAGTATTTCTCTACATTTAATAAATCTGGTCTAGAAGGGGGATTTCTGGAACCTGTAATCTTCCCATCTGTGATTGCCTATGACATCTGTATGATATATGCTATATGGCTATATATTACTAAATAATTCAATGTAAGATGCTATATGGTCAGTAACAGTATACTACAGAACTGTACAAGACGCTATATATCACAATTATTGCACTCTATATATTATGGAGGGCATTACCTACATACCTACATACTTGACCACAATTACTTTTGGTCAGAGGACCACTTCTACAGACAGGTTCGTGGGACTGCTATGGGCGCACAATTTGCGCCCAGTTACACAAACTTGTTTGTGGCAGAATGGGAGAATAATACCATCTGGAAGAACAATCCCTATGCCCAACATATCCTGGTTTGGCTTTGTTTCATAGATGATGAACGCCCTAATAGCGAACTGGACCTAAATCTGCACTTCACAGCCAATACCAGTGCTCAGATGGTACAATTCCTAGACCTAGAAATCTACATTGAACATAACCAGATTGAAACCAAAACATTCTTTAAAGAGGTAGACTCCTACATCCCCTCCACCAGTAGCCATCACAAATATTGGATCTAAAACATCCCAAAGGGTCAATTTACTAAGCTACGGCAGAACTGCTCAAGACATGAACAGTATAAACTACAAGCCAACATACTTAGAGACCGCTTCCTAGAGAGGGAATATGACCAAGATATTGTAGAACAGGCATTTGATGCTGTTAAAATCACAGATAGGGAAAACCTCCTTATCAAAAAAAAAAACAGCCTGAACCCATCCATATTCCCTTCATCACCAAATTCAGTTGTGACTCTGGAAAAATTGAACATAGCTTCAAGAAACATTGGAAAGTGCTATTAGGGGATGATAAATTGAAAAATATTCTCCCAGAGAAACCTAGGTTCATTTAAACCAGAGCAAGTAATCTTAGAAAACAACTTGTGGACCGTACTATCCCCCCAAATCCGTCCCTCCGAGAAGCACATGGCTTAAAGAAATGGAGAAAGGATTCTACCATTGCAACAGATGTTTAGAATTGCAAAGTAGGTCGCATCCACAGCATCAAATCTGGGCAGCACAGTGGCCTAGTGGCTAGCACTTCTGCCTCAGAGCACTGGGGTCATGAATTTGATTCTCCCCACACTGATTTTGGGAGGAATTGTAAAAGGACACAAACTTTTCATTACTGTCACAGACCATCTATATCCCTGAGGAAGCCTGAAGGTGAAACGCGTTGGAAACACACGCTTATATTTGGCATCTCCACTCTCTGACCCTATAATGTGCTCTCATTCGAAGCATAAGAAAGGTAAAAACATCTACAGCCGCATGCGCAGTTTGGATGAAGTCGCGCCCATGACCACTCCGTTGCCTTGATTACCATTTTGTCATTCATCACTGCAGTGTTTCAAATGGAAGGTATTTCGGAAGGAGGAAACCACTTAAGCCCTAAACAGGGTAAGTTTCTACCATACTTAGCATTCCGTCACCACTCCACCCAAACATATGGGCGATTGAAAGCGACTGTGAGACAGATTATTTCTGTGCACTCCATCAGAACAGTTTTCAGAGTTTGGACTTATATACTTACCCTATGTGATCGTGGAACACACATTCATTATTTGATCTGTACTCAAAGACTGAGATATTATAGACTAGTACTACCTGGCACATATTGGATTTACCATCTAACTCCACTCTACCACCATACTTAAGCTCAATTGTTACCAGACTGATATTGTCATTCATACATCATTGCAAGATATCTGTGACACTTTGATATGCGCACCAATTTCAATACTTACCCCAATACCATGGTATTGGACTATTCATGTATCCATTGTATCGATTGTTGATTGTGCCTATGGTTTTTACATATGTTATGGCCTATAACTGTTGTATAGGTTGCAATCTCTATTAAAGTTGTACAACTTTGTTTACTAGCAAGAAAATTGCATATTTTGGATTATTTGTATCAACATATCAGATATCTGTTTAGCGGCCCATTGAGCTCAACTGTGATTGTTGTTGCTGCCATCTCAATTTGGCTGCTGGACCCACTGAGCCCAACTTTCAGCGGCCTGTGTCAGAGCTGCCTACTCTATTATTCCCAGCCAAGGGGTGGTAAAGTAGCCTTAAACTTCTTCACAACTTGAATCAATTGGTCCCCACTCATTACCAACCTTAGCCAATCCACATTCATCCATATCTCCTGCATAACTCCCCCATGCACCTACTCAAATAAACTTCTTTATCTTTCAGATTTACTTCCCTGTTCACTGATCGGCACATATGAACTGTTTTGCTTCCTACACCCACCACACTCAGCAGCCTACATAAGCATAAACAAATGTCACACCCACACATCATCCTTCAATGTCTTCTCTCTCGCCCTGCTCCTTCTCACTGCTCTTGGTGGCATCTCACTCAGCATCCCAACTATCTGTTCATGCTCCGTGTTCCATCCCAAAACTTTCCTTACACCTATCTCTACTACTATCCCTCCCCATTCCTATTTTACAAATTTGCATCCACCCATGACCTATTCATTTCAAAATCACTCTAGCCCCTTTCCATTATAGTAACCTGGCTTACCTCCTATGACACTATATCCCCCTGCAGCTCTCTCCTATGAGAGGTGCTCCATCAGTCACACGCCTAGACCTAGAAAGAGACAAGGTGGTGGAGTAGACATTCTACTTTATATTAACTGAACCTCCATAGTCATACACCAAGAACCCTCTCTCCCTTTCTCTTATGGTGAGGTCCCCACTATCCATCTGTTCTCTACTCTCCACCTTTGTGTTGCTGTCATTTATTGCCCTGCAGATGCAGTTTCCTAATTCCTTGACAATTCTTCTGCTTGGCTCACTTATTTCCAATCCTTTGACCTGCCGACTCTCATACAAGATGATTTCATCATTCCCATTGACAACACCACAATCTCTGCTGACAAAAAGCTTCTTCCACTTACTTCATCTCTTTGTTTATCCCAATGGACATTATCTCCCATCCACTGCGGTGGACACTCCCTTGATTTTGCGTGCTCCCACTTCTGCTCTATCTTTTGTTTCTTCAATTGGCCTTGCCACTCTCCAACCTCAACCCCATTCCTTCAGCCTTGCCTTACCTCAAACTCCCTCCCATGCACCTAATTCCACACACAAACAGCAACACCTAAATACTCTAGACCCGATGGACTTCTCAATTTCACTAAAACAACTATGCTCTCCTATGACTACTCTGTTCTGTCCTGATCAGGCGACCTGTTTCTACAACAAAACACTCAGTTCAGCCCTAGAAAATGCAGTTTCAGCCTTCACATATAGTCCCCAACAATCCAAATCTCAACCGTGGCACACCAGGCCGACTTGCCACCTACAAAAGTGCTCCCTCACTGCTGAGTGCCACTGGAGGAATCTCACTCTTAAACCGATTTCCTCCATGATAAAGTCATCCTTTCATCTTACAGCACTGCCCTTTCACTTGCCAAACATACTTAATTTCTCTTATATCAACCCAGTCTTCTAACTCTCCATGCATATTTGCCAGTCCTAGTATTTGTATTTCAGCAATGGCAATTAGCAATGGAGCAATGGAGCTCTTCATTTTGTGTGTAACCTATATAACACCGTACAATTTGACTGCAAATTCAGAAGAAAAGTCTGCCAGACCGAGTATTTGTATTTCAGCAATGACACTTAGCAATGGAGCTCTTCTGTTTGTGTGTAATCTATATAACACCGTACAATTTGACTGCTCATTCAGAAGAAAAGCCTGCCAGGCCGAGGATTAGTATTTCAGCAATGACACTTAGCAATGGAGCACTCCTCTTTGTGTGTAACCTTTATAACACAGTACAATTTGACTGCAAATTCAAAAGACAAGCCTGCTAGCCATAGTATTTTTATTTCAGCAATGACAATTAACAATGGAGCAATGGAGCTCTTCCATTTGTGTGTAACCTATATAACACTGTACAATTTGACTGCAAATTCAGAAGAAAAGCCTGCCAGGCCGGGTACTTGTATTTCAGCAATGACACTTAGCAATGGAGCTCTTCTGTTTGCGTGTAACCTATATAACACCGTACACCGGACTGCAAATTCAGAAGACGCGTCTGCTAGCTCTAGGATTTGTATTTCATTATTGAGAATTAGCAATGGAGCTGTTCTCTTTGTGTTTTACCTATATAACACAGTAGAATGTGAGTGCAGAATTACACAAGCCTGCCAGCCCTAGGATTTGTATTTCAGCAATGAGAAATAACAATAGAGCAATGGAGCTCTCCTCAGGGGCAGGCTGGGGCAGGGGGCATCGATTCCCCGGGCCGCTCCATCTGACCCCTGTTCGGGCCGCCCCCGTGACTGCACATTTTTTGTTATATTTACCTGCGGCCGCATCGCAAAACACGAGATACGGCCGCGTCAGCGCACAGGCGGCCGCATCACATGACATGCGATGCGGCCGCGTCATCAATGACGCGGCCGCATCGCATGTCATGTGATGCGGACGCATGTGCGCCCCCCCCGGGCTGAGATTCGTCAGCCCGCGCCACAGTAGAATGTGACTGCAGAATTACACCAAGCTTGCCAGCACTAGGATTTGTATTTCAGCAATGAGAATTAGCAATGGAGCAATGGAGCTCTCCTGAATGTCACTGTAGACTTTGTTGAACACTGCTACCCCCTCATCTTTCTATTCTATCTGTGTTGCTGCCCAACTGCTCTATAGACAGTGCTACCCTTTCTGTGTCCCTGTGTGAAATGGCGCTAGATCGCTGTGGAGGGCGGTACTTATATATTTCAAAACTCCCGAGATCCAAGATCCGAGATCCGGCGACGTAATGATGATATTTTGCCTCATTTTCAACCCTGAAAAAGTGCGAAAGTACCGAGTACCGGCTCGGCTCGGTACTCGGATATGCTAAGTTCGGTTGTGTTCGGTTCTCGGGGAACCGAGCCTGAGCATCTCTAATATATATGAATATATGAATATATATATATATACATATATATATATATATATATATATATATATATATATATACATACACAGTTGCTCACAGTTGATACTGACTGTAACGGACAGTCAGGTATTACAAGCTTATGAAATTAATGTAATTAACTCTACATTTATATATGCAGATGGTAGTAAGCTTATATTCTGGGCAATGTCAGAGATCAGGTTGCTCATATATTTTTTGTGCGTCCGCTCACTTTATATATCAATATATAAGTAAGTTTACACAAAATTGATGCAGCTTTAGTTATGACATCCTTAAAATTCAACTGTCACTGGAAGAACCCGCTGAGAGCTGAACTTCCTGTCTGTGCATGCTCAGTAGAGCGATGCAGACGGCTGGAGGCTGCCCCACTTCCTGTCTCCACTAGATCACAGGGGACACCACTACCAACATGGGAGACGGAGCGTAGTGCTCCATTTTAGCAACAGTATATGGTATGCGGTAGAGGGATCTTAGGATCCGTCACCGCAGCCTTCCTGCTCTCCCCTACGGCTACTATTGCAAAATGACCTTAGGCTAAAAAAATGGTCTCCTAAATCACTACTGACAGTTGGTCGATAAATACAGATAATTGAGACCTTTATACTGAGGAGAATATCTGTCGAATAGCATTGACAGAGCCATTAAATCTTTTGTGTTATCTTGTAAACATCACATGCAGATAAGTTTAATACTCTTTGCTTAAAGTATTTTAAGCTCAAGGAAAATTAACAAATTGTTTCAAACTCATAGGAAAGTGTCCATAAGTATGTATGGTACTGCATTGCAAATACTACTCGAGTGGAGATAGCAAGTTATTAGTATGCTAAAAAATACTACATTCAGTATTATATTTAGGAGCTGCTCAAGTAAAATGTTACTTTATATACTGATATTAATATCTGATATGATTAATATATTATCAATCATATCAAATTGCAGTGCCACCAGAAGACACTTGCTGATTACTTATCTTCAATAGGTTATAGAGACTTGCACTAAGTTGACTAAGGGAATTTATTCATTTAATATAGTCATAAAAGAACGAACGGCATCTCATCTGTATCCAGTTTTAACTTGTTACTGTAGACAATTTTCCCGTTTCAACTACACTAGTGAATCTCTTGACCTGATTGCATTAGTGAAAGAATAATGATATCACAATAGTCAGCTGTATCAATGAATCAAAGTATTTCGGCATTTCAGATGGACAATTTAATTGGTTATGCAAGACAACAGTCAGCTTAATAGTAGGAGATGACACCAATTTGGTGCATATAGACGATAAGATAAAGGGATAGGAATCAATTGAGTCAATGACTATACTGTCAAAAGTATAGGTTTTCACAAAGATTGCTGCCGTAGTGCTTTTAGACCTTTTTTGCCAGATGTTGCTTTGGTATTCTGAAGTAAAATTACAAGCATTTCATAAGTGTCAAAGGCCTTTATTGACAATTACATTAAGTTTATGCAAACAGTCAATATTTGCAGTGTTGACCCTTCTTTTTGAAGACCTCTGCAATTCGCCCTGGCATGCTGTCAATCAACTTCTGGGCCACATACTGAATGATGGCCGTCCATTCTTGCCTAATCAATGCTTGGAGTTCAGAATTTGTGGGTTTTTGTTTGTCCACCTGCCTCATAAGAATTGACCACAAGTTCTCGAAGGGATTAAGGTCGGAGGATTTCTTGGCCATGGACCCAAAATTTTGATGTTTCGAGCCACTTAGTTATCACTTTTGCCTTATGGCAAGTTGCTCCACCATGCTGGAAAATGCATTGTTCATCACTAAAATGTTCTTGGATGATTGGGAGAAGTTGCTCTTGGAGGATGTTTTGGTACCATTCTTTATTCATGGCTGTGTTCTTAGGCAAAATTGTGAGTGAGCCCAATCCCTTGGCTGAGAAGCAACCCCACACATTAATGGTCTCAGGATCTGTTGGCATGACACAGGACTAACTGTAGTACTCCCCTTTCTCCTGACAAGTTGTTTTCCAGATGCACCAAACAACCTGAAATTCATCTGATTCATCAAAGAAAATGACTTTACCCCAGCCCTCAGCAGTCCAATCCCTGTACCTTTTGCAGAATATCAGTCTGTCCCTGATGATTTTCCTTGAGGGAAGTGGCTTCTTTGCTGGCCATCCTTTAAAAGTCTTAACCTCACTGTACATGCAAATGCACTCACACCTGCCCGCTGCCATTCCTGAGCAAGCTCTGCACTGGTGGTGCCCCGATCCCGCAGCTGAATCAACTTTAGGAGATGGTGCTGCTCTTGCTAGATGTTCTTGGGCACCCTTAAGCCTTCTTCACAACTATTGAACCTCTCTCGTTGAATTTCTTGATGATCCGATAAATGGTTAATTTAGGTGCAATCTTACTAGCAGCAATATTGCCTGTGAAGCCCTTTTTGTGCAAAGCAATGATGACTGCACGTGTTTTCTTGCAGGTAACCAAGTTAACGGAGGAAAAACAGTGATTTCAAGCAGCACCCTCCTTTTAAAGCTTCCAGTCTGTTTTTCTAACTCAATCAGCATGACAGAGTGATTTCCAACCCTGTCCTCATCAATACTCTCACCTGTGTTAACGAGAGAATCACTGACCTCATGTCAACTGTTCCTTATGTGACAGGGCTGAAATGCATTGGAAATGTTGTTTTTGAGATAAAGTTCATTGTCATGGCAAAGAGGGGCTTTGAAATGAATTGCAATTCATCTGATCACTCTTCATGACATTATGGAGTACATGCAAATTGCCATCATAAAAACTGAGGCAGCAGACTGCGTGAAAAATAATACTTGTGTTCTTCTCAAAACTTTTGGCCATGACAGTTTATTGAGGAAATCCAAAGAAACTACTTTTTACTGCTAACTGCAGTTTAAAGACATGCTACTTTCCATGTGATATAGACTGAATATTGGATATCTTCGAGTGCACCAACGATCAATTGGTCGCATCAATTGTGTAATAAGCAAACACCATGTTCTCTTAAGAATTTGTACATTTACAGAGTGAAAGATTAAGCTTGAAAGTGTAGGAGTTATAGTTTTAAGCTAAATTTTAATGTGTTAGAACGGTACACTACTTCCAACATGTTTTAGAGGAAAAGATACAGGGTATAGAAGGCTACTAATGATATTGGTTTATGCATTAATAAGTTAATGTAACTATGTTGTTATTTTTCCTGTCTATTAACTTTCAAAAAAGGGTAAGATATGGCTATTGTTCAAAGTATTGTCCAAAGTACTGAGTGTAATTTTCTTAAGTCACATTTTCACAAAACTCAAATTAAGTTAGAAGTGTTTTTTACTGTGATGAATAGACATACACTTATTAATATTATTATTATTATTATTATTATTATAATAATTACTATTATTAATCTTTATTTATAGGGTGCAACAAGGTATCTGAAGCGTTGTACAGACTACAGACAGTTGAGCATATAGGGTAGAACCATACAGGACAATAAACAAAAATACCAAGATTACAAAGCTCCCAACATAGTTTACACATTGAAGATGGAGCAGAAGAATAGGTAGAGAGACAGGAAGGAAGAGGGCCCTGCTCGTGAAAACTTACATCTTAAAGGGAGGGGAAACAGACAGAAGGCACAATGGGGAGTTAGAGGGGATCAATCGCAAAAGAAGCGAATAGCGGGGTAGGGCAAGAGAGGTGAGGAAGTCAGCCATGGAGAGCAGATTAGGTGAATGGCTGGTAGAATTTGAGGAAGAGGTGAGTTTTAAGTGCCCCTTTGAAGGTGCACAAATTAGGGGACAGTTGGATGGAGCGTGAGAGGTCATTCCAGTGGCGGGGGGCAGTCCGAGAGAAATCTTGTATTCTGAAGTGGGATGAGGTGATCAGAGTGGAGGAGAGGTGATGGCCATTGGCCGAACGCAGGGAATGAGATGGGGTGTGAGTGCAGAGAAGGTTGGAGATGTAAGGGGCAGTGGAGTGGGAGAGGGCCTTGTAGGTGAGAGTGAGGAGTTTGAAAAAGATTCTGTAAGGGAAGGGAAGCCAGTGTAGGGCAAGACAGAGAGGGGAGGCTGAAGAGGAGCAGCAGGAGAGGAAGATGAGTCTCACAGCAGCGTTAATATAGACCTGAGAGGGGCAAGGTGGGAGAGGGGGAGGCCGGTGAGGAGAAGGTTGCAACAATCAAGGCGGGAAATGATGAGTGTGTAGATAAAAGATAATAGTTTTGTTGGCATCCTGAAAAAGGAAGGGCCGGACAGGATTGGGCAAGAGATTGAATGTGAGGGTCAAAGGAGAGGGAGGAGTCAAGGGTGATTCCCAGGCAGCAGAGTTGGGGAACAGATGAGATGGTAGCATTGTTAATAGTGATAGAGAGATCAAGATGAGAAGAAGATCTAGAAGGAGGGAAGACAATGAGCTTAATTTTGGCAATGTTAATTTTGAGAAAACGTGAAGACATCCAAGAGGAGATGGCGGAAATGCAGTCAGATACACGAAAGAGGAGTGAGGGGGAGAGATCAGGAGAAGAGATATAGAGTTGAATGTCATCAGCGTAGAGGTGGTATTGGAGACCGAAAGAAGTGACAAGATCACCCAGGGAGGTAGTGTAGATTGAAAAGAGTGGAGGTCCAAGATCTGAGCCCTGTGGAACTCCTACAGGGAGGACAAAGGGGGGGTGGGGGGGATGAACCAGAAATAGATACAGAGAAAGAACGGTTAGTGAGGTAGGAGGTGAACCAAGCGAGGACAGAGACAGAGAGGCAGAGAGAAAGAAGGGTCTGCAACAAAAGAGGGTGGTCGATGGTGTCAAAGGCTTCTGAGACACTTACTTATAGCCTTCAACCTCTGGTATTTCAGCTCTAGAAAATTTACCTGTAAAGACTGAAGAACCAGGTGGAAGAACCAATTCCAATTTACTAGAGTGAGTATATTCAATAAAGCAACACCTTAGTTTACCTAGCACACTATTAAGATCAAGACAAGCAGGTGTTATATAGATGGTAAAGTATACGAGTTAGTTAGAGGACACTGATTAGCTGTGTAATATACACCAGAATTATGGTCCAATGGTCCAACAGGATTTTATTATGAGGTCTACAGATCAGAGCTGTACAGTATGAGACCCCAGATTTTTACTAACTGAAATAATGACAAATATCAACTTAACTATATCTCCCCAATGGTTTGGAACATCGGCCTAATGGAACACTAATCAGCTGAATGCCAGTCTATCTTGTGCTCCTAATAATACACCTGTGCTCCAGCAAGGAAATATGGAAACCATGCACTGATTTTGGAAACACTGTTCTAATCTAACTTAACTAACCTATACCTGACCTAAAAAAACACTAATGTCCTATGTTATATTAATATACTAACTAATCTATCTATAATCTATCTATAACATACATGCTTGATAAAATAAACTATCAACATGGCCATCTCAAAGTGTTCCTTCACATTACTTCCCCTATTTAATGGAGGGTCAGGTTGCTTGGTGATTACACTTGCTGGACCTTGATCTTCTGTTCTTGACAAACCATCTGCATTTCCATGCTTGGAACCTTTTTCATGCAAAATTTTATAGTTGCAATGCTAAGCTCCACCTCAGCCATTTCTCATTTTACCCTGCAGTCCACAGAAACCAGTGTAGAAGATCATGGTCGGTCACAATGGAGACTAGAGATAGTCCACAATATGGCCAGTCACTCCTTCTCAATTATGGCATAAGTTCTCCCGGGCCAGTAGATTGCTTAAGAAGTATTCCACAGGGTGTTCCCAACCATCATCCCCCACTTTGCTCAGCACAGCTCCCAGTGCATCAGTAAGCATAATGAAAAGTCTCTGGAAGTCTGGGGCTGCTAGCACTAAGGGTCCAGAAATTTCGTCCTTCAGTCTCCTAAATGCCTTCTCACGGTCATCAGTCCAGTCCAGTTGTCTACTGTAGTTTTTGAATGTTAAGTCAGTCAAGGGTTTGGCAAGGGTGCTGTAGTGAAGGATGAAATTTTTGCAATATTGGGCAGTGCCCAAAAAAGCCCACACCTGTTTTTTGTTGGTGGGTCTAGACCATTACACTATAAGCTCAATTTGGTTCTGTCCTAATCTTCCTTCCTCCGACTCTGTCCTAAATACAACACCTCTGTCATACTCATATGACACTTGTCCAGTCTGATGGTCAACCCAGCCCTTGCAATCCTACAATGAATCTCAGCTACATGTACCAGATGTTCCTCCCATGTCTCACTGAACATTGCTATGTCATCCTGGTGGGCCTGGGTAAAGTCCTGACATCCCTGCAACAAATTATCCACTGCACTTTGAATTGTGGCTGCGGCATTCTTCATCCCAAAGGGCATTGCAATAAATTCATACAGCCCATATGGCATGGTGAATGCTGGTTGCTCCTGCAAATATCCCTTGGTAAGGGATATTTATCAGTATCTCCTACTAAGGTCCAAGGTGGACCAAGCGCGGGCTGGGAGATGTCAGCCCGGGGGGCGCACAGGCGGCCGCATCTCATGACACGGGATGCGGCGCGTCATTTTTGACGAGCCCACATCGCGTGTCATGTGATGCGGCCGTCTGTGTACTGACGCGGCCGCATCTCATGTCATCAGATGCGGCCGTGGGTAAAAATCCTGTGGAATTGAATCCGGAGGGCAGCCGGCCCTAATAGCGGTGAGTCTGAGCGGCCTGGGGGGCCGATGCCCCCCTGCCCCCTGGCCCAGCCCGCCCCTGAGGTGGACTGACCTATGTGAATCATAGGATAAGCAACTGTTTCCTATAGTTCACACATAAATATGTGCTACCTTCTTGGATGCTAACATGGCCCCAGCTGCCCATGGGCTGTTGGAGGGCACAATGACTTCCATTTTTAGCATCTCATTGATCTCCTTCTTGATCAACGCTAACACTTCGGGACTCACCCTATATGAGGGCAGGTTAATTGCTGGGTCTCTTCAGTGTTAATATGATGGGCCACCATATTGGTACGTCCAGGTCTGGTGGTAGAGTGGGGTCTTTGGATCTCCAACACCTTCATCTGTTGTTGCTTTGTAGCAGACAAATAAGGTCCAATGGGATTTGCCTCTACACCTACTCTCTAGTTATGGCAAGTATGTCCGGTATAGGGTCAGACTCTGGGTCGTCCATAGGTGGGCAACAGTCGATTTATATAGTACGTGCTCAACCTCCCAGAGTTATCCAGACAAAATAACAGACAAACATCAACTTCACTATATCTCCCCAATGGTTTGGAACACTGGTTTATTTGAACACTAACCAGCTGATTGCCTGTCTATCTTATGCCCCTAACCCTTATAAAAACCATACTGTAATCTAACTTAACTAACCTATACCTGACCTAAATAAACACTAATGTCCTATGCTATACCAACAAACTAACTAATCTATCCTACACATGTTCAATAAAAGAAATTATCTCAAGGTATTACTTCACACACACAGTATATGAGGCAGTTAGAGGGCACTGAGGAGCAGTGTATTAGATGTCACAGTATATGGGGCAGTTAGAGGGCACTGAGGAGCTGTGTAGTAGATGTCACAGTGTATGGGGCAGTCAGAGGGCACTGAGGAGCTGTGTAGTAGATGTCACAGTATATGGGGCAGTTAGAGGGCACTGAGGAGCTGTGTAGTTGATGTCACAGTATATGGGGCAGTTAGAGGGTACTGAGGAGCTGTGTAATAAATGTTACAATATATGGGGCAGTTAGAGGGCACTGAGGAGCTGTGTAGTAGATGTCACAGTGTATGGGGCAGTCAGAGGGCACTGAGGAGCTGTGTAGTAGATGTCATAGTATATGGGGTAGTTAGAGGGCACTGAGGAGCTGTGTAATAGATGTTACAATATATGGGGCAGTTAGAGGGCACTGAGGAGCTGTGTAGTAGATGTCACAGTGTATGGGGCAGTCAGAGGGCACTGAGGAGCTGTGTAGTAGATGTCATAGTATATGGGGTAGTTAGAGGGCACTGAGGAGCTGTGTAATAGATGTTACAATATATGGGGCAGTTAGAGGGTACTGAGGAGCTGCGTAGTAGATGTCATAGTATATGGGGTAGTTAGAGGGCACTGAATAATTTGTAGCAAACATATTTTTAATTGTCAGCATTCCATTTTGGGTGGTTTAGAGTTTTTCTTTTGATTTAATTTCAGTAATGAATCTTGGAAAGTGGTCTCATAGTGATCACAATTTTTCAACCTTTTTAAGGTTGATTGTAATTGTTTCTGCAACTTCTCTTTTGTCAGATTTACAGGAAGTATGTGTAACTGTGTAATGAATTTCTGAATACATAGCTTATAAAGGTAGTAAAAGTAATGTAGAAAACTTTACGTTAGCTTTCTACAAGGGCAGTTACATATTACCCTAGGCATACATGTAATGCAAGGAATACATTGTATGTTAAATAGGCCAGTTGAATGTGACAAAAGACAGATTTTGCCTGGTCCAGAAATGTGGAAGTATTTTAACTGAAGGCTCTAGCATCACTTTTTCCACTGTGTCTGACTTTCCAGAGACTTCAGGAGCAGAGAGTGAGAGTAAGAAAGAGGAGGAGGAGAGACATAAAGGGAAAATGAATTATAGTCTAAAAAGTAAGGGGGGTGAGGGGTGAGGGGTGAGGGGTGAGGGAGGAGAAAGACAAAAAATAATACAGGAAAAAGGAAAGAATTGCAAAATTTAGAAAAGAAAGGAAAGGAAAGGATAAAAGATGGGGGTGCAAGGAAATAACACAACAAATGAAGTTTTGAAAGACAGGACGGAAGGATTCAGAGAGAGCAAGAAATAAGAGAGTAAGGGAGAATCCAGTTGTACATTTGAGTGATAAGACAATAGTGAGAGTCCTTGATGTCTACACAGAGACAAAAGGGGGGTAGTGGAACTTCTGCAAGAGACCACAGGCTTCTATTACCAGACAGTTAACCCCTTAAAATGTTTCATTTATTAGTCATGTCATTTTTAAAATATAGAATCTTTAACTTTACATTCATCAGGACCGCTTACGAAATCTATGTTTGCTATGCCACATCATTCCTGGTTGACCTATTAACCCTACAAATGCAAGTTTTCCTATAGCTAGCCATGTGTGACTTCTTTTCTGCATATGGAGAAGTAATACTTTCCATATCGCTGCACCAGCCGCCAGCCCTAGGATTTAGGAGGGGGTAGGACTCAGATCCCACAACCTAGGAATTCTGGCCAGAAAGTCCTGTTTTATAGATTACAGCTGGGATATAATATGTGAGGGTGGTGGTGGTGGGGGGAGAACCTTGCTAACGATCAGGGGGCTGTGTGTTGCTAGGAAGAGAAAGGGGTTGTAATATGTGAACTCTCTCGTGCAGTTAGGGATCCAGCAAAGCACATAGAGTGAATATATTTAAAAAATAAAACTTGTATTTTGTACAGATATGGAGCGACTTTCCAAGCTGAGGCTGATTCTTAAAAGGAATTCAGAAGTACTTGTTGTGAACACACAATAAATATTTCCAAGCTTCATATATGGTTTGGCAAAAGTATAAACCGGCAGATTTTGCCTAAACATTAGTTTTCAGGTCCTGCAGAAAAGTTTGTGACGCAGTTCTAGATTAAAAATCGTAACTTATATGGAATCTATTCTCACTGTTAAAAAAATAAATGTTAGCAATTATTAAACTCTATTCAGCATATATATATTGTGCTCCATAAGGTTAATCCTCTATAATATACAATTTATAGATTGAATACAAATATAAGACGTTTTGCTGTGTAATGTATTTAAACTTAGACTGTGATTTCATTCAAGAAATCATAAACAAAATGGCAGCCAGAATGCAGTAAAAAAGTTTTGCTTTTGGTCTATGGCATTTGAACAGACAATAAAACGGAGCTGTTTCAGAGAGCAATCTTGCAAGGTAAGGAAGATGTCTGCCTCCTAGTTCCAAACAATGTTGAAACATCCCATAAATACCACAGAGTAGAGATTCAATTTTCCATCTACTGCTCAGGGCTTGAAGTCCCTGTTGCAACACCTAATACTGTATAACATGTTAATAACTTCTGTTGGAGGCTGGAGACGTGGTGGCCTTATTATTAACCCAACAAGATACAGGTACAGCAGGTTCCTGGGTACTGTAGAAATTGGCATTTCTTATCACTTAATCTTATCTGACTCAAATATGTATATAAGGAGAGCAGGGGCTGGCTGGCAAATTTTAGCTCGGGGGCGAGAATCGTCTCAGCAGCCTATTAGGGAAAAAAGTGCTGGTAGACCAGTGACCCAGCCAAGGTAGCCCACTATGGTCAGATGCCCCCTCCTCCCTAGTCATCCCCTGAAGGAGTGGAAGGTACTTGCATTCCATAAAACAATTTAATGCATTGACTCCATTATTTTAGGTTTGTCAAAACATTTGCTCATTTGCTAATTTTAATTTATTGATGAAAAGATTGATGTTTGAGCCAGAGCTTGTTGCTGATATCACTTTGCTCTTCCCTCTATTAAGAGGTAGCAATGGAGAATTGAAACTACGAAAGGTCATGGGCAGTGTTAAAGGTTTTTATGTGGCTGATCATCCACTGGAACTCATAATTCTTTAACATTCACTCTGGAATACTATTTTTTATTTTTTTGTAAATTGTTTAACAGGACTCAAGTGAACAGAATATAAACACAGCAAATAAGAGAAAAAGACTTAGGGGTATATTTTGAAAAAGTGGAGATGTTGCCTATAGCAACCAATCAGATTCTACCTTTCATTTATTTAATGCATTCTAAAAAATGAGAGCTAGAATCTGATTGGTTGCTATAGGCAACATTTCCACTTTTTCAAATCCGCAGTTTAGTAAATATACCCCTTAGATCAGGAGACCAAAAACGTTTTTCAAATAATATCAGTAAATTAAAGTATCATATAAAAAAACGCACATAATAGAGGTATTAGCGGAGGGAGGGGGAGGAGGAGGAAAGAGGGGGAGGGGGCGGTGAGGGTTGTCATCCTGACGCCATGGAGGATGCAGAAAGGAGAAACATTGGAATCAAGGAATTAAGAATGTAAAAGGTCTCAGTTCCAATATTAAAATAACGATCAATGGCAATAAGGCGAGCCAAGGCGGTGGAGGGCAAGGAAGGTGGGACAGGGGCCTGAGTTCAATTTGGGGGATGCGATTAAGGAGCAGTGGAAGAAGAACCACAGGGCCCAGTCCTGAGTGAAGGTGCTTTCTTTCTCTTGGAGGTAGTATGTATTTTTCCATGCGTGCGATAAACCAAATGAAGGACATAAGAGCAGAGGCTACTAGTTTAAGTTGTTTCTTTTGGAAGTTCTTACAGAACTGGTCCACTTGGTTCTGCCTAAAAAGCCCCAGTTATAATCTAAGACTGGCTGGTGGTGCTGGAAGTGTTTGGGGTACTCCTCTCACTTTTTCCATATTTGGCAGAAACGGCTCAAACTGTACTGATCAGGTGTGTAAACTCTTCAAAACATTAGTGTGAGTGGGGTGTCATATGCTTATTGGTTTCCAGGGGTGCTGAGGAAGAAGGGTGAGAAGAGTGGGTACAAAGTACCTGGGCCAAGACCTTCCTTGCTTGGAAACATCTGTGCTGTGTGCAGAGAGCTTTAAACAGTGTCTGGAGTCCACTTACGCCACGATTTACAGCAGATACATAGTGTAGCTGGGGATGGCACATGGGATATTAGCTGCAGGCAGATCTGCCATCAGAGGGGTATGGAAGGTGCAAGTATTCGGAGCCCGGAGTAAATAGGATGCCTGCCGTCTTAGGCCAGCATATTTTTTTCTTTTTTAACAATCTGTTGAAGCCCTCACTCATTCTGAGTGGGTCTCCAGGTATGAAGAAGTGGCGGGGGCTGTGTGTGAACCAGGAAGTCTAGTCTGGGCTGTCCAGCATAATCAGAGTCAGCCCTGTCCCCGCCATTGTTGTGTAGTCACCCCCTCCCCTGGGACTAGCCACCAATGAGTTGCCTTCCTTTCAGTTCCCAACCATCCCCCTGTTTACAGACCTGCACCTGTTTTCTCTGTCCCAGTCATTACCTCTGCTCCTAGTTCCCCTCCTTTAGCTGGTATGCTCCACCCCTCCCCTTTCCTCTCTACAGGTGGCTGTGTGGCTGCTTCCATCAGCTTTGGAAGATAGGTAAGTAGCATTGGGTTATTAATATTATGTGTGTGTGTGTGGGGGGGGGGGGCAGGGGTATATAATATTTAGGGTGAGAATTATTGTTAAGAGTGGGGGTATTGTTTATAAAATGTGAGCTAAGTATTAATGTTAATGTATAAATACCCACTGCAGCAGAAACTCACAGGAAATCAACAGGACACTATACAAATTCAGTGGCTGATGGTATGTGGATAGGAAGGCATATAAGGGGAGGTCTAATTGTATGTTGGGTGTCTGATGGGCATATAAAAGTCATGCAAGGAGGTCTGGGGGGCATATTGGTGCTCCAGGAGACATAGCTCAACGCTACAAATCTGCATTCACCGGATACAGGAGCTGGGGAGAAGGGCATGGGGTGCCCTGCCTCTTTCATTTGTGCTGGGCCACAAAACTTCTGATGGCAGCCCTGGCTCCAGGAAATTGTTAATGAGCAGTGCCAGTGGCAGCACTGTCTGTTTTTTGTTTAATGATCAGCAACAGCCAATAGGAGTTTTCTTAACTTAAATACACATTAATTGGCTGCTGGAGTTGAAGCGATAGCAGCCAGTCAGCACTGCCATTGTCAGGGGCGGGCTGGGCTGGGGGGCAGGCCCCCCCCCGTGATTGCACGTTTTCTTTAATATTTACCTGCGGCCGCATCACAAAACAAGCGACAGCGCACAGGCGGCCGCATCACATGACATCAATGATGCGGCCGCATCGCCTGTCATGTGATGCGGCCACCTGTGCGCCCCACCGGGCTGGCATTCGCCAACCCGCGCCTGCCCATTGTGTGCATTGCCTGCTATATGTGAATTATGTAATACAACCATCATCCCTTGTCCCAATTCTAGCTTTACTGTGTATTTATCTAGTTAGTGAACAGGTATTAGGCACATGACAGGCTGTGGTTGAAATAAGGCAATGCTGTTGCTGCACTAGTTCCCCAACTCCTCTTTGGTGACTCTGTTCATTACCTCTATGAGCAATATTTTTTCATGAAAAGCTCATCTATGGCCTTAAAATATTGAGAACTACTTTGTACTAACTGCTACAAAGATAAAGGGTGTACTTGCATTAACATGGACCAGTTGATTTTCCCTCTAAAATTAATCTTTTACCATATACTGTATAAGGCAAACCCCTTGTTTTAGAAGTACACAATACAGAGTCTCACATTGCCAGTATGCAATGCAGAGCCTCGTATTCAACCCCATTTCTTGCACTGTTGCCACTCACTGTGTTTATAAAATACAGTTACGTTGTAGCTACATTAAAAATTATACAATTTCAAAGCATCAAAACCTGCTGGTGGCTGCACTTGAGAACCTCTGCTCTTGTCAATGTGATGGCAGAAATAGGTATTATCTCCTTCCAGCGTTTAACATCGGGCTCTAATTACCAAGATCCCTCCAATAACTAGATTTTCTATTGCTTTGAAAATCTTTTAAACACCAATTTATCAAACAAATGTCACTGGAGCAGCTCTGCTTCGATACTGGCGGCGAGGACTCTTACCGCTTGCCAGGCCAGTGGAGTTTTAGTGAACCAGCATATGCACATGGCATGTGGGCAGAGAGGGCATGTGTGAGTAAAGCATGTGGGCAAAGGGGGCATGTGCGAGTAAAGCATGTGGGCAGAGGGGGCATGTGTGATGTTTATGCAGGGGAACAGCGTGATGAAGGGTACAGTAATGAGGGGGACAGTGTGATGGAGGCACAGTAATGAGGCGGAGAGTGTGATGGTGGCACAGTGTGATGAGAGGCACAATGTGATGAAAGCATAGTGTGATGAAGGGGGCACAGTGTGATGAAGGGGGTACAGTCTGATGAAGGGGGCAACAGTGTTGTGAAGGGGGCAGCAGTATGATAAGAATGGCAGCAGTGTGATGAAGGGGACAGCAACGTGATGAAGGGGGCACAGTGTGATGAAGGTGCAGCAGTGGGAAAAAGGAGGCACAGTGTGATGAAGGGGGCAGGAGTGTGATAAAGGAGGCACAGTGTGATGAAGGGGGCAGCAGTGTTGTGAAGGGGGCAGCAGTATGATGAGAAGGGCAGCAGTGTGATGAAGGGGACAGCAGTGTGATGAAGGGGGCACAGTGTGATGAAGGTGCAGCAGTGGGAAAAAGGAGGCACAGTGTGATGAAGGGGGCAGGAGTGTGATAAAGGAGGCACAGTGTGATGAAGGGGGCAGGAGTGTGATAAAGGAGGCACAGTGTGATGAAGGGGGCAGGAGTGTGATAAAGGAGGCACAGTGTGATGAAGGGGGCAGGAGTGTGATAAAGGAGGCACAGTGTGATGAAGGGGGCAGCAGTGTGATGAAGGAGGCACAGTGTGATAATGGGACAAGCATATATGTTATTTCTTTGCTCTTATTGTTGTAATCTAATAGCTATATAGTGTTATATACACACACACACACACACACACACACACACATATATACATATATATATATATATATATATATATATATATATATATGTACCGCATTTTAATCAGCCGGGTATGTAAAAAAAAAAGGTGCTGCAGACAGAGGATATAGAGAACAATGTAGCGAGTGTAATGGTCAATTGTGCTCCCTATGTATATATGTATTGAAAAGCTGCCAGAAGGAGGCGAATAGATAGGAGACCCCTGTCACTATAAAAAACAATATGCAATATAAAATGGGGTTCGTGGTTTGTTTTTTGTTGCATTATATTCATTATTTAAGATGTCACCGTAGCCCCGTCCTCTTCTGTCATGTGTCCTTGTCCAAAATCACAGCATTCCATAGCAGGGGGTGGGGCTCGATGATGAGAATTCACATCATTAAGCCCCGCCTACACCCCAGTCGAGGAGAGTAGGCTAGTATGTCATACATATATATTGTACAGATAATCACCCTTAAGGATGGGCCACTACTTATGGGCCAGTGCTGTGTGCTTGCCCATAAAGTCTGCCAGTCAGCCCCTGCTTGGCATCTAGTTCCAGATACAAAAATAAATAAAGTTTTTTAAAATAAAATAAAATAATGGCATGCTTTATTTTATTAATAAAGCATTTTTTCCTGCGGGCACCCCGGCTAATGCTATCCTGAGATGGGGTTAGCAATGGGAGGACAGTGGCTTGTACCACCGCTATACTTGACAAATAGGCTTCCTCATGCTTTGCATGGGGGAGCATAATGATGGCTACTGCTGGTAATAGTCTACACTGACCGGGGGCTTTGGTAAATAGGGAGAAGCCCCTAATCCTGTGAAAACTCCTGTTTTCTTGTGATTTAGGGCTTGTCTCCCTTTGATAAATAGATTCCCCCATAAGGTGTAGTTTTGCACCAGATAAACACTAAAAACAGTTTCTTAAATATACCTAATTGAAGGGAATATACCATCTATGATATGGAATGTGACACCTGAATAATAAAATATTATAGGTAAGTGAATGGTTTATATAAAAAAGTGTAGATGTGTATCATGTTCTTGGGGAGAAGAGAGGCCAGCACAGAATTATATGTATTACACTAGAACTGCAGAACTGAAGCATATTTACTCTCTATAATTAGCCATGTGAAGATGGTCATTGTGTCAGGATGTACAGGAGCCAGGGCAGACCAGTGGTATAATTTATTCATGTAAGGGGAGGTCCGGTCAGCTCATCTTAAAATAGTTTTCTACCAGCTTTGTATACCATGATGCGTGGCGGACACAACATGTAATTTTGGTTGGCACTGATGGAAATCAAGTTTACACAAACTATAAAACAATTAACTATAACACAGCCATTCAATAAAAGTATACGTAATCTATGTCTAACGATTAATAAGAAGCACTGAAGCCTCCCTGAGTTCTTTAAAAACTCTTCGCTACCCATCCTCAGGCCAAGAAAGAAAATATGCTTAATATTTGCCCAATTTAAAAGCACGCCCAGCCTCTTCTCAAAGTCAAGTCTTAAAGCCACAAGGAATACTTGGTAGCAGCCTCTAGGCTCTCACAGGTCCTAACTTGTCCCAAGCTCCTTCTCTCCTGGAAAATTGTTGTAAGAGAGGTTGCAGTTACAGAGAACACTTAATCGTGCAACACCTGTATTATTTTCCAAAGCTGTCTCCCTTGGCTTAAATTGTGCACTAATAAAAGAACTGTATGTCTGCATTCATGTCCTACTATTTTCATGCTCCTCTTTAGATAGAATTCACTGTTACACATCAACTTCCACAAAAGTGGAATTCTATATTTACAAAAACAGCTTGATCCCCTTGTTTTCTGAAATATCCCCCTCCTATGTTTTCAGTTCCACTCGTAACATATAACAAGAGGGGATCAAATATCTTTCCCGAGGTCCAGTTTAGCTTTGAAGTTCAGACAGTGGGATAAATGCTGGTATGAAACTCAGAAAGGACATTTTTCAAGTGTGAAAAACTGCAGACTTACAACTAGAATGCTGTTTTGTGACTTAATGTACTTGTTTTGTACAAATGAGCCCAGTGTAATGCAACCTGCATAGAATTTGCATGTGGAAAGAGAGGCACCTGTAGGGGGGCAAACTTTTGCATGTTCGGATGGGAGGAACTGGGTGGATCATATCCACCTAAATGCATACATTCATTTATCTCATTTTATGCCCAAATGCAACGCTTTTGTTTTAAGGGACAAGATATTTAAAAGAAATGCAAAGAGTACATTTACAGAGGCCTCCTCTATTCTTTGTATCCATCATTCTATAAGGTAAGCTCTACCTCTGGGGAGAAGGTACCAGGTTATATAAGTTTATTTAAAATGGTTGTCTCAAACTCTGATGTAAACACTGATTGGGTCCAAAAAGACATTTTTCTACATACAATCAAATGAAAACAAAACCTACATAAATGTATCATACTATTTATTATCCAGTAATCAGCAGGTATTCGTGTTTCAACAGTTAAACACTAAAGGGAATCGCAGATGCAGCTATGGCACCGATGAGGGATAAGGGGGGATGGTCGCTAGGCGGCCGGATGCAAGAAGAAAGCGGGACGGACATGGACGTCTGTCCTATCTTTTACACCTGAGCGACAGATAGGTAGGCAATCATGGAAAGAGGGGGAGCAAGACGGTAATTTTCAGGACACTGGGGAGGAAGTTATTAAATATCTTTTTTGAGTCTTATTTCTCACTCCCATTCTGCAGTTACATGGCCTATTCAAGCAGATCCATTTAGTGACATTTTTCTTTATGGCCAATTTAACATGGATTGCATTTTTGCCCCATTAAGCATAATCTGTTACTGCAGCGATCACAGATGACTTAACGGAGCAATTTAACTTTAAAGTCATGTCGGAACAGTGTAACCGATAAGAGGCAGTCCTGGTGATTTAACTTATAACTCCGGAACGACCAGTTTCGTTAATCAATGCAGGGGAGAGCATGAAGGATGCTGGACAGGGATCCGAAGATCCCTCCGCTGCGATGCCCTCCCCATAGGATTGAATGGCTAACGCCATCTTCAGATGGCGTTAGCCATTGGGGTCAAGCTCAGAAAAACTAATCTTGTCGGGCCTTAATAAATTTGCCCAGACTGCAGTATCCATTGAGTATTATATCGACTGCGATACTGTGCAGTACTTTGCCTTAATGCAGGACATATCTCCGTTATCTCCTTTGTTGGGCTTTATTGAAACCAGCCTAAACCATGCAGAAAAAATTGTTTCCACATGGTATAAGGCTTGATAAACAGGCTCCTCAGACTAACGTCTTCAAAAGTTAGAACCTCACTCATAGCACTGCCTGCACTCACGTTCTATCTGCCATAGTTGATGCAGTGGAAACAGGCACAACTGTGAAAACTTCAGAGCTTGAAATCACAGGGAACAAAGTAATGTCTTTAGCAAAGCACTTCATTTGTAAATGACAACAATATGTAGGTAGTATATCTCAGTATAACAAGGGGTTGGCAACACACGGTGGTAGTATAGGGCAATTGGTCCGATACTGCAAAGTGTGTGGCCCCATAAACAACTGCAATTCCAGATAATCATCATAGCAAAATGTATAGTTTCATTACTAAGTGGAAAATGTGATTTAAAGATGACCACTGTGGTCGCACTAGCAGCAATACTTAGCAATGCTGGAAATGATCTGCCCACTTGGCCCAAGCAATGAACGTCCAATTTGGCCACCCACGTTTGTAACTAAATTGAATAGATCCTGATTCTTGACACAAGAGTGTGTGTGTGCCAGATTAAAAAGAAGATTTCTAGGCAATACTACCTAGGAATTAATTTAACCGAAATCTGGGTTTTATAAATATGCACAAAGATTGTGTGAATGGGTTGATGTGCGTATTTAAAGCTATATGCACATTTTTAAAAAATTATAAACAATAAATACAAAGGACGTGCCTTAAACAAACTGCATTTTAAATTACATGCACAGAATGCCTAACGTGGGAATGTTTTTACCTGTCATAATAAATGTGCATGTTCTACAATGTGCATATTGATAAAATATGTACTTTTTTATGCAAGTGTTAAAAGGCTTTAGCACTGGCTAGTTACCCAGTATCTATCCACAATTATAAAACAGTGATATATTCTACAATATACAATATAAATTTATAACAATGACATAGATCATTTTAGAAGCAATTGTGACATATGAATGTTAACATAAATACAATTTTTATAGTATAATAAAAATTCAGTAAAATCCTGAAATCAGTGAATAAAGCACACTGAAAAGGATAGTACCTACACAAAGGCATTCATGTTTTCATGTCTAATCCCCTGCATAGACTTGTATATGATCTCCACTTGCAAACATCATCTGCTAAGTAGCCTTCATAACATAAGCAATGTCTGCTTCTAAGGTGATTAAATACTTTCTGTCTAGCTGAACTTGGTTGGTGTAGTCTTAAATCTTCACTAACAAAACATTAATTACTAAAGAGTTAAAGGGCTTAGGTCAATTGTATGAATGACAAGTTATTTTAAATATTTATTGTCTGTCCACCAACTAAATGCCGTATCAATATCCGTGACTAGTTAGACCTAGTATAAAACAGTAAAAACAAAGATCAATAATACAGTATAAACATAAGCATATATAAATATGCAACAATGTGAATGTAAAACCTGAATTTTCTTCCATTATTGCAGCTTTACATGTTCACTTTGTACTACTGGTAACATTCTTTTCAATAGATTTAAAAAAACAAAAAACAACTTACTATTACTACATATATGCTTCTAACTTAGGATTCTATTTAATAAAAGGGAGAAAAGCTCATTCTCCACGGATTTAGGGCTTCTCCCTATTTAACAAAACCATAGTGGACTGGCCTTGGCATGGACTTTCTGTACAAGCATAGATGGAGAAGGTTCTGATCTGGCCTGGGCTATTGGGATCCAGCCCTGGCATTGATGACCTTCCTGGTGGTTGGCCCATCCCCAGTGACCAGCCGCTGTATTACATTTTTGCTGCTTACAGCAAGAAACAACCGCCTTGGTGCGGTGACATCATCACTGCGCAGCACACTCCCAGTCTATCAGTGTCTGGACACCGCTGCATTGCAGCAAGAGCAAGGTAAGTTAATTGGAGGCATGTACTCTGATGAGGGAGAGGAACATGTACTGTGATGTGGGAGGTATGTCCTGCTTCATGCCTATTCCAATCCGATCCTGCCAGTAGCTCTTATCCTGTGGTGTCTGGTGGAGAAGGGGTTAGAGTACTGTACTGCACTGCACTACACAGACACAGGTCATGCTTCTGTTCCATAAACGGTCAGTGTAGAGCAGGGGCGGACCCACACATTTGCCCTACCCGGGGCGATTTTAGGGGGGGGCGATTTAGGCCCTGCCCCCTTTCTGTGTTCTAAGGCTGCAGGCGGCTGCACAGTATGTGCAGGTCCGTTCAGCAGCGAAAGTGTACTGTCCCGCTGCTCTGATTGTGTTTAAAACACAATCAGAGCAGCCGGGCAGCACACTGACACTGCTGAACGGACCTGCACAGTGTGCAGCTGTCGGCAGCAAGCCCCTGGCAAGCCCCCCCCCCCCCCTGATCCGCCACTAGTGTAGAGATCTAATGACATTAACAGTGGAGTAGCAGCAGGGCCTCCATCACGGGGATACAGGCAGTACAGTTGTACCCTTCCATCTTTCCGAGCCCCCTGATCTATCTGGGCTCTCTAGTCTTACTGCCGTGACTCTGCATCCCTTCACGATGTGGCGGCTCCCAGGCACTGATAGGCTGGGAGTGAGTGGCTTGGTGCGGTGACATCATCACTACGCAGCACGCCTCCAGTCTATCAGTGTCTGGAAGACGCTGTATTGCAGCAAGAACAAAGTAAGTTAATTGGAGGCATGTACTCTGATGATGGAGAGGGGCATGTCCTGTGATGAGGGAGGTGCGGCCTGTACTGCGATGAGGAAGGGTGGAAATGTACAGCGATGAGGGAGGGGAGAATGTACAGCGAAAAAGGGGGGTGGGTACTGCCAGATTAATTTGTACTTGGTCCCACAGTTTCTGATGGCAGCCGTGAGCAGCAAATATGGGAGCTACTGTAAAGACCATAAGCATCCTCCATTGGAAATTGCAGAAGGTAAGAACATGTAAAGTGGGGCATCTTGGCACACACATATGCCCTTCCCACGTTCTCCTTGTCATATATGAAGGGGGGCCCAAGCACTACTCTTGCACACAGGCCAAGTGGTCAACTAATTTCATATAACACACTTCAGTATTTCGGGGCATAATGTGTTTAGATTCCCCTGATCATTAGCAAAGTGTCCCTAGAAGTTGTTTGAAAATGTTGGCAACTATGCTGGAAGAGTTGAAAGAGAGTGAGAGCTCAGCAAACAATGCCAAAAAGAAATGTGACATTGCTAATCAGGGCAGTGGAGAAGACTACAGAGCTCTATCACTCGTCCACACCTGGCTACAGTGACTGCTACAAGTAAGAGAGATGGCTGACTGTTGTCAAAAAGGACATAAAAAACTATCCAGGGACATTATAGGGACACTATTATGTATCCAAAAATAAGAAACAGCAAGGTAATAACATAATTATTTAAATGAAAATGTCAAAATACTTAATAGCTCCCTATTATTTAAATGTACCTTTATTAAAAGTACAGAAATTGGAATCCCTGCCTTTGGAAGACTCTGGAATTGATCTGATTGTGTAAAAGTAGCCACAATAAAAGTAATTGAAGAGTATATTTCTTTTGTCATTTTTGCCAATCGATGTAATAAAAAGCTATCATTGTCAAACTATCAAATTCCATTCATTTATCTTCTCCATCCAGTTTGCAGCCATCCAGTCCTCACGGCCATGTTCCTTGAGCAAGGAATTAAAGGCACATCTTTATTTTGAAGAATTGCAGATTCTAAGATTCGGCATACAGATAAGGCAGTACATATAGATGGACACTTCTACTATGTAACATCAAAATACATGTTTTACAAGACCGGTGTTGTCCAGTTGTTATGGAACTTTCAGAACTTTGGGGAAACATTGAGGAGATCTAAGTCAACAGAGAGGGACATAAGCATCCTCACTGAGGAGACAACAGCATGCAGAACCGGAAGGTCCACCCACAATTTCTCCACACTACTTCCTTCTACATTCTACATTTTGTATGAAGTGTCTTTAAATGAGCTGAATGGCATAGGATGTATGTTCTTTATTTCTAAGCTCTTAGAATTTTCTTGTGTACAAGCCATTGTGATTGAAAACAAGATTGAAAGTGATCAGTTTTTATGCATCACTAAGGGCAAATTGTTTTAAAAGCATTCAGCTACATTCACAGACATGTTAAAAATCCAAAAATGAGTTATCACTCCTTGAAACATTCTACTGGAGTTAATTAGGGAAGAAATGTGGTGTTATACCTTAGACTCCTATCTTCAAACTAATGCATTGACAGCAGAAATCTCCAGCTTATAAGGATATAGGTTGGAAATAACCTTTTTCCATTGATTTGTGTCTTCAGACTGCTTTTAATGATTGATGATTGTTCAGATTTTCCACAGTGTTATGTGTCTACCAAGGAAACCACAATAACATGGCACATGATGTATTGAGCAGACAGGCTTTGGTATGCCCCTCTGACCTCTGGTTTTACTATGGCAACCTCCCCCTAATTCTCTCCCCTCTGCCATAACATAACATGCTTAGAGCTGTGACTCTGTGACAGCCATACTTGTTTACCCTAAAGAGAGGTATTAATAAAGGAGATAATGATCTGTAGGATGATACCTAAGAACAATAACTATACTTTAATAAAAACATATTTTTTGACAGTAGAAAATGACATGCAGGATTAATTGTTGTACCCTTTTTTGTGTGTGGTTTTGTTTTTTTTAGGAGTAAGTTGATTAATTATGATAATAATTATATTGATTCATTGCCCAGTTCTATCAAAGGTCAAATCCAGTCCTGCTTTGGTTTAACATCATGGTATGAGTCTAGATTATTGGCAAATGACCCCCCTATTGATTTTATGTGAGGTTATTTTTATTTTTTTAAGCACCACCCCCAATCCAATACATTTGGTCGCACCTGGGTTTCCGAGATTGTATAATGTTTGCTTTGTGTTTCCTTGTCACCCATTTGTTTAATATTGTATTTTTGCATTCTTGCCTCTGAATAATAAATTTAAAAAAAAGGAATAAGCTGATGATTGTTTTTATTAAATGTTCTAAGATTCAAAAAATAATAATATATATTTGTCCTATACATTCCTGAATTCTTTTACTATATGGGTCCCCACCACAACTTCTGGGAGACTTATCCACTGATTACTCTTTATCACTCTTTATGTTGTTACGTTAACGTCCACTCTTCTTTCCTCCAATTTTAAAGTGTGCATCCTCCTTCCTTCTTCTAGAAATCCTGCCTTCCTGAATTCCGTTAATGATTTTGAAATTAGTATTCTACCAGCTTTTCCTATTGCTGTATTACACTGCCTTCACATAATCCAAAACTATAACTTCAAGGCTCTTTGTTGTTGTTGACCTTACATCACCAATCATTCTGCAGATTTCCACAAAGCAGGGTACTTTTTTAATTTCCCACATCCCTGATAATCAGTGTGGAAAATGGCAGATTTTATCATAAAAGGGGCAATGAGACCCATAGAATTAATGAAAGGTAAGTAGCACTGGACACTAAAACTGTTCATAATAATGTAATTATCCTATGTTGGGATAGACCCAAACCCATTTCCTCAGAGTAACAATGCAGGGGTCGTGTAAGGGGGTGTTGGACTAATTTTGAGTTATGTAGACTGAGAGTCAAATGCATATGCAATTGTAAAGCGCTACGGAATTTGCTGGCGCTATATAAATAAATGTTGATGATGATGATGATATGCGCCAGTGGTCTCATATCCTTGACCACTGGTGTAAGTTACTGACTGATAATGATGAAGAACAGCTTAGATGCAATCTACATCTACGGTTTAAATGGAAATTGCATCCAACTCTACAGGAGCCCCTTAGTTCCCAAGGGATCCACAGTACAGACCATCTATCAGCTTTAGGTGAAAGAGGGGTTTGCTGTAGAGAGTGGAAATGACAACCTATTAAAGAGGAATGTTTAGAATTTGGTAACCAATGTAATATTTCAATATCATTGCTTAGTGAAGCTGATATTCTTGCTACTTACATGTATCAAGAGATCCTGACTGATCCATTAATCTAAATAGCACAGAAGGTTTACAAAGAATCAACTCAGTGTCAGAAACTGCCCTGAAGCTGTGATGTGATGGTATACTACTCATTTCTCTCCACTATGGTTCAACTCCATATTTTATTTCATCTCCATTATATTTTTTCATTTTCCACCTCCAGTCTGTCCATGTTCATAAATGAAAACTCACAAAACCAATGTAATTGAAAGAACTGATAATAGTATTTGAAAAAGCAAAAAAAATCACTAATTTGTTAGAGCTAATATATTTGGAATAATGAGGACTTCGCACTGGTAACATTTTTCCTATGCACACCAGATTTCCTGTCTATAAATATGTTGGTGAACTCTACAAGTAGTGACCTGCTTCGTAAGTGCATTGTGTGTTGATGGGGGAAGTCATTTCTTAAGTGCAAATAATTCACTGTGGTGGACAAAAACAAAGTTGACCCCACCAGGTGCCTCGATTTGTACATGTACGCCTATATTTTTGTTGAGAAGCATGGGGTTATGGGGTAAGATGACCTTCCACAGGCAGCCGGGAGGAGAGGAAATATGAAGTAGGCGCACAGGTGCTCCTCATTTTGTAGAGCAATACAGAAACTAGACTTCCTGTTGCCAAGCGAGATTATTGATATGTCAAAATGCTTTTTGTCTAAGTAATTCACAAATCTTCCATCGCTGGTTAAAAAAGTTCCATTGTTACATTCCATTTGTGATGTAAATTTTATTTTTTGCTATTACACTTTTGTTTTTGTATTTTTTTTTTTGTCTAAAACATGACATTTAAATATGTCTTTATAAATTAATATTTGAAGCAAATCCACATACAGAATATCCTATGAACAATCTTCCTGTGATTTGTTTTGCAAGTTTCTTGGGAACCTTGAAACAATAAAAATTGAATAACTTTTGAACCATGACCAATTGTTTCATCGCTACCAAACATGGGAAAGCTCAGAGGTTAATAACTTGCAATTCCATTACTTAATATATGACATATGTGATATGTAATAGGTATGATAACTTTTACATACGTGGCAGGATATTTATGAAAGTGGAGTAAAGAAAAATTGGAGTAATAAGTGGAGTTATCAATCTTATACGTGTGGCTAGACCTCACAAATAACCGCTTTTACTCCACTAATGTAAAAATTGCTCCCCTGGCTAACATATTACCAGATGACTTTTGGCAGTGGATAAACCTGGAGGTGTATTGGTTAATTGGCTTTCCAAAACATACTATTAAAAAATTGGCTTCCTATACATTAGTCCCAGGGGCACACGCAGGGGGGTTTCTGGGTCTCCAGAGCGGTGCTGTATTGTATACGCTTCTTTGACAGCGCCGCGGCTGCTGTATAGCACAGTGCTGCTCTCTATAATTTTTTTTTTTTGGGGTATGGAGGAGGGACCCCTTCCTTAAAAATCCTGCGTGTGCCCGTGAGTCCTAGTAGATTCTAAGCTCTACTGCGGCAGAGACTGATGTATTTGTGCTGTGAATATGTTGGTGCTATATAAATTAAAGCTAATAATAATAGTTTATTGGTAAACCTGGCTCTTTCCTTTTCTTGTACCCATCATTATCTCCCGCCTGACCCTCCATGTGTTCTGCCATCTGTCTCTGTAATACCCTTTTACCTTTACCTTTTATTCTTACATCTCCACTCATTCCCCCTTATACCTAGAAAGAAGCCTCTGCCGCTGTCGGCTACAGCTCAGAAAATGCATGTATGTGTCAGGCATCCATCACACTTCCCCCAACAGGCTTTGTCTATGCTCAGACTTGCATCTACTCAGACCCCCACCTGGTGCATTTTTCTGTATATTCCTTTTGGCCCATACCTGACCTGCTGGAGTGAGATAATGTTACAGCTATAGTGCATTCAGTCCAATGTTAAGGTGCAAGTACATTTCTGCATATATGTTTTCAGACCTGAGATAGCAAGCATCTTGTAACTTGCAATTAGCTCAAAACCTATGTAAATGAACTTGTATATGTGGCAATGCATTCAGTACACCAGTGGATCCCAACCTTTCTCAGTTCGAGGCACCCTTAGGGTCTGCATAATTTTTTCAAGGCACCCCTAAGCCAAAATAATTACCAAATACTCCCCTGCCTTGCTAACCAAAAGCCCTAGCCACGGCACCCCTGTGAGATCACCGCTGCACCCCAAGGAGCCGCGGCGCACAGTTTGGGAACCACTGCAATACAAAATAAGTTGCTTAGTCATACCTCCCAACCGTACCGATTTAGACGGGACAGTCCTGATTTGAGGGATCTGTCCCGCCATCCCGATCGATGAAAATGTTGGAGGAGGTTCTGCACACTGCTGCTCAGCGGAGAATGGGTGCCGTGTGCACTGGTGCGCATTGGCAATGAAGGAGTTGTGTCCATGCCCCCAATGTGCCATGGCCACGCCCCCATCCCACAGGAGGATGGACAAATGTTGGTAGGTACGGCTTAGTGCTTTTATCTACATTTCCCACTGCTTTAAATTATTAATGGTAATGAATATACCAGTGGCCTGATTTAGAATTAGATGTAAATCCAACTGTGGGCCACAAAAATCTGTTCTTTCTACGTAACAGCAAAACATTAAAAAATGTTGCACATAACTTACGGATTGCGGGGTGTAAGATCCAGCTATGTTGATAAGTTTAGAACTCCCCCTGTAGATACTTTATATTTAGAGTAGCGGTGGTTCCCAAACTGTGTGCCGTGGCTCCCTGTGGTGCCTCAACAATCTCACAGGGGAGCCACGGACAGGGCCGGTGGTAAGCAAGGCGGGGGACTACTTGGTAATTATTTTGGCTTAGGGGTGCCTTGAAAAAATTATGTAGACCCTAAGGGTGCCTCGAACTGAGAAAGTTTGGGATCCACTGGAGTAGCCCCATCTCCAGATACACCTTTCAGGTGGTATATCTATTTTGTCAACCGAAGGCCTGGTGTAAAGATAAATGCTCATAGTGATAATCATCAGTATGTATCTGTATTGTGCTTAATAAAAGAAAAAGCTACTGGCCGTTTAATGAGCGCCCTTACCCCCACACCTGCAGGTCCCCCCTCCCCCCAAGGCCCCCACTCTGCTGTCAAAATAGCAGAGCTAAAGCCTTTTCCGAGCATGTGCAGGCCTGACTGAATATCCTCAGAAGAGGCCCCAACTCTGCTCTTTGGAAGCATAGTGGGGGCTCAGGAGTCTAGAGGCTATACACTGTCCCACTTCTGCCTGGGCTGGTTACTGCTAAAGCAAGGGTGTAATGAGAGTAGGGTACCAAGCATCACAAACAAAGATTAAGCCCGTCTGGCATTCCTTCTCAGTTGGCAATGTGACTGTGCTTGTATCTTATTGTATGGGTTTGTTTTGTTATATGCTATTTATGTATCTATGTACTTTAATGGTGCAAGGTTATTCAAAATGCTTCAGTCTGGTTAGGACACCCAGCAGTGACAGTCTCCCAGCAAAGTTCTATGTAGCACTGAGGGATCACATTGGCTTGGACCAACTAGAGCTGTGCGAGGAGATGGTGGTAGAAGGCACAATGCCTCCATTTCTGAAGCATCACCATCTTGCAGAAGTGGAAATTGTCATCCAATCTATCTCCTGAATGTGGACTACAAGATTCTCGCTAATGTATTAGCCAAGTGGCTAAAGGTTGTCATTGGTCAGAAAGTTCTCCCAGTCCAGACCTATGGCATTCATGGCTGCATGATTGAAGACAGCCTTGGCCTACACAGGAACACGTCCCATTACTTGCGACCCTTGTCAGCATTGATCAAAAGAAGGACTTTGTTCGTGTCTCAAATGAGTTTATGGGCTGCGCACTGCAGACAATTATTGTGGGAGAAATGTTTTGTTCTCATGTTAACCTGATATACCTTGACACTTTCGGCTCAGTTCTGGTGAACAGCTGGAAGACTGACCCCTTTCCATTTCTATTTGAGGGCTGTCAAAGATCCCCTTTCACCTTTTCATTTTGTTGTACAGAGCTCTTTGCTGTGTGCATCAGAAAGAATCCAAAGATTAGAAGGATCATCGAGCCGAAACTCAACTGATAAGAAGCCAACAGGTTGGTGTATGTAAACAATGTTACTGTCTTCTGCACAGGTCCGCACTTGATGACAATATTCATCCAAAATTTGAGAACTGGCCGAGCTTCAGGGACAAAGGTCAACTGTGGGAATTCAGGAGCAATGCTCACCTGTTATCTATCACTACATTTCCCTTTACTATCAAGGAAGACATAATTAAGATCTTAGGGTCTGGCTTGGAAGAGAAGTGTGGCCGTGAAATGTTGGGATGAGAGACAGGAAAGGACAGAAAAATTGACTGGATGGCCATCAGTAGGGCTGTGTTTCACTTCACCTGGGGCTCCAAAGATGGTAAAGGTATACCTGACATTGCCAGCATGCTGTGAACTTTCTTCATTTGTAAATGTATCTATAACTGTATCTACAGGATTCTTTGTTGGAATGACAATGGCTCTGCAGGACACTCCATGTTTCGAACTTCCCTCTTATCTCTCTGAATGGGTCATAGCTAGGATAAGAGAGACATCTCCTTCTCTTACAACTTGGACACTCCCTGGATTTACCTAGACATGTGAAAGTTTGTGAGGGAGCAACAATAGGAGGGAGTTAATCTAGACTTTTGGAAACCAAAGACTATCTACAAGTTCATCAGAGCTCAGGACATGTTGGAGTCATTCCTCGGGCTCCCTGCTGTCACAACAAAGACTGAATGGGAGAATGTTTCCTCCAGGAGCCAGGCCCACTAAAAGACTTGGCATATTTACAGGATGGTGGAGGGGTTCCAGGAACAGTCTGTAGTACCACTTGATACTTTATGGACTATTTCCTGATAAACACCAATGGGGAAATCCAGAAAGCACCTTTTGAACTGTGCTATGGACACTTTGTGGCTTCTCAGGAATCACCGCATACTGAAAAGGGAGAAAATGTTGATCGAGGACTGTAGCAGACTGATCCACAGCCTGCTAAGAGACTATTCCATCATGGACAGTGCTGAGGAAGAAGAGGATCGAACATATCTCTCCTTCTCCTCTTCTCCCGTATATGTTTCTCTCTTTCAATAAAGCTTTGGGCCCGTGATTCCTCCTACCCTACCATCTTCCCCTTCCCCATCACACCGCTTTATCTTTGAAACTGTTGTCTTGTGTAGGTGATGAATGAATAGTGCAGTGTATGATGTATGGTGTAGGATACACTGGTTTATGCATTATGCAAATAAAGTATATATTTTTCAATCAAAAGTTGTCAGTGTTTATGGTGCTCTGCCACATCTCATATGTAGCTTGCAGCGGAATCTCACATAGGTTACCCCTTCTTCAGCTGTATAATGTTGTGATGGCAGTTATGGAGTATAAGGGCTCTTACCCACTGAACTCATCTCATCCCTGGTAACCATCTCTCTCTCTCCTACCTAAAAGTCTTCTCCCACTTAGGGAATTCTCCATTCTGAGCTATACCCGCTCCTCTTGATTTACCTCCCTATTGTGTTTGTGGTTTACAATTTAAGAGGACTTCCAGTACATTACAAGAAGAAGAATTTCCTTGGAAAACAAATTAGGAAGATATCATAGGATGATAAATTAAGAAGATTTTGCCATGGATTACAAAATTAAAAGATCCCAATGGATTACAAATTAAAAAAGATTTCCCTGCATATTACAGACTAAGGGCTAGATTTACTAAGCTGCGGGTTTGAAAAAGTGGAGGTGTTGCCTATAGCAACCAATCAGATTATAGCTGTCATTTTGTAGAATGTACTAAATAAATGAAAGCTAGAATCTGATTGGTTGCTATAGGCAACATCCCCACTTTTTTAAACCCGCAGTTTAGTAAATCTAGTCCTAAGTTTTTTCCGCTGGATTATGAGCAAAATATATCCCATTGCAATACAAATAAATAAGATATCTTTATTAGTAGATTAGTGAACAACGATTTGGGAGTTTTAATTTCAACAAAGGTTTGTTAATTTATTTAGTGTGCGAATGTTTTATTTAGATTTTTTTACTATTTTTGTACTGTTGAACTGGAACCCAGAGCTGTCATCAGGAATTGCGGGACCCAGTATCAATGTAACAGTTATGGACCTCCTCCTCATTTCTCTCACCCTACCCCATTATTAAAATATCAACTACCCAACATTTGGGTTCCCCCTTGGTGGTGGCCCTGCTGAGGCCAATGTGGTTCCTCACAGCTCATGAGGGTTAGGAAAATCCCCAGTCATTTCACCACAGTGCTGGTAGTCAATGGGGTCATGCTGCTTTGTGTACCCCCATAGAGGACCCAGCCACTCATTAACCAGTCTGGGTCTGGTTTCCATTATGACAGGGGACCCTCATTGTCTGCCTTTTTTATTGAGAAAGAGCCAAAGCTCTCTAGCTGGACTGGTTGAGGAATCCAGGGCGCGGAGTCTATGCTGCCCATTTCTATTTATTTATTTTATGTTGGAAGGTTTCCTTTTTAATAGACCATTCATTTCCATGGGGATTCTACATGTAGCTCACACACCGAAGACCTCACTGAAATTAATGCAAGTTGCATTTTAAAAAGTAGCACGGAATTTGAGCGTAATTTTGACCATAATCAATCCAAAGCGGATCTCAAGATGTGTTTCGATTTGTGCGCTACCTAAATGATACACACAAACGGATGTGCAAAATAAGGTCACATCAGAACGCATATAATAAATATTGTATTATAAAAAATAAATGGGCAACTATTAGCAGAGTATAATCATTAACATAAATATCATTTTTGAAAGAAATTTTTCTAAACTTTTTTTTATTTTTACATTCAATATATAAATCACAATGTTATCAAGGCGTACTGTACATACAATTTGTTTTTATAGTCTGTCTTACTTGCATACACAGTTTATGTGCTAGCTAGTGGCAAAATACGTGTCGTTTTTTGATGTGTCAGTAATCACTATGAGTCGGCAATTACACCTGCCCTATAGCATGTGCAAATGATAATGCTGACACCAAGCGTACTCATGAGAAACGCAGGAATCGACCGCATCTGCTTCGGAATGCCCTTGAAACTCCCCTTTTTGTACATTCACTACATTAGTCCGCCTCCCCCATTCTGCCCTTCAAGTCGTTGGCTCTCATTAGAGTCTTTTGTGTCCGAACATGAATTGCATGCTATTGTCTTTGTTGGAGTAACGTCCGTCTCTGAGCACGCACAAAGCTATTTCATGCAACATACACTACGCAAATGGATAGACCAGTGTTGACTAACCTGTGACACTACAGGTGTTGTGAAACTACAAGTCCCAGCATGCTTTGCCAATATATAGCAGCTAATTGCTGGAAGGGTATGCTGGGACTTGTAGTTTCACAACACCTGGAGTGTCACAGGTTAGCCAACACTGGGATAGACGTTCAAACATAATCAGGCCCATTATCTTCAGCCTTTACCATGGGGATACATCGAGAGTAAAACCTTTCTTATATTTCTTCCATGTTTTCTTTTTACTTTGGACAACAACTATTCTCTTATATTTTAAAATGAACACTTCAATTTATACTTCTCCCCGTCACAACTTTTCACCCCCCAGAAAATGTTGCGCCCCCCAAAAAGCATCCCACCCCTGTTCTGCAGCCTAGTCAGCCTATTGGATAATCAGGCCCTGGGTGAACCCGATATCAAAGACCTGTACAGATGCATAGTGTTTTTATCTATTTTTACATGCAGTTTGCAGCTGCAAAGCCGCTGATTAAACGTCTTAACTACACACTTTTCTAAATAGTCAAAAACAATTTTTCTTGTCTTCATTAAGTATTTCTGTACAGTAGCTATAGCTCTAATTCTAACAAGTCATTACATTTATCCAAAAGAACATATATTTGTTACGCATGATATTCCCATGGCAGGTGGAAACTTACAACTTCCATGTGCTCATTATTTATCAATATAGTTTTACCATAAAATCCCACGAAAATGGTAGTTTTTGGGGGTTAACCGGAATATTGAGGATCAGAGTTACTTATAGCTAAGGAGTTGTAGCAGATATCAGAGATATCTTCTGCGGTCCCACTCTCTTAGCTCACAAAAGCAATTCCCATAGGTTTCTATGGTAACTTCGGTTTTTCGGCATTTAACAAGTAATAGCTAACGCAATCTTAAGATAGCATTAGCCATTGAATCCTATGAGGAGAGCATTGAGATAAAGGGTTCTTAAGATCCTTTGCTGCAGTTTACCTGCTTTCCTCTCCTCCAGTTACTATCTTAAGGATGTCTTGCAATGTTGCCATAGTGATCGGTGAGAATGGGAGATATAAGGTAAATAAAATCATTGCCGGGACAGCATCCAATCGGATGCACTGTCCTGGGATGATTATTTTATGGAATGGGGCTGAAAAAATCAACTGTCATCGTTATGATGGGGCAAAACCCCATTAAATAATAAATATGCCCCCATAAATTCAGAAATGTCATGGGTAGATTAAGATTTTGCACATACAACATTTTATATATTTAACATTTAGGATCCTTTTTAAAAAGACTTCTAA
This sequence comes from Mixophyes fleayi, assembly GCF_038048845.1. Taxonomy (NCBI): domain Eukaryota; kingdom Metazoa; phylum Chordata; class Amphibia; order Anura; family Limnodynastidae; genus Mixophyes; species Mixophyes fleayi. The sequence continues at coordinate 172,723,223 of NC_134407.1, read as the reverse complement.
GTCGTTAATTTTTTTTTGTAGGATTATGTCAAGATTAAGGATTGGACCTATTTATGACTACGACAGCAGTATTGCAGTTATCTCTGGCATTGCAGTTATCGTTATTGCTGTGCCCATAGTTCTCTATGTGGTCGGCGAAATTAACTTAATTATCAAGCTCTGAAAAACCCACCTTTTCTGGGCTTGCTAACGCTATCTGATGATGACATTAGCAACTGTGAGTCATGTTAAATACCCTGCTGGAGAGGAGAGGGCATTGTGTAGAGGAGTAAGATGTTGGGAGCAAACAGGGGCCTGGATCTTTCCCTTTTCTTTGGAGCTGTTGTGGTTCTGGAGTTGGGATGTAGCTAGGTCTGGCTGCATCATGTTTTGGAAGAGTGATCAAATGTTTCTATGTAAACTAAAAGACAAAAATTGTCCTACAGTACCATCAGGCAAGGTAAGGATTATAGCTTTGGAAATCCACAATATGGTACTTACATGGGTGGCACAGGCAGACAAGTCTTTCTATGCTGCCTCAGAATGGAGAAATGCAATAGGAGGGAACCTCTTCGCTGGGATAGCCACTTTCCGGTAGTCATGTATTGTTATATAATCTCTGAAAACAAGGAGCTATCTGTGGCGAAATCATATGCTAATTAATGTACAAAGTATATGAAAAAATGTAAATAGGTCCCTTATTGCTTTTATGTGTTTGCCCCAATGTAGTAAGATCACAGCAAGTTTAATCATCCTTATGAAGAACCCCATATAAAGCTCGGCCACCAAGGTTTTGCTTTGTTATGTTTGTGTGGGGATTGTCCAATTAGGAGGGGCATCCAAATTGAATGAAATAATTAACAACTGCTCTGGCCCATTCACGGTTATCAAATGTTAATGGTAAAGCATGTACAATACTTCATGGACTTTGGTGAGAGCGAACCTGTAAATGGAAAGTGATCTTTAGGACAATTTCATCTTGAAAATGTTTTAAGTTCCTCTGATGTAAACGAACACCAGCATTTTTTGTTGCTGCCAACCTTAGCGACTCAATAACTGAATTTAGTATCTACACCATGGTCAGACCAGTAACACCCTAAACATAAAAAAAAATGGCTGCCTCCACTGTGCGTCTCCAATGGGTCCACTTCCATAAGACTGTCACAGTAAGGGCCGGATTAACCCTAGGGCTAACTGGGCTACAGCCCAGGGGCATTTGGGCATCCAGGGGGCCCTTGAAAGTGCTCAGCAGCATTATTGAGCGGCCGGGGCGGGGGCGCCCCCGGCGCGATCCATGCTGCTGAGCACTTTCACTACGGTCCTTCTCTGACGCGCTGTATTCTCCTTACTGAGGAGATCTCATGAGTCTCACTCTCACGAGATCTCCTCAGTAAAGAGCGTACAGCACACTGGGGAAGCAAGTAAGTCGCTTGGGGGCGGCTTGGATCACTGGTGGAGCTGCTCGGGTCACGGGGGGGGGGCCTCACAAGGGAATGGAGGCCCCCTTAGCCCAGGGGCCTCCATCCCCTTAATCCGGCCCTGGTCACAGTACGCAAACTACCAAAACAAAAAATGGCACAAAGAGGGATATTGTCAGAGCTTTTATACACTGAATGGGCAGGGATTTTATTAAGCACTTCAATTACACTTAATCCTTTTGTTTCCCAGCCACACACACTGTACGTACATGCTTATATTTGTGAGTAAAGGTATACAGGGTTAAAACTTGGAATTCTCCTGTTATATCGCAGGCCCTGTGTCTGTGTCTCCTTTTATGGTATCTCATGAGTAAGTGCTCTAGGAATGTTTGTGGGAGCTGACTGTTACTGTGCAGGGAGACTCCAGAGTGCAATATTATGTGCGCATTTATGTGTAACTAGATCTGCTAGTGTAAAACTACTTATAGGTGTACAAACCGACAAGTGTGTAGTCAAATGTCCCAAAGTACACATATATACAGAACGTTGTGACCGGAGAAAGCAACAACATAGGCGGTACACTTTGCTTGCGAGCCAAAAAATCGAAGCATATTACGTGTGACACTGTCTCTGCAGACCTTGGAGCACTACGCTCATCATCATCATCATCATTTATTTATTTATATAGCGCCACTGATTCCACAGCGCTGTACAGAGAACTCATTCACATCAGTTCCTGCCCCATTGGAGCTTAGAGTCTAAATTCCCTAACATAAACAGACACTGAGAGAGATACTAAACAACAGAATAAAAGAAAGAAGAGAAATTTGCATCATCCTTTTTCTGTTTGTATCTTTTTTATTATTATTATTATTATTGTTATTATTCTTTTTTCACTACCATGCTATTTGTCTATATGAATTAATGGTATACTGCATTTTGGTACACTTTGTTGTGTATAGCCAATTGGAAACAAAATTGCTATTTGGAAACAGATTCATTAAGGAAAGTTAAGCAAAAAATTGAGTAAGTTTTCTTAAGTTTAAAAAATGTTGCAATACAAGGGGTGCAAATTAATTTATTGTTTTGCACATAAGGAAAATACTGTCTGTGTTTTCACGTAGCACACAAATACTTGCTAGCTTATTTGTACATTGAAATTTAAAGTTGATCTAGAACATGCACTACCCCAAATATAAATCTGCAATCACATTTTAAATTTACCTCCCCTGTAATGCAACATGGTTTTGCCTTATTTACTTACTTTTGTTTAACTTTCCTTAACAAATCAGGCCTATTGTCTCTATTAACTTTTATAATAAGGGCATAACATGGCTAAACTCAGATCTTACTTTAGTACTATTTGGTCACACATCGAGGGGTAAATGTATCAAGCTGAGAGTTTTCCTGCGGGTTTGAAAAGTGGAGATGTTGCCTATAGCAACCAATCAGATTCTAGCTATCATTTTGTAGAATGTACTAAATAAATCATAGCTAGAATCTGATTGGTTTTTCAAACCCGCCGGAAAGCTCTCAGCTTGATACATTTACCCCCTAGTCTATAATTATACCACTTTCATACTGCCGCCCCAGCAATATCCCGGGTTGTTAACCCGGGATATTGCCGGGGCACAGGGCAGTATAGATAAGAAGAATCCCGGGTCGGGCGGGTTTATACTGCACCTGCCCGACCCGGGTTTTAGAAAAAAAAAAGTGAAAAAAAAGATTTTAATTACTAAAAAATACAAAACAAATGTGTACTTAACTTATTTTCAGCCAGCGGTGTCTCCGGTGCGTTGCCGGCTGTCAGGGGGACCTCTGGGTACTAAAATGACGTCATTTCTAGTCCATTAGAAATGACGTCATTTTAGTACCCAGAGGTCCCACTGACAGCCATCAACGCACCGGAGACACCGCTGGCTGAAAATAAGTTAAGTAAACATTTCTTATGTATTTTTTATTAATTAAAATCTTTTTTTTTTACTTCACAATTTTTTTTTTTACAGTATGAATGGTGAGACCCGGGAATTACACGGGTTGCACCATTCATACTGCAGGCTAGCGGGGTCCAACACGGGAATTACCCCTCGCAAAATCCCGGGTCTTAGTCCCGGAATTTTAGGCCCGGGATTTTGTGGTTGGACTATTCATACTGCACCAAGACCCGGGTTTTTCAGCGTGCCTCTGCAAAAACCCGGGTTTTTGGTGCAGTATGAATGGGGTATTACTTAAAGAAAACACTAGGAGAGAGGGCCCTGCTCATGAAATCTTGCATTCCAAAGGGGAGAGGAAATTCAAATACATGATACCAGATTTACACTGCTAAAATAGACTCCTAATGTGGGCCCACAAGAGTTCTTTCAACAGATCTTTCAATTGTTAATGCAAAAGTATAAGCTACTTCATTGGGGGAATAAAGACCCCAGATTGGACAAGTCACCTGTCCCAGTCAACTCTAGGCCCCCAGTTCGGGCCAGTTTTCTAGATTCATTTGTAGATATTTTCGAGAATAGATTACTTCCTGGGCATTGTTGAAATTCTTGAAACCAATATATTGTATATATTAATATCAGATCATGTTCAGATTTCTTTTAGAATCCGGATGCCTCTGTCTGGGGCAAATACCCGCTTTTGGAGGTTCCCCTCCTATTTGCACCAATCCAAGCACTTCCAACATTATTTTAAGAGCAAATATAGAGCATTTGGTTGATAACATAGAGCATTTGTATAACCAAATCCTTTTTGGGGGAAGTAATCAAAAGTAGTAATGCAGGGTGACACCATAGTTTATGATTCCATTGCAATAGAGAAAATAGAGACAAGCACAGATCTCTTCATCAGGCCATGCCAAGCGGCTAGAGTGCCTATCCAACTGAGACATTTTTAGACAGATATACAGGTAGGTCAACTTCTGGAAAGATATTTGCTTTCCCAAACTAGACCAAGATCCCAAACTAAGCACAACACTTTATACCATTACTCTTGTTATGCTAGACTCCAACATCCTAGCTAACATTATGGCTAGAAGACGTTAGGCCATCCTCCCCTTGCCACTTACATAACACTAGGAAAGCTTTGCAGTAGGTTGGCACTCAGTAAATGTTACCCATACAGCAATAGCAGCGGGGATATCATTGTCACCTCTCCCTAAAACCACTAACATGCTCCGCAGGTGAGATGCACACAAAGCCTTTGGTGCGGTCTCATCGCTATATTTATATGAAGTACTTGACCGCAAGAGGATACTTTTATGGCTAGATGAGAGTTTTATGACACACCACTTCTTGGGGGTAAAATGTGTAAATGTCATGAGACACCCGTCCGTGTGGTCCCATGTCTTCAATGCTCTTCAATATAGCAATTGAGCCTATGTTATGAGTTTTACAGGACTGGCCTTTGTTGCAGGACATGCAGATTGGGAACAAGATGATATAATTTTATATACATCTAACCCAGAGGAGTCACTGTGCCCACAATTGGAAAGGATTGAGAAGTTTGGTCTCAGGATTTACAGTAAATTTTGGTGAATCAAATGCGCTCCTATTGAGAAAAGGCTGTACACACCCCTACTGGGCCAGAGATACTATGGGTAAGTGGGCAAGCAATGCTTTTACATATCTAGGTATACAATTGCTAAAAAAACTGTGTTCACTTGTACAAACTAAATGTTACAAAGGCTACAGTAGATATGAATAGAGAGGGATAGGCTCATCCTCTGATTGTCTTATATGGGGAGAGTAATGATTTAATTTCCTAAATTGCTCTATCCCTTCAACATTACCAATATGTTTAACATGCAAATATATCTTAGGCATAAACTCGCCATTCCGCAATTTTATTTGTGAAAATAAGAAGCCTAGACTACAGCAAGTTAAATCAAATGGTGGTATAAATGTCCCTAATATTGTGCTGTATAATCAAACAGCACTCTTGAGATAGCTTAGAGGGTAGAGATACACTAATACATCTTTGGAACAAAATGTTTTGCCTGAAAAAAGTTTAATTGCCTTTTACGTACACTTTACTTCACTTACATGATCAGGAGGTTCCACACAAGCTCTTCAGATCCTTTTTAAGGACTATGAGAAAGGTTTGGCATATATTTAGATACAAACACTTATAGCCTATATACCCCCCCAATTTTCAAGATGATGTGGCAGCCTGCCCCTTACTCTGTGGGGAAAGGAAAAACTTATAGATAGTTCAAGTTAGAAACCCTTGACCTTCACACAGGATCGGAGAGACATGAAATTATTACACCATTCGGCCTAGCCTTTCTACAGGCCCAACATTATGCTAGTGGCATAGTAAGGGTACTTTCACAATCTGGCTGGAGCAATCACCTGGATACTTTATTAACTAGTTACCCCCCAAAATATAAGGTGATTTATAACTTTTTTGTTAAATTTGATTATGAAAAATCATTATTGAAGATTACACAATCTAGGGAATGTTTCCAAATTTCCTCTATAGACATTTTACTCCACTCATTAGAGGATTCAATTAGAATCCTTCTGGTGGCAACATATATGGAAATGTTTTTAAATATTTACCACACGGCTTACTTATCTCCACATTGCTGCTTTACAATTGGACTGACAGATGCGGATCCCATCCATTCCATATGGGAATACCCAACTTTTCTGGACCAGGATTTGGAGATTAGTCAATTGCCTTCCTCTGACCCCAAAACATGAAAAGGAAGCAAAACGTTTTTGTAAGTAACATCTGCAGCTGCTAGGAAAATGTGCTCCAAATGTGGGTCCAGAATCTGCCTCAATCCCTATCGCTGTTTCAGGAGAAACTTTTTCATATATTTTATTGGGATTGGCTAGAAGTATCACTTCAAATTTTCAAACAGATGGAAAGTTTTTTGAAACATGGGAATACTTCATTGATATTCTTCCTACTTCTACATAAGAAAAGGTCTGGAAGTACTTTCACCACACCATTTGGTACAAAACGCGTCCTTGCGCACAAGGCCCATCGATAGCTCTGTGAATCTCGCATCATAAACTACATTAATTCCTGCGCATTTCGCACAGATCACATCATCGTTAAACACATATTAATATTAGCTTATATGAGTCAAGGAGGAATCTACAATAAAGGAAAATATATATTTAACACCCCCTCTGGTGTTGTTATTGATGCCTCCCAGTGGCTGAGTGTGTGGCTCGGCACTAGGACCCAGAGGAGACAAAGCAGGATGGTTGCTTAGCAACAAGGCTGGTAGGAGAGTATAAGAACCTGTGTGGAGAAGCAGTGTGACAGTTGGTGGAAGACATCTTGTAAGCCAGGAGATAGGAGGGAGGTCCCAGGTCCTTTGCTAGTGAAGGGGGTGTGCAGCTCATGCCTCCAGGACACAATTATTTATTTCAGCCCTTAGGGTCATGTCCATAGGATGATCTACACCACCAGGCAGATCATGGTATATAGTAAAACATTGTGTATTTTTCTTCTCACTTTGTGCTAGAGGTCATAAACTTATTTTTACTTGTTTTTATCATGTAGCACACAAATATTAACTTTAAATTTCAGTGTACAAATAAGCTTTAAAGTATTTGTGTGTTACATGAAAATACAGTCAGTATTTAACTTATGTGCAAAACAGAAAACTAATTTGCACCCCTTGCATTGTAACATGGTTTTGTCCAGGAGACTGAAATAAGAAGTTTCTTAAGTTAAGATCCTTAATGAATCAGGTCCCTTAACCTTAACCCCTAAGATAATTAAACATAAAATAATAAACAATGCCCAGATCAACCCAAAACACCTAGATCCTCCTAAACATTGAAGAAAGCTGCGTGCCTTTCAGCCACCAAAATGCAGGACTCTTGGTAGATGGGGTACACCTAAATATGGGAAAATACTGTATAGTGTGAACTGGCGGATGTCACATACAGTATACTGGCTGATGGAGTATACTGTATTAATGGTATGAACACAGTAATGTTTACTCAACATGATAAAACTAATACTGTCTATTTTACTTTTCTCCTGGCCTGTCTCCATGCACCGTTAGCAAGCTACAATATTCATACAAAAAGTGCCAGTTCCTTGTGGCATGGTATAACAAAAAGAAGTGCCACCAAATAATCGCACACTAATTTACACTCACCTGGCCAGCTTTGGTTTGCCGCCCTGTATATACTTTTGTACACAGTGAGGTGAGATGTAGTCCTCACGTCTGGTTGACTTTTATTCTTCCACCAAGTAAATTAGACCTGTCATGCAGTTTGAACACACATACCATTCTTAATAAAAACATGCTATAAAAGTATGCCCCTTCCTTTCTGCTGTATGCTTTCTATAATCATGCCTTCAGCATTCTGTGAATTAGCTCTTGGAGTGGGTTGAAGATTCAGTGACACTAATCTCATGTAAGTGTACTCATGAATATACATGCCTAGAAAATGGCTAACCGTGCGGCACAAAACACCAAATATATGTTTAGTTATGTTGTCAGTTCAGATATACGTTTAGTGTGTGGTTGTGTGACAGGTCTGGTCAGCTTTAAGGTGAGTTGTACTGTTGGGAGCAGTATGACTTCTGCTATCCCAATCACTTAGGTGTGATGTACTACTGACATCAGTCCACCTTCTACTGTTCGACTAAAAATGCCGCACATCAACCCAACTTCTACCATTGCACTTACCAAAGTGAGAAATGTAATCATCAAATATAATGTTAATCAAAAAGATTGTTGTACATTTGTTAAATATTATTATCTTGCAATTGTTTAGAAAAAAATTGACACTTGGATACCATGTAACAAACATAAGCCAAATTTAGAGATTTGTGTTCGCTTTATTATATAATAAAGATTACATAAATTATAAATATATATATTTTTTATTTTTTTTTCATTTTCAAATTTTTTTTTTATTTAACAATATGCAGAAATGCAATTGAAATATTACTGATGTTTTATTTCAAATTAAAACATACATTTGTTATTCTGCATAAAATAGGATACGGCACAATCGTATTATGCAGTGCTATGCAGAGAATGCTTATCAGCATCAGTACTTGCCCCAGTGGAGCTTACAATCTAAATTCTCTAAACTTTAATAGAAAGGTCATGGTATACACAATATATAACACAACAACAGTACATCCTAGATTTTCTATAAGTGAATGACTATTCTGGAAGTAAAGGGACTGACATTTTGGAGTAGAAGGGTGAACAATATGGAGTGCAGACATGAACATAATTAAGTAGAGGGATGAATATTCTGGAGTAGAGAAAAATATTCAAGAGTAGAAGGAAAGACATTCAGCAGTAGAGGAATGGATATTGTGAAGTAGATGGATTGTCAATCTGAATTAAAGGGGTTGCATACGGGAGTAGAGGGAACAATATTTTAACATATTGGAGTAGAAGGGTGAACATTCTGGAGTATAGATGTGACATGCTGGATGGATGGGACGGATGAATACTCTGGAGTAGAGGGATGAATATTTTGGAGTAGAGGGATGAGAATCCTGGGATAGGGGGGTGTCATGATATCGGGCCACCCATAGGCTATTTACCCACAGTACCATGGACTGTAAGGGATGGATATTCTGGAGTAGAGGAGTGACATACTTTTTGTTGGGAGGGGACACATTTTTTTCTTTATTTTGTTTTAAATGCTGATGCAGAATGATGCTGATATTCTGCGGCTGCTTCTCCCTCTTCATGGTACGTAAGGTACATGGAATGTCCCTACTGTACTCTGGCTACGCCAGCCCAACAGGCAGAAATGTCTGCATACAGGCTTAGACTACGCCATATTTCTGTGCATGCGCTGTAAGGCCAGCTCATTACGTCATGGTGCATGAGAACCACAGTGAATGTAGAGATACTTTCTAGAGAGATTGTCATCCTGCACTTGCCCTTCCGTCCCTGATACACTGGATGTCAAACATAAGATCCTCTACACTGGCACTCTTTCCCCTTGGTCCCCTACAGATGAGTTTGGCTGGTCCTGACGCTGAACATTTTCTTGGTTAAACCATGCAGTCAGCATGTACAACAGGGATTTTACATGTTCCCTGGCTTGTGCCATGGATCAAATAATTACATTATCTGCCAAAAATATTTTCTTAAATATTGTTAATGTTATATCGTATGCACAACTTGCTCAAAAAAGCATAATAGCTGATATCTCCGCATTATATTATATTGGTGCCTTCTAGCATCAAAAGGATCATTTCTGAAAGTGCAAAATTGTGTGCTTGCAGTGCAAATGAGTCTTTGGGTATATTTACTATGCGGCCGATTCCCTGCGCTGTGAAGTCATGGGCCGATGGGCTTTGTCTTTAATAAAATTGTTGTTTGAAGAAAGTGGTTTAGTGTTAGGCATTCCCTTCTGTAGCTAGGTCATTCATCCTCTGATGGTGGGACACACTGGGCCACTATGTTGGACTATCCCCCAGGCTAACACTTGCCAGGCAGCATCTGATACAGATGGAGTACATTTCTCTGAATGAGATGGCAGAAACCAAGCCCTCCCTAACTGTTGTGGATGTCATTGTTCGCCCTCTCCATAGACACATTATGGAACCATACAGTGGTTAGGGGTTAATGGCATGCATTTGTTGTTTTGAGAACTTTATTTATAAAACACCAACACACATTTTCCACAAACAAAGTAAAGAGCGAAAAAAGGCCATTGCAAATTACAATGTATAAATCCGGCAAGGACTGTGCAATTGCCTGAAAAAAGGTTCAGGGCATGTGGCAGACACAGCAGTCAGTATTATTCCAGGCAGAGGTTGGTTGTCAGTCACACACTACAGCCAGTTTGATGAAAACTCTGTACAAGAGTAAACCTGTCAGGTTTGCCATCAGGGCTAACTACTACAAACATCTTACTATGAGTTACTTGTTATGTACATTCCTACACTTGGCTTGCAGACTGGGAGGCTGGAGGGCTGGTTCTGGGACCCGGCATCTGGCAGCATTGCTGAGTCAAATCAATACTTGCAGCAGCACCTGCCCGCACAGAAGGCCTTTTTGTAAACTCAACGATGGTGTCATCATTGGCGTGGGGTGCGGCTCGGCCGCTATATCAACCCCACGCATTGAGCACCAGGTTGCCAGATTATTGTGTGCCTATTCACTGGTGTCTAGCATTACACTTGTTCCTGATTTATTCCTGTGTATCAGACCTTTGGATTATTTCAGACCATGAGTATGGATTGTCCTGAAGCATGGTTTCCAAGTATTTATGTCTCTGTGTCAGAAAAGAGCTACATTGCCAAGCCTACTCCGCGCAATACCTGCAGTGCAATCTTGTGATCGCTTGCAGCCATTGTGGCGACTCAGAAGTTGCCCTGTGGGAACTTAATATGGACTGTGGTGGAGCAATTGCGCCCATGGCTCCTATCAAACAGTGCAGATAGGTGAGAGGATGTTAAGGAGGATATCTTTTCTCTTTTAAAGAGACTGTGAGTTAGTAGGGGATAGTCTAAGTATGTTCAGTATCTAAAGCTTAATAAAAAAATTAGAGTCACTTTATACAGAAGGGAGGGACGTAGGACAAAAGATAGACTGGCTGAAGTCTAAAAATAAGGTAGCATCAGTATAGCAGACACAAATACTTGATCATGGCAATATTATGGGTCCCTAATGGCACCAAATCTTTTTTAAAATTGACAGGAGAGTGTGGCTGAGAAATTAATAGCAGGTTTCATTGATTCCCAAGGTCATTTACAAGAGTTTCGTTTTGGGTATTTTGGGAGTGGCGAGATCATACTATGCTGACTTATTTCAGAAAAGGTTTTGGTTAAAGATATAATGGCCCAATTCTTGAAGGCAACTCCTAAACCTGATACTGACCTTGACAGCAGAATTATTGGTGGATGAGGTTAAGGAGGTTATTGATAGCTTGCACCAGGACCAGAGAGAATAACGGTTTAATAAGACATTTAAAGACTTCCTAGTGCCAATTATGGTGCATGTGTATAAAACTTGCTTTGAAAAGTGCTGGATGTCTGAGTCCATGAGGGTGTCATTGTTGATTCTGGTGTCCAAAGTTAGAGAGCCTAGCCACATGAAGAGTTAAAGGGCAATAACCATCTTGAATGTTGATAGGATAATTGTGGCAAAAATACTGTTTTCTAGATTAGTGTTTTCGTTCCCAGAATTATTAACAGACTGTCAATCCCTTGGGTGTGGGAAGTATACTGTTGGTATAGACCAGACTAAAGCCTTTTGGTAGAGTAGATCATAAGTATCTGTGGGGAACATTGTCAAAGTATGGTATCCCAAGTCCGCTCTTGTTTTCACTTTGCTATTGACCCATTTCTGAGGTTAATACAAGTATGTGGTCTTTGAGGGGTGCTAGTCCTCAGGTGCTTGGCTCTGACTCTAGTTACCTATCTGGATGATGTGACTGTAGTGGTGTCTGAGCTTCACGAGATGCAGATATTATCAGACGCTATATAGAGGTTTCTGGGTCTCTGTTCAACCTTGAAAATGTGATGCTTTCTGGACAGTGCAAGAAGATCCTGATTTTGATCTGCCTTAATTTTCAAAGGCATCTTCCCATATAAAGAATAAGGGATTAAAATTGGAAGGGAAGATAATGGCAAGGTAAATTGTGAGGAGTTGGAAATTGAAAATGTAAAGGTTCAGCGTTGGAAGAACTGGAGGCTGACCTACAAAGGGTTGCAATAGTAAAGACTTACCTGGTCTTCAGAGGTTAAGAAAAATAGTATAAGTGCAAAAGTATAGGCAGGAAATTACTGGAATGAATACATTTGGATATCATTCATTTTTCCCCAACAGCTATGGAATCTTAGGTTAAAGCTTTTTTTACAGGCATTTATGTTATAATGTTGGAGATGACATTATCGGGTGGTTACCAATGCGTTTGGACGACGCACATTAGTTTTTTATACAGGCTGAATTGTATCTATGAGCGGGTTAGGTTACTTCATTGTATTTCTGCTTATTTTTATCCATAAAAAAAACTCTTATTACTCCATAGAATATCTGTGTAAATATATTTTTATTGTTTTATTTATATCCACATTGTAAGAAAAAAACCCCTTTCATACACTTTTGTTATATATTATATATCCCCCTATTGTTTAATAAACTGCCCTGTAACATTGCATAAGATTTACCTCTGAGTCTGTACAACATTAATACACCATAGTAAAAAAGGAGGAGGGCCCACCATTCCTTTCCTAAAATTGCTGACTATTTTCTTCCATGTGGAAGCCAGGGCCAGGAGCCTTGGAAGACATGTGGGTCTGATTATAAACCAGCGACGCGGAGAGTAGAATATTTAATGTGTAAAGCAGCCATGGCCATATGGACCGATAGCTCTGCTGTATCTATGCTCATGAGCCTGGATACTGCCCAGCACGTCAACAAGATTAATAAGCCAAAGCTTAACTCACTACCCATCATGACTCTTTAAGGTTAGTCACAGATCTAAATTACCACAACTGGTCTGAAACCACCCTAAACAATCAACAATGGGAGAAACAACAAATCAGCTTCTCCAGGGTTAAATCTGTTGTATCCATATGGTTGCCATGTACAGAAGGAGGAATAGTCTATTCATTTTATTTCAGCTGGTGTACTTGCCTCAGCCTGTAGAAACCAAGATCAAGGGCCAGATTTCTTAAAGGGCAAAAAAGCCCAATTGGCAGCGAAAACTTATATTTCCGCCAGCGATAGGTAGTTTTGTCGCTTCACCCAATACAACATAGTGTTACAGCTGGCGATGGCACTGCTATAGAAGACGGCAATGGTAAGGGCTGCCGCAATTCCTGCTTTGTTATTGCCATCTCAGGATGGTAATAGGTTAAATTAATCTAAACAAAACTTTATTCTTTTTTTCTTAGTGGAAGTTAAAGCCAAAATCTAGCTGGCTATCTGGCTTCTGCACGCGCATACCAGCGGAGACTGGTACGGTGAAGGGGTAAGTTAGCCCACAGGAGCAGTTAAGTAACGTTCAGCTGTCCTGATGATATCTCTTGTATAAATTGTGGTGATACGTTTTTATCACGGGGACAAAAAATTCAGCTTTATTGCCGGAAAATAAATAGGCCACCAGGTCTCAAAATATCACAGGTTTTGCCTTAGTTATTACTTATTAAAGTGTGACTCTGGAAAGTGACTTTGCCACCTCTCCATCAGATTGAAACGGCTTACGTAGGACAATCAATCTTACAATGCTGCATTCTTCAGTAGATCCAGATTCCACTTAATGAAGCTCAGCAACATCTGTAACAGACCAGACACACTCCATCAACTGCTCCCACCACTAGGCCACTATTGGCTGAGCTCCACGAGGCCCACGCCCTCCCAATTAACCTGCTCCACTTTCATAGCTGCTTTGTTTGAAATCACTGTCACTCATACAGGAGTTGCAACTACTCCACGTGTCCAAAGTTTGCAGAATATTGCTGTCTGTGCTCTGCTGCAGAACATCACTCCACACATTTTTTTCTTTCATCTCAAGAGCTGGAAACAGAAATCACATGTGCCAACGATTGAATAACATTCCACGGGAGGCAGGTATTAGAAGAAATGGGAGAAGCAGAGGCTACAATGAGAGGAAGTCAAATCAGACAGGTTAGCTAACAGTGCATAGAAATGCATAGTACATACATGTAATCCATGAAGACCTTGAACAAATTTAAGCATTTAAAATAAATGAGGCAATATGAAGTACAGAGAGGTCAAAACACAGTAGTGAGTGGAATGAGTGTAAAGGACATAAAAACATAAAAAGGTTAAAGAGTGCAATAAGGATTATAAGGACTAAAGGCTAGATTTACTAAGCTGCGGGTTTGAAAAAGTGGGGATGTTGCCTATAGCAACCAATCAGATTCTAACTTTCATTTATTTAGTACCTTCTACAAAATGACAGCTAGAATCTGATTGGTTGCTATAGGCAACATTCCCACTTTTTCAAACCCGCTCATGGGTTTGATCGCCACCAGGGCCATTGGCTGTGTGGGAGTCTGTATGTTCTCCCTGTGTTTGTGTGGGTTTCCTCTGGGTGCTTCAGTTTTCTCTCACAGTCCAAAGAAATACTAATGGGTTAATTAACTCCTGTCAAAATTAACCCTAGTGTTTGTGTCCGTGTGGTAGGGAACATAGATTGTAAGCTCCACTGGGGAAGGGATCAATGTGCATAATATGTAAGCACTATATAAAAATTGTTTATAACTAATATATAAATATTGAACAAATGTGAAGTAATACAAATGAATCAGCAATTAGCTTTAATTGAACTAGCGACTGTTAGACTATGAAAGGAGACATCTGAGCGGTTCTTATGGTTTAGTGCAAATTTGCACCTTTGAGCAATTTTAGTAAATAATCATTAATGGGTAGAATTTTGCCTTTTAGAAAAAAAAGGGTTAAAAACCCTCTTAATTCTGTAGCATTTAAGAAACAAGAAATGTTCAATTTTGAATAGACCCGCAATAAGAAGAGACAAATTTATTTTTATTTTCTAACAAAAACTTTATTATTTAGCGGATGTCTTTTTTATAGTGATACTAGTTTTCCTTTAATAAGAGTGAATAGGAATATAATCTTTTTAAAAAATATATATATAAAAGTGAGATAGTACAGGTTTGAAAAAATATAATGATTGCCTTAAATACAAAACAAAAGAAATGACACAGTTATGGGACCTCCCATCTAGAAAAGTCTTATCCAGAAAGTTACTAGGCTCTGCTATAGAATAGTAAGGAGGGTAATGCCAGGGAGAGTGTGGGCAGAAGTGTTTTTTTCTTGAAAGAATTCTTGAAAACTCCATTATTAACTTGGAAAATCATAATACCTGTTTTGTGAATTTTGTCCATTGTGTTGACAATCTAGTGCATGTAAATATATCAAAGAACTGGAGAGCAGTGAATGAGCCTGGGTGCCTGCATCTGTAAGAGGGAACGAGTGTGCAGGTACAGGGGGGGGCCCAGTATGCGACCGCATTGCACAGATCTGCAATTCTCTCCTTGCCTTACTGAATACGGACTAGGTATGAAGCAAACAGTGGTGATTATGATGGTGCCTGGGGGCACTATCACATTTGTGCTATGTGCACAGACATTTCTAGTGAACAGCTGTGTGCAGGGAGTATGCTCATATATACAAAGCAGGCTGAATGCACTCATGTAAGTGAGTATAGACATGAGAAGAGCAGGGGGCAGCAGGGGTGTGAGAACCAAAAACCAGCTATAGAACGCTAATGAAAGGTTCAGACAGAGCAGGAACAGAGTGTTGAAAAACAATGTACAGTTAGTTAAAGTGATTTAATAAAGGGAATTAAAAGTAGTGTTTCAGCGCTTGTTGACAAATGTCAGGCACTTATTTCGGTGCATGATATCTCTTTCTACTAAATGATTTAGACAAATTGGGCGTGTGGGCTGATTTGCGGCAAATGAAGTTCAATGTACACTATACCAAATAAAAAGTTCTGCATTTAGGCTGTAGAAATACTAAAGTGTTAAGGAAATAGTGCCGCACTTGGCAAAACCTTAATAACGGTCCACCAGCCAAAGCTAACACAATGTTATTTATTAAGAGATGAGTGCGTATTTCCTTTATATAAATCCCCCCCGGTAAGACCACACCAGTAAAATGTAATACAGCTCTACCCATTAATTTATAACAAGTTGCTTATTTGTGTTGACTGTTATATACCTACCGTCATGGATTGGTTTTAACCCTTTCAGTGGGGCTGTGCACCCTTAGGATGCAATCATATTGCTCTAAGCTTCTAAGGAACTTTAGTGATCCAGAAAGGCACCCGGTTCTCATGTAAGTAGCAATCACGTGCCCTCCTGGACACTGGGACCTGATTTATTAACCAATGCAAAATGGACATAATGTGCGTTTTTTTTAAAATGTAAACAGATCGGGCATACACACGTCTCTATTCCACCACCAGCAGATCTGAATATACGTCTGTTAATGATTACAGGTCTAGGTCCACTCTGCTCTGCCAGACAATATACTGCAAGAAACATCCAATATATATGTGGAATATGAAGTCACAAAAAAACACACAGAAACAAAACAGCTATTCAATGATTCTCACTTTTAATAATATATGGGCCTGATTCATTAAGGGAAGTTAAGTGAAAAAATTGAGTAAGTAGTCTCCTGGACAAAACCATGTTACAATGCAAGGGGTGCAAATTAGTATTCTGTTTTGCACATAAGTTAAATACTGACTGTTTTTTCATGTAGCACACAAATACTTGATAGCTTTATTTGTACACTGAAATTTAAAGTTGATATGTGTGTGCTACATGAAAAACAGACAGCATTTAACTTATGTGCAAAATAAAAAAAATAATTTGCACCCCTTGCATTGTAACATGGTTTTGTCCAGGAGACTACTTATTCAATTTTTTTTTAATTATCTTTCCTTAATGAATCAGGCCCATAGTCATTAATGACAATATTAATAAATCCCCCCCAAAAAATATTTTTTCATAAAATACATTTATTAGGAAAGTCTACTGTACATAAAATATTTTTTTTACAATTGCTCCTGATTGCAAACACATATTTTAGCTTGCATAGCCGACCGTCATCCCTAGTAGTCGGTACTTACACCAGACCTGTAGCTGGTGCAAGCGATATGACCGAAAACCACATACTTTTGAGATAGCATACGCCTAGCCCCCTGCCCGTTCCACATCTGAAACCGTAGACTGTAGTAAGGGTCCTTTGCGCTCAAAGAGTAATTGGATGTTGCTGCATTCACCGATGTATGCTCCAGTTCTGGGCATGCGCAATGCATTTTTTATGCAAACTATGACATGTATTGGCATTTACGCTCTTTAATGAATCAGGGCTCCGATCTCTAATTATACACATGAAGAAAGCGATTTAATGTGTTATAATGGTGCCCATAATAGGAAATGTGGCTTGATCACAGGTATATCTTCATGAAAGAAACAAGGCCTAGTATGACCCAGATGCTTTCAGCCACAGTGCCTCTAGTGTTGGAGCAGGATGTATGTTATGGGATATCTATGACATCCAACCTACAGGATAGCATTTTAACACATGTTTTGGTGGGGAAAAGTAAAGGTTAAAGTTGCTACATAAGTTTAAAACAACACACATTTGGGGGTAAATGTATCAAGCTGAGAGTTTTCCGGCGGGTTTGTAAAACCAATCAGATTCTAACTATCATTTATTTAGTACATTCTACAAAATGATAGCTAGAATCTGATTGGTTGCCATAGGCAACATCTCCACTTTTTAAACCCGCCGGAAAACTCTCAGCTTGATACATTTACCCCTTGGTATCCATTTAAACATGTGAATCTGCAGACTACAGGGTATGCTTTTTTCAATCAAGTTTTGACATGAAACTCTGGCAGGAAAAAGGTTCAATAGATATAAGTGGTCAGGGCTTTTTCTCGAGTACAAATGGTCAGAACTGTATGAGTACAAAAGGTGCTTATTAAGACAAGACCTCTTCAGTACATGTCATTGAAGCTCTTAGCTATGAGGAAGACTGACTTTTTTCCTTACTCCCTCATTGTTTACGGTTTCCTCTAGAAGATCCATCTTCAGTTGGCTCAGCCGACCAGACTTAAATATCCGCTTCTCTGCCATTTGTTTAACCAAGAACGGGAGGCTGGGAGCACAAGCACAAGGCTACAGGACTTTTCTGGTAGAATCCTGCAGCATTACAATTGCAGCCACACACTGAATGCTGAGCCCATGTGTCACGAACACGCTCCCAGCTGCCGTGCCTCTCATTATAACACCGTAGGTCTCAGTTAGAGAAGTCCTGTAATCGATGTGCTCCTTGGTTTAAAACCTGGAAGCAGAGAGGCATTTCAATCTGGAGGAGGCAAGAGTGGAAAAGTTATGCTAAGGCAATTAAAAATAATTAAAGTTTAGTGGATCTCTGATTTTATCTAGAAGAGACATTATGCTGATGACACACAAATCTATATCTCTTACTCTGACCTCTCCCCTTCTGTACTATCTCGTGTAACCAACTGTCTTTCAGCTATCTCAACATGGATGTCCCAACGCTACATAAAGCTCAACATATTCAAAACAGAGCTTGTTATCTTCCCACCTGCCAGAATCACCACCTGCCCTCAGATCTCCCTCACTGTTAATAACACCACAATTTCTCATTCTCCCAAGGTGCCTTGGTGTCACACTTGACTCCGCCCTCTGCTTTATTCCTGCCAGAATACGCCCTCTTCTTACTCAACATGCTACCAAAACTCTTATCCATTCTCTCATCATCTCCCGTCTTGACTACTGCAACCTCTTGCTATCTGGCATTTCCAACACCCATATATCCACACTTCACTTCATCCTAAATGCTGCTGCAAGACTGATCTTCCTCTCTTACTGCTCCACATCTGCTGCACCACTTTGCAGTGTCCTCCAGAATCCAATTCAAATTACTCACCCTTACCTAAAAAGCTCTCAACAACGCCACCTCTTCAAAGATCTCAAATCTCATATCAAAATACACCCTCCTGTCCTCTTAGATCTATCTCTGACCTGCTCCTTGTCTCGTCTCTGATAACCACCTCTCACTTGCGCCTACAAGACTTGCTGCTCCCGTGCTGCTCCCCACTTATGGAATTCCCTACCACGTCCAATCAGGGATTTCCAGCCTTCAAATCTTTAGACGTTCTCTAAAAACCCATTTCTTTTTTTAAGGCTTGCCTTATAGCTGATGATATTTTTCACACTAATGTACCCTCACAGCTGTTCTAATCTCCACTCTAAGCCACACTCGCTCCTCTTGTTTCAGCTGTGCCCTCTTCCATTTAGAATGTAAGCTCTCTAATGAGCAGGGTCCTCCTTACTCTTTATTTTCATGTCTGCATTTATTTTGTCTGTCTTGTATGTCCTTGTTTTATGTATGTGCGGAGCACTGTGGCGCCTTAAAATTTACGATAATAATAATAATAGGAGACAACTGAGATTAATGTAATTATCTTGTATAAGTATATACATGGTCAATACAAAAATGTCAGGTAAAGAACAATTTAATTTGATTAATATTTCCCTATTTTTCAATAATAATCAATTTGGTGTCCCCCTGTAGAGTACAGTTCATCTTACTCTGCATTCTACATAATCTACATTGCATGTAATTCTTACCATCTACTTTTATACGCAAGTACTTATGTTACTGTTTCTTTAAGAATACTTAAAAAAAATCATTATAATCAAGATCAGCAATCAGGTCCTGATAGGGATTGTAGTGCACAAAGGTCTGCCTAGACAATACATCACATGACATGCTTAGATACACCTATCCCGGAGCACAGTGTCCCCGGGGATTATTTTATAATTCTGACAACTATGAATGACCATTCACTGTGTTACTGAGAGTGCTAGGACATGCGGCACATAGCTGGACTAAGTATAGGGGGAATTGCGGGAGAAAATTCCAAGAACAAGGTATATGTTTAATGCAAGAATAGAGGGAACTGTAAAGGGAAAAGAAAAAAATAGAATTGCAGAACTGTAGCTGCAGGGATGGGCAGGTTTATTTCTAAAGTGTCTATATTGCAGATGTGTTTTTTTTTCCCAATGGCAGTCTGTCAGTAACCTTATACCTAACAGCTATATATCTGCCTTTATCATTGTAAGTGAATGGAATGTAAGTGAATGTAATTTGATAGCTTTACAATCAAAGCAGTAGGAGAAGTGGCCATTATATATATATATATCTATATATATATATATATATATATCTCTATCTATATATATATATATATATATATATATTACATATTTATATCCTATGCATAATCTTATAAATACTGCAACAGGCTATCCTGTGTCATGGTATGCACATACTTGCCAACTCCCGGAAGGGCGCGACTGGAGGGCGGGAGGGGGTGGGGCGAGGCAAATTGCGGCATTTAGGCCCTGCCCCCGCTAACCCGTGCGGGGCGGGGCCAAAATGACGCGATTGGCCTCGCCCTGCCCCCTCCCGCCCTCCAAAATGGCGTGATTCACAGATGACGCGATTCTCGGTAAAATCCGGGATGCGGGAGAAATGACAGCTCGCCCGGGAGCCCGGGAGACTGACCCGAATTTCCTGCATGTTCCTGCAGATATCAAACATGGATCACGTATATATTAAAGTATATATCTGCAAACTTTGCTATCCTATCTCACTCATTGTACAACATAGTTTGGTTGGTATTTTGCTGTAAAAACTGAACAGTGCTGCAAGTCGCACTGTGACAAGCCTAGCAATTGTTTTTCCAGGTGGTGGAGCTCCTGTTGTGCTCCTATATCTAATGCTTCCCTGTGTTTTTGATGCTGTAAATCTGTAACTTGAAATACATATTTTCCTGCAATTCAAACTCCAGATGGACCTAGATTAATAAATTTAGCAGGGCAATATTACTAAAAACCTTTACTAAAACATTCTAGTTGTACCGCAAACGTAAAAAGGAATCCTGAATGTCTTTTATGTGTGGACAAATCTCTAGGGATGTCCCAGCTTTCAAAACTATGGGAGATCTAATCGTGTGTGAGATATTCCACTCACTAGGAGATCACATGGCTCTGTCCCAAACTGTGTGCTACTCAATAAGACTATGGGATCTATTTATCAATGTGAGAAAAGCCCAATTTCCGCATGTTTTCGCCCAAGATAGGTCTTTTCCCTATCTATCACCGGCGATAGGAGCTTTGTCACCGTAGCGCCTACCAGCAATAAGATTTGCCGGCTTTCTCCGGTGATAGTACTGCCACAATCCATCTTCAGCTACCGCTATCTCAGCATGAGATATTTAATGAAAACATGCTTTATTATTTAAATACATATTTATTCAATTGAGAAATATTTAAAAATATGTATTTTTTTATATTTTAGATATATTTTAAACATTTTTTTCATATTTTTTGTACAAGTGGAACGGAAAGCCCAGAGACTGACCTGGTGAAGAGGTAAGTCTTACCGCTCCCAGTCAGCATGGCCCAGCAGCTGAGGTGGGCGATAAGCTGTGATAGAAAACCATCCCTATTGCCAGTTTTTAATAAATAGGCTTGTTAGTGAGTAGGCAGCAATGGAGATAGCTGGTATATAAAATCAAATGAGAGTGTAAGAAATTCTTAGAACCAGGAAGTTTGAGTAGTCTCAATGTTTCTTTTGTGATAAACATCAGGTGATATCAGGTGGGCAGCACGGTGGCTAAGTGGTCATGAGCGCTTGGTTCATGAGTTCAATTCCCGACCATGGCCTTATTTGTCTGGAGTTTGTATGTTCTCCCCGTGTTTGCGTGGGTTTCCTCCGGGTGCTCCGGTTTCCTCCCACACAAAAAACATACTAGTAGGTTAATGAGGTTATGAGTGTATGTTAGGGAATTTAGACTGTAAGCTTCAATGGGGCAGTGACTGATGTGAATGAGTTCTCTGTACAGCGCTGCGGAACCAGTGGCGCTATATAAATAGATGATGATGATTAGACTGCACAGACTTTTAGATCTCTAGAATAGTGTTAAGCTACAGACAGAAAACTTGTTGAGGATAGAATTAGATATATAATGGTGTATTACATGGCTGGACAAGCAATATCTGGCAGGTAGTTGTGGTCTATCACTTATTATATTGTTCTTTCTTTCATTATGAGATGTTATATTTTCTCACTCAGGCCTTTTATTTCTTTACATCTCTGCTATCGATTCTTGTTGCAAAATGTCTTTTTCTCCACCAAGTACTTTCATGCTCTCTCTAACTTCTCTCTTCCCCACTTCCTTTTCTCTCTCTCTTACCCTTAGACTAAACTTTGCAAGTGTGGTGAAGCATTTGTCTACCTCTCCCCGCACAAAGAGGGAGGGAGAAGAGAAAGAGAGTGAGCCAGATGGAAGGAGGGGGAGACAATACACATAGACTTAAAAGGGGGAGGAGGGAAAAGAGAGGTCTGGAGTTTATCCCAAAAATTTATTGTATCTGCCACATCAGCACCACACTGACGAGTCCCTCAGATGTGGAGCAGATGGGAAAGAGAACATTGGCTTGCAAAGGGTTATTCAGCAAAAGTCTCTGGGAAAGGAGATGGGTTAATGGTTGCTCTGCAGAAAAGTTAAAATGATTTTCGACTTTCTTTGATACGTGGACACATCCAGGTGTCTCCTACAGTAACTGCTGTTTAAACCACTGATGTCAGGAGTAAAGTCTCCTAGTTATTGAAAACTTGCCCTCCTATTTTGTGACCGCTGAAGGAGACCTGTCACAATGGGGTTTATGTTACCTAGTAAAACAGCACTATCAGTTTAATAGATTTGTCTTTTCATAGTTGTTCTGTTCTGGAGCTGCAGACAGAATGGGGATAAAAGCAGTCACAGCGGAGAGCTGGACATTTCATTATGAATATTCATATACTGTGCAGGATGGGGGAGCTCAGCAAATCTGTTGTTTAGTACGTATCGTACTTTCTTAGTAGTCTAGCCATATTTTAGTTATTTTGTTAGTTTGCAGATTAAACCTTACATACAAATTGGTGTGAATTAAATAGCTTCTAATAAGGGTGTTTTATTAAAGCATTGGGTCTGTGTGCAGGAGTAATGCTTTGCCCCCTTCCATAATCATTTTTAGACTGTGTCAGTGCTGCAAGGTCTGAAGACAAAAACAAAACAGGTCTCCATGCCCTGTCTGTTTTTTGGAGGTGGGGACAGCAAGGCCACAGTGATGTGGCTAAAGTGGTTTTGTGACTCCTGGAATGCGGAACGTGGAGAGAGAAAGCTCCCAGAGGCATCGTCACTATTATGCCTGTCAGCTCGGGTCACACGCAGTGTTGGTGCCACAAGTCAAGGGGAAGTTCTAGTGATCCCTTGACTCATATGCCACAGCTCATCCTGCACCCATAACATATATGTCATTGTTTGCTAATAAAGTTCAAAAATATATAAATAAAACATTAACGTTGAAATGAACGAAGCTTAATGCAGATCGAGTTTTGCTTTGCAACAGGCAGTCTTGCAGAGCTGAGACGTTCCGGTGATACAATCCTCAAGTTCCACTTTTGTTTTGCCATTCCACACTGTATGTGTAATTTTCACAGACCTTATCCTCTAGGGATAGAGCTGGGGAAATGATTTATCCTGCGATGTAGCGTGGTTGAGGCAGGACTCTGAAAACTTAGAACCAAAGTCAACTGGAAAACCATGCAAAATGTCATGTAGAGGGGGTCATGACTCAGCGAATAAAATCATTTTGGCCCCACCCCATGGCGCAATGCAGCAATCATGTCATTTCATTGTGATATTCATTGTCACGCCATCGCGGCCCCCATCTCGCCCACTTCACTAGGAGTTTGGGAGTTTCCTTGACATTCTGGGAGAGTGGGCAAGTATATCCACATGCAAGATATAAAACAGTTTAGAAAATGTCACATCTCTTTTCAGAGGATAATCAGACATGAAGATATTGGAGTTGAAGTTGTGATCTTGGAGTTGGGTGTGAGGAAGGCCAGTGAGGAGTAGGTGCGAAATAATGAACATTTGGTCAGGGTATTAGTTACTTCTTGAGTGAAGAAGAGGCGAATGTCGGCCATGTTACAGCGGTCAAGGCTGCAGGACTGTGCGATGGACTGGATGTGAGGGGAAAAGCTAAGGGTGGAGTCAAGGATGACATCGAACAGGGGAGAGAGTGATTCTGGTGACGATGGGAAATGCAGGGAGAGGTGGTATGGAGAAAGATGATAAGCTCCGATTTGGTATGTTAAGTTTGAGGAAGTATTGAGACATCCAGATCAAGATGGTGGAGAGGCAGTTTGTTATTTGATATAGGAAAGAGGCTGAAAGAGCAGGGGAGAAAGGTAGATTTGTGTCATCAGTGTAAATGTGGTAGAGACGGATGAAGCAGCAGATAAGTTAGTTGAGAAAGTAGGTGTAAATAGAAAAGCGGAGGGCCAAACACAGAGCCTCAGGGAATCCAAATAAAGATAGGAAGATGAGGGGAGCGAGAATCGGAGTCAGGGCGTATGGAGAAGGAGAGGAGATTGTAATCAAATAGAGGGAATATTAAGTTAGAGATGTCACAAAGGTATGCGAAGACTAGGTTGAGGGAGTGAGATGTTTTTCTATGTCAGTGTGTTTATTTTTTTCTATTTTTGTGTGTAATAACATGCATACCATAAGCTTTATGATCAGCTCTATGAAGAGCATGCACACACATGTGCTACCACTAGGGGTACTGTGTCAGAGATGTTCTGTCCTATGCAAGACCCCGGTCAGCTGTCTCTTTCAGAAATATGTGTAAGGACGACACTTGCATCACACATGGGGATAGTGATCTCATAGACATCCATGTGTATATAATAGACATCCATGTGTGTATAGTCAGTGATTGAGTGTCCATCAGCAAGTCAAAGTTACTGTACAAAGTCTTGGAGGAGTCTCATACCTCCCAATTGTCCCAATTGGAGCACAGTCAGGTCTTTGTCCAAACTGGCCAGGACTGTCGGGTGGCATGTCCTGGTTACAGCCGGAGTAGGTGCCACAGGCACATGCTAATGGTGCCTGCAGCATCTCCAGGTTAGTGCTTTTCAAGCTCTGGTCATGACGCAGGTGACGTGACTTGTCCCCAACATGGCCTGACCAGGAACCCCAATATAGTGTGATCATGTATCCTTTCTGTGGTGTGCATGCACATTGCCCGGACGTGACAAAAATAACTGTTGAGAGGCATGGCTGCAGAGGGCATCTGTGTGTATTGTAGAGCATCAGATGAGATAAAGAATATGCCTAAATATGCGACATAAAGGACAAAATTCCCTATTGCTGGCAAAAACAGGAGATTTTTTTAATTTTGCCCAATACAACAAAGGGTTACCACAGGCAATAACTCTGCTACTAACAGCAGCAAACCCGCCCTTTGTATGGGGAAGCTTATTTAACAAGTATTGTAGCAGATGAAAATCATGAGCATCTGAGATATTTTCTTGATAAATTGCGTTTATAAAGGATTTTTTAACACTGTGATAAGCGGTTATAAAAAAAAGATCATCCTTACCGCTGTTGTTATCTGTGACTATTTTTGTGGATTTTGGGTCCAACTGAAAATCTTTTATATCACCCTACTTCCACTTTAAGACTGTTTTTGCCACATGTAAAAATGAGTCAATGCTTCCGCATTGCCAAGAAAGACAATAAATAAATTCTTCAGTCATTGAAAAGTGTGATGGGAACAGATTCCATCTCTTAGAGTAGACATGCAACTAGCCTGCAGCTAATTTAGTTGGACAATAAATAGGTAAATAACAAAAACAACAACAGAAAATCATAGTCTGTCATAACTAGTCTACAATCCCTCTCTATTTGTGGAGGACCTACTATCCAGCACCCCTCTCCTGCCCCCCACACACACATACACACGTACAACACTTGTACAAGTAAGTTTCCCCCACTTACAAAACCAGTTGTTTCTCTCAGCATAAGCTTTCCTACTTCTTTGCCAAGGTAGTGAGACACAGACAGCAGGCTGTCACACACTATTAGTTAGACCTTGCAGCTGCAGTCTCCTAATAAGCCTGTTGCCTGTTTGGGAGGGCCGAAATGGCCCACAGGAATGGAGGCCTGCCTTCTCTTGTCCATTCACTCCAGGGACCCTTAAACCAACTCCTACTTGAACCATAAGCTGTCTTTTCAACATACAATACAATTTTTTGTTTAAAAGACATAAGATAGCAACCAGGAACACACACATATAAATATTGTACTATTTTCCTAGAACTTCTCTCACAACAACGAAAAATAGAGATGACTAAAAAATGCATCAGTGGAGTTCTATACGCTTTATTTAAAGTAACATGATTTTGCCAGTCCCCCGGGGCTTTATGATTATCTAAATATTCCCTTTAATTGCCACTGTATAATACCACTTTCAAATATCCTAATGCAGCAGAACACAGATACAATCCAATGCAATTTCTACCAGATGTATCTCTGAACAAACCTTTGGGGTACTTAAAAGCTGTTGCTGTTGCCTTGACAGATCCAGTGCTGTACTGCAATACATACATGATAGGCTTGTGATATAATTGTTTGATGTTACACTTTGCACAAATATGTCCGCATTGTTCACCAGCTGAGGTTGGTTCTGAAATTTCACTCGATCATAATCTGTGTCATTTTTTATATACATCTAGATCAGTGGTTCCCAAACATTTGCAGTTCGCGGCACCCTTAGAGTCTCCAAATTTTTTCAAGGCACCCCTCCAAAATAATTATTTAGCAGTCCTGTTTTAGAAGTAGTTGGGTCAAAAAATTGTAATAAGTATTTAGGTCAGGACAGAAATACTTATTTAGTTATATGCAAAAATGCCCCCTCTGCATCCAGACACACTGTCCTCTCTCACACTGCTCCCTCTGCCCTCTGTCCCCCCTCCTCTGATAAGGGCATTGTTCTACTTATCAGTGAGCGTTGTTCCTCTTTCTCCAACATTTGTCCACTCTTTCTTTCTTTTGTGGCTTGTGTCCACTCATCTATATTGCTGGAAAATCCCTCCACCTCTTCCTCACCCTTCCATAGCAGAATAATAATAAACTATTTTGAAAATATAGAAATATAAAAAGTTTACATCTTTATCAAACTGTTAACACATCTAATAAAATAACTATAAACTATAATTATACCATATTAATAAAATGTATGTTTGGGAAAAAGAAAATATTGAGGTGTTTTTACTGCTGCTGTGCATTCTTGTCCTTGTAAAATAAGATATAAAAGCTCTGCTCGTGGTTACCGTTGAATGCTCTGCTCATTGAGAAGTGCATAGTACTAGTCTTTGAAATTTTGTAGTATGGGTGCAGACCACCTTTGTCTAATTACTTTTATAAATGTCTAACTCTATTCCTTCATACCATCCAATGACCTTTTCCTGTTACTGTAGTCTCACTGTCTATGATGGATGCCCTGTAACATTCAAAATATATTGTGCGCGTAGTCTTTGAAGTTTTGTAGTATGGGTGCAGGCCACCTTTGTCTACAATCATTCAAATTTATTTATATAGTTGTAAGGTTTTTTAAAGTTCTGCTTTTGGATACCAATGAATGCTCTGCTCATCAAGAAGCGCATAGTACTAGTCTTTAAAGATTTTGGTCTTAAAAGTTTTTGGTGTTGGTGCAGGCCACCTTCGTCTGTTATCATCAACATCTATTTATGTATGCGACAGCAAATTACGTAGCGCTTTACAATTGGGTATCTACTTGTCTAAATATCTACTGATGCTTCTGTCTATCGATTGACATCTGATTGTTATGTCATGATGCATGCTGTCTAACATTCCACATTTAGTTTGTATTTAGCATTTCAACATTTTTATCTCCTGCACCTTACACTCATTTTTTTTGTTGTTTAATTTAGCTAATGAGCTTGCTTTAATTGATGTCATGGCAGATGACACTTATTTTGCAGCCAATGCAACGTTCTACATGCGGTTGCTGAATGTCGAAAATCCTCAGAAAAAACCCTCACACGTAAACACACCTTTTTTCTTTAAAAAAAAAAGAAAATATAGTACAAAGTTTAAAATATATAGCATTTTATAAATATAAATGTCACTGAATGACCCTTTCAAAATTGACAAGTATTGAAAAATAGAAAAAAGTTTAAAATATATAGTTTTTTTGGGGGGTGTGCAGCTGTATTGGCATTCACACGCAAACACCTTTTCTTTATTATAGATGTCACTGAATGACCCTTTCAAAATTGACAATTGTTGAAAAATAGAAAAAAGTTTATACAGAATATATAGCTTTTTTTGGGGGGGGGTTCAGTAGCGTTGACACTCACACCAAAACACCTAGGTTTTTTCTAAAATAATTCAGATGTCACTGCCTCACACAAGATTACTTTCACTAGAAAAACTTTTGGGATTCTGCTGCTAATAGTCCTATAGCAAAAGCACACTGTTTTTCTCCACTAAATATACTACTTAGTTCAAAGTGATATCTAACTCAGTCTATATACTAGTGGTATTATATATGCATTAGTTGATCAGCAAACTATTCTAGCTTACTGATCCCTGCAGAACTAATTTAAAATAATCACACAATTATATTGCTTTCTCTTCCCCTCTTTCACCCTGAATGCTATTTTCAGAGCAGAGCACTGCAGCTAACATCCCATCTACACGCTGCCTGTTCTAAAATAACACTTGAGAAAACGAGGTAGTGCTATATATAATATAGAAGCTATTGATCTAAAACGCTTGCATAATAATTTTCCCAGAAATGACGCTTTGCCTCGCTTTTAGATCTGAAACTGGCGTGGGAAACCAAGTCATGGCTCGGTTTCACTCGGGTCCCCAAAACTCAGATCTGTCGGATTTCCCCAAAACAGAACTGCTCATCTCTAATATTCACAGCACCGTTTAAAGAAAATTTAAGACACGTATAGCACCTAAATATAGAAGTGGGCTACTTGAATGGAGGATGAGTAGGAAAACTGGTGATACAGTCATTGACACTGAAAGCACCTGGATAATGGCTACACCCCTTTTCCATTCACTCTGTAGCTTGTATTGTCTCTGAGCTGCCTCTGGGCTATGATCTAAATCCATACATGCATTACGAAGTTCACCTGCAGGCCAGTCTACTGCTGGGGATTCACAATATCTATTGGCAAATACAGCACAATATTCTTCATGCTCTATGTGCAAAGCTTGAAAAGCACTGAAGAGGAACATGTCTCATATGTTATGCTATCACGTGAATGATTCCTAAAACACAATGGTCAGTCTTGTTTATTTACTGGGAAAGTGTGGCCATTATTTTTTTTTTTTTTAAATGAACTTCTTCCAATTGATAATTAGATGATTTGCAAATGCTGATATTCATTTTCCTGCCCTCTTATGGCTGAAAACAGGATTTAATATGACAAGCTTCTCTGCCGTGCTGGTTAACTGTTTTGCAACTAGCTGCAATGTTGTTGGGGAAGGGTTGTATAGCTCTGACTTCTATCTGTTTAATCTAGACTGATACGTATTATACACATGTTAGCGTAAATATTCAATACTTAAGTAGGTTAGAAACAGCTTTATGCGATTATTTTTCTACTAGAAGGCAGCAGAAAAGTTAGTAACAATAAGTTAAAATAATTGTAAAATAATGTAAAGAATATCATTATTAATAGGAGGATATGAATAAAGAAAACAAACAAGCTCAGTTGCCTAAAATGACATTGGCACACTACGCATTTTACACTGCGATAAAGCCATAATACAGATGACATGTATTGTGTTCAACACAACAATTGAATGAAAGGTATTTGTATAAAGGAGGATGTGAGGTTGCTTTTGTGATCTATAAAGAATATTTTATGTCATATCATTTATGTCATATCATTTTCCATACTACCTTCCTATCCCAAAATCCCAAACATGCATGTCAAATATGTTTAAAATGA